>NC_135783.1:302657446-303301404 GCF_051106095.1 Pogona vitticeps
TTTGAGCCTTTTCAGAAGATTTTGTGATGGTAATGACTTCTGCCCCATTATTTTACAACTGCTGAATTCTTCATTTTACAACTGCTATTTTTCAATTCTGAATTCTATTTCACTATTGCAACGTTGTTTCTATGATATTTGCTGTTAACCAATCTGAGAACCCTACTACCTCAGTAAGGGCAAGATTTTAAAAGCATATACATAAATAAATAGTCTCAATGTGAAGCTGAAATGCTGTTAATCCTGATTTTAGAACAGCAGTTGTGAGCGAACACAGGAAGGCACTGGGCTAACCTTGCAAGAGAATAATAATAATTTAAAAAAGAGCACAACTCAGTCCTGGTTGTTCCCAACAGACAAAACCAAGGGCTACTTACTCAGGATAGTGCACTGTTAGTTTGGTATAGACACTGGTGAAATGGATGTACCCGTATCTACTGGGGAAGAGATGTCTTGAGCCAAAAAAAGCTCTTCCAAAAACTAAAATCTTTGCTGGACCTTCTGATGGGCCACACACTATACCCAAACAAGCTTCAAGAAGTGCTTAATACAGGGTAAGCAGAACCCAGTGGCAGAACACCTGCTTTGTATAAAGGTCCCAGATTTAATACCTGGAAACAATACTAGATTAAAAGTCTGAGTCCGTAAAAGGCAGCTTCCAAAGTTCCTACGCAGAGAAACATGTCATGTATGTCTCTTTGACATTCCAAGAAGTCTGGTTAAGTTTAGCTTGAATTCTGCAGAAGTGAAAAAGTCAGTGATATATTTATGCCTTCTGAAAAGAAAATATATCTGACTGAAGGAGAGAAGTTGAAAGGATATGCCATACAGTACAATGCAGTTGCAAAGTATTTTTAAAAGTGAAATGCCAACAGAATGCACTTTTATTTGAAAGAAAGGACTTGACAAATCTAAAATATGTATTATCACACTGTATGCAGCTGATGGAGCTGTCCAAATATACATAGATACCCCTGAGCCTGGACCTCAGGTCCTGTATGCTGTACAGATTTCTGCTCTTCATTTTTCCCTAGTACTGCTTGAAAGAATGTGGTAGTTAAAGATCTGCCAGCATAAAGAAAATGGAGGAGGAGGAAGAACTTCCTCAATCATTACTTCCTCTGTCAATAAAAATGCTGTGCTTTACATCTTTGTTAAAACTGAAAGACCTCGTATTTATTGGTATTCATTAAAATCAGAACTAAGGAATGCATTTTTGGACTTGAAGTAAACTCATGATCTCACATCCAACCTATCTTTTTATCCCAGTAAGACATAATAAAAAACAAATTAAGATCTGAAAAATCTGGGTCTCTTCAGAAATTTTAATTTACAAGATTGAATTTTTTGTTGTTGTTATGGAATACAATGAGGTTTGTTTACAATCAGTTTTTACCAGTTCTCTAGTCTAGCTGATCCAGATAGCAGTTCAGAAAGAAATGCTGATTGAAACATTGTCCAGATCTCCGAGAATAGCAGAGCAACCCAATGAGTCCTGATGGGCCCGACCGGACTTAACTCTAGCTAAATGTGTCTTGGACTGCAATCTCAGACTCTGAGGGTCAGGAATAAGGCGAGTGCTTTCCAACCTTAAATACTTGGGGGGGAGCCAAGAATTTAAGTACAAAAATATATACTACTGTAACTCAATTGCCTTTTGAATGAAATATGGAGCACAGGCCCGCTTCCCAAAGGCTGCAAGACGGAGGGGCGGGAGGAGGCGGCTGCAATGGCCCAGGACCTCCCGCAACGAACCCGCTCTCCTACCCGTATGCGGAATGCCCAGGCTGGCGCGGTTCTGCTGCGAGGAAGCGGCGTGCGATAGCGAGTCCACGTACTGGTCCAAAATGGAAGCCATGGAGAGGCCGTTGCGGTGACAGCAGGCGGGCGTCCCACCCCGACCGACCCGGCAAAGCCCCTCGGAGCCCACTCGCCGGCTGTGTCGCGCTCCGGGAAACGAGGCGCCCCGCGACCCACCGCCTCCGGACTGCAGCGCTCAGCTGACCGGCTGACCCGGGAGGCGGAGCTCGCGACCAGAGATTAAGAGGGGAGCAGCTTCCGGTTTCCGGGTCGAAATTTTGACCATAGAGCTATTCTAATGGAGGATGGGGCTGCGGTCGTGGGCGCCCTCTTTTCCCCGATTAAGACTCTCTCCGCAGAGTTCTACTTACCGTACTTCTGACTAAATGTACAGGGGTCCGCTGAGAGTATATCTCACCTCTTTTTCCTCCCCAAGAAAGAAGCATTTCACGCCCATAAAGAAAAAAAGAGAAGAAATCAATACAGTTTTTAATGTACCGAGGAAAATGCGCACGGCGCAATGAAGATAAATATTGCTTCCTAGTTTCCCACCTTTTTATGGGAGGATCCGAGTTTGAAATTACTGTACACGAACTTCTAGCTTCGTTTTGACTTTTGGGGGGAGGATAGCAACTTGCATATGGCCCCACAGTGCAAGAGCTTTCTGGGCGGTTCACAACACGCTGAAATACATATAAAAATGATGCAAATACAATGATAATTAAACAAACCAATATCTCAGGAAGTAAAAGAATTAATAAAAGATGAATACAGACAAAAGTTCTAACTCCTGTCCTCTGAAGATGCCGGCCACAGAGACTGGAAAAACCTACAACAACCATCGGATCCCCGCCGTGAAAACCTTTGAGAATACAATAAAAGATGACTAAATGCTGTAATTTTGATTTTACTAACTTTTGAAAAACAGGGAAGGCAGCTGACAAACCTCTGTTGGAAACTTGTTCCAAAGGGAAGGGGCTACAACTGAGAAAGCAGGGTTCCTGGTGTTAACTCTTTTGGCTTCCTTAGGGTGTTACAATTTTTAACATCATGGATTGTGAGGGGCAGGTGAGACAGGTAGCTGTTTTGTGAGAAAGAGATTCCAACAAACATCAGGGTCCTAAACTCTGAAGGGCCTTATAGGTCATGACCAGCACCTTGCCTTGGGCATGGAAAGGAACAGGAAGCTAATGAAGGTGTGTCAAGACTCATATTTGTGTGATCATATCGGCAGGTACCAGATATGTGAGCAGTCTGGCTGCAAATTTAGGACCTACTGAAATTTCTGTACTAACTTCCAAGGGCAGCCCTACATAGAGAGCATTACAGCAGTCTGTTTTAGGGATTTTACAGATTACATGAATCATTGTTAGACATTTCTTCTCCATGTATGGGAGCAGCTGGGTAATCAAAGTTGATATAAGGTAGTCTTGACCACAGCAGATTCTTGCACCTCCATAGAGAAACCTGGGTCTAAGAGTACCCTCGGGATGCAAACCTGATCCTTCAGGGGGGATTTCCTTGGAGATGAGTCCTGCTGTATTCTCTATAACTGACTTCCCCAACCCAACTAATGCTGTCTGTGGACAATTGGGGCTTTCTAGATGTTATAGGATTGCTGCTCCTAAAATCCCTCACCATTGGCTATCCTGGCTAGGACTGACAAGAGCTGAAGACCAAAGAACAGTGTCATAATTGCCTACTTTGTCTATAGCAGTGTTTCCCAACCTGGAGGTTGCGTTTTCTGGGGAGTGGGGTTGTCATGAGCTGCCTTGTCTGTGTTGTAGCACTTATTAAATAATTTCCTTGACCTTTTGAAGCCAGTTATTAAAGTTAGCGCGCGCACACACGCACACATATACTGTACATATACATACATATATATACATATACATATACACAGAGGTGGAATTCAGCAGGTTCGCACCGGTTCCATAGAACCATTTCCTAAATCTGATAATAGTTCGCCGAATAGTTCGCCGATCTGGTAGCTGGCCTGAGATGAATGAAGGAGGACCAGGTGACCGGGGGGGGAGGGGGGCTATGTTTTTTTTCCCCAAGTTAAACGTAACTAAGGCTGTTGCTCTGACAATTTGTGGAGACAAATGGCACACATTGATTGCTCACTCAAAAACAGGAAGACAGCTATCAGTTTTTTAACACTAGTAAGATTTACCACCAGGCCAGGGTTAAAGCAGAGCAGATCAACATATCAAAGGGAAATCTGAACTATCCAGACCTTCAGGCTGGGGGTGGGGGTGGGGGTGGGGGCCGGAGGGACTGCGAGGAAGAGGAAAGGGCACACAGAGCATGTTAATTCAAGCATGCTGCATTTGTCTCTGTGACCAGCATCTTCAGAGGACTGTTCAAACTGGCTTTCAAGCTTTCATTTTTAAGATTATTCAAGTAAGTAGGTAAGTATAATACATAAAGCAGACTATGTCTGAGCATAAAGCCGCTTTTTATTAAATATTTCCGTGCCTTAGCTGTTTGCCATGCAGTCTTGAGAAATGGAAGGAGGAAAATGAAATGATATTTTATCATGTAAAATATATTTTGAAAATTATTTCAACAGGATTCCCTTTAGGACCTTTTAGCATTTATGTAATTGTTATTGTGTTTGAGTTTAGAAAAATTGATACTTCTATTTTTTGAAATAAATAAATACCTGAACTTCGGAGAAAAAAGGTCTGAAGCCTGTTGGTGATTAATTAGTTATGCAAAATTAACTTACAGCAACTAGGTTTTCAAAGAAAGTATATGTTTTTAAAGAGTGATTTTACAATTTCCACTCCTAGTGAATTTCCATGGCTGAGTGAGGATTTGAACCCTGGTCTCCAGAGTCCTAATATGCCAGACTATTCCTGTATTTGTGATTAACACATGCTTAAGTTTAATTGTGTTCATCAGGTGCCCCAAGAAACATAACCAAATTTTGCCACCATGAGTTAATGCTTTTTAACATGAAGTTAATTTGCCTCCCTCCAGTGATGTCCTTTCAAGGGAAAATGAACATTTATGATATAGGCCACTATGTTTAGATTTTCAGGGAGGGAGGGCATAACATGCCACTTTTTTTCATTGGTATGCAGAAATCTAGTATTTAGGATCTATGGAAAAACTAATGGGGAACCAGGCTTGGTCAGGAGGAGGGGATGGTATTATATTTTATTATGATGATGGTTAAAAAATTTAAAAGCAGGTAAGGGCATTTATTTGCAAAGGCTTTCATGGCCGGGATCTGATGGTTGTTGTGGGTTTTTCGGGAAGAGCAACCTTCAGAACATGGCCAAAGAGCCCGAAAAACTCACAACAACCAATTAAGGGAATAACCTTTCAACTTTTTTGGAATTGGCAGTTAGATGCAGGGAATCCATACAAAGCCTGTGGTTGCTGTTAGTCAAATTCCACCCCTACTTAGGGTGACCCCAGGGATGAGCAATCTCCAACATGGCCTAGCCTCAACAGCCCTGCCCATCTGTTGCAAACTCAAGCTTGTGGTTTCCTTAGGGAGTAGGTCTATCTTGCATTTAGCCTTCCTCTTTTCCTGCTGCCTTCCACCTTTCCAAATATTATGGTCTTTTTCAATCTATGCCTGCCTTCTCATGATGTGCCCGAAGCAGGACAGCCTCAGGTTTGTTTGTTTGTGTTTTTTTTTCTTTTTGCCTCTGGAGATAATTTAGGCTGAATTGGATCGAGAACCCACTTACTCATCTTTTTTGGCAGTCCAGGGTATCTGCCATACGATCTGATCAGGCCAAGGGTGTCTGCAAAGATGATCGTAATTTTGTTAATTGGGACAGTCCTCTTTGAAGAGCCACGTGTCAGCAAGCTGTTTTAAGCTTCTGTTGTTGTTACATGCTATCAACATTGCCCCTTTGCGCTGTCCTCAACAGCCCTGCACAGCTGCTGCAAACTCAACCCTGTGGGTTCTCTGATGGTGTCAATCCATCTCACATTTGGTTTACCTCTTTTCCTGTTGCCTCCAGATTTTCTACAGAACCTGGAATGGGGAGGGATTAAATGACTGTGACGTTGTTCAGAGACCAGTTCCAAATCCCAGGGTGGCAGCCCTCTCTTGCTTGTGCTATAGAAAAAGCTTTGTTACAGTTGCTTTGTGGTAAGAACTTTTTCTTCAGAAGGGGTCAGAGAATTTGAGAGTTATTCTCAAGTTCATATTTGCTTTACATGTGTGTTATGTGCCATTCAAGATGACCCTAATGGGCCTTTCAAGGCAAGTGAGATATTTAAAGATATTTGAGATATCTAAGGAGTGGCTTTACGTTTTACCAGTTCCACACCCTCAGTGAGTTTCCACGCCTGAATGGGAATTCGAATGCAGGACTCTGGAGTCCCAGTCTGTCCCTCTCTGAATTGCATTACTTAATGTTAAGGGTTGTTGTGAAAGGCAGGATGTTATTATTTGCAAGCATATAAGCATGTCCTATTTTGTCTCTGAAAAATTTGATTTCTCTTGAAAAATTTCTCTGGAGAGAATTCTACTTCACTGTCATCATTAATACTACCAGCTTACAATTTCGTTACAAATGTGGTAGCTTTGGAGCATGAAATAGGAGCAGTCTAGAGGTAGCTTCCAGTAAACATTTATGGAAACAAGTCATTGATAATGTTAAACTGCAGTTAAGAGAACAAAAGCCAGAGGAACTTCCAGAGAAAAAAACACGACAACCACATTGTTGGTGAATTGGGGGGTGGGGGTGGGGGGAGGAAGTGTCTGGCAGCCTACTGCTGAGTCAACATGTTTTTACATCCCTGTCTTGTTCCTTGTTCAATCTGTATATTTCCATAACTAGATAGTGCTGTAGTAGATAATAATGTACTGATGAAGGTATGTGAAATCATTCAGGGCCACCCAAAGACAATTTGTGAAGTAGTGTTAATGACACATGAAGCAGAAAATTCTGCAAGCACCTCTCCCCAACCCTGTCAGTAAAAATACAACAAGTAACCCTAAATTACTAATAATTTCCTGCCATTTCATGACATGAGGTAGTTGTCACACTCTGCATAACTACAGGCTTGACCCTGAGGCAGTGGTTGCTGAGGTCTCCAGGCTTAAAAGGAAGGTCCCTTCAAATTCCAGATGCAGGGAAGGGGGATCAGGAGACAGGCGTCTAGTTGTCTCTTTGCTCCCAGAAGCATCTGATGGGGCCACTGAGAGATCCAGGATGCTGGACTGAGATGGGCCCTTGGCCTAATCCAGCAGGGCTCCTCTTAGGTTCTTATGCGGTTTTACTATTTTCCCGTGTGTGCAGATATGGGGAGAAAAATGTGTCTAATTTTCTATATTTTAGACACAGACTGGGTTTTAGCAAATTAAAGTTTTGTGTAGCACAACAGCAGTTTAAGGAAACTCTTATGAGAAGCATAATTCTCTTGAATAATTGAAATATAATATCTATGTACAGCAGGGGTGAGCAACGTCTGTTGCCCCTGGTCTCAATTTTTGCTGCAAAGTCTGTAAGTTGCAAAGTCCACCTCCTTCTTCTTCCCAAAGCGGCTAGAATTCTAATTCTGGTTTTCAAAAAGAGTTATTTTGTGTGTGTGTGTGTGTGCGCGCGCGCATGCTCAGTAATGCCAAAGGGCCCTGTAGATATTTTGTAAGGTAAATCCCTACACCTGGAAGAGCAGTTGTTCACATTCTTTTCACCAGGAATCTTCTGAAGTTTTAAATTTCTGGTCAAATTCCTTTGTGTGTTGCAGTAGAAGTACAGAGATCCACAGAGCAGATGTGACAGGGTTCGTCACTAGGGTATGGCAGTTCCTTGATTTTTGATATGGGGGGAAATGGAGAGGTCGAGTTCTTTGGAATAGAAATTTGATTAACAGCTTTAATGGATTTGTCAGCAACAACTTCTGCAGGTGTGCAAAGGTGGCCTCCAGTTAACAACAAACAGAGCTATCAGTCATTTCAGGAGCAGGAAAGGGGAAGGAAGCAATTTTTACTGGTGAGCTATAGGGCGAAATTGGAGGTAAAGGAAAGATGTGTCAGTTCTCTGTCAAACTTGGTCATAAGCACTCACTGTGAGGTGTGTGTGTGTTTGTGTGTGCGTTTTTGGCACAAGCCCATGGTGAGGGTAACAGCAGTGATATGCCCAAAGAGATACAGTACAGTTATCCAGATGTCTTAATCATGTGAGAGGTAGTTGTGATAATAGGCAGTAGGGGGACCACTATGGAAGAAACCCTCATCAGATCCCACTGTCCTGGGCATTTATTTATTTATTTATTTATTTATTTATTTATTTATTTATTTATTTATTTATTTATTTATTTATCATTAGGACATAGAACCTGTTGTTAATTTATTTGAATCCCACCACTGCATATACATATATATGAGAAAAAGACCCTTTGGGGGAGAAGGAAGTCTCTGCTATCTGAGAAGGGATAACTTTACCCCATTAAAATGCTTTTTATGCAAACATGGTGGGGTGGTGATTTCTCAAGTTACTTGGCTATTATAAAAGTGACTCAAAAGAGGTTGGGAACCATTTATCAGTATCATCTGATTCTTCATTGCTAATTTTGCCCACTAGGTGGCAACATCATCATTATGTGCTGGGACGTCAATACTGTACTGAGTTTCGGTGATCCTTTTCAGGGTTTTGTTGTTGTTTTTAAGGTAGGGAGTACTCAGAAGTGATTTACCATTCCTTTCTTGGGGGCAACCTGGCTGTGCAGCTTGCCCATGGCAAGGAGGCACAGTGAGAAATCGACCTCTCAACTTCTGATTCCACAACCACTGAACTACATCTACCAAGAGAGTATCAAAGATTCCTGCCTACTTTTGGAGTAAATTTTGGCTTCCACTTGAAGCAACACAGACTTCATATGGGTGATTGTGGAAGGGGATTTAGATTTTTAAAAATTCTTCAATAAATGTTGCTTTAATTCCAGGAACAATTTATCGTTTAGCAAAGGCAATCCCAAGATAGAATACATAAATTTATATTTTAAAAAGCATAAGTAATTAAACAGAAGTATACAAATTATAAAATCAGCAAGTATCTTCCCCCATCAGTTAAAAAAAAAACAGACTATAGATTTAACACTGATGCAGGCAAACAGGACATTTGAATACCCCAGAGGCACATTATATTGAAGAATTCACTCAGAATTATATAAGAAAGGTAGGTATTTTATGACATTGCCACTTAAAGAACTATCAGCATTGGCTGCTTGACCCATTCCATGTCCAAGTAAGGGCTTACAAGTTGCTTCTTGATCTACCTTATGCCCATTTGGAAACATTCTGATCTGATCCCTGTCCAGGTTTGGGCCAGCATTTGTATGTTCCCAGAAATCCAGGGAAAATCCCATTCCTGCAAACAGCTGTGGCTTGGGTATGGGTTACACAACACCATCAGAATTGTTTCTGGTACAATTATTTGCCAATCTTAAGGCCGGAGAATACAAGAAAAAGAAAAGCAAGAGGCAGCTATCAAGCATTTTGGCAATGACACCACCATGCCAACAAGAAAAGAGGACCTAGAGTCATGGAGATCCTAGTGTCCAAACATAAATGACTCAGAATCCATGCTGGAACACAGGTACTTTGTCTGCACACACATCCTACATAGTCCTAGTAGCGTATCAAATTTGGATTTCACAAAGAAGGGGGAGGGGGATGTGAGAATGCAAAGCCCAGGTAGTATGCTCTTTTGGGGAAAGCCCATCACTTTGTGTTGCAGATGTTTTAAAAAATTATGCAGATATGGAATATTACAGCCCAGAGACCTCCTTAGTGACTGGAGTGTGCAGGATAGTCCTTGGATTTCATTGGAAGGTGAAGCCATCAGTCTCCTCATTTGGTACTAGCTCCACGCCTTCCTTATAATGTACTAGTACAGTACTTTGGTTTCCCTTTCCACAATTTGTAATCACTTGACCTATTTTTTATTTTTACATTATTAAGCTTATGAGTGCCAGAATTAACATAAGGGAATTCTCACGTTGCCACTCTGACATGTGAGTGCCCTTGGGCTCTTTACTGTGCCCTGTGGTTGCCTCAAGAACATACAAATAACCCTGATTCACTCTGTATTAACATGTTTGTCCAAAGACATTGCACATCCCTAGCTGTAAAAATTTTCCCCAGGTTTCAACCAGCTACCAAGTACACTTGTTTGTTTGTTTTTAAAGAGGAAAATTGATTGCATTTTTGCCACTTTTTGGCCCCAACTAATATAACCCCTGGGGACTGAAAAGTATCTCTGTGTATTTGTGCACATACGCATGTGTGCAACATGATGCTGAGGAGCAGAAGTGGCGTGTTGCTTATTATTTGATTGGATTGAGTTAAGCTGTGAAAGATAATGGTGTGATAAATCAGCATGAACTGCTTCCCTTTCACTAATTAGACTATAATTAAGCATCTGGCTGGCAAAGAAGATTCAATCTTATCTCAAGAAATGTGTTTCAGGTTCACCATATCCAATTATTTTGACATTTTTGCCCATTTTTTTCCAACTTGGTCATCTCCAGAAATTCCATAATCCTGCAAATGCAGTCCAACACAGCAGTTATAAGCCAATACATCTAGATGGTATCTAGAGATTGTCCATCTCTGGGTGTCCTTTTGTCCTTGGCTCCACCCACACTGGTTTCCATGCCCTCTACCCCACCAATCACAAGTAAAGGTCTGCCTTGCCTAAACTGAAGCATGAAAATGATCTTACCTATTTTTTGCCTTCAGTCAGATCATTTCAAGGAACACTCACCACTCGCCACAATGTTTAAGGAATTAAGACTTTGTTATAGGTTCAGTCTATTTGTTGTGGGGCTTAGTCAAAATCGCTTCCATTGGTGGTTTTTCAGGCCCAAATTGCCTTCTCTAGGGAGATTTCTTTAAAAGACCTCTTTCCAATGTTTATCCAATCAGTTTAGAGTGGCATATAGCATATGGTTACACTGAATGTCACAGAAGATATTTACTTTTTTGCCGTTTTATTGAGAGCAACATGGCGAGGTGCAAAGAGAGAGATGGTAGATTTAAACATATTTTTAATGGGTCATGAAAGACCTGGTTGTTCTAAGCTGCTTTTAAATTTATGTATGAGTGTTTTATTATCCAATTGGAGATAGAAAATGGAGGAAAACAGTGTTGAGTACTAGCAAATAGGGCCAGCCACACCACTGGACAGAATTTAGCCATTACGTCAGGCAGCCGGTCCGGAGAGAGGCTGCAACAACATGATGAGGATAGAGCCGTGTGGCCTGAATCCTGCCCCTGTGCTCTCCTGCCTTCAGGTGCTGTGGAAAATGCTGTCCTATGACCAGTGTTGAAGAAAAAGAATCAGTTTCCAGACCATGTTTCTGAAAAAGGAAGTGATATGTGCCTTTTTTTTTTTTTTTGGCTCAGATAGTCTCTGTTAGGGCTGGCATCTTTCCAAAAGAAACAGCTGAAGCTTCTTTGATTACTGCTAGAGAAATCATTACTTGCTGGATGGTCATCAATCATGCTAAACATACAGAATCTTTAGCATGATGTCAACATATTTAATCTTGCCTAATAAGTTGATATATAAGCAACTGTCTGCATGAACCCTTCCTATCATGTAGTTTGATGCTGGTTTGAGATACTGTTTTTTTCTGAACCTGAGAAGCATGGTTTCTTAATCTGGACATAATGGGAAATGATTTTTATTTAACTTTTATTTTTATTCAAGCCTTCTGGGATTAATCATGGTGTGCTAAAGAGAGAAAAACGGGCTCATATAGACATAAATCCAAATTATCTCTTCTGTCTGTTTCCCTTTCATCTTTGAGGCAATTATTTTCTCATTACCAGAATAGTGACTGGTATGGAATCCACCACATGCACACACTGGCCACAGGCAATGACACAACTGTTACCTGGGATTCAGGAAGCCTCTGGTCACTTCTGAAAATCAAGCTGGATTCCATCAGCATTAACTTCTTTTTATCTGTCTCCATTCTTTACTCAAAGGTTTACAAGAGGTCAATTTACAAGGCAAAATTATGTGGTCAGTCTACTCAAGAACGACAGGATTATGTCTTATCAATCATTTCCTTATACGCTGGCCAGTGGTGCAACTCCTGGTTCGTTACTTACAAATTTTTGGTCCTCTGGTTTCTCTTCTTGGTAGGTTTTAGATAATTCCAGCTGCAGAATCAGGGAACTGTGTGCATTATGTGTCATCATGTCACTTCCAAATTTGGTGACTCTAATAGGGTTTTCAAGGTTTGTGAGATGTTCAAGGAGTGGCTTACCATTGCCAACTTCAACCCTCTGTGAAGTTCCATGACCAAGTTGGGATTTAAACTGAGGTCTTTTGAGTCTTAGTTTGACACTCTATCCACTATACCACTCTGGGTCTCATCATGCAATTTCTCCACCTCATTCATGGACGTTTATGGGGAACCTAAATATCTATGGCCTTTATTTTGTATACATTTCTTTTCCTATTGCTTCCATCACTTTTTTTCCTTTCCTTTCCCTTTCTTTCCTTTTCTAGAACTAAACCCTTTAAGGAGGGAAATGCTGAACAGCCTTCTATTCTAGAAGTTCTTTTTTCAGCAAGGCCCCTGACCTCTTCCTCCCCAGTGCATGTGACCTCCAGGAACAAAAGTCACCAACATTATCTCGTATCCTTTGCAGTCCATGGCCTTTGGCCCCATATTGGTTACAAAACAAACTTTTCTCAGTGTTCACAGATTGTATGATCTGCTCAGTGCTCGGAAAAGTTATTTGTTTTTTTCCGGATTACAGCTTCCAGAATCACCCAGCCTACAAACTATGGATGTGTCATTAAATGATCTATAGTGGAAAACCAGCAGTGCCACAGTGGTTAAAGTTTTGGACTGGGGGGATTCTCAAGTCATGAGAATTACTGGATCACTTTGAACTAGCCATAACCTACTTCATAGGCTTCTTGTAAAGACAAAGTGGAGGAGGGAAAGTGAAATATAAATATAAATAAATCTACTGTAATCCTAATCCTAGTCATGGTTTGGCCACAAAAACCTATGTCACAACAAATCTCTTAGTCTTTAACATACTGCAAGCCTTTTTATTTGTTTGATGTCTGGATACGCCACTTCTCAAAAGTGGTGGACATCTCATATATATCTCCCCTTTTTATAACTCTTTGTTACTCAGTTTTATTTTTGGTTATATTTTTGGCCCATTGCCGCCATCCTGAGTGTTTAGCTGTGTAGTTCTTTTTATATTTAATATTTTTATAATTCTATATGTGTGAGTTGGATGTGGTGTGGTTATGTTCTTGATGTTTATTTTACTGTTGGAAACCACCCAGAGTAGATATAGAACTAGATGTAGCAGTATGTATGTACGTAGAAATTAATTAATTACATAATTAATTGTTTTATTTAAAAAAATTAACTTATATGCTGCCCATACCACCCAAAGGTCTCTGGGTGACTTATAACATTAAAATACAATAAAAAGACAAAACAATTAAAATGCAATTAAAATATATACTCTAAAAATTGCCATCAGGACCCATAGTTGATATTATTTCAATTAAAAGCCTTCTGGAGCAGGAAGGTTTTGACCTGGCGCTGAAAAGTCATCAGCGTTGGCGCCAGACAAATCTCAGTCAGGAGGGCATTTCATAGTCTGGGGGCAGCTGCCGAAAAGGCTCTTTCTCTATAAGCCATTACATACAGTGGTGCCTCGCTAGACGACAACCTTGTTAAAGAACGAATCCTCATGACAATGAGGTTTCGCGATCGCTATAGCGATTCGCAAAATAGTCATTCCAATGGGGGATTTTCGCTGGACGATGATTTGGTCTGTGCTTTACAGACCGTTTGTTCGCAAGACGATGATTATTACAGCTGATTTTTGGCTCCGCAAAATGGCTTCCCTGTGTTTTTGGGACCCATGCTTCGCAGGACAGCCATTTTAACAGCTGATTGGTGCTTGCAAAATGGCTTCCCTATGGGCGATCTTCACAGGATGACGAGGTATTTTCCCTATTGGAATGCATTAAATAAATAAATAAATAAATGTGGCCCTGCTGTTAGACAGGAACTCCTATCCCCCACCATTGTCTGTTCTGGCTATGACTCATATATGTTGCAGTCCAGCAACATCTGAAAGTTCATGGGTTCTCTATTCCTGTTTGACAAATATTGCCCCTGCTGTAGAGAAGTCTCAGAATTGATAGTAATTGATTTGATAAACAATAGGAAATACTTTCACTGTAGCTGTTCCCATTGTGTCGGGCAAAGGACCTGTTCTTTATGGGTAATTTCTAGTTATGTTCCACTACCAACAGTGTTGTTAATGAAAACCTAGTATCTGGCAAACTAATGCACCAGTAATATCTAAGTAGAAAGACTGCTAAACCTGTGAGGCAGCATTTTTGAAAGAGCCTATGTAGTGTAGTGAATAGAATGCTGGACTTCACAGATGGGGAAGATAGATATTGAAGGAAGTACTGAATACAGAGATGGTAAATTTGTCAGTGTAGCACGCTATCTGATATTGGGAATCCATTATGGTAGGACTTTGGGGGAGGTATACAGAGGTCTACGTTTTACCCAGAAGAACAAAGAGGAGGGCACCAAGAACTCAAGAGAGCTTGTAGTGGCCGACTACATTTCAAAGTGAACTAATACACGCTGTCATCCAAAGAGGTGTCATCCATTGTCATCAATGGAGCCTCAAATTACTTACCTGCACCACTAGTTCCTCCTTATTCTGTGGTGCACAATTCAAAATTCAGGCAAGTGAACACTGGAGTTTGATATTTCAGTGCTTTGGAGCTGAGGTCAAAATTTCAGACTTTCCATCTGCCTGGAATCCACTTTTATCTGTCTGCTAGTGTTACTCCTAGAGGCTAGTAAAAATGCCTCTCCTATTCCTATGAACATGTATATAATCAGTGGAGGGGGAATACTACAAAATGTTATAATTGACAGCCAACATAGAACATTGGGCTTATTTGGATCAAAAGCTGCTGCTCAGCCAGTGAAGATGGTTAATATGTGATTCTAGGCCAGTTGTTGCCTCTCCACTTAACATACTTCATAATGTTGTTGTTTTGTTGTTGTTTATAACTAAAAGGTGGTGTGCAAATATGGCAAATAAATAATTGTAGCTGCACATTCAGAGAGACTTGATCTGGGTGGGGCTGCAACAGTTACTAGCATATTAAGATTCTGAAAAGGATGTTGCTCATTTGCTGCAGAATTTACTGCAAGAGAATCAAGTATAGCTTTCAGCATAATTTCATATTTATTCAAGAGTAAATCTTACCAAGTTCAAGGGTGATTGCTTCTCGGGAATTATGTATACTATTACATGTTCCTTGTGAATAAGTTCCATTGCATTTAGTAAGACCTACTGTTCTTAATAAACTACTGTACATATAAGATTGCATTCTTAAGCCTTCATAGAAGGAGACTTCACAGAATGAGTATCCCACCAGATATTGTTGGAATGCAATGCCCATCAACTCCTGCTATGGTAACTAGTGTTGAAAGATGATGGGAACTGTAGTCCAACAACATCTGGAGATCCATATGTTTCCCCAACCTAGCTCCACAGTTTTCAGTTCTGATTCAGTTCCTGAAGTAGGATATTCTTGGGTTGTGAGGTTTGGAGGAACCCTGAAGGTGTTGTTTGAAAATTCTTTGTGTTCAAGTGAAACTGCACCTGCAGGTTTTAGAACCTGGGAACTCCAACTTATGGGGGTGGGGGAACTGTGGGAACAATTTTTTTATTGCTAATGAATTAATTGCTTGGATTCGGATAATTCCCACAGAAGTTAAGAACTCATTCTATTTGTTGTCAGAAATTTATAGCTTAGTAGTGTGGCAACACAGCCAACAATGTGCTCATTGCAAACCCATGCTTCAAGCAACTGAACAGGGGACATCATGATGCGATCAATACAGAAATTAAGTAGACTATGTAATTGCAAGCAGGAGATGAAGAAGCTGTCTTGACTCTCCCAAGGAAATTTAAACCTAGACTAGGAATGCTGAAAGATCAACAGGTAAGCGCAGTATCTGAACAGGAGAAAATAGAGAGAAGTTGGAAATAGTGTACAGAAGACATACAGAAGATGTAAAAGGAGAACAAATTCCCTATGTGGAGCAAGAAATACCTAGTGTTCAGGGTAGATTCCAAAAAGGAAGAATTACTCAAGGTCATATGGCAAATAGCTGCTGGCTACTGGAGTACACCAAAGAAGTTCAGAAGATCAGTCTATGCTTTATAGAGTACAGCAAAGCCTTGGACAGTATGGATCATTCAAAGCTGTGGATTGTTCTGAAAGAAATAGATGTGCCCCAGCACTTGATTGTCTTGATATGCAACCTGAATTGTGGGCAGGAAGCTACCATCAGGACAGAATACGGAGGCCTAGTGTGGTTTCCTATAGGCAAAGATGTCAGACAAGGGTGCATTTTATCTCCCTATCTGATCAATATTTACACAAAACATATCTTATAGAAAGCAGGACTAGATTCAAATGAAGTGAATATTGGTGGAAGAAACATCAATAATTTAAGATACCATCAACCGTTATATCTTTCTGGCCTGTCTCTCTGGTATGGGACTTGGAGACACTTTCTGTGGTGGCTCTGATCCTTCCTGGAGAGAGCCCAGGAAGTGGTGCTGGGATAATCCTGTTTGACATTCTGGGTGCCAGCCTGTAGGGTTCCTCAGGTTTCTATTTTGTCTCCTAAACTATTTAACACCTACATAAAACCACTGCGAGAAGTTGTCCAAAGTTTTGGGGATCGGTGTCACCAATGTGTGGATGATACCCAACTCTATCTCTCCTTGCCATCTAAATCCGAGGAGACCGTTTCAGCTCTAGATCGGTGTCTGATGTCAATAATGGACTGGATAAGGATGAATACACTGAAACTTAATCCAGACAAGTCAGAGGTGCTCCTGGTCAGTCGAAAGGCTAATCAGGGAATAGGGAAGCAGCCTGTGCTGGATGGGGTTACGCTCCACAGGTGTGCAGCTTGGGAGTGCTCCTAGAGTCATCTCTGATCCTGCATGACCAGACTTCAGCAGTTGCCACGAGTGCCTTTGCACAATTAAAACTAGTGTGTTAACTGTGCTCATTCCTGGAGATGTCTGATCTGTCCACAGAGACACATCCTTAGTTACATCCTGGCTGGATTATTGTAATGCTGTCTATGGAAAGTGTCAGGAAACTTCAGCAACTCCAAAACAGAGCAGCCAGACTGCAGATTGGGGCTGGCAACAGGGATCATATAACCCCACCCCCTTGTTGCTGCAGTTTCACTTCCAATCCATTTCTAGGCTGAATTCAAGGTGTTGGTTCTAACCTATAATGCCTTAAATGGCTTTAGCCCAAGCTATCTCAAAGACCACATTTCCCTTTATGAGCCAGCTCCAGTGTCAAGACCATCAGGGGAGGTCTTCCTCTCAGTCCACCACTTTTACAGGTGTATTTGATGGGTACACAGGAGAGGACCTGCTCTGCGCTGCTCCAAGACTTTGGAACTCCCTCCCACAGGAGGCCAGACTGGCCCCAACTTTGTTGTCCTTCCACAAGCAAGCAAAAACCTTTCTCTTCAGGCAAGCTTTCTCTCAGTTACTCACTGCCTAAGTGGCATTTTAAAACAGATTGTTGTACCCTACTGTTTTTGAATGGCAGAAAGCACCAATGACTTGAAATGACGTTTAGTGAAAATGAAAGAAGAAAGTGCCAAAGCAGTACTGCAGTTGAATGTTAAGAAGGCAAGAATCATGACTAAAGAAGAACTACATAATTTTAGCGTTGATAAAGAAGAAATTGACATTTTGCATATCTTGGTTAAATCATCAATCCAAATGGAGACGGCAGCCAAGAAATCAGAAAGAAGATTGGGACTAAGAAGGGCAGCAATGAAGGAAATGGTAAAGATCATTAAGTGTAGGCATGTGTCATTGGAGACTAAGGCCAATATCATCCACACTGTTGTACTTCTGATCACCATATATGAGTGTGAATGCTGGTCAGTAAAAAAAACTGACAACAAAAAATTGTTGCCAACAACAAAAAAATTGATTCATTTGAAATGTGGTTCTGGATGAGAGCTTAGTAGATATCCCGGACTGCCAGAAGGACAAACAACTGGCTCTTACTGCAAACCCGAACTGTCTCTGGAGGCAAAAAATGGCAAAACTGAAGCTGTGATACTTTACATTATAAGGCAAAATTCTTAAGAAAATCCAGTAATGCTGGAAAAAGTTGAAAGCAGCAGGAAAAAAAAAGGAAAACCAAATACAAGATAGACTGACTCCATCAAGGAATTAACAGGCTAGAGTTTACAAGAGCTGATTGGGGTTATCGAAGACGAGACATTTTGGAGATCACCAATTCATCATCGTTGTTGTTTAGTCATTTAGTCATGTCTGACTCTTCGTGACCCCATGGACCAGAGCACGTCAGGCCCTCCTATCTTCCACTGGCTCCGGGAGTTGTGTCAAATTCATTTTGGTTGCTTCGATGACACTGTCCAACCATCTCATCCTCGGTCGTCCCCTTCTCCTCCTGCCTTCACACTTTCCTAACATTAAGGTCTTTTCCAAGGAGTCTTCTCTTCTCATGAGATGGCCAAATTATCGGAGCCTCAGCTTCAGGATCTGTCCTTCCAGTGAGCATTCAGGGTTGATTTCCTTTAGAATTGATAGGTTTGATCTCCTTGCAGTCCAGGGGACTCTCAAGAGCCTCCTCCAGCACCACAATTCAAAAGCATCAATTCTTTGGTGGTCAGCTTTCTTTATGGTCCAGCTCTCACTTCCATACATCACTACAGGGAAAACCATAGCTTTGACTATTCGGACTTTTGTTGGCAAGGTGATGTCTCTGCTTTTTAAGATGCTGTCAAGGTTTGTCATTGCTTTCCTCCTAAGAAGCAGGCGTCTTTTAATTTCGTGGCTGCTGTCTCCATCTGCAGTTATCATGGAGCCGGGGGGGGTTGGAATCCTCTTTCGAAAGGAGTTTCATGGGCTGTGTTCATATGTCAGTCTCTTTGTCTGACAAGTTTCCTACAGTTGCAGCAATTCAGTACCTGTGATTGTGAAACTAGGAACCCCCATCAATATATTGGAACTACTCAAAGTACAGTCTTGTTATCAACATTATATAGGAGTACATTGACTTCAGTGGGTCTTACTTCTAGGTAGAAATGCATAGGATGTTGGACTGCAGTCTGGATGCACTACTATACAAGTAATGAGGATATACCAAATTAATTACTCCCGCCAGCCTAGCAGTTCGAAAGCATGTAAATACGAGTAGATAAATAGGTACCACCACGGTGGGAAGGTAACAGCATTCTGTGACTAGTCATGCTGACCATGTGACAACGGAAACTGTCTATGGACAAACGCTGACTCTACGGCTTGGAGACGGGCATGAGCACCACGCCCTAGAGTTGGACACGACTGGCCTAAATGTCAAGAGGAACCGTTACCTTTACCTATGCCAAATTAATGTCAGTGGGCCCTCATTCTGAATGTATAGATAGGATTATGTTGTTAGGCTTCATTCCTGTATCTAGTTACCCTACAGTGGTTCTCTGTGGGGCTTGATTCTGAATAGACGGTTACATGGGTTGTGCCTTTAACTTTATTCTCAAGTTATTTGGTGTTCAAGGGAGGTAGCAGAGCTTGGAAAGGTTATATTTCAGATTACAAACACCAGTATCCCCCCAGCCATACTAGGAGATTCTGGTAGTTATAATCCAAGAAGCAACTTTTTTAAGCTCTGAGAAACAGCCTGTCTCTTCTGTTGAGAAAGAAATTGGTTCTTAATGAGCCCAATATTCCTGCCTCCTCTCCTGGTATAAAAATTACAAGAGGCCATTTGAGCCTCCTTCACATATCAGACATATGAAACTCTGTAAACATTTCCTCCCTTTCATCCCCAGAATTTGTTTGTTTGTGTTTAGAGGATGTAGCATGTATGAGATATTCATTGTCCTGTTGCTATGTTCTGTTGGTTGACTGAAGCAACAGCTCCTGATCTTAAGAAATTTCTGTCAGAAATTTTTGTATCACTCTTTTTATGTGGGCCTCATTGGGTGGGGTTCTGAAGGTTAATACTTTTATATTTTGAGAAGCAAAGTTATCAGGACTCTTTTGAAGGACTGACCATTCATGAGTGGGATACTCATGATACCAAATGGTGCAAATGTGTGTGGGAATGTAAACAGCTGCCTACCTGTATTGCTTTCTTCCTTTCCTACCTGTTACCTTTCTGGCACCTTTTGTTCTTTCTCTAAGCTCCTGCTTCTTTACTGCTTCCATCCCTTGAGGGCTTCACATCTCTGCTGCTTCATCTTCATTCTTGCCTCCTGTGTCCTTTCTTCTGACATTTTGAGAGACAGGAAAAGAAAACTTCTTTTGCATAAGAACTACTAGAATCCCACAGCCACATGATAACTGCTGGCTGTGCAATTCTAAAAGTTATAATGCAAAAGCAAATTAAAAATAATAAAAACATAAATTTTCCTTTCTGTGCTCCTTCCCCTTCAGACATATTCACTTATATACCTCATCTCCAGTCATTGTGTTAGGTAAAATCTTACACCCCTCATCTGTATTATCCTCTTACCACTTGTAGTAAGATTATGGAAATGCCATTTAGCTTAGACAACACTCATTCAGAAATGTATTCTGATACAGGTAAAATGTCATTAAGTTTGAAGCAGAACTAGTACCCACAAATAGGAAAAAGTAAGTTGTATTGAAGTTGAATGGAGGACAGCTTGAATAAATTACTTTTTGAACTACTGTACAGCTCTCTGACTCCCATCCATTATGCTGCCTTGGGAGATTATAGAAGTTGTCATTAGAAAAATAAGTTTTCCAAGCTCTGAAATAGAGTTAAGAAGTTTCAGCATATTAAAAATTGCAGATTTCAGATTTTAGACACAGATCCTAAATACGACATGTCGTTGCAAAGATGTTTTCATATATTCCTGAGTAATTTTTCTTTTATTTACTGGAAGTACTTTTAGTCCTATCTGTATCTGGGAAAACCCTGAATTAAAAAAATGTCACTGATAAATATAACACTTGTGTAAATGCCTCTGGGAGCTATTTGACTGACAGGGGATAAAACAGTGAAATAAATGACTCACCTCTTCTCGTTTTGATCTCATTTCTTAATAAAGAGAGTGTATAATAAAACCTTCACCATGCAAGGCACTTGTTGTCAGAAGCAGTGTGTGCAGAAGTAACAGTTTGGGGCAGAGTAATCCCATGGCGATCATGGATTCTGACTATCATGCACAGGGGGATGTGGTGCTGGAGGACAGCTTTGCAGGTACCCAGGACCACTAAAAAGTGGAATGAGTGGGTCTAGATCAATTCAAGCCTGAACTATCTCTGGAGGGGAAAAATGATGAAACTGAGACTATCATCCTTTGGGCACGTCATGAGAAGGCAAGATTCTCAGGAAAAGGCAATAATGCTAGCAAAGGCTGAAGACAGCAGGAAAAGAGGAAGACAAAATATGAGATGGATTGATTCCATGAAATAAATCACAAGCCTTAATTTACAAGAGGTGAACAGGGCTGTTGAGGAGACAGGACATGTTGCAGATGATTCCAAAAATGTCAGACACAGAGCAACAATAAGAGTCCAATAAGGTATCTATGTAGTTCAGTTTTCCCCCCAGAGCTGATTCGAAATGTCTTATGACAGCTCGCAGAAACTTCCTCTCCAAGGTAGTCACTTCAGAAGCCAAGAGGTCAGGACCAGCCCCCTGCAGGTTTGCTGTTTTCTGCCAGAAACGTCTGCGGCCTCACACACTCAGTAACGCAGACACACAAACACACCAGAACACTAAGCCACTCAGTAGCCAGCCCTCCTTTCAAAGAAGTCTGAGGAAAAGTGTAAGTCAAGCATGGAGTTGTGCGTTTGTTTAAACAGGCGTAGTATAGCGTCAGGTTACCAGGAAAGGAGGTGGCCTTATGCAAATCTCAGTGACTGGGTTTAAACAGTAATTTTTAAAACCCCAGACAGGTCGGGGAAGTTTAAGTTAAGAGGGTGGCGTTCCCGCCTCTCTCTGTTGCAACTCTCTCTCTTCTTCCAACTTCAAGATACCTGAGGGATGTCGCTCCAGAAAGAGAGAAACGGCCACTCCTCGTGGAAAACAGGAGTTGACCCTCATTCATGTCTTCTTCCAAAATAGGCGCGTCCTGAAAGGGTGTTTGTTTTGTTTTTGGAGTTGTGGGGCCGAGGGGGCGACGGGGGGGGGAGAGATCAACAGCCAGGAGCATCATTTCTTGCTTCAGTCCCCACAACTTTTCCGAAAGAGGGACCCACTCGGTCCCCCTCTCCGCTCCCTCTCCTCCGGCCATGCCTCCGCAGGAGCGCCTGGATTACTCCCCGACCCTACGAAGAAGAGGTCGAAGAGGCGGCGGCGAGAGCGGCCGCCCCCCCAGCAGAGACCGCAGGAGCTCCGAGCTGGGCATCAAATGTGTCCTCCTCGGAGATGGGGCGGTGGGCAAAACCAGCCTGATCGTCAGCTACACCACCAATGGGTACCCAGACCACTACCAGCCGACAGCCCTGGACACCTTCTCAGGTGAGCAGAACAGAAGCTGGAGAAGTCGTCCCTTGATCGCAGGGATGGGGTCACTTCATCCAGAGCTTGGACAAGGTCCTTTTCTTAAAAGAAACAAACAAAACGAACAAACAACAACAACAACAAAATTCCTGTAATTTTCAGCGCCGGCTCAAGGAGCTATAATCCAAGAAAAGATCCTTTCCAAGCTCTGATTTTACACTAGTGGCTGGTTTGTATTTTGACACTTTGCCGGCATGTTTAACATTGTATTTTATTCTTTACTTTGGTTGTCATGATCTCATTTGCAACGAAAGGTGGGATACAAATGCTTGCATCCATAGGATGGGCAGCAAAACAGCTTGATCCTGCACATGGTTATTTGGAAGGGAAAACCTACTGTTTTTTATGGGACTTATTTCTAAACAAGGATTGCTATATTTCTTTTCCTGACTTGACTGCTTTGTTTTGCTTTGCTTTGCAACATGACAAGTGGCTGTTTAACAAGTGAAGCTTTCCCCAGCAGACTGTACCCACTGAACCCTTTCATGTGTGTGTGTAAGTGAGTGAGAGAGAAAGAGAGAGAAAGAAAGAGGGAGGGGGGAGAGAAAGAGAGAGAGAGATGGCAACCCAATGTGTAATTTCATTTTAAAATAAACCATCTTTGGGGGTCTTTTGTTCTCGGGACAATTTTGAGGTTATAAGCAAGTGTCCTGGAGGCCCCAGTGGCCATGCTGGCTGGGTGATTCTGTTTTTTTTTCCTGAAGTAACTTTGCCAATATAGACCACCAGAATTACAAAATCAACTAGTGGATTGTGAGTCTCTGCTGGATTCATATTTAGTAAAGAATAAATAAATTCATAAGCACTTTAACTCATCCCTTGCTAGTTTCTTCACTGTACAACCCTATGTATGTCTGAGTTCCTTGAAAATTTAGTGAGACCTACTCCCAGATAAATGTATTGATGCCTAACACAGTATTTCAAACAGGAGAGGTAACGTGCAGCCCTCAAAATGTTGTTGGACTACAACTCCCATCACTCCTGCCATAGACCATGATAGTTGGGACTGAGGGGATTTGGAGTTCAACAGTGACCCGTTTCCCCCTTGATGTGCTCATATGCTTTTTTTTTTCAGGATTGTACCACTAAACCCATCTGGCACTGAAATCATTCTTAATAGGTATAAGATGTTGGAGTGGTGGCATGTATACCTCTGTAAAGCATTGGGAGTCTTTACAGAGAGGTTACAGAGGAAATGGGTTTGGCCTCTTACCCGAAACATGGATGGTTTCACTCTCACTGAGCTAACTGTGCAAGCCATCTAGTCTGCTTGACTGGTTTGGGGTGTTTTAATAAGGAGAATAAAAATCAAGGGCTTAAACTGTAGAACAGGAAGATGGAAACAGATGTGTGACATTTTTAAGCAGGGTTAAAAATTCATTTATGAGGATGAAGCTCCAATAACAACGATAGCTTTATGGCTGGTCACTCCCAGAAATTGCAGGGCTGTTGTTTAAGTTACGGTTCTGTAGCTGTTATGGAACAAGATGATGCATGATTCCTGCACTCCTCTAGGTAGTGATATGTTGGGCAGAGTACAGTAATTCCCTTTTTTTTCTTTTTTCAAGTAATACAGCTTATAATAACAATTATGTGTCAACAAGTTAATTCCAGCTTACAGCAACCTTTGCCAGGGTTTCTGAGGTATAAAGTATTCAGAAGTAGTTTACTATCCCCTTCTTCTTGGAGTTGTCCTGGGACTGTGCAGCTTGCCCAAGGCTACACAGGCTGACTCTTCTCCCAAGAAGCACAGTGAGAAATCAAATGCCCAATATCTGATTCCACATCCAGGTGTTTCTGCTTACTGAGCTATAAGCCACTCAGTAGAAAATTTGCATAATAAGTTCACAGCTTTGAAAAGTTACTTTTTAAAAAACTAAAACTTCTACAACCTCTCAGACAATAAAGCCAATCAATAGATTAATCTAGGACAATGGTTCTCAACCTTGGGTAACCCAGCTGTACTTGGACTGCAGTTCCCAGAAACCTTCACCACCAGCTGTGCAGGCCAAGATTTCTGTGAGTTGTAGTTCAGGAACATCTGGAGATCCAAGGCTGGAAACCACTGACCTAGAAGGTTCTGGGAGATGTAGTCCAAAAAGTAACTTTCCTGAGTTTTAATTAGTTAGTGCCTGGTAAATGGTAATCCCCTGCCTAGCCCTTTGAGAAAAAGTAAGAAGCCCTTCAAGAAAAATTGGGGGCACTTGATAAACTGCTAATTATTGTACTTTATTTTGTACAACCTTGTGAGTTTTGTGAATTTATTGTTATGGCCATAGGATGAATTTATGGGGGAAAGTCTAAAACAAAGGTGTTTTTTATTTTAAAGTTTGCTTTATTATTTTAAAGGTAGCTATTTAAACATTAGAACAATCACTCCCAAGAAGGCACAACTTCTGTAGTCTGTCATGTAGTGGTGACTGAACTTCAGTCGTCATTGTCTCCTAGTGTTCTTCAAAGCTTATTAGTCAAAATTTCCCTGCCCCATGACAGAGTTTCTGTCAGTCTGGGTGTATTACTTCTAAGGGTAGGAGGAGAAAGGCACAGCATGAGAGAGAAGTGTGAGAGAGAGCCTCTCCCATTGTCTGTGAATTGCTATAGGGCGAAGCGATTCTCTTTAGAGACATTGGGCAGCTGGTTTATTGAATCTCTGTTGACAGGACAGATGACCATGTGGACTAGATAATCTTTTGAAATTTGGTTCTGAGAGACATTTGTCCGAGAGCTAATAAATACATGTTTAGGCTTCAATCCCATTGATAGTCTCATTGGAGTGGACTCATTGGATCAAAGAGATGGACATAACTGATTACTAACCATTCATCAGTTGAATTGGGTGTGTGTGCTCTATTTGGGACTATGACCTGGATTTAGGTCTTAAGAGTCTCAGAGATAGTACCTGGTTGTATGCTGGAAAAATGAAGAGAATGGCAAGGCAGTTTTTCCAATGTAGAAGGCTCTTGCCCTCAACAGATTTAACACACCACAGGATTGCTTGTCTTCATGGCTGTGACAAACTGTGATTTTGTACTCTGCCCTGCATCTGGAAAGAAAGAAAAATGAAGGCAAGAATGGGACTGAAAAAGACAACAAAGAACCCAGACACAAATCCTTAAAGGTACAAGGTTCCTCAACCTGGTGGAATAATGGCTAGCTTGCAATTGGGTTAGAGGCAGAGACCACTGACATCTTCTTCTCGGGAGACCTGATGGTCAACCTGCATTTCTTTCCCCCACTCCACTCCTCTCCCTCTCCTTCCTATTCATTTCAAATGTTCCCAGAAGCTTGCCTCTTTAAATTTTGGAAATACAGGTGCATCATCTTGTAATACAGCGAAGAAATTGTGAATGTGATGTATAGGGTGGAAGCAACTGGGAGAGCAGGCTATGGTAGAGCTGATGTAACATATTAGCAAAGACCCGGGCTCTGAATCAGCAAGCTCTCCCGCAGGACTAGGGCATGGATTTAGGCTCCAAGATTGGAATAATCTATGTTGTGGTTGGTTTTGGTGGGAGGGGGAGGACAAAACATGTTCTTTCCCTCAGTCGGTAAAATGTACTGGTCCAGCCCTGGGTCTATTGTTTTACTATCATGAAGGTTATAGTTCACATTGCCCCTGTCCTCCTTCCTCAACAGCAGGGTGGTTAGTCTGGGGGATTCCAGACAAGGCCTTATCCATATCCTCATCAGCAGCCATTGTATAATGTGATTTTCCTTATCTGAAGATGGCTTCTCAAGACATGGGAATGGTAGCTAGATTACTTCTTCTGCCGACACCATTTGCAAATGCCTGCTGCTCTACCTCACTGGAACAATCCTTGCAATCTCTTTTCTTAAAATGTTGTTTATTTTCAACACCACTCCAAGGACTCAGGCCAGTAGACAATGCACCCTTATCTCATGTTGTCCCTCAACCTTCTCCTGGCAGCAACCCTGGAAGATATTTACTTATCTAAGGCCACCCAATGAGTTTCATAGGTAAGAAACCATGTGATCCATTTTTCTCATGTCCCCACCCAGCACCATTCAGCATACTACTAATGAGCCCTTAGACTGGGATGTACTATGGATAGAGTCCATCAGAATGCTGTCACCCAGACCCACCTAAGTTAAATGAAAAAAAAGTCTGATTTATGAGCAGGAAGAGGTTTAATTTACAAATCTGAGCAGCTGCTAACTTGTACAAATTCTTCCTGGGCCCTTGCTATGGCCTGTTTTAGTCCACACAAATGAACTGCATAAAACATTGGCCACCAGCTTATTTTAAAATACCACACATATGCAGGAAATTGTGCAAGTATTTTGTTTTTTATACTTTTATGCTGTCTGTCATGTATCTGGGCACACTACAGGGTATGTAACTGGGTATGTCCAAGCATATGACAGCCATCTGAGATGATTGTGGACACCAGTTACACAATTTTGGGTTTACACTCTGCTAGGGTGTGGTTTTAATACTGAGGCAAGATGTAGCACAGATAGGTAAAAAGGTTAAGGTTCCCCTTGACATTTAGTCCAGTTGTGTCCGACTCTAGGGTGCTGTGCTCATCCCCGTTTCCAAGCCATAGAACCAGCGTTTGTCCAAAGACAGTTTCCGTGGTCAAGTGGCCAGCACGACTAGACACAGAACGCCATTACCTTCCCACCGTGGTGGTACCTATTTATCTACTCACATTTTTACATGCTTTCGAACTGCTAGGTTGGCAGGAGCTGGGACAAGCGACGGAAGCTCACTCTGTCATGTGGATTCAATCTTACGACTGCTTGGTCTTCTGAGCACAGAGGCTTCTGCGGTTTAATCCACAGCACCACCACATGAGGGGCTATAATGTAAGATCAGGCTGAATAACATTGATAGCAATGCCATGGAAAATCTGTCAAAATAACCATCACATACTAAAACAAGACATGCTTATAATCATAAGTGACTGGAACACAAAACTAGGGAACAAAGCAGAACCAGATGTTGCTGGATAATTTGACCTAGGGACAGAAATGACGCAGTAGCCTTAGTCATAGAGTTCTGTGGAGCCAACAACCTGTTTATACCAAATACTGTTTCAAACAACCAACCAGACAGCTTTACATGTGGACATCACCAGATGGTCAATATATAAACCAAATAGACTACATATTTGGAAGCAGGAGACGGAGAAGCTGTATTCTCTCAGCCAAAACAAGACCCAGAGCAGATTGTGGTACTGATGATGTATTAACATTAGAGTAAGGCTGAAACAGAACACTAAAATAATGATAGTGCCAACATGCAATTTAAACAACAATCTTGAGGAATTTAAAGTCCACATAAGAAACTAAACTCAACTGACCATAAACCAGGAGAATTATGGATTGAATCCAGATATATCATTAGGGAACAATGCAAAAATTCAATTTCTGGAGTAAAAAAGAAAAGAAAAATCTAGATAGATGATGGAAGAAACATTTATAATTGTAAAGGACAGTCAGGAAGCAAAGGTAAAAGGTGAAAGAAGTAGGGTCAGAATCCTAAATGCAACATTTCAGTGGCTGTCACATAGAGACCAAGAGATTATAATGCTCACTGCAATGAAATAGAAGAGAATAACAAAGGGAAGGGGGAAACAAGAGATCTCTTCCAAGATCCAAGAAATCAAAGGGAAATTTAAAACTAGGCTAGAAATGCTGAAATATCAATAGGCAAACACACTGTCTGGCCAGGAGAAAAGGTGGAAATGGTGTACAGAAGAGATCAAGGGATGACATATTCCTTTGAAGAGGAATCCTATGATGAAGAACCTGCAATTCTAGGAAGCAAAGTGCAAGCTGCTTTGAAAGCACTAGAAAGGAAGAAATATTTTGGGGCAGATGGGATGTCAATAAACTATTTCAATCCACAGAGGTTTAAACTGTCAAAATCTTAACAAGAATATGCCAACAAATATAGAAACCAAAACAATGGCCCATAGATGAGAAACATTCAATGTGAATCCCAGTCTCCAAGAAAGGAGATGCCAAGGAGTGCAGTAACTGTAGAGCCATTGCTTTAATTTTCCATGGAAGCAAAGTGATGCTCAAGATGTTTTAAGAAAGGTTTTTACCTTATATGGTGTGAGAAAAGCCTGATGTTCAGGCTAGATTCTGAAAACTAATAAGTACAGTACTTAAGATCGTATGGCAAATAGCTGCTGGCTACTGGAATGCACCAAATAATTTCACAATAATATCAGTCTGTACTGTACTTTATAGACTATAGTAAAGCCTTGGACTGTATGGATCATTAGAAGCTGTGGGTTGTTCTGAAAGAAACTGATGTTGCCCCAGCACTATATTGTCTCGATATGGAATCTGTATGCAAATCAAACCTGAATTGTATCTTGTCAAAATGGAGGCTGTCATACTTTGGGCACATCATGAGAAGGCAAAATTCACTAGAAAATCCAATAATGCTAGGAAAAGTTGAAGACAACATGAAAAGAGAAAGACCAAGTATAAGATCCTGCTTCAAAGGGCTAGTAATCTGCAAAGGTTTGTGCAGTCATTTGTTCCCTGTAACTGGCCCAAGTCAGCAGTCTTGCTGCAATTTTTTGGACCAGCTAATGTGTTGAAACAGTTTTCAAGGCCAGCCCCATGTAGCTGTGTTAAAGTAATTCAGGGTGAATGTTTCTAAGGTACATGTCACCATAACCAAAACAGCAAACCATATAAAATATTTTGTTTAAAAGAAGCTTTCATAAGCACAGAAAGTGTGTATAAGACTTATCTCCCCCTCCTCTTATAAGATGTATCCATGAATTTTTTTGTGAATATTGTACAAAAGTAGTAATGAGACATGATCTGAAAGTACATAATGCAATCCCCTTGCTGAAGCTAAGGAAGACTGCATCTGATTAGCAGACTAAATGGGAGCGCAGCCGGTGTGTTCGTATATTAATATAAGCCATAGTTTGTGTTAGTTATAGCTTGTTCCTTAAACCCATAAGTATACAATAGATGACCAAGCAAACTATTATTCGAGAATACATTAAACTATTGTTTGTTTTCCCCATTACTGTGAACATAAATGTACTTTGCGTTAATTTCTGTAAAAGAAAGGAAGGATAAAAATAAATTAAGTCAATCCAGGCTTAACTTTATTTAGTATATGTCATGACTGATGAGATGGAAAGATGTTCATTCCAGCACCATAGCATATCCCACCATAAATGATAAGGGATCAGGTAGAGGAATTGGAAAATTGTGGTATTTTCATAGCACTAAACAGCAGATATTTTTCCCACGGGTAACATGCTGAGATCAGAGCTACTGATGCCTGATTGCAGGCAAGTTTTGCTGTTGGGGTCAGTAACTTGCATAAATATTGACCATCACCCACCAAACTATCCTGTTCAGCCTGTTACACGGAAACTTCCCTGCACTGTTTATGGGAGAGGCCAAAGTAAGATTTAGACAAGACAAGCAAGACTTACCAAACTCTAGCAAGTAGAGTAGAGACAAACTTCCTCATACCAGTGCACAGCTATATGCAATTGGATTGACCATACGCCTTTGGGTGCCCTAAAAAGGATAATTCTGCAGCGTTTCACACCCCACTTCTCCCCTTCTCTCTGCTTTTGTGATTCATAATTTGATCCCAGGATATTATTTCTCTCCCAACTATTAGCTCTCTCCTTTTCATTTTTCTTTTCAAATGAACTGGAGTTAGCTAAGGGGGGAGTAAGCAAATGGTAATATATGTTTGTTTGTTTTTCCTTTCACGAGGAAGATGACACTTTGTAGTTCAGGGTAACCAGGAACCTCCTTAATCTGTATTTTCTGCTACTGGAGTAGTTTTTAACCTTCCTTTAGATGGTTGAGGTGCAAACTAGCCATGGTGCACCATGGCACAGACAGTATATTTTTTAAAATACACCAGCACAAAGTGTGCCGTGGACACATTTGTTTCTGGTCTTATCACAGCCTGAGACAGCCTCCTTAATGGTGATGTTTTATTATTATTCAAATGATCTGATTTGGTGCTGGTGGTGTCTTTCAGTGACAATATTATTGCCAAGTCACACCTCTGAGACAGAGGTCCAGAGCCTCACTTTCACTGAGTGAAGCTGTAGACCTCTTCCTCATAGTGACAATCCAGTACCCTAATAAGTAACAGGATCCGGACTAGAAACCATGGACCAGCAGGATTTAAGCTGCAAGGATTATCAAGAAGGTCTATATCTTTCAGATTTCTCACTTTGATCCTGATGCTATTTAACTTCAAAAGGTTCATGAAATGAACGTTTTCTGCCCTCCCTTTTCCATGAAGAAAATGGATTCTGTGAAAAGCCTCCGTGACGGGTCAAGCAGGGCACCTGAACAAAGTGAGGTGGGGCACAGAAGGAGGTTATGGCTACCCTTTCTTCCATGAATTTCTTTAGGTTAACTTGTCTTAGGATCTAAGTCTGTTTGGGGTGACTCTTCCCCAACCCCACCTCAGCAACATCTCCTGCCTTGTCCCACAGGGTCCAAAAAATTCCCTTGTCCCTTTCTGGAGGCTCTCGGTACATTAAGTGACTGCAGAAGAAAGGAAAGGGACATGGAGCAAAGCCTGCAGCTCTGCTGTCCATATTAGTGATACGTGGATCCAGATTCTAGTCCCCTCTAAACCTTGAAACTCTTTAGCTGACTTTGGGTCGATTACTCTCAGTTAGCCTATCTCACTGGCCATGGTGTAGTGGTAAAACTGGAAGCACAGGTGGTCATCTTGACATCCCCCGTAAGTACCTCACTCCACGAGAGAGTACCAACATACAGGCTGCAGGGTTGGCATACATGAACAATGTAGAATCAGACTTTTTGTAAAGATAATGGTTCTGAATTGCCAATTGAAGATCAAACTATAACAAATCATAACAGGAAGAGCTTGCAGCAATATGCTGTTTCTAGGAAAATCAATTTCTCTTTAAGCTAGGTAAGATGAAATGGAACTGAGATACCTGATGGGGTGGCAGACAATGTTACAGTCACTGCTACTCAGTCCTGAGGTGTGGACCCTGCACATAAGATGTTTTTGTGGATTAAAATGAGAGCAATGTATACTGCTTTGAGCTTGCTGAAGGAAAGGCAGGATGTAAACACAACAGCAACACACAAGGAACATCATGGTAAAGGGTCTGCTCTACTGGGTAAAATGCTGTGTGGGTTAGCTATGTTCTAATCATGTGGGAATGGCAAGTGCTTTTAAATGAAGCTCCAGGAGGGAAATGCCCAATTATATCTTGAAGATCAAGCCTGAATCTAAGCACCTCTTTTGATCAGCAATGGGTTTATTTTCTTTCTCTGTGGTTAAGATACAGTGGTAACAAGCTCAGTTGTTTCTCAATCACAAGGAAGAGATAACTTTCATATTCGCTGCCCCCAGTGGCTGAACAGGCATCGTAGAATCTCTCGTAGCAAGCAAAATGTTCATGGGGGTCCAAAGTATTGGGAGCTACAGTGTGCAGCCCCGCTTCCATGCTATGCATAGGAGGCAACAGTGTTTTCAGCCATTTGGTCCTGACCCCAAGATATTTGTAGCCAGAAGAAGAGTCCAACTAGCCATCTCATTCTAAAGTCTTTCAACTGGTAGAATAGGACACAAATTAAATACTGCTGTTGAAGTCAGTGGTGGTTGTTGTTTTTGTCTGTTCTTTCTTTCTTTCTTTCTTTCTTTCTTTCTTTCTTTCTTTCTTTCTTTCTTTCTTTCTTTCTTTCTTTCTTTCTTTCTTTGATGTTACATTTACTGTATGTGCTGTCTTTCCACCAAAAAGGTCAAGTTGGAATGCACAGTTTCCTTCTCCCTATTTTATCCTCACAACAACCTTGTGAAGTAGGTTAGACTGATTGAGTTTGACTGGTCCAAAGCAACATCACGCCGTTTCATGGCCAAGTGGTGACTTGAACCCAACTCCAACACCCTGGCCTCTAGACTGTGATTAGGATTGTCAAGTCTATAGCTTCCCATTTCCTGACATGACTTGAGATACCAGGGGTTTCCCGTGGGTGGAGCAGACAGTGGTTATGGGAGAGTGGAACTGTTTGGGCCAGTTTGTTGAGGGGAATCCAGATAAAATTGAGGTAAATGAGGTCTCATCACTACCCAGAGCTGGCGAAAGGAGACATTTTTGGCAGCTAGGAAAGTGGCAAAATGTATCCAGCATCTGCAGTGATTGTTTTCCTTCCTGTGGACTAGGGCTTGCATCCCCCACAGCCAAGAAAGCTCACAAGTTGTGATGCTGATCCGCCATTCTCTGTTCTGTTCCACGTGGCACAACAGATCCAAGTACATACAGTCACAAATTCTAAATCTACCCTTTTGGTGTGCCAATACAGACATCATCTTGCTGAGTGGGTGAGCTCTGCCATCATAAAGTAATGAACCAAGAATAAGTTTCTAGGCTTTAATGCGAATAAATCCTCTTCTTTCACCTGTCCTGAGATTTCTCCCCACCCTTGGAGACCCAGAGAAGCATAGCAATTCCCTAGGACTCCAGACAGGACCGTAAGACCTGTCAACCAAAGCTATAATGGCTATGTACATACAATGTTATGTTTTTCTTTGTAGTGAGACCTGTGCAGCCAGCATTATGAATGTGCAAGCACTTTATATTTATATCAGAGTTTTCATGCCACTACTATCTTGAGTTATTATGGTTCTTTGCTTCTCCTGTCAGCTGTTCTAACATCCTATCTATATTTGACAAGGCCTAGGACTGGAAATCCTAGGCACAAATCTGTCTGTAATCTTACTCTTCTTATGAGTTTTAATATCATATTTGTTTAATGCTTTTACTATTGTAACACTTTATTTGGTTTTTAACTTTGCTTCTCCTCAGGCAGGCAGGCAGGCAGGCAGATAGCTAGCTAGCTAGCTAGCTAGCTAGCTAGCTAGCTAGCTAGCTAGCTAGCTAGATAGATAGATAGCTAGCTAGCTAGCTAGCTAGCTAGCTAGCTAGATAGATAGATAGATAGATAGATAGATAGATAGATAGATAGATAGATAGATAGATAAAGCAAGCAAGCAAGCAAGCAAGCAAGCAAGCAAGCAAGCAAGCAAGCAAGCAACTGTGTGGTAGTAGTTGGACTAGGACTCAGGAGACCTGGGTGTAAATCTTTACTTGGCCTCAAAGCTCACTAGGTGACCTTCCTTGTAATGGAAAAAGTTTCCATAAATTACCTCAAGTGTAATATACAATTTAGCATAATTTGTTCCCTTCTAGTAAATGGGTTCCAACCTAGTTAGCATCCTTTATTGCCTGCCTTGACACTGTTGGAAACTAAATATCTCCTCACTGTATAGTTCCAGTGTACCTGGGCAAATTTGGTAGCTGGCTAGTCTAAATATTCTTCAGCCTTGTGCCAGGTCCTTCAGTTAATTTTTGCAGACAATTTTAGATGTAAGCAACAGGATAATACTTAGAGTAGAACATCTGAAACTATTGAGACATAATGGGTAATTGCATTGACATATATAATATTTACTTAAGATCCCTTGATTTAAATTACTCTCTTCCATTTAGATCTAATCTACTATTGTGTATTAAAACTGCAATGAGCATATAGGCTTCTTGGTTTTATACATTCTGTATACAGTATTCTTTATTTTTCCCATATTCCAGAATGCAACTCTTATATAGAAGCTTGGTCATTGCAGTAATGATCCATCTTAAAGTAAGAACAAGGCAAATATAACAAATACCAGAGATACAAAAATTGATCCTTCCTCCCTGATGATTCAGCTATGTATTGCAATTATGCCATAGCACCCAGGTTCCCAATAAAATTAGTTGTATATTTTTTCCGTCCAAGCTCTCCTATGACCAACATCTCTGTCCCTGCAGCTGAACCAACTAGTTCTTAGCATTACATGACATGAACACTGCTTTTGTGACTCTTTAAACAAGAATTTTATTTGTTTTTTTAAATTAAATGTTATTTTCCTTCTTCTAAATCACCGAGAAGAGAAGGGAAGGTTTAATGTCCAGACTGTATCAGTTATTACTGTGACAGGGCTCTGTTTTCACTGAAGAGAAACATGAGGGGGGCAGTTTGACTGATTGGGGTGGGTGGGGCCTTAATGAAAGGCCCAGAGGAAGCAAACCTTGTTTTGATCAGTAAATCACTACAAATCTTAAAGCCAGTCATTTTGTGCCCCCTCTCATTTGCCTGCTAATGACATAAATCCTGGGAAAAGATTAACCCTGCCTTCTTAGATGATAAAGATTATCTACCCCACCCCTTGAGTAAAAGGCTGAGCGGCAATATAACTTGTTGGTGTGAAGTACCCACTGCTGTTACCTTTAGCACAGGATGTCTCCTTTCCTCCATTACACACTCATGCTAATTATGCACACTCTCTTTATCTATTTATATCCCAGCCTCTCTCCTTCCATTGGTTTCTCAGTTACCCCCTAAATTTCCATAAAAGTTGAGGAAACATAATTGCTCAGTGCGCCACTCCGCAAGTGCATACTTGTCCTAGGCAAGATGGACTTTTGTTGTTGTTTTTCTCAGCTTATTCCCTGGAAAAAACAACAACAGTAATTTAAGAAATGTATATGACCAGACAGATGTTACTGGCAAAAAAAAAGGCAATGGCTTGACATGATTAATTGAGAAGGTTTAAAGAAGAAAGTGCAAAAGCAGGATTGCAGCTGAACATTAGGAAGATAAAAAATCATTATAGAATTATATTACTTTAACGTTGACAAGAAAGAAATAGAAATAGTTAAAGATTTTCGGTACCTGGCTTGAGTCATCATCAATTTAAATGAAAACTGCAGCCAAGAAAACAGAAAAAGATTCATTTTGTGTAGTTTCACCTGTATAACTCAAACTTGCACAAGTGGTCACAAAATTCTCTTCAAATTGGAAGTCATATCCAGTAAACAGTTCTGTAGCAACAGTTGTGCAACTCTACTCCATTGGGCAATCAGACATATAATACAGATTGCTTGGGTATACAGTAACTCTCTGTGAAATTCTGAAGGCACACTTTACACTATACCAAATGCAATAGCATTTTAGCTATAGACTCAGAAAGGTAGCTATGAAGGAACTAGAAAATAATTTTAAGTGTACGTACTGCTCTTTAGGTTCTATGGCACTGTTGCAAATGCAATGAACTTTAAAAAATTTGAAAAGATGCTACAAAATATACGCCCTTGAATTCCATTCACCCAATTTGCAAGATAAAGAATTGTTTTTTGAAGAAATAAAGTATGTGAATATCTCTTTAATACAAAATGGGCCAGAAACAAAGTCGCAAATTTCTTTATCACTCGAGGCTGGAGACCAAAACACAAAGAAAACAGCCCCAGAAGTACAATATTTTAAGCCCTAAATTAAGGCGATGGGTCTGTATGATATTCCAGGGGTGGAAGGTGGTATAGGTAAAGGTTCCCCTCGACATTTTTAGTTCAGTTGTGTCTGACTCTAGGGGGGCGGTGCTCATCCCATTTTTCAAGCCGTAGAGCCAGCGCTTGTCTGAAGACAGTTTCCGTTGTCACAGGGCCAGCGTGACTAGGGGACGCCTTTTTACCTTCCCACCTAGATGGTACCTATTTATCTACTCGTATTTACATGCTTTCGAACTGCTAGGTTGGCGAGGAGCTGGGGCAAAGCGACGGGAGCTCACTCCGTCACGTGGATTTGATCTTATGACTGCTGGTCTTCTGACCCTGCAGCACAGGCTTCTGCAGTTTAGCCCACACAGCCACCACGCCCCTTCTGAAGGTGGTATAGCTCTTGCCTTTTGCAGCTCGTACTGAATCACAGCCCTTTCTTAAGATTTCTGGACTGAACCAAACTCCTATGTCATAGGAGTTTCAAAAGGATATATTGCAGGAGATGAGGATCAGGATTATCTATGCTATGATATTCCCAACTGTCATGCACAGATGTAAAAACTGGATAGTGAAGAAAGCTGAAAGGAAGATCAGCTTGTTTGAAATGTAGTGTTGGAGTGCTGAAAGATCTCTTATAGATTTATTGGTTTAGAAATCTCTAATGAAAGACTGTCCACCACCTTTTGAGATTGTCTGTTGCACTGTTGAACACCTCTTACCATCAGGAAGTTTCAGATGAACATAAAAATGAGCTATCTTTTGAGAGTAAGAGGATTTTAATGATGTCATGGAGGCAACAATTTGAAAATTTGGACCATGCTGTACCAAGTCAGTCCAGGTCATGCTAGCTAGGAGATTTTTAATGGCTGGGTCCAAAAACAGAACATATCCAAGCTCTGTGAAAAACCTAGAGAGAGCCTTTTATGAGACAAGTACAGTACATAGGTCTTACCAAAGTCCTAGCCAGGTTTTTCCAGGGCTTTTCTTGCAAGCAACGAGTGTGTGCCTTTTAGCACAGCACTGCGGTTTCTCAGATGGAAATTTGTAATAGTCCATATGCTGTCTTCCAGGAAAACCCATCTCTGTTATTGACATTCTCACTGAGGAATTGCTGATAACCTTTCATGGAATTTCAGTGTTTAAGTGTAACATAGAAAACCCAGTTCTTCCTTTCCTTCCTTTGTCAGTCTCCCTTAGCCTTAAGAAATGCTTGAGACAGATGTTGTTAACAAAAATAAATTAAATTCTACCCTTGTATCTTCGTGCCCGTTCTTCTTCTTCTTCTTCTATTTGATTCCATTCCTAAAAGCATATTCGGCATCTGCTGCTGAATTTTGTTGCTCCAGATCCTACAGTAACTCAGATAGTTGGCACGTTATGTCTGCTGTCCTTCAAGTAGCCACCAATAGCCAGTGTTGGAAGGAAAAAAAAAAGGATTGTAGGGCTTGTTGCATTTAAGGCAGCTTCCGTCAATAGTAGTTTAGTCACAATTAGAGGAGCAGCATGTGAACATTACCATTGGGATGCTGGTGGCATTTGGGACACTGATGTTAATGAGATATTTGTGTAATAAGGAACTTCTGCTTTCAAATGTATTAAGTCATGGGATTTACGATCACCAATGGAATTATACTCATGTGCCAGCATTGCAGAAAATGTGAATAAAATAATGAAAGCTGTCAGACAGGGATATTTCCACTGAGGTGTTGTTTTGCCACGCCAGGAATCTTTCCTTTTCTGACACTACTGTCACCGTAGTGTTGGTGCAAACATAGTATGAATTCATTGCCAGCAGAACTGTTCCATTTTTGGCAGTGAACAACTCTGGAGATTTGCAGTAGATCTTTCCACCTCTTCATCAGCATGACAGAGAGAACTCTCGTCCTTCAGACAGCTGCTTCTTCGGAAGCGTGTCTGCGTAAGAAATAGTGAAAAACAAATACACAGATTGCCACAGCTGAGGGCTGAATGTGTATTTATTGTGTTGTATGTTATGCCACAAGCAGATCTTGGTCCAAGGATTTTGATCACTCCATGGTGCCTAGCCAGCATAAGCAAGCTTTATAAATAATAACTCTGTGTAGGTAGGAGTGCACATGTGTGTATTCCCACGCACGTGTGCCTATGTATACACATATACTGCATATATTAGCAGTAGGATCAAAGATGCACTCACACTTGAAGACTGCAGTGTATTTATCTCTTGTCTAAATATGTGGAGAGATTAATCCAAATATTTGGCATATAACTGGCAGGATTACATTTTACTAAGCATTAACAGGGAAGATGAAATCTGGATCCAAATCATTTGCAAAGACTGCCATCTCCTTTTGGGTCCCCTTCCATTATTGCACCCCTGATCACTCAAAGTATAATAAAAATGGTATTCACACAATAAAGCAAAAGCTACTTTTCATGTTTCTGTTGGTAAGTACATACCTGCTTCCTGCACAGTTCATGTGCACAGTGTATTTTCATTTTCAGATGAACAGTTCCGTAGCTACCCAGAAGCCAAGGAAGGTGTTTTGAATATCTGCTGAACCATTTTATGTGGACACCTCACAAAAAATGAACTGAAAAACCTAAGGAATCACAGTGCCTCTGGTAACTTTGTAGCCTGTGTACATGATGATCAGTACATGTACCAAAGATGGAAGTATGGAAAAAAAAATCTGGTTGATTATTATTTTTCACGTGGTGGAATCATGTCTTGCTTCGCACACTGCATGGCCTGAGATGATCCCACAATTGCCTGTTCATAATGTAAATGGGTGAGCAGAGGCAATGAACCAATAGAGGTTAAAGTTGTTGGCATGTGGAGACTGTATGGTTTTAAATCTGCCTTGGATACACACTGGATTTCCTTTCAAAGTCTGTAATGTGTTTTTTCTTAGTCTGTAGACAATCTGCTTGTTAACTAGGAAAGGGTATTATGGGTGTCAGTGACATACTAAGAGCAGGACAGGTACTAGCAGAACTAGGGGAGAAACTGCTCTCTTTTTTTACTGTAACTCCCAGAATCTCCCAGCCAGCATGCCAGCAGCCATGTTGACTGGAGAATGGTGGTGTGGTAGTCCAAGAAAGTAACTTTTCCAGGCTCTCAGTGTTAGTGAATGTACTTTATCATCCTCATCCCTCCTCTCTTTCCCTCTTTGCAGTCCAGGTCCTGGTAGATGGTGCACCAGTCCGTATCCAGTTATGGGACACTGCAGGACAGGTGAGCTCCCCATGCAGCTTTGATGAAATGCCAAAACAATGCTAGGAAGAAGGTGGTGGAAATCTAGAAATAAGAGTGAAGTGAGGGGGAAATGGGTGAGAATAAATCTTAACATAGTATACGCCAAGCACAGAAAACCATTGAAATGCATGAAGTCCATAACACTTGCAACAATTCTGTATGGTAAGCTGATCTTAACATCTTTGTATGGCATATAAGGAGTGCATCATTGCTCTCAGCATGTCTATGATGAGTTGATGCTACAGGTGGCATTTGAACTGGCTTTCTAGCAAATGAAATGTACTGAAACATACATTTTGCAGCTGGGGTCCTTAAAAATGTGATATACATCTATTCTCGGGGGCACATATTTTCCTCAAAAGAAGCCTCCTGACCATTCGTTTTCTTCCTTTGGGTCCTTCAGGAATGTTTTCTTTTTGCTTGAGGTGGTACTTCTTTTAGTGGACCTTAAAGTCTGCCCTTTTTCTTAGTCTGAGTTTGCCTGAACCTGTCATTAAAGGAAGTTACCGAAGGGCTTTATTTCCCCTTTTTAAAAAACCTATGAGGCTCAAGCACTTTGTTGGTTTCATGAAATTTGCTGGAGAAAGACTGCCAACTCCTGGTTTTATGGTGGAGATGTGCAACTGGGCCTCTTTTGAGATATTTCTGGACTGCATTTTTCAGAATTCCTTAGCTGAGGTGATGTCACCTGGGCTGCTGGGAAGAACAGGCCAGAAACATCTAGGAAGCCACAGTTGTCCTCCCCTGTTTTAGAACTTTGTGGGGAACAGAAAGTTGCTTTATTTTATAAGAAGCTGCTAGCTATGTAGAAAAAACAACAAAGAATATTAGAGTCCACTGAAGTTTATTTGGCAAAAGTTTTTTTGGGGCTGAATCTGTCCCAAACTGATATCTATATCTCTTTTTTCTTCTGCAGGAAGACTTTGACTGCCTCCGTTCGCTCTGCTATCCTGACACGGATGTCTTCCTGGTCTGCTTCAGTGTTGTAAATCCCACATCGTTCCAAAACATTATAGAAAAATGGATTCCTGAAATACGAACTCACAATCCCCAAACTCCAGTGGTGCTGGTGGGAACACAGGCTGACCTACGTGATGATGTCAACGTGCTGATCAGCTTGGACCATTACCATGTAAAGCCTGTGCCAAGAGCTCAGGCTGAAGGCCTGGCAGAGAAAATCCGGGCCCAGACTTATGTAGAGTGCTCTGCCCTAACTCAAAAGAACCTGAAGGAGGTTTTTGATACAGCCATTGTCAGTGCAGTTGAACACAAGGCACATCAGGAAAAGAAAATGACAGCCAAGGGAATCAAGACCCTCTCCAAATGCAGATGGAAGAAATTCTTCTGCTTTGTCTGAAGTTACTTTGGCCTACAAACCAGAACTGGATCTCAGAGCTTTTCCCAGAGAGGGTGAAGTGACTAAGTAACAGCTATAGCAATGAGAGCACTGAATATCAAGGTGACTTGGAATCCCAGCTCTTGTGGAGCTGTGGCAGACTTTCCTGGAAGACAGGAAGTGGAACTGTGAAGCATCAGGCCACTGAATGGTCTTGTGTAGCCTTGAAGAAACAGAGATGGTTTGCTCAGTGCTGAATGAAGACCTTTTGCTACCTGAGCCCTTGGGATTCTGTAGGGCAGGGTACGTTGTATGAAGGAGCACCAGTTGTATCTCTCTCCCCTAAAAGGGCAGAACCTTTCTGAGTGAAACTGTGTGAAAAGACCTTGGTGATTCCACAAAGTCAGTGTGATACAGAGCTGATTCTGAAGCAACATTTGAATCCCATCTGATGAATTTTTCTGAAGTGTTCCCCCAAATCTGTTTATGGAAAACATACTTAGTATTCTGAGGGGAAACAGTAAGCGGGTTTCAGGAGGAATGTAGGGCCCTACTGATGGGATAATTCCTGGATAAACTCCATGCGCAATCCATTCTGATGTAACATTTTCATACTGTTGCAAATGGCCACTTTCACCCGGGTGCTTCTGGATGATGCTTTTAATGTACAGTCCTCTTACTTCAAACAAGATGGAGGGGGAGGTGCATACACTACCAGCTCACACAAATTCTTTAGATCCGACCTGGAAGTAGAGACGGTCCTCCGAGAAACAGAACACCTGGGCCATAAGCATGTCAAAGTCAAAAGTATACTTGAATCACTTTATCATAATGTTTATTTGAAATATTATCTGCTGAAATGTTAAAAGGCATCAATTCTCAATCTTTGTCTTTGAATTCACTCCACGTAAAGAGCAGGTACAAATGTTTTCAATGGAGTATCAGGAAAAAAGAGACCAGGGATATATATAAAATAATCCCCACTGTAGAAAATGTGACTTTCAGGGCTTACAATGGAATGTTTGGTTCAGGCATGATAACCAGTCGTTGACTTAGAACCTAATCTACCTCACAGGATTGTAGCAAGGAGGGAAAAGCTTATTGTAATCCACTCTGATATCTTCAGAGAGAATAGAGGGAGGTAAAATCTGCCAGAGGGACTGAAAGCTATGGTGGCTTCCAAGGGATTTTCTAGGAAGAGAAAATAGTCCAGTAGCTGACAAAGAACTTTTTGTGTAATACTTGGCATAGTGATCTAGACCAGTGATTCCCAACCTTGGCTCCCTAGATGTTTTTGGACTATGACTCCCAGAAATCCTAGCCAGTACAGCTAGTGCTGAAGGCTTTGGGGAGTTTTAACCCAAGGACACCTGATGTAGACAGCTACCACTGAACTTAAGGAAACTCATACTTAAAAGATCATGGAAAGAAAGAGGAAATAAAAGGTTGCCATTTTCTGTCAAAAGAAATTATGTTGTAGTGGATCACTTCTGGAGTTTAAATGGCCCATTTAAGATGAATGTAGTGATGCTGAAAGAAATGTAAGAGAATTTCACCTTTGTGTAAGACAGATATTGTAAAAGGGAAGAGAAAGGCATGGAATGAAAGTGGAAAAGAGAAGAAGGCAGAAGTATGTGAAAAAAAGAAGCAGGGGAAGAAAATAAGTAAAAAAAGGCAGAAGGAAGTTAGGTAGGAAGGAGGGAAATTAAAGAAGTAAGAAGAGCAAAAAAGAAAGACAGAAGCGAGGATTAATAATATTTACATGGTTCAGATATTGCTGGCAGGTGATGTTTTGAATTCTAGGAAACCCTTAGTGAGCTTACTTATTGATTGAGTCCTACCTCAGATTTAAATGAAGGAAGATGCCCTGGAAGTAGGGATATAGAGTTGGCATGGAAAAGCAAGGAGAGACTGTACTTCGCCCTGCATTTATGAAAACACTGATCTTGTTTCCTTTGGATAAGGAAGGAAACTAGGAATTGTATCGCAGCTACCATCACAAAGGTCGCTGGACCAGCAGTAGTCCCACACAGGGGTAAGGATGGAACATTGCATCGTCACTCAAACCTGAACCCCAATATAAAAAACAAGAGTGGCTGTAAGTCCTTCAATTTGTGTGAGCTAGAGGGGAACAAAGGAAGTACACTGTATTTACGTGCATTACTATATTTTCATTAGGTTGTGTTCCAAATTATGTACAAATCTGGCATGAAGATAATATAGGGTTGTGGACACACCCTGCCCTGTAGCTCCCACAGCTCTTACTCCTGATGTTGGTGGGATTATTATTAAGTCTCTGAACTCTTATTATAAAAAACAAATTCCACTGAATGTTCTTAGGTGGCTCCCTACAATCTATAACTCTCAATTTTCAGGATTCCTGAGGGTGGGGAAGCATCTAAGCACCATCAATCGAGTACACTCAGCCATCTTCCGATAGATCCTTAAATGGAATGTGGAAAGGTTGAATGGAATAGGCAAGGCCCTATTTATGTTGTGATCCTTGAGACAGGACTGACACACATGGCCCTACATTCCCTTCTTGCATTATTTCCACAGCACAAAGTGTGAATAGGGCTTATGTGCCTTGTGAACCTAAAACTGGAAGTGTGAATATTCTGGAACTCACCAATTACTCAAATGCCAGGCTTCAGGAAGTATTGATGAGTAGCTGAAAGATGATGATCTTTGCTTGTTTGAATTATGCTATGAACTGTATGTGAATCATGAATCTTATGGCCATTTTACATGTGATGATAGAAACAACATATTCAATGTGTAGAGTAGCAGCCAAAGCAGGTGTTGATGGGCACATGTGACAAACCATGCACTCACTGATAGGTAAATGTACACACACGGAATGGTTCTTGTGCATCACTATTCCCAGATTTGACACACTTCAGTTTTGCTTTGTCATTAAAAATGTTGCATGTTGGGTCTTTATGCATTTCCATTGTGCACAGGGCAATTGTCCTGGAGCGAACCTGAACATAAAGAGAGCCTTACTGCATGTTGAGGAACAAATCTCAAAGGAAGAGCCAACAGCAGAATTTCACTTGAACTGTGCTTCCTCTTCTGTGGTACTAAATGAGGAATTAATGGATAATATGTTGCATCATTGTATGGACTGCAAGGAATTCTTTCTTGAGACCATATTCCTCCATTGCCCTAGAGACTGTGTGTTTTATTTTGTTGAAAATCAATAAATACTTGTGTTTTGTTTGTGCTTGGATGTCATTTGTGGATTATTTTCTCAATGGCACAGAACAGCCTTTCCTGTGTCATTATCACCTTTGTATAAGCATCTTTTCTTTCAGAAGATCCAGGGATGAATATGCAGGGTAACTTGCAGGAGGACAGCAACTGTGCAAAGCGGAGAGTGCATGGTTTCCCAAAATGGTGACAGAGGAAGGATGCTGCACACTGAAGGTTGCCCATATTCCTAAAATTGATGATGCTGTATAGCATCCCCAGTGCAGTTCATAGCTCTTTGTTTTCCTCATTCATGCTCCCCACCCTCACAAGTCCAGAAACACATAAATATCTGCAAAAATCCAAGAACAATTCCATCTATGCCATTTCCAAATAAGCTCGGGGTGGGGCAGTCCCGATCTCTACAGCAACTATTCAGATACAAATCAGATGGGCTGAAACTCACACACCCATAATTTCAACCTTCTAGATTTATCCGGAACGGAGTGCAAATAATAGTGAGGAAGCCACTACATGATGGTGTTGGGGGGGGGGGACATATGGGATTTCCTAAGCTTTTTAAATCCTGTAGTTGTTGAATTGTAAAAATATTTGTTTCATTACGACCATGATTTTTAACTTCTTTGTACTTGCCAGATGAGACTAGACTTTTTGGACAAAGATACATAACATCACAAACACACACTTCTCTATAGAATCTTTCTAAAATACCTCCTAAAAGTATTCAAGAATGCTTTGCTGTTTGATTTCCTTGAAGCACTAAGGAATACATGACAATTTCTTCTGGCATCTGCCCAAACATTTCCTGTGAAGATTGTTCTTTGCACTCATCAATAGTGGGGCTCATCAACAGAAACTTTAAAACAAATTTGTACTTTGAAACAAGGGTAATAAACTTCAGGCTTATGAGATCTACCTTAGGAGTTTCCTTAAACTCCAAGATCCGCCAAGCAGGGCCTTGTGCAAAAGACAAACAAACAGAATTAAACCTCATATTAGGGGTTTCTAGAATTCTTTGATTCTATAATAACTGTTATTAGGCCCTAAAGGCACAACACTTTCTCCAAGTTTTCAGGGTCACAAACTCTCATCACCACTATCCTCAGTCAGGCATTATGTTACAAAAGGTATGGATGGAAGAGGAATGGAGAAAAGCAAAAAGCTAAATGCAGAAACAGACCAGGTCTTATATTATTTTCTGATTTGTTTCTGGGAGAATGAGAACAGCAGCTAATATTCAAAAATGTCTCCCTCAGATGACGTCATCATAGCATTGAAGTGCAATAGAAAGTAGCTGCTGTCCTGGCTGAGAAGAGGGACAGGAGTGATTTGATCCTTGCTGCAGACATAAAGTCCAACTATGAATTCTAGCAAATTCTAGCCTGCCTGTTTTTGCTTTTTTGCCTCTTCCTTTCTCTCATTCCTGCCCAGCCCCTCAAACATCACATCTGGATATTCATGAGAACAGCACTGGGAATACCATTTTAGCTCAGTGATTTGGGCCTCTGACTGCAGAACCAGAGGTCGGGCATTTGATTCCCCACTGTGCTCCTTGAGAAGGGTTGGACTGGATGATCCATAGGATCCCTTCCACCTCTGCAGTTCTAAGATGTTGATGAAGATTATTCCTTTTCTCATTGGTTTAAAAAAAGGTATTACCCTAACATGAAATCTGGATTTTGAACCTTGTTTATTGGTCATATCATTGAACATATAATGGCTGCTTATATGTTCTACTGAAAATTAAAGAATCTTGAGGTCAGGTATAGCAAATAATAAAATGGGTGAAAGTATTGTGGCCCTTTAAAGATTAGCAGGTGTATTTCAGGTGCAAGCTTGTATGGCTTATAATCCACTTCCTCTATGTATAATTCATAAACATTTACATTGAAACTTCCTCTATGTATAATTCATAAAAGTTCACATTGAAAAAAGGTCTTTAAGATGCAACAATGCATTTGTTTTTGTTTTTATTATCCTTTTTATTCATAGATGTTGAAACAAATGAACATGAAAACTGCCTGCTGCTGTAAGAGTCAGGAATGGGTTCTCAGCATTCTAAATGAATAGATCTCATATCCTTCCACACACAAAAACCACTCCTGTTTATTCCCCACAGCTTTCTTCATTTCAGCTATCTGGGGTGTGGAATAGTCATTTTGTTCTTGTTAAACAATTGGGAGTCAGGAAATCCTTGCTTATAAACAGTGCCTCACACAGAGTTCTACCTGTTGAGCCATATCTACTTTACACCTGCCCTAAAAAATAACAGCAAGGTGCTGATTCTGCAAGTTTATTCCAATAATTTAAAAAGCTTGAAAAATGGTGGTTTAAAATAATATTAAAAACAGAAGTGTTCAAGCAACACTGCTTGATCCAGTATGATTACAAAGTATTCTTGCAGAAGAAACAAGTGCAACAAGAGTATTTTCTGAAACACTTGATTCAGTTAAGATATTTGTTGGTAACTATTATCCCTAGCAAGCAGGTGCAAATATATTTTAAAAAAAAGATTGCTGGGCTGGGAATGAGCATTAGCCTATTTGATCAGGCAACTAGTTAACATTAGCATCTTGTCTACCGCAAAAATAAACAGGAATCTTGTGGCACCTTAGAGAGTAAAATAGGCCTGGGAAATCTCAGCAGGGATGAACATCACTTTTTAGACCTATCAGCTTGCAGTGAGGCAGCACTTCTAAGGGGGATGGGCTAAAGGGGAGAAATGCGCTCACAGAGATTAATTTGGAACTTTATTTATTTAAATACAGCAGTTATGCTTTACAAAACTTGCTGCAATAGGGGGTTTTTTTGGCAATAAAAATTTTGTTCTTTTTTAAAAAAACACACACACACATTTTTTAAAAAACTGAAAATATTACCCTCATGGTCTTGAGTGGCTGTGTTGTCCATCCCAGGCTATACCACAGTTCACTTCATCAGATGCATGTCTGTGTTTAGAATTTTGATTATACGTGTAATCTCATAACATTAGCAGAGTAAGGAGATATTAGTTTGCATAGACACTATGACACTGAGAGAGTAAAGTATCAGCTTAGTATATTTACATTTATACAGAGAGAATAGACGTTCATCTGGCAGCATTACATGACATGATACAACACACAGCATAGGAAAAAATGATCTGACTTACAGCAAAGAAAATGTCCCCTTTACACATGACTTATGTACAGTTCTGGGACCAATCAGAAAATACATTACTTCATTTTCAGTTACACAAAGTTTTCATCATGTACCACAGCTGTACAACATTAAGTCTCAAACCTTGGTAACTACACCTGAATACAATCAGTACAATGACTCAGGTAAAAGCCATTTGACATTTAATCATGCAACATTTATATTTAATACATATTCATATCAAAATCTCAATAGTCTGTCCTTAGCTGTTGAGCATTTATTCACATCGTTGTAGAGGCAGAAGCAAGGAGCAAGGCCTTGTACAACACAGCGTACAACTAGATGGCTAAACAGTCACAGGCTGGATTGTCCTATGCAGGTTTGCTTTGAGATGCAGTGTGTCATTCAGGGCAGTTTCAAACATGCCACATTTCAAGTATCCATATTTAGTCCACTCCATCCTTTCAAAGGAAAGACAAAAAGAAAAAGCAAAAAGGAAAGATGTCCCTGCTTGTCTTCTCCTGTTCCCTCTCTGTGGGGAATTGGGAGCAATTTAAAAAAATGTATTTACCAGTAGAGTAGTGCTGAATGGGCTTGCCAAGCAACCAATTCAGTGCTGGACAACATGGGCATTTTTTAAAAGTAACTTTGCATTGTCTTCTGTCTTCCCCTCTGCGGGAGAGTGGGAGGAAGCTTTCTTAATAAATGCTTAGATCATGCAGTAGCTAAGTTGAAAGTGACAGCCACTTTGGTTCAGTCCCACCAATCACATATTTTGGAACCAAAACAAAACAGAGCAATCTTATACACACCAAAAAACAAAAGCAGCAGCCCTGACAGGGACCCAAAAATGTGCAGGTAGGCAAAGAGGGTCTGGTTTGTGATTCCCCATCATATGGTTGCTGGAAAAAGGAGCAAACCAGCCCTTGCCTAAACCAGAAGAAACTTCAGACAAATCCCCACTGATTGCACCCATACTGATTGTAACTTGACCTTTCTAGAGTTTATTTAAAATTTGATTTCATTAACTTTGATGATAAAATGCATAGTTTGATAGACTTTTGATCTGGACTTACTAAACAGTGGGTTGGCTTTTGTTTATGTACTTAAAAATACTGAAAGACTATTCCTTTTCATTCATATCTCACCTAACACTTACAGATGTTCTAAGCACAAGGCACTGCTCTGAGTATCTTTACGAGTATTTAGCAGTTACTGATTTTTCTGTCTTCAGTCTGTCTAGTCCTCTGTTTTAACTCCAGTTCACTTCTATTTATTACCTCTTTCAGCACTTAGTAGCAAAATCACTGTAAAGGCATTAACTTCAAAAAAATCATGATTTCACAGCAAATTACTAGGACACTACTAAAACAGACCTCAGCTAAGCAATGTAAGTCTACTGTAACCAGTGTGTCAAATTACAGTCTGCCTTGCTCTTGTTTAATTTTTCAAATAAAACAATGATCAAAATTGTTACATCAAAACTATCACCTTACATCATACCTCTAGATTTTATAACACTGCACACCAAAGGTATTCACAAATCTTTGCACTACAATACTAAAATAATACAAATTTATAACAACAGAACTATGAAATATACATATGATCTTTACTCCACTTAAACTCAAGTACTCAGGCAACAATAATATAGCATTCAGAAACCTTTAGCATAAAAACAATATGCTTACATTCATGTTTCTGAATCTTTGTAACAGTTCACACAAATAGTATCCAGATACTGTACTTTGCTCTTCATATAGTGACTTTAGCAGCAAATACCACAACTTTTGTATTCACATATGATATGGGTTGAATGCTTGTAATAAATAGTTCAGTTTCTCTGTTATACCCACTTTCTTTAAAAGAGGCTGTCAATATCTTTCTCTTATGTCTTTCTCTAAGTGACACTGAAGCACACTGTGAGCCAGATCACTGAGGGGATAACTCTCAAAGTGGATGTAATGACTCATTTTAAAAATCCAAATTTTGGAAACATTTGAACAGGTTTTGCAACCAAACGTTTCCATTCCCAGATGACCTTCACTCCTCTGCAGATCTAAGGCAGCCTTTCTTATGTTAGATTATTTATTCTGAACCATCCTTAGATATATCAGTCCGAAGATCTTTTTTTGCACAATTCAGTTCTGATTAAATAAACTGGGATAAACTTTGAGACTCCAAAGAACAAACAGAAAAATTGGGTTTGGACACTTGCAATTTTCTTAAGATCTGCAAAGCCCTATATTTCTGCACCATAAATTAGCATGGGCATTACTTTTGCTTTAAAGATTTTTAGGATTGAATTTAAACTACCTGGATAACTATGGCTTAAAAATTAATTAAAGATTGCATGCTAGCCACTGCTTTTAATTCATATCTCTTTATTTGCGGTGCCCAAGATCCTAAAGCTGAGTACGTAATTGAAGTCTGCTGTAACCAGTTTTTCTCTTGATCTGACAAGTTACAGCATGCCTTGCTCTTGTTTTTGTTTAATGTTTCAAACCAAAGGAAATCCACAGTGATAGATTTTGGAGCTGCTGGGTCATCTGTTGCTCAGCTCCCAAGACTGACAGATGAGAACCAAGGTTATGGAAATGGCTCTGGCTGGAAGCAATAGCGAAATGACTGCAAAAGAACTATTGTGGCAATTAATTACAAATGGCATTTTCCTTTGTGAATGCAACAAAGATTTTAATTATACAATCTTCTCATCTGCCTTGAAACTTTCATCAGAGGTCTGTTATATTACTGTCAGTATTTAATTAGAATTTGGATGGATGGATGGATGGATGGATGGATGGATGGATGGATGGATGGATGGATGGATGGATGGATAGATAGATAGATAGATAGATAGATAGATAGATAGATAGATAGATAGATAGATAGATAGATAGATAGATAGATAGATAGATAGATAGATAGATAGATAGATAGATAGATAGATAGATAGATAGATAGATAGATAGATAGATAGATAGATAGATAGATAGATAGATAGATAGATAGATGTTTTACACTGCTCTGCAATCTAATCTGATGGATGGCAACACAGTACCATTTTAAATAATGAAGCCTAAATAATGTTTAGGGGAATACTGTATCAGCAGAAATGAATCCTGAGAAAAATAACTGAGGAATTAACAGTTTTTCAGTTGTTCCATATAGTAGTGATTCCTTCTTTACTTTTCACACTGTTCACATATAAGATCCCAGGTCTCATGGCACCAGCTAAACTCCCAGGGAATCACTAGGTTTCTTCAGCTCTTTAGGAAATGATATAAGCCTCGGGACAAGCAGAGCTAGAGGAGGGAAAAGTTTGGCTCTTATGTGTGAGATAGTTTTAAATTCTGGGGCCCCATTTCTACTTATGACCAGCTGGTGTCTCATTTGTTCAATATGAAGGGGGTTTTGTATGTGTTGGCTTGCACCATGTTAGTCAGAATTGGCAGGAAGATGCTGGGGAAGGAATTGATGGGCACTTGCACTTGGGCCCATTGTGATAACTGGGGCAAAACAAAAGCAGCAGTAACAGCCTAAGGCCTGAATATAAACAGCATGTTAAGTAAATAAATAGATCAATATATGTTACCCTGAGATTCTTTGTGGATGAAGGACAGTTTGCAGATTAAAACAAAAATGTGTCATACAGTGGACCCTTGACTTACAGACGGCTTGACTTACAGACTTTTTGAGTTACAGACTTCTCTGGCCGCAAAATTTAGGTTTGACTTGCAGACTGAGATTTGACTTACAGACCAGAAAAAAACCAAAATGGAACAAAAACGGCCTGTTACGGGATTAATCGGTTTTCAATGCACTGTAGGTCAATGGAGACTTGACTTACAGACTTTTTGACTTGAGAACCGCCTTCCAATACGGATTAAGTTCTCAAGTCAAGACCCCACTATATCTTATCAACTTGGAACTTACAGTGACCCTAATACTGCTTTCATGGTAACTACGGTACACAGGTAGTGACTACACAGGTGTTTAGTCCACTGCAGCAATGGGCTGGGTTGCTTCTAAAAACAGTGATCAGCCAATATCTTTGCTGGAGTGAACCAGCCCACCCCCAGAATGATTCTACCCACACCTTCTACCTGGCCCCTGTCAAGGGCTTCTTGCTTGCTTGCTTGCTTGTTTGTTTATTTGTAGAATGTTTTGGTTCATTTCCAGCAATCACTGGAAACAAACAAAAAGTGAGTCTTCCCCTTTCAGTCTGTTCTGTGAAGAAGGTGGCAGAAACAGGCTCAGCAGATCTTGCTGTTACTATGGGGCTGCTTCAAGGATGGAACCTGATGCATACAGAGCAGGCAAAACTGGATGTCCCTTTGATCCTCGTACCTTTATCTGGCAACCTCACATGATCCTCTGGACAGTTAGGTAAGGAGGGCACCTCTGTGGTTGCTTGGGATTGTGAATCGTGAAGGCAAATTTATGTATTCAGCATTTGTGCACCCAAATATGCACATGTTATTTGCACAAAACATGTCCAAAGCACTCTTGCCTATTTGAAATTTCTATTCAAATGAGGTTTGGTGACAAAAATTTGGAGGGATTGTCAAATGAGGGTCCCCAGCTGTGAGAGGCAGGCTTGAATGGAGACTGGGTAGTGTCTTCTGTCTTGGCACTCCTTTAATACACCTAAAATAAATTCAGTTCCTTAGCCCCCTACCCCACCCCAGAGCTGAGAAAGTGTTTAATTTGCCAATATCCTGATGTACTGTAGCTCTCTCCTTAAACCACTTCAAGATACTAGCAAATTGACAGTGGGCTCTGATGGACCAAATAGGTTCCTTTGAGGTCTCTATAGTATTTGGATGGGAGGATCACACCCAGTGGCATGCCAGACCTCCTGGTAACCCTACTTAACCAATCTAAATAGAGAGAAAGGCAACCTAAAATAAAACAAATAAAAATCCAACCTGCTCCAAAACAGGTGTGTAGACAAACAGATATTTAAGAAGTAATTTTATAATTCACACACACAGTGCATTTCCATGACTTGGGGGGGGGGGGAGTCAAACCTAGGTCTCCTAAGTCCTTATCTATCACCCTATATGATACACCATACTGGGTAGCAGCCAATATTAATCAAAACAAAAATACATAATTTTTAACTGACATACATGGTGAATGTCAAACAATTCTACTACTTTTCCCTCAGTAATAAATGCTAAATCACCGCCTATCCACGCAACAGTTGTCAAATCTATTTCCCATGGTGAGAAGCCTTCACACAAAATACACATATCTGTTGTAGACTTCAGCCATTCTATCTCCTTCCTGAAATACAGACATCCTTTAAAGGTTTAGGTTCACTTCCTCAGTTTCCAGCTGGCACTACTACCCTTTTCTGCTTCTTAGGGAATACCAAGTATTGTTCCAGTTGTGAGTTTCCCCTCCCTAATGGGAGGTGTGGCTCAGCTTTGAAAATCCCTAGGAAGATTTATACTTCCTGCTGCCTTTGTTTAAATCCCATTTACAATGCACAACAACCTGGAAATGTCAGTGTTAACCAGCCACTACATCTCAATTGATAATTTTGATGAGACCACAGGGAACTTAACTTAACCACTCTAATTACTCTGACCTTTAGAGAAAAATGCACTTGTTTTTAACAGGGATGCTACCAATCTAATTCAACAACAGCCAACACTGCTGCTTAAAAAAAAAAAATCAAGACATAGCAAGTGCAGTAGAGGTGAAGTGTTTAATCTTTTCCAAATGTCTTTTCAACCCTGACTCATTTTCTGTCTTTTCTGTATGATTCAGATTGATGAAACATTTGAATGGACATGAAAATTTGAAATTTGTAATGCTCTTTTCATTTGTCCTAATTCAATTACTGTCCCTTACTTGTTACATAGAACTATCATTGCCCTGTGATGTGCTTTACCTTATTTATAGATTTATTAATTGATTATTTATTTAAAACATTTTTATCCCAACTTTCTCCTTAGAAAGGACCCAAGGAGCCTTACATCATTAAAAGACAATATTTGAAGCTAAAAACGGTAAGTATAGAAATACTAAAAAAGATCAAGCAAAAACCACACTAAAAACAGTAAACAAGTGACTTTAGGTGACTTCGGGAGTAATTCAGTTGATGTGTTTATATGTGTTCACACTCCATTTCCACTCAATTGCCAAGGTGTGTCTTGATTTATTAACATTTGCCTGTTAGTTACATTCTCCAATTGGAATTTTATCTGCACAACAACCCTGAGAAGGTCAGGCACATACAGGGGGGGGGGGGAAATAACTGGCCCAAAGTAATTCTAATTTCCAAAGTCAGTGAGAATTAAAACTTGGATTTTCCATGTCATAGGCCAACACCAACCTCGTCTACATGATTACATTAAAGATAGGTCTTTGAGTTCCACTAGACACTAGCCAGGAAACAAACAAAAAAAGGAACAAAGCTTACACGATATATGAACAGGTCGTTAGATACAAGAGGCACATGGAATCTGAGTGTTCAGTGCCTTATCCCTTCCTGATCCATCTGCTTCTTAAGTGATGAAGAAAATGCCTCATTCTCAAGAAGGGAAGGTGGAGACAGTTGGAGATGAATGCACAGTGGAAGGGCAGAGTGAGGCAAGAGGTGGTCCAAATTTTGAGTGACTTGAGTGGGCCAGAGATGGAAGTGTTGGTCAGGCAGGGAAAGGGGAAAGGAGGCATCAAAGATGGCTGTCCGATGAAGTGAAAAAGAATTTTGATATCCTAATGAGAGGAGGGAGAGGAGAAGATCATTCAGTTGAAGGTGAGGGAACGGAAGGGCTGACCCAGGACACCCCACAAACAGCTGACATTCCTGGAATTCAGCTCGAAAGATAGGACAGTGTAGCCTCACATCACACACAGTCTTGATGACTTCTTGTTTGCTGGGCCTGCTGGATCTTCCACCTGCACTGAGTGGGTGCAGGTATTCCGGGCCATAGCTGATGAGCTAGGAATTCCTTTGGCAGAGGAAGAAGATGAAAGGCCAGCTACTCATCTGATACTTCTGGAACTTCAGCTTGACACTGTGACAGGTACATCAGGAAACGCCAACAGAGAAGGTTTGGGGCCTTAGTGAGGGTTGCAGCAGTTGGGTGCAAGGAAGATGTGCACACTTAGGATCCCACAGAGTGGAAGCACCAGGCAGTGTGCTCTGCGCACAACTCAGCCGGGCCATCTCAGGGATATGGGTATGCCATTGTCACATATGCATCACCAGAGGAATTAAAGAGGATTTGAAGGTGTGAATGGATTTCTTGGAACATTTTGTTGGCATCTCTCTTTGGCAGACCATAAGAGATTGTGGGGATGTGTTGCAGGTCCACGTTGATTCTGCAGATGGCATAGGATTTGGAGTTTATCTGATGGGTTGGTGGTATGTGCAGCAATGGCCAGAGTATGGGAGAGGGTGAGCCATTTGCAGGTATCTCACCTCTCTTGGATTTTTCCCATATTGGTCACCATGCATATTTGGTGGGACATCCTTAGAGACCACCACGTCAGATTTACATATGACAATTTGGCAGTAGTCAGGTAATCACTAGACAGACGTCATGGCGGCATTGCCCATGCATTGTCTCAGTTACAGGAGGGCAGGTTCTACAGTCTGGCTTCAGAGGCTCAGAGAATACTGGAGTCATTCCTGACAGAGCCACAGGATTTTGGACTCATAATTCAGGGAGTATTAAACTCAGTGGCACCTAATACCCTTAAGGCTTATAATGCAGTGGGGGCAATGTACCTGGAGTATGACAGAGCCAATGGGTGCTTCGTTACATGATGGCTCTGTGGGGCAAGGGGCAAGCCCCCAGGAGAATAGCAACACACATAGGGCTCTGCCCAGATGTGTTGTTCAGTTTATGAGGCTAGAATGTTCTAGGCAGCCTTCACATTGACCTTTTTTAGGTGAGCAAAGGTCATGATGGCTTCAGCCAGAGAGAGATCTAGGCAGGAGCTGGAAGTTGGGAATGTCCCATTTGCAAGGGATACGGTTCACATAGTTATAAGGCAGAACAAAATGGAACAGAGGAGTGAGAGGATGCACCTAAGTGTCCACCGGTCCACAACTTCAGGCCCCTGCCCAGTAACAACTTTGAAGGAATTTTTTTTGGAGTGCCCAATCCTGGTGAGTTACTTGTTCACCAATGTTGATCATACTCCACTTACAAGTTTCTGATTTGCAGGAGTTTTCCAGGCTGCATTGGCTGACGTTAACTCTCACACAAACATGGGGTTCTTTACAGCAACATCTGCTGCCCTTTGTGCCTGCACATATAATGGCTATAGGTCAATGGAGACCAGGAGCATTCAAAACTGCAGGCAGAGGCTCACGATTATATTTTGTTCAGTTTCAGCTCTGTCAAGAACAGTGTGCATATGTGAGTGCGGCATTGTCCATGGGGCTGGAGAGTATGTCACAGTAACTAGGCGGGGAACTCCCTTGTGCCTTGAGAGGTCATTTCGTGTTACATGGCTGGCCCCACATGGAATGCAGTGGCGATTGTTGCTACTGATATAGTTGGGAGAAAATGACCTGGTGGAGAAAAGGGGGCTGGACATTTTACATGCAGCAAGGAAAGATTTATTTCAGTTAAGGGCACCCTTCCCAGAGACATCCACCTGGTAAACAGAATGGTTACAATGGATGCATTCCACGTATGCATAGATGGTGATTTGGTTGCACAATATTCTTGGTGCCTTATGTGATTGGTTGCAACTGGAGTAGTTCTGGTGGGAGGCAGTGGGGTCACCCACCAGCCCCTGTGGTGGTTTGAGGCATGTAGATGAATTGAATCAAATGGGGGGAGGGCTTTTCTTCTTGCTGTGGCCCCCAGCCAGTCTACTAGGCTGTGAATGGGGGGGGGGGTTTGCCTGTAGACATAAATAGAGACAGCCCAGGCTGGAGTAATCATTCTGCTTTGGACCTTCCCTCATCCACCCTCCCTAGACTAGTTATTGTCATTTAGTTCTGCAATAGAAGTTGGTGTTGAGCTTGTGGTTATTATTTGTAACAGCTTTGTTGGAAGCATGAGGATGAATCATGTCAAAAGGTGGGAGGATTGGGCAGGTCCTTGACTTTCTCTGGTGATTCCCCTTCAATGGTGGATGGTGGAGAGCCATGACTCAGGAGACTGCAAACTCTGTGCTCTGTAGTGGCAGCCAGGGCCATACAGTGGTTAACTCCAGTTCCAGTCACCTTGATTCACCATCAGCTGCTCTACCCAATAATGTCATGGCCTGTTTTTACTTCCAGAAGGTTCTTTCATGCTCCCTAGGCCCATCACGATCTAGCTTGGATGCTAAAAACAATTACTACAGAAGAACCATACAACTTTATTTTTGACAATGAAGAAATTGAAATGGTTAAAGATTTTGCATACCTTCATCCATCAATCCAAATGGAGACAGTAGTGAAGAAACCTAAGAAGACAGAGACTTGGAAAGGTAGCAATGAAGGAACTACAAAGGATCACCAGGCATGAGGGCATATCACTAGAAACCAAGACCAAGCTCATTTGTTTGAAATATGGTGCTAGAGGAGAGTTTCTACATGCCCCGGATTTCCAGAAAAACAAATAAGTGGGTCAGGGATCAAATCAAGCCTGAACTTTCTCTAGAAGCAAAAATGATGAAATTGAGGTGGTTATACTTTGAGTACATCATGAGAAGAGAAGACTAGTTGGAGAGGACAATAATGCTGGGAGTTGAAGGCAGCAGGAAGAGAAGAAAAGTGAATCTGAGATGGATTGACTCTGTAAACGAAGTAATAGTCTTGAGTTTACAAGAGCTGAACAGGGATTTTAAAAACAGGACATTTCACAAGTTACTCATTCATAAGGTCGCCATGGGTCGGAGGTAACTTGACGGCATGTAACAACAACAGTTTCAGAATTGGTTATTAAAAAGAACTAAAGGGCATTTCTCTGTTAAAGACAACACAACACGTTTGTAAGAGACACAACAACAAATTACATTTGTGGGCAGAATGCTAAAGATAATGGCAACCTGGCTGCCAAAAAGTAATCGATAATGTAATTAGTTCCTTCAGAATGTGACATCCTGCTTTGCGCTCTCCCTAATTAAAAGGCTGAGAGGGAGAGGGAGAATTGTTACGAATTCTTCGCTAACTAGGGCCTTGGGCCCAGCCCTTAATAATCTTTTCACTGAACTAAGTTAACTCAGCCCATTAGTTATATTAGGTCAAAAGTGAGAGGTCAACAGGTGACTAGCTTATTTTATACAATTTGTAGTGTGGCTCTAATCTCAAGAAGGACAATGAAGAGATTTCTTTTGCTTTTGTTTTCTTTTTATTTAAAAAAGCCATCTCATCTTGCTCTCAGCGCCTACTAAATAAAAACCTGCTTACTCATGTAAACTGTGGGTCCCTTTTGCTCTAGACAAAAGTTCCCAACAGGATGACAAATGCTGTATTGTTCTGTCCCTGTGAAGGCCCGTTGTGCAACTGGATGAGGAAAGGGAGGGAGTTGGGGAAGGAGGAAAATGATTCACCTTGCCCCAGACATCTGCTGCATCATGTGATACCCGTTCCCAGGCTGACACCATGCCCTGTCCTTGTGGGAGCTGCAGTGCTTCATGTTGAAACTGGTCTAACCAGTCTTGGAAGAGAAAGATCAGCTGGGAGGACCTCTCTTCCTTTCTTCCAGCCACGTCCCTCTCCCTACCCCAACCCCAGGAGAGACTGTGTTGTGAACCTGAAACGCCGCATGCGGTTTTACCTCTGACTGAGATGCATCGGGCGTGTGAAATTTGGCTCCCAAACAAGTTTCACCACATGTCACTGAGCCAAGGTTTTCTTTCCCATGAGATAATCCTGGGAGGGGCAGAAAAAATCTATTAAAATTGAAATACAATGAAATGAATGGCTTCCCAGGGGTTACTGTAAATCTCTCCCGCCTGCTTTTCTCAAAGAGACTAGAAGTGTATGAAACTGCTCCTGGGTTTTTGGCAAAGTGGCTAAGACTATATGTACACTACAGTCACACTAAACAACGAGCAAACCAGAGTTGCCAAGAGTCCATTGGTTCAAACAGACTTCATGACCAAATGCTGTGGGATTTGTTCCGCTTTTAAAATGGCTGAATTCGAAGGTTTTTTTTTTACTGACCACATGACACAAAGACTGAGTGGAATTGCTCCAGCCCTTTTTTGCTCCCCAAGTGGCTTTTTTTACTTTGCCACTCAGGGGCTTTTAATTTTTCCAAGCCAGAGTGATTTGAATTGGCTTTTTCCCCATGTGTTTTGTTGTGATATGTTCTTGTAAAGACAGGGACATACCTGTAGTCAGTGTATGTTGGTGGCATAGGTAGTTGGGGTGTGATGTTCAGGACCAGGGAAACACCCCTCCACACTCTCTCCTCTACCCCAGTTGTCCCCTGAGGTATTTTTTTTTCAAAATTTCTTACATATATGAGATTAGCACTAGATCACCCTAGTTATTGTTATTTCATGTATTTACGTCCCCATCATTTTCCTCTTGGTTTGGCAGAAGTTAGGCCAGAGCAAGGAAGGACTGGCAGAGGCAGGACCAGAGGAAGGAAGGAAAGAAAGGGGTCTGTGGACTGAAATGTAAATTGCATCACATAGTGATGATGAACTCCTGAATCCATCCACAGTCTTACTACAATTTCAAACTTAATAAATACAGGCTGCAAATCGAATTGCAGCTAAGGCAAATTTATTTATTTATTTATTTGATTCATACCCCACCTATCTGGACCACTGGACCACTCTAGGCGGCTAATTACTCCAGTTCAGCTTTCCACTGTAGTGCACTCATACTTTACTTACTTAATAGAATGTCCAAAGAGCCAGATGATCATATGGCTCCAATTCTGAACCCGGTATCTTTGGATTTTCCTGGTTCAGGAAGTGTGTGTGATACCCTTATTGCTGACTTTAAAATAAGGTTTTTGAAACATTCTGCTTCTACTTGGCTTTCCGTGGCTTTAATCTGACTTTCCCCCATTGCCTGCTGCTGCTTTAATTGTTGATCTGTTCTTGTTGCAATGTCCCTAAAAAGCATCATGCAAATACATTTTTAAAAGTATTTGCATTATATACTTGATTTATGGAGCCTAGGATAGATACTTCTGACCAGCAACCTAACACATTATTGATATAATCACTTGGGAACTCAGCTGTTTATTCATTCCACTGCCTGCTTAGCCACTTGACTGCCAGTCTACTGCACACATGCAGATGACATCAATAAATCTGGCCTTATCATTTGAGACAAACAAACACAGCATCCAAGGGCAAAAAGACCTCACTCTGCAATAGTCAAACATTTATAAAGGCCATTTTCTTTACCATTCTGTCAAGTGATGAGAACTTTACCCCATAGCAGGTACAGATATGTGGTGCAATGTGAAGCGACATGGTTATCTAAACCCACCCATTATGAAAGAGTGGGAAATACAGTGGGATGGCTTAAATGATCTCATGGACACATGGCTTATAGGTTACAAGCATCATTCCAGCATGCTCCACCCAGGCACTCTCATTGCAAGAGAAGCAGTTTTGCTCCACAGTTTGCTCAGCATATTGTCTCACAGGCTCTCCCTCCCTCAACAAATCAGTAAAAGAATAGGTTTCTGTAGTCTGGCTCTCGGCCATGAATCATTCTGAACAGTAAAATCCCACATATGGACCAAATGCTTTAAACAAGAAGGGAAAACAGAAGATAGTTACATCTACCAACATTATTCCCCACCAGTAGAGGAGGATGGACTATTTGCAGATAGAAAATATTGATGATACCTGACTTCCTTTCAACTTCCAGAGTACTGACTAACTAGGCTGCTTGTTTTTTAAATCCATTTTAGTATTTGCATAATCACTGTTCTTAGCTTTAATATTCTCTTTTAATTAGAGGTGAACATGAATTGTTGGTTTGGTGGTTTGTGCCCATTAGTACATTGCCTGCACAAGGGTTCTGCAGTTCCCAGCCCTCGCTGCTCCAGGGGACCCCAGTTTGCCTGCCCTGCCTCCTTTGGGGTGCTGCCTCTGAGTGGACGCCTGCTGGGAAGGCAGGACTGGGAAGTGCCAGACATCTGTTCAAACGATATATGAACCAGCATGAATCACCAAACCGGCGATTTGTGCCAATCTCTATTTTTAATAATGTAACCTGTCTTGGATAATTTTAAGGAGAAAGGTTGGGGGGGGGGCGATAAATAAATAAATAAATAAATAAATAAATAAATAAATAAATAAATAAATAAATAAATAAATAAATAAATAAATGTTCACATTAATTGTTATCAACAAAACTGCTTTCCTCAGTTTTGTGGACAACGGGTGAGAAAAAGCTCAAGGCAATAAGAAAGAATAAACAAAATGAATGCAACATTACTTCCTAATTTCATTTAATGAATAATGGTGGTAACATAAGACTCCTCTTTAAAGCTCCATTCTCCATGCTTTTCATGTTCAATAATGCTGTGTTTGCCTCTTACCAAAACTGGTGGGAGAAATATGACAGACAGGACAATACCTGGGGACACTTTTAGTATACCTTCCAGTTCACCAAAAGCCCAATTTGGAGGATGATTTTCATTGTGTCTGCAGAAATATGTTGCAATCAGAGGCTGCAGAAATACAATACTAAGTATGGTCAGGAAAAGAGCCTGATCTGAGCTTTCAACCTTCCTCTCCAGTGAGCTGATAGAAGTGCCCCAGGCAGTTCAATGACGCACTTGCACACCTTAGCTCATTGCTTTCATGAGAACAGGCTTCTGAGAGAAGTGAAGAGAAAGAGTCAGTGAGACTCTCCCAGGACTTCAGTCACTGTCAGCATTCACAACACAGATTTCATAAGATAATCCAAAAGCCTTTAATAACAGCAAAGATCTACCTTTAAAAAAACCTTCAATAATCATGCCAGAAAGTACAGTCAACCGGAGGACAAACACACACAAGTCAACTCTCTATGAACCCAGAGCTTGGGAAAATTACTTTTCTGAGCTAAGAAAAAAATTGGCTAAATGTTCCTTGGAACTGTATTCTTAAAAAGTAGTTTTCCAAGCTCTGTGTGAATTCATCAGCTTTGTTCAGATAGAGAGAGGTCGCTCTGAGAAACAGATCAAACCACTTCAGATGCCCATAGACATCCACATACAAAAAATAGCCATCTGATTCATTCATAGAAGCAAATTTCTGGCAATATGTTTGTATCATTTAAAAGGCAATCTGTCTGGACTGTGGATCATTAAAAAGTTACAAATAAGGCAAAGGCTGTTTGCTTGCCTACATTCATTCTCCTATTTTGCTGGTGCGAATTGAGTCCATTATCCTATACATATCATCTTGTCCAATTTTGGGACTTTTTTTCAAACTCCCATGTTTAAGCCGACTAGATAGGCGGGATATAAATAAATAAATAAATAAATAAATAAATAAATAAATAAATAAATAAATAAATAAATAAATAAATAAATAAATAAATAAATAAATAGTATCCTTGCTGGGTCAAGAATTCTGTAGAAATTATTTGTATCTTTTCAGCAGTCCACTGAAGGGATTGCCTAACCCAGAACTTTGCATTTTTTGTTTTTTTATGGAAATCCAACACACTTTGGATTAGGTATTTGCTGTGATACAACAGGAGAGTCCATTTCCCACTACAGGCTTGAGTTAATATGCTAGGAATACTAGGCTTTCTCAGCTTTACCATAAAATGCTTTCACACATGCAGCCAACATAATCCAGCCCCCTCAATTACAGAGTTTAGAACAGTTGCCTTTTTAATAAGGCATGTTGGTTGTGGAATTATGAGAAGTGTAGTCACAAGGATTGGAAGTTGTTCATGATTTCGTGTACCTTGCCTCAACGATCTCTGACATCTTCTCTCTAGATGTCGAGCTGGATAAATGCATTGGCAAAGCAGCTACCGTATCCTCTAGATTCACAAAGAGAGTATGGCTTAATAAGAAGCTGACGGCATATACCAAGATCCAGGTCTATAGGGCCTGTGTCCTGAGCACACTCCTGTACTGCAGTGAGTCCTGGACCCTTTCTGCATGGCAGGAGAGGAAGCTGAACATGTTCCATATGCGTTGCCTCTGATGCATTTTTGGTATCACCAGGCAGGACAAAGTTCCAAACAGAGTAGTCCTAGAACGAGCTGGAATTTTTAGCATGCACAGATTACTGAAACAGTGACATCTACGTTGGCTCGGGCATGCCGTGAGAATGGCTGATGGTTGGATTCCAAAAGATCTCCTGTATGGAGAATTAGTAGAGGGAAATTGCCCCAGAGGGAGACCACAGCTGCGATACAAGGATATCTGCAAGCAGGATCTGAAGACCTTAGGAATGGACCTCAACAGATGGGAAACTCTGACATTGGAGCGTTCAGCCTGGAGGTAGGCGTCGCATCATGGCATCTCCCATTTTGAAGAGACCCTTGTCCAACACGCTGCGGCAAAGAGGCAGTCCCAAAACCAGCAAAATCAGGGAGCTGGACAGGAGACAGATTGCATTTGTCTTCAGTGTGGAAGGGATTGTCACTCTCGAATTGGCCTTCTTAGCCGCACTAGATGCTGTTCCAAGACCTCTGTTCAGAGCACATTACCATAGTCTCTCCAGACTGAAGGATGCCTACATAATGATGAGTCCAAAAAACTTTTTTTTCATGCTCTGCTCAATACTTTCCCATCAGCCTGCAGTATCAGTGGCAATGATTATTGGATTCCTCCAGATTGTGGCACCAGTCAGCCTTGCAGAAGTTTCCCTAGGAGCCCACAATAAGGGCTAAAGCTAATTCACATATTTATGGCACATTGGCAATGCAGAGCAAGTCATTCTAGTTGTGCTCTTTAATAAGCGTACAAGCTCCTGATTTTCATTATCACTTTGCTGATGTGGTGATGCCCTTGCAAGGTATGGTCTGCTCTTGACTTGCTTGCTGTGATATTATCATCTCTAACAAGGTAAAATTATTACAGTTCTGAGGACCTAACCAAGAAACTTTCAACAGTAGATAAACAGTAGCCTTCCAAAGTAATCTCTACCTATTTGCAGGTAGGAAAACAGTGTGTGGTTGGGTAGGGGAAGGATATAGTTGAACATTCTGCAGGTACTGGACAACATTTGGATGGCACAGGGTACAAACATCCTCAGAAAACCAAATTTGGCTCACTGAATGGTGAAGGGATTGCTGCCGAGGAACAAAGCAAAAAACCCTAGAAGGTGAAAGAACTATATCCTTTGCTTTGATCAACAAAGGCAATACATGTTGGATAAACATTCAGCTACAGGGATTTCAGAAAAGTGACATGAGCAGAATACTAGAATTATGCCTTCCCCTGGACTTTTTAAACTGTGTCTCCACCTCTGCTTACGTTGTGTACTTGTAAATAAAATCAAACAGCATTTTTTTTAAAAAAGTGTGCTACTTACATACTGCCCAACAGCACTCAAAGTACTCTCTGGGCAGTTTGCAATTTAATTATGCAGGCTACACATTCTCATCCCTCTCCTTGCAATCTAGGTACTCAGTTTACTGACCTCGGAAGGATGGAAGGCTGAGTGAACCTTGAGCCAACTACTTTCAGTTGAACCTGGGTCATAAGCAGAGTTTTGGCTGCCGTACTGTAGTTTAACTACTGCACCACAAGGCTAAAATGTCAGTAAGTTTCCAGTGACAACCTTCCAAAGAAAACCAAACCTGGTTTTTTGTGCTGCACCCAGGATGTTTAACCACTCAGTGGAAGTGGTAGTAAGTATAACAGCACACTTATTATATCAAGTTTTTAATGGCTGTATGTTTTTAGGAAGCAAGCATAGACAACTTTTCTGAGCTGATGGAAGGTAGTGACTGAGAAAAAGAGCTAAGAGGAGAAATTCCCCTGCTTACATCTCAGCTTCACAAAGCATTTACTGAATAGGGAAGCCGCTGCCTTTCACACTCAGCCCTCCAGCTGTAATATACCAGGAAGTAAGAATAGTGGCAAACCTTGTGAATATTGCTGACAAGCTTTGAGCCTTTATGAACAGTGTAATAGAAGTAGGAAGTGCTGGGATTAAGTATGTGACAAAAGCAGGATGATTCACCTGGCATCCTTTGGTTTTTCCTCTCTCCTCCTTCTTGAAAGAGTGGCAGTAAATAAGTAGGGGATAGGAACAGGAATACCCATAAACAGAAGGAATGGAGAATAAATGCATTGTCTGATCAATAGCATTCAGATGCATTTTGTTTTCTTATACACAAACCTTATACTGTATCTGCATGTTTGAACTATCTCTTCATTTCCTTTTTCTCAAAATGCTGCACTTCAGCTTTTTCTGGGTCAATTAACCATAAAGGTTTTCCATTTTGGTCAATCTAAGAAAGTACAGGTATCATGGAAGGATGGGGGAAGGGAAGGTCATTTTGGCCTAAAATTTAGTATGAATGGAAAAGTTAAGCTTTTTTGCTGTCTCTCCATGCAGAAAGAAGGAAAAAATGGTTTCCTTGTCTCACTCATTTAAAAGGAAAAAAATAATCAGCACTCAAGTCTCCTCAGCAGAAAGCGGACAGGTTACGTGCTCCCTTCTGACTGCTCACCTAACTTGAATGGTATTTATGAGAGTGAGCAGTGTCATTTGAGTTCAAATCTGTCCTCCTTGCCCTGTTATTATGTCCCATCAAGTCACCTTCCTCTAAGAGTGACCCTGTGCATTAATAACCTACAGAAGCCTCTGCTATTACCAGCCCTGCTTGGCTTTCGCAAATTAAAGGTGGTGATTTCGTTTATCGAGTCAATCCACCTCATATCAGGTATTTCCTATGGCCTTCACCTTCCCCCGGTATCATGGTCTTTTCCAAGGAGTTTTCATGATATGTCCATGGTAGGATGGACTCAGTTTAAACTAGTTCAGTGAAAGTTCAGGTTCAATTTGATCTTGAACACACTTATTTGTATTTCTAGAAGTCCATGATGTTCCTGAAGCTCTCTTTCAAGACCACATTTCAAATGAGTTGTTTGTGTGTGTTTTTTTCTCCTAACAGCTTTCATGGTCCTGCTTTCTTTTCCATACACAGGAGCTGGGAATATCATAGTATAGATGACCTTCACCTTGATGTCCAGTAATAGATCTTTACTCTGATGCAGTGGTTCCCAACCTTTTGTTCCCAGATGTTTTTGGATTAAAACTCCCAGAAGCCTTCACCACTTGCCATGCTGGCCAGGATTTCTGAAAGATGTAGTCCGAGAACATCCTGAGACCCAAGGTTGGAAGCCATCGCTCAGAAGGATCTTTTTTAGTTCCCTCCTACTCCTCTTCCAAGTCCCAGTCTTTCTTCTCACTTTTTGACTGTAGTCTCTCCATTTTGGTTGAAGACGGAACCAAGGCATAGAAAATATTTAATGATGTTGACTTTTTCACTGTCACTACTGAGGTTTCTAATTCCTCTGTAGTCACTACCTTTGTCTTTTTAATGTTCAACTGTAATCCTGTCTTTGCACTTTCTTTTTTAAACTTCATGGGTGGTTATTTCAAGTCATAGGTAATAGATATGCCAATAGATATCTGCATATCTTGGATTATGGATACAACTATCAATTTTCACTCACTCTGAATGCAGCAGTTTTTAATGTGATATTTTCCACATATACACAGGAAGATAAAATACACCATTGTGTTTGAGACCTTTGCCAACTACAGTGGGGTCTCTACTTAAGAACTTAATCCGTACTGGAAGGTGGTTCTCAAGTTGAAAAGTTCTTATGTTGAATCTGCATTTCCCATAGGAATGCATTGAAAACCATTTAAACCGTATCTGCTCTTTTCCGGCCATAGAAACTACAGTGGAACCTCTACTTAAGAACTTAATCCGTTTTGGAATGGTGTTCTTAAGTTGAAATGTTCTTAAGTTGAAGCAAAATTTCCCATAGGAATGGACTGAAAACCAATTAATCCGTTCTGGCTGTTTTTTTGTTATGTAGAGGTGCGTTCGTACATTAACCAAAGCTGGTTAATACCTACTCTACCACTATGGGGAGAATTTTTTTTTAACCTAAGATGACCTAAGGTTAAAAAAAGAGCAGGAAAGGTTTTTTTCCTGTTCTTATCTTGGATTTCTGTTCTCAAGTAAAAGCAAAATTTAGCAAATGGAGCTGTTCTTAAGTTGGATTGTTCTTAAGTAGGGACGTTCTTAAGTAGAGCCCCCACTGTAAAACCATTCTGTTTCCCCATATTATATACTATGTGTCATTTTATGCTTATGTTGCGCATCCAGTGATATCAATATGTATAACTGTCTGTTTGGTTACCTAAAACATCTACTGGCAATAAACAATTTTTTGGCTTCACAAAATTCTGTGAACTGCTTTCCTGCTTCGTTTCTGACCCCTAGGCCAACTTCTCATATGATGTTTAGTTTGGCTTTATTTATTTCTTTTGCATTTCAGTCACTCTTTATCAGTACATCCTGTTTTGATGTGTGCTCAAATTCTTCCTGGACACCTAGATAACAATTTTTAATTTCTTCTTCTTCGGCCTTTTCAGTTGGAGCCTAGACAGGAATGATGTTTATGTTCATAGGCCTGCCATGATACCTCCTAATAAATAATACCATGTTCCCCCGAAAATAAGACAGGGTCTTATATTAATATTTGCTCAAAAAAAAAAAAAAAAGAGAGAGAGAGAGAGAGAGAAATTAGGGCTCATTTTCAGGGGATGTTTTATTTTACAGTCATGTCATCTTCTGGTTGCTGCACAATGCTGGACAATGGTGGAGGGCAGGGTTTCACTTAACTAGGGCTTATTTTGGGGGTAGGGGTTATATGACGAGCATCCTGAAAAATCATACTAGGGCTTATTTTCAGGTTAGGTCTTATTTTCGGGAAAACAGGGTATTGGGTCAGACTTTACATTATAGTCTCTGACCGCCTGTGCTGTATCTTACCTCACTGTTACAGCCATTCTTCTTCTTCTCCTTAGTTTGTGGTTTTGAGAGATATACTTCATAATAAGCTGATTGAAACTTGCATTCCTCCATCCAACATGGCATCCATCTGATAAATGGATCACTGGATTCGTATGATGAAATGGGCTACAATTTGCAAAAAAAGTATGCTAAACAAAATTTCAAAGGGCCTATATATTTTGCTGCAATCGATTGATTAATTGAGTGATTGATTGATTGATTGGACTTATACCCCATCCATCTAATGGCAAGCCACTACTCTGGGCGGCTACAAAAGAAATAAAAATACACACACAGAAACAAAATTAAAAACAATGAACATGAAAAAGAGTGAAATCCTAACCCAAACCCCATTATCTAACAGAAATCACAAACTCCCAGGATGGCAGAAATAGAGGCAACTAATTAAATACAAAACAGTAAACAATCAACATAGAACAATCACATTGTTACCAAAAAATTATATGACAAAGGAGCTTTCAAAGGCTGGGGTGAAAAGCCAGCTTTTGAATTGCTTACTAAAGCTAAGGAGGGTGAAGACCTAATGCACCTCCACTGGAAAGGAGTTCCATAGCAAGGCAGCCACTACTGAGAAGGCCCAGTTTCTGGTTGATGATTTCTGAGCCTCTCTTGAAGTGGCCACCTGCAAAGTTTGGAAGGTGCAGCTGGGATGGGAGGTCACTTCTGAGGAAACAGTTTTGATTCCAACTTCGGATTACTCTTTCAAGGGTTTTCTAGGTAGAGAGTGTTGGAGTTTTGTTTGCAACCTTGCATGCTGTCTGTGATTTGTGTGACTGGGAGGCAGTTTTCTGGGCTCAGGTGATTGTCTATTTAGGACTAACCAATTGTTCTTTCCAGCCTGTATTTCAAAGAGAGCCCTGCCTCTACTGAGTGTTTTCCCACTCTCTCTCCTGAGTTGGTGGCAACTGTTTTGTTTGCTGTTGATCTGTTCTGTTGGTTGCTAGGTATTTGTGCAGTAAAGGAAGCAGTATACACAAGTTTCAAGAAACTGTAAGTAAATAATTTTTTTCTCTCCTACAAATGGCTCAGAGTGAGTTATTGAAGCTTTATGTGCCAGTTAAGGAGAAAGGGGTGGTCCATCTGGAGAACTTGAAGCTATTCTCCTCTTCTACTATTCTTCTATTGCAGAGCAAAATGGAATTTTACCAGAAACTGAAAATTCTGCAACAAAGAATACTAAAAAATAGTTTACCATTCCCTTCTTTTGGTGGCACTCTGGGACTGTGCAGCTTGCCCATGGCTCCACAGGCTAACTCGTCTCCCGGAAGGAACTGTGGAGAACTGAACTCCCAACCATTCCTCACTCAGTGATCTATCCAGCCTTCAACCATTAAAACGAAGTATGATTGCCCTGAAATACAGGTTTCATCCTTTTAGTTTCATTTTGTATCATTATTGGGGTGTGGATAAAGCAGAGCATTCTTGGAAATTATAATGTGAATGTGCCTAAAAGCAAAACCTTTATTAGAAATTGTTTTGTTTTTAGTTTTATTAGAGTTTCTTAATATGCCAAAGCAATATATGCATGCAATTTGAAGACTAGAATGACCCCAACATCCTCTAAGATGATAGATTCATGTAAACAATGATTAACATTGGAGAATTCAGAATCTAGACCACACACACCCTTTTTTGGAGGTGCCACTTCCTAATTATAGTTTTAGCTCAATGGTAGAGCACATGCTTCACATTCAGACGTCAACAGATGGGAAAGGCACATGGTAGAAACAGAGGCTGCAACACTTTCAGTTGGTTCAAGGAGAAGTATTTGGGCCTCTATTTCCACCATCTGTCTAAAGGGACCCATCGCCAGCAGCTTCACACATCTACCACAAGAATGAATGATTAAGATTAGATTTTGGTTGTTTGTCTAGTTGCGTCATCAGACTCAAAGAATGGAATTACCTTCTGAAATCTAGAAGAAGGGAATGACATTATAAAATCTATTTTGGTGTTTCAGCTTATAGCATTAACTGGATGTGGCCACTTCTCTCTCTTTAGCAGCAACAGTGAAGTTCTATGTACCTGAGTCATCAATTGCTGGAAGCCACTAGTGTTACTTTATGTATCTTTAATGGCCCCAAGCCAGAGACAGGTAAATGTTATGCATCATTTCCCCTGGGGGGAATGAAAAGTATTTGAGGGGAATGTTTCCTCTCACAAAGAAGAACGTTCATCATCTGGTGGCCATTGGCATAGTTCCATTGAAAATAAAAGGATATCACAGGGATATGTGCATAGCCAATGCCAAGAAAAACATCAAGAAAAAATGATTCGTGAAATATATTTTTATTAAAGATACTTAGAGGAAAAGATGGTGTTGAAAGTACTGAAGGAATTTTAGTTGGAAGTGAAAATGGAGGTCTATTCTCTCCACAAAAAAAGAGCAGAAGAGGAATATGAGCTGTTAATATCTAAACTTAAAGCTGTAGAATTCTAAAACAATCATAGTACCAAAATATAATTTAAATAGCATCACATGAGAGTTTAAAGACTATGGAAAGAAAAGATTTATATTATTGAACTTAATTAACCATGAACCAGAGGAACTGTGAGCTAAAACCAGAGGTGTTGACTGGAATCCTGTTGCTTAGCATAGTAACTTGCACTACAGTAAGTATATTGAATTAGTTTGATGACAGCTCCTCCATAAGTTCCACTGAGTAAAATGGGTCTGCTATGGTAATTTGCAATTAGAGTAGGCTCATTTGAATCAATGGAACATAGAGAGGAAATTATCAAATTCCCACTGATTAGTGGGCCTACTCTAATGCAACTTATTATGCTAAGCAATAGGATTTCAACCGTTACCACAGAAGAATGCAAAAATATTATGCCCATAATCAATAGAAAAGGAAAGCCTCAACAGATGCTGAAACTCTGTACAATAATTGTTAATGAGTAGTGAGAAACAGAAGAAAGAATGGAAAGAAATAGTATCAGAATGCTAAATGTAGCTTCTTGACATTGTGCACATAGGGAGAAGAAGAACTGTTATAATAATCACTGCAAAGTAATAGAAGACGACAGCAAAACAGGAAAAACAAGATATGTCTTCCCCATAAGATTCAATATATCACAGGAAAATTTCAATAAATATTAGTTTTACTGGTAGAAACTAACCAGAAAACTATATTATCTGATCAGGACAAAATAAGAAAGGATGGAACCAGCATACTTTAGAACTACTGTATATAGAAAAGATGCAAGGATAACAGATTCCTTCAAAGAAATAGCCTTTAGTGAAGAACCTGCAATTTTAGAAAATAAAGTAAAATCTACCACCAAACCACTTGGAAGAAATAAACCATCTAGAGTAGACGCAATACCAATAGTGCTAATTCAAGCAACAAGTTCCTAACAAGAATATATCAGCAAACATGGGAAAGAAAACCAGGGCCCATACTTATTTAAGGTATATTACTTTCTTAATGTTTATTTTTAGACTTAATTTATTACACTAAAAAGGCCTTTAAGTAGGTCTTTTTTTAAAAAACCACACCCGATTGCAGTACTCCTTAAACCTAAAGACAAGCTAGTATAATTTTCTTAATATTGCACCAAGTAGTTTGCCTAAGACCAGTTAATGAGTTTGAAGCCAAAATGAGAGTGAAACTAGGTAGGGATTTCCCTTAGTCACTGCATCACACCTGCTTGGAGCACCTACTCCTATGAGTCAATATCAATGAACCAGGATTGTCATATTGTTTTGATTTCAAGCACTTCGTTATAAGAACTCTCACTGAAGGATTCTGAAGACACCAAGATGCCCTTTCTTATCATTTTCAGATGCATGCGTTCTCCATACTAAAATACATTTTTAAAAAACAACTGGATCACTTATTTTCACTCCAATAGAAGTATTTTTTCCTGTTAACTCTTTTTGTATTTGATTTATATATATATATTTTATATTTCTTAAACTACAACATAAATATAAACATAAAATACATAAACCAAAATACAAATCGTGTGTGTTCCCCACCACCATAATTGGGACCTCTTGCAGTAATACTCTTCTTCCTCTGTCTTTATTCTTCTTCTTCCTTTATTGTCCTCTTCTCCAGAACTGCATTGATTCTTGATTTGAAACATTCCCTTTTCCTTTTAGCACATATTCAAGAAATCTGCCCCATATATCATAGAAATTATTCTTTTTCATCTCTCCTTTCTTAAAGTTAACTTATCATTTATAGCAATGTTCCATATTTCATTATACCATTCTTCCATTTGAAATTCAGACTTCGATTTCCAGTTCCTAGCTATTATTAATCTGGCTGCTCTTAATAAATTGGTAATCAACTCTCTAGTCATCTTATCATATTCCACATTCTCAAATATTGATAACAGACTTATCTCAGGATTAAATTCTATATCTTTTTCACATGTCATTTAGTTCTTTAAAGATTAGCTTCCAAAATCTTTGTACTTTTTCACATTCCCACCACATATGAAAGTATTTAACAATTTCCTTCTCACATTTCCAACAGACATTCAGATAACTAGCATTAATTTTATTCAATATTGTCAATGTCAAATACCATCTTAAACCCAGTTTGAAAATTTTTTCTCTTATTCTCACCAACATAAATCATAAAACCCTCATTTTCCACATCTACCACCATTCTTCATTTATTCTTTTTCCTAAAGTTCCTTTATTATACTTCTTTACCCATTCATTAGTCCATCTTTCTAATTGCATATAATTCAAAACTCATACATTCTTATTTTGAAGAATTTGTTTCATTTGATCTTTCGATCTCATTTTATACATCCAGTCTTTTAATCGAATCACTTTTTCAAATCTTTTTCTATTTGAGGACAATGTGTGAACTCAAAACCAAATCTTTTTGTATTTGAGTTCACACATTGTCCTTACTGAAATTCTTTTACATCAGAGATCTAATTGACACATCTTTGTCTTTCAGATGCCTGATAAAATCATACAGTATTTGTATAAGCTTTTGAGGAGTAACCAAGTGTTCAGTTGGTCTTTGACTAATACTTGTTTGTATTGCTTTTGTGGGCCAAAATCCTGTTGCTTAGCATAGTAAATCACACTAGAGTAGCCTCTGAAGCATGTTTAGTGAGTCAACTCCTCCATAGCTTCCATTGATTCAAATGACTGTACTCTAGCTGCTACTTACTAAGTTAAAGTAAGTTGTATCTGAACCAGTGAAACACTTGGACGAGTTAACTTATCAAATCCCTATTGAGCCTACTCAAGTCCAATTTTCTATGCTAAGCAACCTCTGGATCCATAGATGGATACCTAAATCACTAGGCTATTCAGATAGCTGATAATTTAACTTGTTATTTTAATGATACCTTGGCTCAGCAATCTCTGACGCTCTCTCCCCAGGTATCGAGCTGAATAAACGCATTGGCAAAGCAGCTACCGTATCCTCTAGACTCACAAAGAGAGTATGGCTTAATAAGAAGCTGACGGCATATACCAAGATCCAGGTCTATAGAGCCTGTGTCCTGAGCAGGTTGCCTCTGACGCATTTTTGGTACTACCTGGCAGGACAAAGTTCCAAATAGAGTAGTCCTAGAACGAGTTGGAATTTTTAGCATGCACAGATTACTGAAACAGCAACGTCTTTGCTGGCTTGGGCAAGTTGTGAGAATGGCTGATGGTTGGATTCCAAAAGATCTCCTGTATGGAGAACTAGTGCAGGGAAATCGCCCCAGAGGGAGACCACAGCTGTGCTACAAGCATATCTGCAAGCAGGATCTGAAGGCCTTAGGAATGAACCTCAACAGATGGGAAACCTTGACATCTGAGCATTCAGCCTAGAGGCAAACGATGCAGCATGGCCTATCCCAATTTGAAGAGACACTTGTTCAGCAGGCTGAGGCACAGAGGCAGTCCCAAAACCAGTAAAATCAGGTAGCTGGACAGGGGACAGATTGTATTTGTCTTTAGTGTGGAAGGGATTGTCACTCTCTAATTGGCCTTCTCGGCCACACTAGGTGCTGTTCAGAGCACGTTACCATAGTCTCTTGAGACTGAAGGATGTCTACTATTTTAATGATAAAATCTTTTGGAGGTCATTAATTCATAATCTTATTGGAGGTCATTATTAACCACAGAGGTCTTTCTTAGACAGGCCTTCCCAGATCCTATAATATCCTGATACAATAGAGCTTTAATAAACAGATATTTGCTGACGTCCAACCTTCCGCCATGCTTTCACTATTTTATTTTAATGTTTAATTTATTTTGTTTACACTGTATTGATTATTTGTCTTATTGTTTCATTTTATTGTTTTGTTGTACTTTATGTTGTATTGTTTTATTGTATTGTGTAAACTGCCCAGAATGGCCTGGATTGCCAGACGAGCGGTAATGAATGAATGAATGAATGAACGAACAAATAAATCCCCATTGATTTTCCCTGCATATTGCCACAGAAAACGGAATCAAGACTGGGAGAAGTGTGCATTTTGCAAGCAATAGCTGTCTGCTAATAAAGTGCCACAAAAAACTTCACCCAGAAAAAGAGGAAAAACTGTCAGAACACGGGTTGTGCTTGACTTAAAGAGCTCATCATACAGTCTTAGTGAAATGCAAGAAGACTGCCTGCCGTTTACTTGCTTTCTGTTGCCCCTAACGATATCAATGCTTTCAACAGGGTTATGTTTTTCCCTCTCTTTTTGTTGGCAAAGAGGCATAGAAAAGCAGAATGAGATAGTACATGGAAAATAGAGTTGAAAAGAGATGCAAGCAAGCAACAGGAAGTTTGATACTTTGAACAAGTCCAGTCCTGTCTTTTGTTTAAGGTGTGGCCAATTTTCAGTCAATCTTGACACTGCAGTAAAACCTGGAGTGGTCAAGAATTAGAGGTATACAAGGCTGCTTTTCTCTGCTGGACCATTTGATTCTCACCATTATTACATTTGAAATCACAGTCAGTGCTCATGCAGGGGCTGCAAATTGATTCTGGAGTTCATCATTCATATTGGACATTCCAGCCCACAGCCACAAATTCTTTCCTGTCTTCCTCTGGTCCTGCCTCTGCTAATTCTTTTTGGGATGCAAATGCAGGAAAAAACAGTGATGATGACCCAACAATAAGATCATAAAGGGATCTAGTGATAATTTTGTATACTGTATATATTTTTTAAAAATTCAAAATTTGGAAGATGATCAGGGCATGTCTCCCAGGGCCTGAATAATATGCCCAAACTGATTATGTAACAGAAACACTACCTCCTTTACAGATGCACATTCCTTCTTTATCACAACAAGAGATGAGCACTTATTGTGGGTCGGTGGGTCGACGCAGTTCGGTGGATCAGGCGTACAGGTGCTGGATGGATGCCTTGGATTCCCTGCCCCGCCTCCTCCCACAGGCACCCACTCAGAGGCAGTGCCCTGGGCTTCCCTGCCCCGCCTCCTCCTCTGAGTGGGGGCCTATGGGAGGAGGCGGGGCAGGGAATCCAGGGTGCCCATGCAACGCCTGTAGGCCCTGTAACAGGCAGCCCTGACCTCACCTGTCCGTCACAGCTGGGGTAGTGAGTCATCAACCAATGGTGTGACGGAGGGTGGTACTTAAGGGGAGGAGCTGGTGTATAAAGGGGTGTGTGAGAGAGGTTTTGAAGAGATTGCTGACTGGAACCTAAGATAAGAGAATGAGCTGAGAGTTAAAGTGATCTTAGAGTCAGTGAGAAAGAGTCTGTGATTGCTAGTGCCTGAGAAACAGTGATTGATTGATTATTTCTTCAACAGTGATTTACCATTCCTTTAATTTTGTAATCAATAAAACAAGTTTTTATTTTGAAAGTTATACTGGCCTTATGTATGATTTATTTATTAAGGAATGGTTGGTGGCAGTAAAGTGGAGTAAAGTGTTTTAAAGTGACGTGACGACCTCCCTTTGTGAATCTTGAGGAAGGCCGTCACAGGTCCTATCCACGAAACTGTGTTGAAGTGCTGGACACAGTGCCCACCTCTAATTACAACTAGCTACATGGGGAAAGGCCATTCAAATTGTTCTGGCTTGAAAAAAAGAGAAGCTCCCAGCAGCAGAGGACAAAAAAAGCCACCTTGGGAGCAAAAAGGGCAGGACTGATTCAAATCAGCCTTTGAGTCATGCGGTCAGTTACAAAATACTTCAAATTCACCTGCTTCATAAGTGGCATTTGACCATGTAGTCACACTCCAAGACAACAGAGTTCTGCTTGAGCAACAGACACAAATGAAGAAAAAGAACTGTTTGCAGTGGAAATCTTTGTCACAGCATATGAAAACATACAATGCCACTGGTCATGGGAAGGTGACAAAGAAAGGAGGTGGGAAAGAAAGAGAAGCTTACCATTGCCTGAAACACTTGATTGAAATAGCTGTACCAGCACAAGGCTAAAACCACAAGAGTGGACGTTGTGTGTATGACAGGACGACACCAATTCAGGATGTGGGTTCAGAATAACATGCGCTGACAGACCAAAAATAATTTTTTTTAAAAAAAAATTATTCTAAGAGCTGTAAAAGATCTGCAATATTTGGTTGGGTGGTGTTGGGGTATATGTCCCTTGTATCAACTAATGACTGGCACAAAGGAGAGAAGCCCCTTAAAAAAACCCACATATCAAACTGTAGACACTTCTGAATGTGGAAGCATAGGTTTATGCTAAAATAGCAGATGCTGGCTGGATAGCTCAGTGAGTAAGGTAGAGGTTGGAAATTCAATCCCCTTACTGTGCTTCCTGGAGAACAGCTAGCCTGTATAGCCTTGGGCAAGCAGCACAGGCTCAGGGTGACCTCGGAAGAAGGGAATGGTGCCTAGAAAAGGTTGCCCATGGGTCAGAATGGACTTGATGTCCCATAACAACTATTATGAAAATAGTAGATTATTTTCAAAATATTTGTGATAAAACTTGATATATTTGTATGCCTCCCTGATCAACCAGCTGTTTAGTTATACTTTTTCTGGATGGCATATAAATCCAGGTAGCTGCATGATTCTCAGTCAACCAATTGGACCATCTATCCTAATATTATCAGCTGTGAATGGCATTGCTATGAATGGCATTGCCCTGAATTTCAGGCAAGATTTCTGGCCCTGCTTGGATGTCCCAGGTAAAATCTGGTGGTCTCCCATCCAAATGCTAACCAGCCCCAACCCTGCATTCTTCACAGAATCAGAGAAGATCAGCCCGCCTATATATGCTTATCCCATTCCAGCGTCTTAACAGTTTGGTGAATTAGACAGAGATATAGTGACACGCAAGGCCACCTTATGAAGCTCCATGGTTTCACAATGAAAGAGGTTCAGCATTACTGTACTGTATACTGAATTTAAACCTGACAAAGTTGGTTTTTAGACTTAGATTAGACATCCTTCAGTCTCGAGAGACTATGGTAACATGCTCTGAATGGAGGTCTTGGAACAGCGACTAGTGTGGCTGAGAAGGCCAATTCAAGAGTGACAATCCCTTCCACACTGAGGACAAATACAATCTGTCCCCTGCCCAGCTTCCTGATTTTGCTGGTTTGGGGTCTGCCTCGGCCTGCAAGACACAGGTCTCTTCAAAGTGGGAGAGGCCATGATGCACCGCTTGCCTCCAGGCTGAAAACTCAGATGTCAAGGTTTCCCATCTGTTGAGGTCCATTCCTAAGGCCTTCAGATCCAGCTTGCAGATATCCTTATATCACAGCTGTGGTCTCCCTCTGGGGCGATTTCCCTGCACTAATTCTCCACACAGGAGATCTTTTGGAACCCAACCATCAGCCATTCTCACGACATGCCCGAGCCAACGTAGACGTCACTGTTTCAGTAATCTGTACATGCTAAAAATTCCAACTCATTCTAGGACTACTCTATTAGGAACTTTGTCCTGCCAGGTGATACCAAAAATGCGTTGGAGACAATGCATATGGAACATGTTCAGCTTCCTCTCCTGCCGTGCACAAAGGGTCCAGGACTCACTGCAGTACAGGAGTGTGCTCAGGACACAGGCTCTATAGACTTGGATCTTGGTATATGCCGTCAGCTTCTTATTAAGCCATGCTCTCTTGTTTTTTTACTACAGTTCCTAGAATTCACCAGCCAGTAGGGTCAACTGCCATGTTGGCAAGGGGATACTGGGAGATGTAGCCCAAAAAGTAATGTTGCCAATGTCTGCACCTATCTGAAAACACACACTGAAATCTGAGAAAATAAAAGTGCTTTTGTTTTTTTTCCCCTTTGCTTTGTTTTGAGGGACTGGAACTCTCTGAATATCCATAATAAATGGTGATGTTGGCTGGGGTATTCTGAGAGTTATAGTCCAAAAGAATCCATTTCCCCATCTCTTATGGAATCAGTGGTGGCTGCATGGAGATAGGGCAATGGTCAAATTATAGGTAGGCTTCAACTCAGCATTTCTGTCAGCAGGAACAGTCCCTGAGAAGAATTCTAGTCAAGACATTCTGGCCAGGAAAACGCAGGGAGTGAAGTAATTTTTTGCCAATTCCTCTCTCCCCTGCAGCCCACAGGGATACATCCTATGATATTGTAGAGGGTATCTCCACCCTCCAAAGCAATTTTTCATAGATACAGTCTTTGGTTGGGGAAAATGACCAGCACCTCATTCTGCTAAACCAGACATTTTCTACAGGTAGAAGAAGCCCTAGATCCATTACGTTCAAGGATTTGTGCAGGGCTATCATCTATCTCAGCTTGCAACGTTTATCATCCCTGGCGGTGACATGTTCTCAGGACTAGACTGGTCTCGATTCCAGTGGCCAAGAATGGCCATTGAATCCTCCTGCCTCTGAGTAGTTGATACTGCCCCTGAAAAGCACAGCCCTCATACTCTTTGTTGCGTTCTTGTGTCCTTTAGTGTTGTTGTGACCTTTGATTCTGATCTGCTTTGTGCTTTTATCCAGTCCTCTGTCTCTGTCTGTTGACTGATCACCTAATGAAAATCCTGAGCACAAGCTTAATCCTGAGTCCAGCTGCCTAGAGTAGACTTTGGTCTAAAGGGGCAGGATATAATAATAATAATAATAATAATAATAATAATAATAATAATAATAATAATAATAATAATAATAATAATAATAATAATGATGATGATGATGATGATGATGATGATGATGATGATGATGATGATGATGATGATGATGATGATGATTTATTTATTTATTTATTTATTTATTTATTTATTTATTTATTTATTTATTTATTTTATATCCCGCCTATCTAGTCCCTCAGGACCACTCTAGGCGGCTTACAACAGACATATAACAATGTAACTAAAACAATTTTAAATAAAGGAAAAAACATTAAACAAGATGGGGCAAACACTAGGAGAGGAGAAAAGGGAAAATCAGGATGATGATGATGATGATGATGATGATGATGATGATGATGATGATGATGATGATGATGATGATGATGATGATGATGATGAATGTTTATAACTCTGCTCAAAGTGTTTATAACTCAGCTCAACTCAGCTCAGTAGGCTATCTTCAGACACTAGGAATATAAGGTCATCAACATTTGAAGCAAGTAAGAGGACCATTATGTTTCTTTCAGTACTATATATTCGCCCCAAATTCATCCTATAATTTCCATATTAAATTAATTATAGTTTCCCATGCAGATAAGTTGCTTGTTTTAGCCTGTATATTGACATGTAAACCAAATAAAGTTGGAGGAACAGAAAACCCTGGGAATTCCCCATTTTGCTCATGAGTCAAGGGAACATGAGGAAATGCAGATCTTCACAGTGCAAGTTGCTGATCTAAAGAAGATTTAAAACTCTCAGGTCTAAATAAGCAGTTTTCAGCTTCACTGTTCAGTACCATCCTTTTGACATCCTTCTGAAGAGTGTCAGCTAATGATCTGCAGAGAGGATTTGTAACTAGCTATCAAATGGTTCATTCTAAAAATAAGCATTAAATGTTTGCTCAACCAACCAACTACCTACATTTTTATTTCCACACAGGAAGTTTTTTTAAAAGAGCAACAAGTCGTATTGCATATTGAGGATAACAAATCAACTAGAACTAGTATATTTTGCATATTTATTTTCAACTTCATAGCTGTGCACAACAAGTCACTAAATAAGAAACTTCCATAGTTTCAACTTTTGGCTTCAAAAAGGGGGAATTTGGGTAGCATAGAATTATATCCTGGAAAACCTTGACTGTATGATGGTCACTTGTTCCTCCAATTCTGGTTGGTGCCATTGTTTTCCCTGCCATCTCTCACCTATTTCCTTTTTGCTGTGCTCCTGCTGCTGCATTTCCTGCTTTATGCTCCCAGGGTTAATCTTATTAATCAAGCAGAAGATAGAAGGATGTCATTACATACCTTATCTAAACAAATTTGGCTAGCTGACGAATTCAGGGCAATGGAAAGCTTAAGAGTAACACACTTGATTAGTCACAATCTGCACAATATTACCCAGGTTTTACTCAGTCTGTGGTTCTTACGATGTTAAGTCACCTCCAACTTATGGTGACCCCATGAATGAGTGACGTCCAAAATGTACTTTCCTCGATAGCCTTGCTCTGTTCTTCTAAACTCAAGGCTGGGGCTTCTTTTGTGGAATCAATTCATTTCATATATGATATTCCTCTTTTCCTGCTGCCTTCATTTTCCCAGCATGATTGTCTTTCCCAGTGAGTCTTGCTTTCTCATGATATGTACAAAATAAGACAGCCTTTCATCATTTTTGCGTCCAGAAAAATTTCAGTCTTAATTTGATCTGGGATCTACTGGCTCATCTGTCTGGCAATCCAGAGTATCTACAAAGCTTTCCTCCAGCACCATATTTCAAACAAATCATATCTTGTTCCTGTCAGCTTTCTTCACTGTCCAGCTTTGACACCCATACATGTAATTGGGAAGACAGACTGTGAATGATCTTGGCCTTGGTCTCCAGTGACATGTTCTTACACTTGATTATCTTTTCTAATTCCTTCATTGCTACTCTTCTGAGTCTCAGTCTTCTTCTGATTGAATCAGGATATCCAAATCTTTGATAATTTCAGTTTCTTCATTGGCACATTAAAGTTGCAGAGCTGTTTTGTAGTCGTGATTTATTAAGTTGCTACATAGCATTGTGCATGGTTCATACAAATTAGCTCTGTCTATATAATGGCATCACTGTGATTTGAAAGGCAAAGCAAGAGGGTAATGAAAATAAACAAGGAAGCACTTATGCCCGAAGAGTCAAAAAATCATTGGAAAGGGCAGGCTTTTTCAACATCACCAAAATTGATTATGATTTCTTTTTTTAAAGCAACCAATGCAAAACCACAATCAACTTGGAGTTATTTTACTTATTTGCACAACAAGTCCTTCCTACCTAAGAAAATATGGCTAGAACTGCTGGATAGTTCAGTGGTTTAGATATCACTGCAGAACTAGAGGTTGGGAATTTGATTCCCTGTTGTACCTCCTTGATGAGGGGCTGGACTCAATGATCCATAGGGTTGCTTCCAGCTCAGCAGTTTTAGGGTTATTATTTTTTACTATTAAAATATTAATAAATTATGTTCTATCATCATCTTAATAGGAACTCTTCAATTGTTTTGAAGCCCAGTTTCTTATAGTGGATTTCACCAACAGGACAAAGAAGCGATAGTCAAGCTGGGCTGAATGTAGGTTAACAGCTTGCAAATCAAAACCAAGTCATGTTATCCAGTTGAAACTAGCTCAACAGAAACTCCACCCACCAACAAACAAGAGGAAAGATACAAGGAGTGCCATATAATATGCATTAATTTATTTCTTACTTTGCAGTCCTGAGGACAAGACCTAGGAAAGCCATAATCAAATATGTATATACTGTATTTGCATGTTACATGCTTTCCAATGATCACTAAGAAATTTCATTTATTGTTGCCATGACTATGGAGCTTCCGTTAGTATGTGTTATCAGTGTTCACAAGTTGTATGTCACTTGCTTTAAATACAAAGCTTGGAAGTAATAATGTGACCTGTAAACCACTACTTTTAAGCAATACCAAGGGGCAATCACACTATATTTAATGGTAGGATTGTGATTTTATTAATGTGATGACTGAAACATTGCTTCAGGGTTTGGGACCATTTTTCTATTTGGTTGTGTTTCTTTAGTAAATCAATCAATTTTTCGTTCGTTTAGTCGTTTAGTCGTGTCCGACTCTTCGTGACCCCATGGACCAGAACACGCCAGGCCCTCCTATCTTCCATTGCCTCCCGGAGTTGTGTCAAATTCATGTTGGTTGCTTCGCAGACACTGTCCAGCCATCTCATCCTCGGTCGTCCCCTTCTCCTCTTGCCATCAATCAATTTTATAAAATGCTAATAACACTGCAATGTTCACCTAACTAATAATGTTAAAGAGCTACATTTTAAAAAAAAACATAGAGATGATAAAGAGATAATAGATTACATTTTTAAAACAAAAACATTTGAAACTCTGTTTAAAAGTCACTATACTGTACATATAGCACAATTATATTATGTAATAACAACAAAAATTATGAGCTGTCAAATCAATTCTATTTATGGCAACCTTTCCCAGGGTTTTCAAGGTACAGTAAGGCACTTAGAAATGGTTTCCCACTCTCTTCCTCTGGGGGCACTCTGGGACCATGCAGCTTGCCCAAGGCTACACAGACTGACTGTTCTCCTACAAAACAGCAGTGGGGAATAGAACTCTTGACCCCTGGACTCTGACTTACTGAGCTACCCAGCCAGCTTTTTATTGTTTATATGAATAGTAATAGGCTGGATATACACCTCTGGTACAGAAAACTGTAGAATATTTATTTAAATAAATATTATTAGGGTTGGGGGGAAAATAACATGCAACTGTTCTATAGACATTTGTGAAATGCACCCAGTTGTATTTACCTGTTACATCACACACACACATGTTCAGGTTTCACTTGATATCAATAAGGACTTAATTTGGCATATTAATCTCTGCAAATCTCTCGAGGGTTCAGTTAAACAAATTAATTAAACAACTAATGGAAAAGTAACAGCATGCTAGGAGACAATCTGTATGCCCGTCTTGTGTCAATTTACATCCCTTTGGTCTAGGGATGTGTTCGCTGTTTACGGACCAAGTAGATACAAGAAAGGATAACAGCTGTTTTGCAGAAATCATTTTTAACAATGAATACAGAATGTTTATGACTTTTGACATCAAAGACAGATCTGGATATGCATCTTGTAATATTATGATCCAGAATCAGATTAAGATTCAATACTGCAGCAGTCATAACAGGGAGAGGAGTATTAATTTTGTCAACGTATATTTGAATTACGTCATATGCAAATTATGTTGGTAAAAATATTTTTAAGTTAAAAAGACACTTGGCATGGGCTAAAAACCAGAGACTGACTGAAACCTTATATATTGTAATGTGCATGTTTAGAAGTACGACAGCCTTTATATAGAAATGTTGACTTGACAATAGACATCTTGTTTTTCTACAAGATAGGGTCAGCTATGCATTTCTGCAGCATAAATGGGTTGTCCAGAGTTTCAACCCCAGTGTCTCCAACATGCCAATGTCATAGACAACACTTCCGTAAATCAAACAAGGTCTGTAAGGTTACATATGAAAAGAAAAAAATGGACTGTAATCTATAACAGCCCTGTTAGCCTTATCTGAGTGGTGACACAAATCTCTTGCACAGGTACAACAGGTTTAGTAATGGGCTTGTTGAAACATCAGTGTGTCAAATGAGAAATCATTTTTCTGAGAACAACATTTTCTGGCTCTATGAATTGAGGAAATCAAAACCCTCTTTTACTTCATTAGTATTTCCTTTTTAAAAAAATACAGGTGTTCTCTTCAAAACAGAAAATGGTACTAGACACAAAGGTTGGGTGTGTCAAAAGCTGAAACGTTAAAGCTTCTATTTTTATCATAATAAATCTTATGAAGAACCGTGGGAACAAATATATGCTCTGACTTCCAAGGACAGTAAAACCAGAGAGATCAAGACCAGTATCTAAGTACCAAGTAACAGTCTTATTGAGATGCAAACAATAAAGTAACAACCATCCAATCACAACAATTTGGAAATAGTCAGAGCTTGAAAAGGCTACTTTTTTGGAAGACAGCTCCCAAAATTGCGCAGCCAGTATAAAACATTCTGGCTGGTGGATTCTGGGGGTTGTAGTCCAATTTGTCCAAATAACTGCCACAGACAGTTATTTACTGTACAGTATTTGTATCATAAGGGTGGGGAGTGGAATTGGATTTTTTTTGGCTGAGGCATGAAAATGTGCTTTGCCATTTGTTTTTGAACAAAAAATTCTGAACAACTCTTCAGAACTGGATTGAATTAATTGCATGCACAAACATTCTGAACAAAAAGAGCCTGATCAAGGGTGTGCCACAGACGAAAAATGTTGACCCATCAACAAACCTGTCTCACCTACTTCGGCTGTAGACAAAATAATCATTACTCTGTGCTTCGGCTTAGCAATTGCAAGGTAATCTGCAACACCTTTCTCATACGCTTCGGATGTGTACAACTGCAGGTCACGCCATCCTTAGCAAGTGTTGCCTAGTGAGGATGGGAATTTTAGACAAATACATCTGGAAAATAGAAGGGCACCAGCAGAAATCATTCAGGGAGGGGGGCAAAGTCTGTTAATGATACCTCTGGATTGTTGACCTGACTGCAGTTTTTACTTGTATGTATTTAAAGAAATACCAAGTTTAAGATTTAGCACTTGCCTCCATGCCCCAGATGCCCGTAGGACGCTACCAGGTAAAGGTTAAGGACCTAAAGATTGCTTTATGTCATGAGAGTAGACTTTCTCCCCTGGGTTGTGCAATACTGCCCTCTAGCGGTGCGAGGGCATTCCTGCACACATTTCTTTACTGTCCAGTTTCCTGACCCTGTAAACTAATTAAGAAAATCTGCTGAGAGACAGAAAGTTTTGCGTTTATTAACATAGACCACCTTTTTCTATTTTTTTACCTTTAAAATAAATGCATATTTAATTTAGGAGCAGGATACTTGTGCTTCTGATTTTCCCATCATCTTTCAGTATTGGCTATGCTGTTTGGGGATAATAGGAGCTGGACTGCAAAGCAATCAGGAAGACGAGCTGTTTCCCAGCCCTCATTTTATTCAGTCACATAAAGTACCATGTGGCCAGTGCTGTTGTCCTTTTAAAAAACAAACTACCGTACCTGTCACCCAAACCATACAGGAGGGCAAAGCTGACGCATACGTCAGCATTCAAAATTGCTCAAACTGTCCCTTGCTTTTTGCCATCGCAAAAATGCAGGAGGAAACAAGGCTGGCTCTGCAAGGGGGTTGGGTGGGGGGATGCAACAGATGGAATGAGTGTGTTTTGCAAGAAAAACAATAAGGAATCTTTCCAAAGTCAGCAGTGCTAATTGGCAGCAAAGCACAAGCCTGAAGAGTAACAATTTTATTATGGGATGCATTTGTGGATTACAAGGAAACTTATAAATGAAGTAGCCCTGTCAGCCTGCTTCTGCAAAAACAGTCCAGAATTGTATGGAACTTTGAAAATCATACTGATTTTACTAGTCAGGCAGAAACCTTTTAGATGTCATCCATTTTGTTAGATGCATGATGAAGTGTCAGAAAGATGCAGACAATAGTACGTATTGCATATACAGTACTATAACAGATGGTCTCAGTTTTTAAAGTGTGACAAATATATATTTTTGTGGGGTAGGTGTCCCAGTCTGTAGTTTGTTGCAGCAAAAAAAAGGGGGGTCACACCATTTTTTAAATTGACAAGTTTTATTTGGCAAGCATTTCTGTGGGTTGTAGCCTTGAAAAAGTTTACCACCTTGACCGTACTTGATTGTGTTCAGTTTTTGGAAGCTAAGCAGAGTTGGCCTAATTCTACTTAGACAGGAAGCTATCACTTAATACTTGGAATCTCTGGGTAGGGTGAGTACAGTAGCCATTGCCAGTGAGCAGGCCAGATGGATAAATGGGCTGATTTAATGTGAGGAAACTGTTTGCCTTCCTGATGATACATGTTCAGGCAAATGTACATTTTATCTCCTACAGCGTTATCCCTCCAGGAATGCACGCCTTTCTTCCTACCTGAGATTTCAAACATGCAGACAAAGCCAGACTATCTCCCAGTTGACAAGATACAAAACAAAAGCAAACAAATTTGCCAAATGTTGACTGAAGCAAGTTCATGGCAGAATACATAATCAAAGTCTTGTCTGGTGATGCCCTTTGACTCTTTCTTGGTTTTGCTGCAAAATTCTGATATATGCCACCAAGGCCTACCTGTGTGGCCTCCTTGAGAACATTATTAATGTAGCAAACTAATGTGGTGTTTTAGTATCAGCTTTCCCACCTCCTTGGTTTGTCTTTCTCCTGTTCCCCTGCGCTTCATCAAGTTAGAATAGAAAGATGGACTGATGTGTATGGCACAGCAGTTCCTAAGCCATATCACACGACATATAATACTTTTATAAGTTATATTAAGAGTAGTTTATTTTGCCTCTAGGCACATCAGCAACTAGATATCCTTTCTTCAGTTCATCTGTGATATTAGTGCTCTTTGAACTTAGCCTTTGCTCTCCGTCAGTAACAGAGTGCCTTCTGATCTGGAAGTCCCATCTTCTAGCAGAACTTTTTGTTTCATGGTGGATTATCCCAGCATAGGGTTTCAAGGCATAAATATTCATAAGTAATTTACCATTGCCTTATCATGAGCAGTACTAACAGGAGTTACCTTGAGTGTCACTGCCATTGTCCTCTTAAAGATCCTCTGCTGATATTGACTTCATTTCTGCTGCTGCCTGGCACCCCTACTTCAGGGCTTCTCCACTCCCATCACCATTGGAGTGATCACTTTTTGTCTCCTGATGTGATCCTTAATTCCTGAAGAAACGAGATACCTCCAGAGATGTTGACTAGTCTTTGGGTCCAAGTCCCAAGTCTGAGTCTTTGGTACCAAGTCCCATGCCCAAGTCCAAATCCCTATTAAAACCAAACTTTTTTTTCCACAAAAATGGGAGGGGTGAGTGGGTTCTGAGTCACGAATCGAATCCGAGTCATTGAAAAAAAAAAGTCACATTCCCAAGTTGAATGCGACTTAAATTCGACTTGGCGGTGTGTCCCACGACTCAAGTCCACATCCCTGGAAACCTCTTAATCCGATGCCTCAGTTTTGACCATCCCACTTTGGGTGACTTTGCTAGGAGTCTAGATTCTTGATGAAAGGTAGCCTCCTGTCAGTAGTGCTCTCAGCTGTTCCCCACTGTATGCTGTGAATCCAGAAGGAAGGGCACTATTCTACTATTATCACAGGTCAAGACCCATCTTAAATGTCATGCCTCAGCTGAATGGTCAAGAGGGCATCTATTTCCCTGCTAATTTTAAAAACATAATGCTAGAAACCAAGCCACCCTCTCAGAGCCATATAGCCAGTCAATCTACGTAGTTTGTGGCTTCTTGTTCCTATCAGGTCATGAAATACCTGTTTGGAATCAATTAGTGTTCAAAATAATAGAAGTCAGCTAATTAACACAGAAGAGTGATCTGAGAAATCAAGGCTTGGTTTATGTAGATTTTCTTATCTTTTTATGAAATGCACCTTATTTTCATGGTATCTCATATTCCTTAAGGTTTCTTCCTGTGCTCTACCCAAGAATAGTAGGTTGAAATTGCTCTAGCAGCAAATGTAGAGGGTGGGTTTGTGATATAATCTGGCCAAAATATGGCATGGACCCAACATCACATCATTGCCTCTTCTGCCCTTCTGTGTAATCTGTGTCATCAAGTCAGAACTGACTTACAGTCGTCCTAACAGGGCTTTCCAAGTAAGTGAGATATTTGAGTGGTTTTACCAGTTCCACTCTGTGAGTTCCCATGGCCAAGAGGGATTCATACACTGTTCTCAAGAGTCCTAGTTCATCACTCTATCCACTACACTAGGAATTCCCTTCTGCCCTTAGCTAAGTGATATTATGAGAAGAAAATCAAGTGGAGGAAACAACAAAATGGACTCTTATATCAGTGCTTGGCAATTTGTAGCCCCTCAGATATTTTTCAGCTGCAACTCCCATTAGCCCTTAGCAGCAGAGGATATTGGGCTTTACAGTTCTACATAGAAAGGGATTGACACTCCCCATCTTCCTCTTAATCAATAATATACTCCAGAGACAGAAGGTGAAATCTCTAACAGGTTTAAGATTACAATCCTAAACACACTGGCTTGGGAGCAGGTCCCTAAATTGGGAGCCCATCCCTGACTTAGGTAGTAGAAAGCTACAGATGACCTGGTTGCTGTTTAAACTGTTGTTCTGTTCCTTCATTATCAAATGAATATTTATTTATTTATTTATTTATTTACAATATTTTTTAGCCGCACCATTGCCAATATGTATAGGTTAACACAAAATTATCTGTGATTTGACTCTCATCACCCATTGCAACTAAACCACAGAGCAAGAAACATCCTCACCTCCACAGAAGCCAAGAAGAAGGAAGATGGACATCTGAGGACAGCCCTTAAGGCCTGCGGATATCCAAAATAGGCTTTTAACAAAGCAATGTCCCGACCCAGCAGCTCTGAGGCCCAGAGCTCACGGAAGAACCTAGTCATTCCTTACATGGTGGGTGTGTCTGAAAAGCTCAAAGGGATTTTTGGTAAACATCACTTCAAACCACAAACACACTAAGGCAGGGACTCGTCCACCCAAAAGACTGGACACCAAAACACAACAGGAGCAATATACTATATATGCGGTTCAAGGCAAAGAGGAGTGTTCAGAGCTCTACATTGGAGAAACCAAACATTGAAGAAACCAAACACTAAACAGGAGAATGGCCCAGCACAGGAGGGGCAATGGCTCAGGACCACAATCAGCAGTGTTCCTTCATTTGAAGGACATGAGGACCAAGATGTACTCATTTTGGACCAAGAAACCATAGGGTGGTTTGAGAGAGGAGTCAGGGAGGTCATACATGTGCATATAGAAAACCCCTTACCCAACAGACTGGAAGCTGTAGATACGACCTACAAACTTAATCCGTTCCGGAAGATGGTCGTAACTCGAAATGGTCATAAATTGAAGCACCATTTCCCATAGGAATGCATTGAAATGCAATGAATCCATTCCGGCCGAAGAAAAAAAATCACCAAAAAACCCACAAGACATTGCAAGACCCATTCGAAACGGAATTAATCCGTTCCGGCCAAAAAAAGTGTGTGGGGGGGGGGGGTAGAAAAGCAAACAAACCATGCAAGACCCTTCAGAAATGCAAAAAACAAACAAACAAAAAACCAAGCAGAAAGCAAGCAAACTGTGCAAGATGTATTGGAAATGCAAAAAAGCAAAGCAAAAATCAAGCAAACCGTGCTAAGACCCATTGGAAATACAAAAAAGCAAAGCAGAAAGCAAGCAAACTGTGTAAAACCCATTGGAAATGCAAAACAGCAAAACAGAAAGCAAGCAAACCATGCAAGACTCATCGGAAATGCAAAAAAGCAAAGCAGAAAGCAAGCAAACCGTGCAAGACCCATTGGAAATGCAAAAAAGCAAAGCAGAAATCAAGCAAACCGTGCCAAGACCCATTGGAAATGCAAAAAAGCAAAGCAGAAAGCAAGCAAACCATGCAAGACTCATCGTAAATGTGGAAAAAGCAAAGCAAAAAGCAAGCAAACCATGCAAGACTGATTGGAAATGCAAAAAAAGCAAAGCAGAAAGAAAGCAAACTGTGCAGAACCCATGGGAAATGGGGGGGGCAAAAAGCAAACAACCCCAAGACCCATTGGAAATGGGAAAAAAACCCAAAAAGCAAACAACCCCCCAAGACCCTTCTGAAATGGAGGGTGTTACATACAGCACTGATGTTACCTGTCTGTCATGGGTTGGAGGGAAAGTTCCATCCTATGGGGAGTGGAAGGCGGGACATCAGGAGGAGGGGCTGTACTGTATATATATGTGGAGTTTGTGTGGAGAAGAAGGAGAAGCTGGAGGAGAGCTGAGAGAAGAAGCTGGTGTGGGAGTCTGTGTGTCAGACAGGGTACTACTGTGTGTCAGTCAGTACCTACCTGATAGGTTCAGGTGTCTGTATGGGTAGCCAGAACTGATAGGTTCAGGGTCTGTGCTTTATTTAAAGGTGTTCTGTGTGAACCAAACTGGTGTATGTATGATTGAGACTAAGCCACGTTACTGTATCTTATTCACTTGATCATTTTATTTTCCCTGTGTGTTATTTAAATAAACCTTATTCCTTTATTTGTTAAAAATCCATTCCTGGTCTGTGTGACTCCTTACAGGGAATGGTTGGTGGCAGCTTAGTGAAACTGTGGCATATCCCAGTAGGTCTGGGGTTTGTCACATTGAGGAACCAAAAAAAACAACCCCCCAAGACCCATCACAGCATAGAAACATAATCCCACCGCCTAGCCCAAAACCACACTGCAAAACTCACCCAGAACACACACTCTAACCGTTGGGGCGAAAGAGCTATCAACAGTTAGCAATTTGAATCCCCGCCTTTTTTGGGTTGTAATTCAAAGCTCTGGCCGCAAGTTGAAGCAAAATTTTGTGGCCGGAGCTGGTCGTAACTGGAAATGGTCGTAAGTCGAGGCACCACTGTACTCCTTACTTGCTCAGGGCTGAGTTCTAATGGAGAGGAAATAATATGCACTCGGTATCCCTTGGGCCTAACTGTTCTCTAATAGACTATCCATACTGAACCCACTGTACTAATGAAGCTTCCTCAGTTACGAAAAGTCTTGTTGCTTCTTCCTTTTCCTAAGGTGTTTAGGTAGCAGCAACTTCATAAGCCAGTGAGAGTTTTCAAGAAAGAAAATGACAAAGGACATATTTTATTAAAATTTTCATTTATTGAGGCAGAGAAATTCAGAACAAAGGATTCAAAAGCAAGTGTTTTGTGAAGGGGAAACAGGAGGAAAGATGGTGGAATTTGCACGTACAATGATGTCACATAATTTGCCGACCATAGGGGATAGCGAGACACCTTCTCTTCTATCCTTTCCCTCAAAGATCCAGTTGCAGGCCTTATTGTTATCTTCCCCAGCCTATTCTGCCATTTCTCAAAGCATGATTAGGCAGTTCCAAACTAAAGAAATCTTGCCTTTATTCTCTGAAATGAACTATTTCTCAACCCCCACACTCCCCACGTTAGATTTATCAGTTTACCTCAGTTAGCAGCATTTTATATCCAAGTAGAAAGTCATTATATATACATGTACATATTTAAAACAATATTTCTTAACCAGCCTTTAAAAGAGGAGGAGAGAAACCAAGTGTTTTCTGCTCTTTCCCTTAACTTCATACCGAGGGAATTTCCAAAGAAGCAGACCGAGAGGGCCATAATTTGTCCTGCTGTTTGGTCCCCTGCAGGGATGGGTTGGTTTGCTTTTTTCTAGTGACATGACAATCACTGGAGCAAACCAAACAGATCAAAAGTGAGCCTTCAAGCTGTCAGAGCTCCTTCCATTTCGAATTTCCACAATATTGTGAAATAGCTTAGTAATCAAGGCACTTCAGGATATCTGAAAACTGAGTACTTCCTCTGCTCCTTGACAGAAAGGCTGGGTTTTTTTTTTCAGACTCTGGTATACCATTGCTGATGTGCTGTGTCACTTATAAAAACATTTTAAAAAAATATTTTCTTTGCCTTTTTTGAAGGGCCAGTTGAGAAACAGACCACAGTCATGTTGCCTAACAAGTCGGGCAAAATCTGGTCCAGTTCCAAAAGCAACAATGGGCTATGCTACTGGACTGTCCAGAGAATGAAAATGAGAATGTGCCCCTAATTTGAAATCAGAGATGGGCAAAATTACCTTTTTTGGGGGGGAAAAGTCTGTCTGTCTCTGGCTAAAATACCAAGAAATCTAAGGAGCTGTCGACTCAGATGGAGGCCCACAGAAACAATTTCTTGTCGCTGGGTACTGTAATTGTCATAGTGGATTTGGAGCAGCTACCACACAAGCCCTTCTCTCCCACATCTAGGCAAACATGGAGAGAATCAGGGCAGGGGTTTTGATCATCTGGAGTACTAAAATTTGAGGCACTGTTCAAGGGGAGGCTTCTTTCACCCAATAATCTTTATGAAATGGCACATTGTGTGACATACTGGGATAGGCACAAACTTGCTCCACCCTACCCCCCCCCATCCCAAGTTTATATGCAGGCCACTTGTACAAAAAGCTACATGTTGTTTGAAGCATTTACACCTGTGACAAAGATGAATGGTTAGAATTCACAAAGCTTGGCCGAGGCTCCTTTTTTGAATTACTATTTCCAAAATCTTCCTCTCAGCATGCCCACCGTCCCTACTGGCTGGGGGCTTCTGGGAATGATGATCCACAGAAGTAACACTACCAAGCTCTGGAAATTAATACAAGTTATCAGATGCAAGAAACTATGAAGCTACATCAGACTGGGGTGTGGATAGTGTGTATGTATGTATGAGGGGACACAGAAGAGAAGAGGTAAAAATCTAATATACTGACTAACAAACAGTAGCAAGAGGACAATGGCCTGACTTGTCATCAAGATGGCAAATTATTTACAGGCACGGCTTCATATATTCTTTATACCAACAAGGGTGATGAAAAACCGGAACGTGTTCTGATTTCCCCAGTTAAAATCTGTCCCTTTTAGGCTTCTACTTCCTTACATAATCCTACCTGACAATTGCTCTCCAAAAGTGCAGCTTTCCACATTCCAGGTTCTTTCTTTTCTCCCTGTGAAGCTCGTTTGAAAATTGGCTGTGACAATAATCAGTTAAGTGGCACTAGCTTCGTAAAGGAACAGTAATTTCACACAGTTGAGGGGAAGGGGACATGCCATTCCCACAGACTAATTGCTTACTCAGAGAAAGAATATAAGGAACATCATTCTTCTTGTCACATTTTGGTTCTAAAAAAATAAATACATAAATGTTTAAGACGTAAAAACATACAATCTACTGAACTAGTACTATACCATTAAAAGCAGAAATGACAACCTTAGAGGTAGGAACAGAAGGGAAGTTGTTTTTAAAAATGCAGATTAAATGCATGGTTTATCATAATGTATTAATGCAGCATTTCCCCAAATAACTGATATCTGTTATTTGGGGAAATGCTTCAAAAGCTAAAACAAAATTTAAAGCTAATGGCCATAATGTATTTATCACTGTATATCGCTTATTATTCCATTGTGGCATTCTGGGTATGTAAAATACACTGCTGTATTTAAGAGGCACTCGTGCGCCCAGCATGGGCTTCAATCCATTTGGGAAGATGAAGCCATTTTCATATCTGCGGTCTGTAAAATCTCTATTCCAAGTAGGGACACTTGAAAGACCACCATATACAACCCTATCTTCACCTGAAAAACCCATGGAACTCTCAAAAGGCGCTGCTTTGCTTGAAATACTTGCATCGTTGCAAAGCCCTTTTAAATTCTGGCATAATTTGGGGGCGGGGGAGGATAGAGGAAGGAACAGGAAAATGTGCAATCATACAGAAAAAGAAACTGAGGTTTCAGTGGGCTTGCAGGACAATTAAAACCGATACCAAAGCAAACCATGCCTCCTTCAGTATGTAAGAATGTCTTTATATTGAAAATGATTCCCCCTTCCTTCAAAGAATGACAGGAAACCTCAAAAAAGAGACAGCCATCCGTATAGGACCATCATGGGAGAAAGAGGGATTAAACATCTTGCCATTCCTCTTCCTCAAGAGCTGTCACATATTCAGGACAACTACTAGGCTTGCACAATGGCCAGGGATTGCCTGTCTAAGAGTACAGAATGTGGAGGGCAGGGAGAAATCCTTCGGCTGTAGGCCTTTACTTCATAAGCATCAGCAAAGACAAACAGAACTGTCCCAGTCCCCAAAACGGAGAGGGTTCCTTCAGGATCAAATGGGCTTTGTGGTACTGTTGTAAACCAGGTGCTCAGTGTCCTCGGTAGTGGAGAGAACAGAAGAGAGTGTGGAGTTGGCTGCAGTAGTTGGCTGGCGCCGCCGGCGGTAACCCTTTTTATTCTTCAGGAAGAAGTAGCTAAGGATTGCCAACACTACCATGATGCACACGCCAAGGAGGACTGCAATGGCGACTTCAAAAGAGCCTAGGAGAAAAGAAGGCCAGAATAGCAGTCTTGGTAAACAAAATAACAAAGGACAAACTATTGGGCACTTAGTGTGGAGACTTCTACAATACTTGCAACCTGGTTTGGTAACCTAAGCAAAATGCAAGCACCCGCCTAGAATCCATTCCAATGCATAGATTTTGACACACATGCTGTCTTTTTTAGAAGATTCCTAGCTAAGCTCAGAAAAGGTTTTGAATTATGGTGATGACACAAATTGCTTTTCTGTGCACCTAAAATGCCCAAAGTGAGGAACAACAACCTACCATTCCCTGAAGAGCCCTTTAAATAAGAGAGAATAGCAGATTCTGCTCACAGTATTACATTTGCCATGCTTCAGTCTGCTGCTCTCTCCTTCTTTCTTTTCATTCTTCCAGGACAGGGCTCACTCACTCAACTGAGCTGTGTCCCATGCTCTTGGCACAGTTCCAATCCACCACAGGCTATCTGCTACTCCAGTCTGCCTGTCTGTGCTGGGAAGTGTGTTATCCCACTCCTCTACTTCCCCAATCCTGCTGGTGTTCCCACAGTTTATGGTTCAATCTAGAGATGAGATATTCATATTCATCACCACAGGTGGCTGAGCCCTTTCGACCCTCCACCCAGAACCAGCTGGTCCACTTACTATGCGCGGCCATCGCTGTTCGCATTATGGCAGTCACAGAAGTAGCCTGGCTGGTGCTTCCCTGCTTTCCTATGCTGCTGACCACTCAGGAGCTCAGCAGAGAGACTCGTCATCCTGCCTTCTTGCCAGAGTGGTCAGCAGTGTGGGGAAGTGCCAGCAATTAGCACAATGTTCCCGACCATGGATGTGCATGCCACATGAAGCCCAATGAGTGGATCCGGATGATTCTGGGAGGAGGGAATGGACCTCCGTTGCACCACGCTTCATATTTGTATCCCCTGGGATACAAATACAAAGTTCCTATGTCTAGTTCAATCAGTATGCCCATTACAGTCATTTACTACTAGCTGGCTGTTGATGTGCATTTGTGTTTGGCACAATCACTGGGAGGGTGTTGGGGGGATGGACACAGGTAAATATTTTAAAAATGTTTTGTCTGTATGCTTTTAAGCATACTATATAACTATATAGTATTCATAGTCATTGTAATGGCATTCTGGATATCTAGAAAGTCTACATTTTTACATTTTTACATTTTTAGAAAGTCTACAATTCCCAGTTTGATGGGCTATAATTCTAAATTCTGAATCGGAATGTTGCTGCTTAGTGCATATCCCCAGTTTATGAACTGGGACGACATCCTAAGATAGGAACAGAAACTTTATTTTCCCTTCTGACAGCCCTGCTGGAAGAGGAGAAGAAGGGAGCAAACCCAATGGAGACTAGGCTGCTTCTCTTCACAAGCCCTGATGGGGATGTATAATCTCCCGCCTTAAAAGGAAGGTACCTCCAAATGCCAGAGGCAGGGGAGGGGTATCAGGAGACAGGTCTCTAGTTGTCTCATGTGCTCCCAGAGGCATCTGGTGGGGCCACTGTGAGAAACAGGAAGCTGGATTAGATGGGCCCTTGGCCTGATCCAGCAGGGCTCTTCTTATGTTCTTATGACAAGTGTCAGTAAATTGAGGCAGAAGTAATCGGATCTCACCCTCCCATCCCAGTTTGTTTTTCCTAAAGTATAAAGCCAAAAGGGAATGCAGGTGTGGAAAGACCTGGAGAAGTTACATTTTTCTGGTACTACCCAGAATCTCCTAGCTAGTATAGCCACTGGGGCTAGGGCTTTAGAGAGTTGTAGTCCAAGAAAGTAACTTTCATGAGTTCTGGGAAGAGAAGAGTAAATTAAGAGAAATAGAATTCTGTGGAAATGAGTTACATACTTAAACCTGATTTCTGATACTCGTATCCTCTCCATCTTTGCCCAATCAGGTCTGCTTCTGCAGAGAAGAGAGAAACACACAGAGTCATACAACAGGGATTGGAAGAAGGCCCTGACAGAGATCCTTTAATAGTACACTTTTAACATTAATAAAGTAACTTACTCAAAGTGTCTCACAAGTCATCTATTTTTATACCTAACAGTTTAATCAATTGTGCCACCATGCTACTGCTACTCTCCTCTTTCTCCATTTAATTTAGAATATAAAGACCCATGTGTGACATACTTTAAGCATACAGTGTGTGATTCTTATTTATTTATTTATTTATTTATTTATTTATTTATTTATTTATTTAGTATCCCGCTTATCTGGTCGGTTAAGACCATATGCGATTTTCCCTCACTTTGCCTTCCATGGGAAGACAGCATATTGGGGAGACGTAGTTTAGCTTTCCCCTCAAAATAATTGTTTTCCGTGTGAAGGGAGGCTTTTCCCATTTTCAGTATTCATACACGTAGTATCCAATATAAAATCTAGTAAATATGTCTGTTCCCAAAAGAGCAGGGCTGGATGCTATTTTTGAATGAGTAACTGAATTAGCTAAAACTCTCATTTTCAAGGAAGAGTGGGATTATCAGAACTCATTTGCAGAGTATGACCCTAAATGGTTCCCTGGTTCACTTCCATGTATTTCTATTAAAGAATCTAAAAAGCACTTGTTAATCTTCAAGAACTGGATGAAGTGGAAAATGACTTCTCCCAGCACTGCCCAGCTGGATCACCTATGGATCAGCAGGCCTGGGGGAGAGCTGGAAATAGAGCTACAGTGGCTTTAGAAGTGGACATATCCATGGAAGCTCACATAAAATATAGCAGTTAGTCTTTAAGGTGCCACAATGTTTTTGTTCTTATTTTTCTTTTGTTTATGCCGGAGCTGCAGTTCCTGTCCTGATTTCATTCTCCTCACCGTATGCTCCATCCCATTTTCCAAACACTGGTGTACAAGTATTTGAGGGTGAGTGTCTTGGGTCAGAATACAGATTGTACTGTAGAATCCACCTTGCAGTACAGCAGGTTCCTTCCAGACCTAACTGATCATGCTAGGAGACTTCAACATGAGATCACATTCTTGTAACCTGCGATGGACTTTTCCTCCAGGAATCTGTCCAATCTCCTTTTAAAGGCATCAGTTTTAACAAGGGAGAAACTCTCTTGTTAAAACAGCTTTTCTGGCTACTGGCCCATTTTCAACTTGATTCAAACAATTGGTTATGACTTATAAAGCCCTACCTGGCTTGGGTCCAAACTATTAGAAGGACTGGATTTTCCCATACAACCTTTTTTTTTTAAAATAAGATGTCCAGGGTAGGGCTTTCTTGAGTCCAGGCTATCTGTGCCAACCAATTATACAGAAGAATACAATCAGCAAGAAAGGTCAATGCCCTGTCCTCCTAAGGTTTTTCTACCTACTTGTGACACCAGCACAGGATTTCATACATATTTCCTCTTCCTTAAAGTTATTCTTGTTGCCTTCACAACCTCCGTAGGTGAAGCGGTCACATTTCTCAGTGAATGGGTTGTAATACCAGCGTGGGAAACTGGCATAACATGGCCCAGTATCTGGCATATCCACACAGTAACCTTCCAAAAAGAGAATAAATTGAGTTAATTAAGGTTGGAATTCTTGTTGGTTGGCTATCTGCTGTTTGATCAGTCAAAGATTCTATGAAACCACTAATGCCTGAAGAGAAGGCCCACTACCTAATTCTGCATACTTGCCTTTTAGAAATGCCTTTTCAAAATAACTGCTTTTACTTTGAGTTAAATCCATTTTCTGTTCCAAAAAGGGGTAGACCCAATTTAATAAATGGGATTTGTGTTAATGTTGGCTAACAAAGTCCCATTCATTTCCATGAGTCTACTCTAGCTCATTCATTCTTGGTAAGTGAGCATTGCAGACTGAACCTAGTTTTCCAGAATAAAATATAAAGGTAAAAAATTCTGTAATATATATACATTTTTCACTAACATTGTCAAAAAAAAGTTTACAAATTTCATTTCATTCCTTCACTGTAATCAGACTGCACAAACTCACCACAATAATCACAACAAACATCCCACCCTCCTCTGTTCAGTACACTAACCCCAGCCATCCTTCTGGTCTTGGAACTGGCAAGGCAGCCTGAGTTTAGAAAAGTTGCTCTTTCAGACTGCAACTCCTACAGCACCCCTTTCCCCAGCCAACATGGTGTGGCCCTGCTGACTGGGAGGGTGGAGCAGGTTCTAGAAGTTTTAGTCCAAAAGTAGTAACTTTTCCAACACCTCAAACATAGCAACAAGAAAGAAGAAATGCAGCCTGTCTCTTGAATCTGAGGCAGAACAGTGGTAAAGAATGCAGTACAAGCAGTTGCACAATATTCAGGAAGGTACATAGCTCAGAGCGCCTCCCTATTTCTAAGCTTTAAGTTCCAAATGGGATCCGAGGAGGGCTAATCTGAAATAGACCAGAAATCTGCCCTGTATTAGGCTGATGACTACAACTTTTACACTTGTTATCAGCTAAAAATTTGCAGAGTCCTGACAGTAAGGTTTGGCATTAGATTTGGGGTTCTAGTCTTTTCTTTTTGTGTGTGTGTGTTTTTGTTTTATTTGTTGCACACTCTTTCACCTTTGTGTTACATTAGTTAATATTTAAGATTTGCAAGGCTCTTTGTCAATCAATAAGCATAACTAATATATCTGTGGGTAAAGAAATTGTCTTGTCGTTCCATGTGTGGGGTGTGTCACTTCCAGGACTCCCAGCGGGCTGTTTGCCCTTGCCCTGCATCCCCAAGAGGAATAAGAGGACTCCACGTCTCTTAGGACCTGGGAGGGCACAGACACAGGAGGACAGTCTGAAAAGAGATGAAATGGTCCACCTCAGTGAGGAGGTGGGGCCAGGTCCCGAGAAGAGGAGTGGAGGATAAAGGACAGGGAGGAGGAAGCTGGGGTTCTTGCACTAATGCTCTGACAGGATCCAAGGGTGAGGTATGGAGTGAGGCTGGGGAAGAGCTGGACCCCATCTTTTCAGTCACCTTACAAATGCCCAGCTCTGGTGTTGATCACAATTTCAACCTAGTTAGCTTGGCACCACTGCCAACATTTGCTTCCAGAAAGCCTGTAGCATTTTTTTCTTTACTTAGGTGAAAACTGAGCAAAACAACTGCATTCAAGCAAAACTAGAACTGAACTGCTATTATTTTCTTCAACACCAATTACATTAGGGAAATAAACAAGTAAATTTTAAGAGGGCCATTAGCACCTTTGTTCCAAGTACCACTCATTCCCATAATCACTGATGACAGACTTACTCTGGCTGAAGGTAACGTTGATTGTCCGTAATTTGTTGAACTCTTGGGCATCTGCAAGATATACAGAGGAGTGGTTTGTTGTGGTTTTGTTCATTTTTTGGCTTAAAACTGCAACTCCCTACCAGAGACAAACTGGTTCTCCAGATCACCCTCTGCCTTGGCTGTGTCTGTTCTTAATTGTAGGTACATATAAGCATGTCATACTTTTTTGGGGGAGGTGATATTGTGAGCCGATCAACCAAATCAGCCAAGGAAGAAAAAGATAATAGAACTACACATAAATATAAACTAGGACATGATAAGTATAGCTGAATGAATTGTTGGAGGCTGTTTGACAGAGGCTACCATATAGATGCAACTGGTTGCTCTCTTTCCAGGAAAATCCATTTTAACTGTATTCAAACACATCACCAGGAAGAACATCTGCATGAAATAGATAATACAATACAACAAATGCATGCAAAAATGATTCTAGCAACAGCAGTGGTCAGAAGCATACCACTGATAACAGCTGCTTCTCTGTTTAGCACTGTTTACATTGACATTTCTCCCTAAGAAACCATGGATCCAAGGACAAGCAGGAAGAATTGTGAGAGGGAGGGAAAACGTGTTTAGCCTACATATGTGAATCAGCTCTAGATGTTTTCAGTTTAACATCAAACAGTGAAACTGACATGGATCAAGATAAACTAAAGTAACAGGGGATGATCAATCACTTAAACAGAGAGAGGCAAGCTGATGCATTATGACTTTTCAAGGCTTAGTTTTACAACCCAAAAATTTGTTCTCATTGAAGAGATACTTAATTTGGCAGGGCAAGCATATATATATAAAGTAGATGGATAGATTTCTGAATGGTTACCAGTAAATCAATAAAGATCTATTATGCTTCTATTCCACAATAGCAGTAGCAAAAAGATTCCCCTCTTGCATCCAGTTGTACTGTTGAAATGAAAAAAAGGGCAAGCAGGAGATAGTGACGCCCCACTCTCTGAGCAGAGAGAGGGGATCACTCCACAGTGGCAGAGTGAGACCCTCCTCCACGACTACATTTCTATAGGAGAGGACAGTGACCTTATCTTTGGTACTCATAGGGGCAAGTATATCCACATTACATGGCTGGCTGGGTAGCTCAGTGAGCTGGGTACCTGACAACAAAGCCAAAAAAGGTGGGAGTTTGATTCCCCGTTGTGCCTTCCGTGAGATGAGCAAACCTGCGTACCCTTGAGCAAGTTAAAGAATCTCAGATTACTCTCAGAAGAAGGTAACGGTAAACCACTCTGTACCTAGGAAACCCAAGAAAGGGTCACCACAAGGTAATACTGACTTGTAATTATATTTTTATCCATACTACATAGTTACAGAACTTCAGCTGCCATGGCCCTCTTTTAATGGAATCTTGGGATCTGGAGTTTGCTGAGGTACTAAGAATTATCTACTAGAAACTCTAGTGCATTTCCCTGGAACACAACAGGGAATTTTAAGTACTTTACTCTAGAGCACTGGTTCTTAACCTTTGTTACTCAGATGTTTTTGGACTGCAACTCCCAGAAGCCTTCACCAGTAGAGCTGATGGTGAAGGCTTCTGGGAGTTGCAGTTCAAAAACACCTGAGTAACAAAGGTTAAGAACCACTGCTCTAGAAAATGCCATCTGCCACTAGGCTCTACCTGGTGGATTTGGGGCTTCCTGTTAAAGAACAACAGCAAAGCAGATCCCAGCACCCTGAAATCCACCCATCTCCGTGCAACTTTCATTATCAGACATGGGACTTTCCTGTAGCTGGTTGCTAGTAATCCTTTTTTACTTGAGATGTCAGAGGTTGAATCTGACATTTTCTACAAGCAGAGCAGGTGTTATGTAGTCATATTACAGCCCTTTCAAACATAAATCCAGCCTATCTGTAAGACAAACATTCACCTACGTACAAGAATCGCATAATTTCTCATCTGACCCATCTAAGCAATCTTGTGTTTCATCACATTCCAGAAAGCTATCAATACAGCAGCCATCGTCACACTTGAAGTAGAAGGGAAGGCAGTTTCCATTGCACACTGTATGAGAGAGAGAAAAAAAACAGCTGTTTCAATTCTCAGCACAGGTAAGGTATCCTCTGGGAATACCAAAGCAAGCAGCAACAGAGTCAGGGCAAGTGCTTCACAATGACAAGGAAGTCACTGCTTTGCAACCTGGCAAACAAAAAAAAAAAGAAAGAAAGAAAGAAAGCAACCCAACAGATTTACAGAAATGTGAGAAAGTGGTAGGATGGAACTGTAATAACACATAAAACTGCCTACCTGGTTCTTGCCGTTTTTCCACAGCACCTAAATAGAGAGAAATTGGAAGGAGTGAGACCACCACATTTTAGTCATTTATTTCTCACCTGACTCTTATCTAAACCTTTATTTGTTTGCTTGCTTGTTTTATATACTGCTCCCATTAGTACAAGCAGGTGAAACGAATAGCTGATTTCTGACATTCCAAAAAAAGTATCAAAGTCCTTAACCATTGAGCATGGAAACTGACAGGGAGCCAACAAAGGCGTGCCAAGACTGGAGAGAGACGATTGAGTATACTAGTCTCAATCAACCAAATTCAACCAATCTTGAAAACAAAGGTACACATGGAATTAGTTTTCAGTTCCTTTCACACAATACAGCTGCAGAAGAGACAAAGATGTTAAGTCATATGGTTTCCCAATACATTCTCCCTAGATTAGCGAAAAAAAAAGGAATGGGCATTCCAAGTTCTCTGGTCTAGCCAGGTCTCCTCAGTTTGGTGCCCTCCAGGTGCCCAGAGTTCAAAGTCTGGAAATAAATCCATTACGAGTAATATTTTAAAAGTAATGTGATGACTGGAAATGGCATAACATTTTCAGCACAACAAAGAACATTTTACTCATGACCTCCAAAACACTGCTATTTGCTTAAAAAAAGAATCAGTATATCACTAATCTAACAAGCCACCTTTTATAATCTTAACATTAACAGCTTACTTTTTATAAGCAAGAATTGTTTTCTTAAAAATCCATGCAGTTATAGGTAGTTTAGGACTACAACTCCCACTATCCCCAACTAACACAGCTATGCACGTCACATCGACATTTGGCAGACCAATTCATTTTTCACCTCTTTGATACAATTATTAATCACATCTATCGTGACAATGTCTTTTCAATTTCAGCAATAAGAGATTATCTCAAACAACAGGCTAACCTTGGACATTCTTGCATGCAAGCTGACACTCCTCTTTTCGTAAATAATTGTTCTTGTTGGGTTTGCAGCCCCCAAAAGTGAATGTCTCACACTGCTGAGATGCTGGATTGTAGTACCAACGAGGGAAGGAACCTCGACACCGTCCTACTTTATAAGGGGCCAAGCAGTGTTCTAGAATAAAAAGATGGACATTTTAAGTTCCCACAATAAATGCCAGAAAGGTTAGGTTGCACATCCCTCTTATCTTGTTACTAGGAAAAATTTCTAAGGCAAGCAATAAAAATAAAACAAAAGAGTAAATTGAGGAAGGATTCTATACTGATTTAGCAGACCACTGATTTAAGTATTTGGCTGTGAAATTAAGAGGTTAGGAGTTCAATTTCCTATTGTGCATCCCCAAAAATCCAGTCTATGTGTCCTTGGGCAAAGCTGCACAGTTTCAGAGTATCCCCAGAAGAAGGGAATGGAAAACCATTTCTGAGGAATATCTACCTAGAAAACCTTGATAAGGGTTGCCATAAATCAAACCTGACTTAAAGGCAAACAATTATTATTATTATCAACTGGTAAGACAAACTTTCACTGGCAGTGACCTGGAAGAAAATGGTCATAAATCACAATCCTACTGGTGTTTGTAGTAGGTTTAAATAACTTGCTGTGGATAATTGTGCTTGACTGGGGAGACATAAGGGCACACCTCAGTTGTGTACCTGATTCTGGCACCCAACTGCACAGCAAAAATGCACCCTGGCACCTCATCAGTTAGCCACAGAAAGCTACACAGATTTCATATGAAGACTAATAGGATTCCATCCACTTGTTCTCAATAACTGTTGGGGTGTGACACCCCCCCAAAGATCAACTAAATGTCACTTCTGTGACAAAAGTAAATAGTAGCTCTTCCTGGAGACAAAGGCCAATGAATCAAGATTGGTTTAAATAATCAAAAATCAGATTTTTTAAAAATTAAATCATTATTTAAATCAAATCCACTCCCACCAAGAAATAAACAGGATTTTTATTTGGCTTGTTTTGAAAATGGTGGTAGAGGGAATTTGGGGATTTTAATCCCATATCCAATTCTTCCATGAAATCAAGTGAACAAGCCATCTTATTTAACAGATCATCAGGAGAAGCATGTCATTGCTTCTCTACCCATGAAATGCTGTCACATCTCTAGAAGTGATGTATGCAAACCTCCAGAACAGGGAATTTCCTGAACTGTTTCCAACTGAGGGACTCAAGATACTATGCTACCACTTTTGGCAAGCAATCTCCCTGACCTGTGCAGTGGAGGGAAGACTGCTCCTACAACACTGGGTTGCAGCACTTTGTTTCCCTACTCAAGCAGTAAATGAATTTGGGGTCACCCATGTTCATCCCTAAAATGCACCTGAGTTTGTCCCGTCTACCAAAATACTCATGTGAAGAAGAGGAAGAGGAAGAAGAGGAACGATTTTCACTCAAATGCCATATTAGAGAAATACATGATGTGCTCTCAATGGGTTGCTCAACTGTCCATGCTTTTTCCACTTTGTTGGATGCTGCTTGTGAAAAAATTAACAGCACAATCACATCATGTAAGTAAGAAGAGTTGGAGTTTTCAACAGTGGGACAATGCTGTATTAGTTCAATCATATCCCCCCCATCTCTCTCTTTACCTCCTCCTCTCTGCCAATATGCAGTACTACTCCCCAATGTATCGATATATCCAGCAGAAGCCAGATTATGAGTTGTAGGTTATAGCTTAGAAAGATGCCTCTGAGAATGACCTACCTACAGTCTGCTCAGAATTAAGCACAGTGACAGTAATGTCAGTTGAGTCCTGCTGTTCAGCAGTATCTGTCACGGTCAGCTGAAAAGTGTAAATTCCTTCTTGCAGATTGGTGAGTATCACATGATCATTCCCCTTCTGAGAAGATAAAATGTAAAAAAAAGGAAGTTATGTTAATGAGACATAATAGCCTAAAGTATGCAAATCCTTCAGCAGTTCCTCATCTTCATTCAAGAAGTATGAGGGGCTCTTTTCCGAGATTCCACAAAGCATCACAAAAAAAATTTCAAGTGTTTCAAGGTGAATTTGGTGAAATGGATTGTAACAACCCAACACAGAAATTCTGAGGGAACCACAGCACATTTCACAGTGACTAAAACACTGATCATATAGGTGGAAGTGTCTGAATACTAAGACTCCCCCAACCTCATGCCCTCCAGATCTGTGGACTACACCTATAAAGAATCTGAAAAGCAGAGGAATGTGGGATATGGAATCCATCTTGAGTCAGGCCTGAGTTGTGGGGAAATGACTCTTTGCTGTAGTGGTTACAATTTAGCAACTGGAAAGAAAAAAACACACATTATTTTATCTCCCCAGAATAGCCATTCCATCTTAGTACAACACTGATTAGAGAATTGGTTATAGATCAGTTGCTGCCACTACTCTGGGGGGTTTACAGAAATAAAATAAACATACAAAGAATACCCAAACTAAAAATTACAAAATAAAGAAGTATAGTGTAAAAGAACAGCACATCTAAAAATCAAGATGCAGCAATGGATAAGATAAAGGTTATAGAATATAATCATCAAAATAAGACTAAATGACCAACAAATGTGGGAGGGGGGGTATCATGAAATGCCTCCCTGAAAAACAAAGTTTTTATGTGCTTTCTGAATACTGTAGTAGGAAGGACAGGGCCTGGCACACCTCCAGAAGAAGGACATTCCATAGAGAGGTGGCTATTGCAGAGAAGGCCCGGCACCTAGTCATAGACTTCCTGACCACTCTCAGGGTGGTCACCTGCATTATCAACTCCTGGGAAGTAGGAATGGCACACGATGTTGGTCTTAGGGAGAGGCACTCCAATAGGTAGTGAGGTCTCAAACTGTTTAAGGCTTTATAGGTCAGCATTAGTACCTTGAATTTATCATGGAAGCAAACTGGCAGCCAATGCCAGTAAGCCAGGACTAGGGAAATATTCTGGATGGTGCTGCGCCTTACCTCTGATTAACAGAAGGACACAATTCAATATTCATTCTTTGTCAGAAAATGGTATATTTAAACATTTCTATGGCAAGTACAATTATACACCAATTCACAACAGGGAAGAAAAGCACCTTGTTTACTCATGTTGTCAAACAAGCCTCACAAGCTAGAATTTGTCAGGCAACAGGACCATGCAATCACAAGGGGAAGTTGCCACCTTCTAATGCTGTACAATGCCTTGGGATTGGCTTTTTGTTTTTCTTTCTCTTTAGCTTATAACAGAAGTCTCAAGCAGTCAAGCTTGGCACCTAAAAGAAGTTAAAAGAAGTGGCATTTCCCCCTTCTCGGATTTATCAGTTTGGTAGTAGTACAGTGGACCCTTGACTTACAGACGGCTTGACTTACAGACTTTTTGAGTTACAGACTTCTCTGGCCGCAAAATTTAGGTTTGACTTGCAGCCTGAGAATTGACTTACAGACCAGAAAAAAACCAAAATGGAACAAAAACAGCCTGTTACGGGATTAATCGGTTTTCAATGCACTGTAGGTCAATGGAGACTTGACCTACAGACTTTTTGACTTGAGAACCGCCTTCCAATACGGATTAAGTTCTCAAGTCAAGACCCCACTGTATGTCACAATTAACAATGCTACAGTACATGTAAAACATTAATGGGATGTGTGATAAGAGCATGATGATGTTTCCCTAGCCAGTGAATAAAGTCCTGAAAACAGTGGTGCCTGTACTGTTAAAATAAATTATGGCTTGGCCCCTCAGACATAGATACACGTTGTTCCCCTTCTTCTGAGGCCTTTTGCTTTGCCTTGCACATTTGTAGGAGGCTCACTACTAACTCAAGGAGAGATTTTAGCTCAGGTTTTACCCTGCTGCTATCAGGTCTTGGACAACAAGAAGGCTCACAAGTTGCAATTCTGTAGCTCCATACCCTGCCTTGCTCCAAATGACATAAAGAGACAAAGTGCACACTCTACCTATTCTTTCCCCTGTTCCTTCCCATCTTCTTGCTCCTTGATTTTTGGTATACTGACTGTGCAAGTACAACACAACACTAACCAGTGAGCCCCAAAGCAGGCTGGGGATAGGTGAGATGGATTTCCCTTTGAGCCATCTCACATAAAAAAGTGTCTCCTCCCCCTGCATGACCCAAACCAAGATTTGTCTCTCTACTCAGACACCCAAGAAATCAGAGTAATTTCCTGAGACTTCAACAAGTACCCTGAGATCCAACAGCCCTGAACGCATGAATCACAATGTCAGAACACCTGCCTCAACAATAATACATTTTGTTGAAAGGCAGAGTGTCGAAAGTATTAGAGCCCTGCCTTTCGTTGTGTTGATCTGCAGCCTGTCCTGGAATCTGCCTAAACTGGATTTACTTACTCTCTTCCAAGCAAAGGAATCTACTCAAGAGACATGCAGAATCTCAAAATCCCCAAGTCCCAAATCAAAAGAAAGGTTCAGCTTTGAACTAGGTTGGGTATTAATATCACCAAGTTCACCTACAGTGTTGATTTCAGTTTTTAAAGCACTCCATACAGTCTCCCATCCCAGTGTCAAACAGGAGGAGATCTACTAAAGTTGCCAGATCGGAGGCATCCCTCTCTTTGAGATTCCAGAGTCCAAATTGACAACTGAGTATCTGCAACATCATCAGGCATATGCCCTTATGATATCGGAGCAGGCAAACCCTTCAACAGCCATTGAAAAAGGGCGTATACTTGATAAGACAGAAAACATAGAATGCTATATTTAAACGCAAATGAAGTAATGCTGCAAAGGTTCTGCCTCCCAGAATCTGCTGAGAGAGATCTGCAACTAAGAGGCTAGCAGAGAATGGGAAGCAACTGTATTATTATTGAGTTGAAGCCAAAGCCTTTCCTTTCCAGCTCTCAGGGTGTTTTACTTCTTCAGCATGCTGTCTTGTTTCTTTTGTATGGCCTATAAAAATGAGTTGCCTTCCCTTCTTTAAAAACATGAAGTTACACTGGCAGACTTCAGGTTTCCTGGATCTACTCATCTTTTAGAATGCTGATATCCACATAACACAAAATAGTACCTTGAGATCCAGGGCACAGCAGAGGACATATACCAAGAACTCCTAAGGACATGCTCACTCTCTCATTTCTTTTACTAATAGGACTGACATTACAGCCCTCTTCATAACAAGCCCACTGCTGGTTCTCTCCATGGGTGCCAATGTGAAAAAAAAAAAACCTTCAATAGTATCATAACAACTAATTCTTTAATTTAATTTTGAGGGTTCTGAATTTAGCTATTCAACAACTTCAAATCATGGTTTATTATCCAGCCTGTTGTTTCCAATTCAGATAAAACAGGAAACTATTGTTTATTAGCAATGCTTCGTGGTTTGGTTAGGGCTCACACAAAGAAGCTGGGGAGGGGGACAAGAGTTTAGGGCTTGTTCACAGTTTGGTCACTAAACAACACCAAAATATATAGCAGTCTTATGTGCATACTTTATAAGAAAGGTCCCATCTTACCTCCATGACCACTGAAGTATCACCCGAAAGAAGTGTCCACTCATAATTTACAATCCCGTTATCATCAAAACTTTCTGTGCCCTTCAATGTGACTGGCTCATTAGGCTGCACCTTCATGTCCATCCAAGCCCGGGCTACAGGGGGACGATCATCTGCTGTGAGAGAAAGAAACACTATTTCAGTCTTGATCTTGTATTTCTACATACTGCATTAAGGGCAGCAAATAGATACAAATATAATTAAAATATTCCTATAAAAATTCCTATTAAGAGAAATTACAATTTTCCAATAAAACAAAAGGATGAAATAACAAAATTGTTAGATCCAACACTTAAAAGGGGAGGGAATAAGCACATGGTAAGGGAAAACAATAGCTATACATATCCCACATTCAACCTGGATACAGTAGGCAAAATTGAGACCAGACATTATGTATTGCTAATGTTTAAGTTTTGTTTTATGCAGGTGGCTTATGTTACCCATAAGGAAGACACCTCTCTGACTTGGTTTTAACTACAAGTAGATACAGCATGTCAACAAGGTAGATCAATATTTTTAATACACCTGCTTCTAAGTTATGTAGCTACTACTATAGGCCCAGCAGATCATGATCTATCAAGCTTTACTTTCAAGTCACCATCTGCTTGATGGATAATACAATCAAGATTTTCTTTAAAAACGCGAAAACTCTCAAGAGAAGCCAATGCAGTGTAACCAGATTGAGAGGATATCAAATGGTAATTAAATAGGCATTTATATTTAATCTTTCCTTGGCTGCAAAGAAATATAAGGCTTAAATCTTTAAACAAAGATTTTAGGTTTTGTAAAGACACTAATATTGCACTGAATTATACAAACTGTGATAATTGCACAGGACAAGCAGGAGATGTCTTGAGGCTTAACAGTAAGAGTCAAAACAGCATTCTTAAATGACTGAAGTGAACCACAGAATTCGAGAAAGAAAAGAACAACAAACATGCAATTCTGCCACTTTTGCTAAGTGAACAATAATCAGCTACGGCCAGGTATTTCCCCAGCCATGTTGCTGGATTGTGTGGGAAAGAACTAGAGTCCATGCTATGATTTTTAGCAAACCACCCCACTTGAGAATATATTAGTGGAGCCAAGAAAACACAGACTAAAATGTTCAGTTTTCATGCTTCTTTATTAAGCAAGGTGTTTTCCAGAACAGAAGAGCAATGGATTGGGGTGTGAGGACACGGAGAGACTGACAATACTCTTCTAAAGCAAAAATGGCTTGTTACACAGTACTGAAAGGAAAGCTGTAAAAGACAACATTTGTCTGTTGGTGAGCGAGCTCCAGAACAATCCACACAGGGGAGTAAGCCATCCCTAAAAACCAGCTCACTGTGCACATACAATGTACATCAACTTCAGGTAAATAATTGACACTGAATTATTTGCACCTTGCTGTGAGAAACTGCAGCACACTGATAACACACACAAAACCAGGCTTCAACCAGGTAAACACTTTGGGAAAACATCATGTATAAGATTCCTTCCCTGTACCCATCTTTGTTAGACTTGAAGGTGACACTGCAGTGAAAGCAAAACCTGCCTCTCTAATTCCAGACCCCCATGAAGTAAAATTTCCACATTTATTTATGGAAGATTCACTGCATCTTCCAGGACACTTCATAATATACACAGCCTTCAACTTTGTAGGATGGGTGTTTTTTGTTCATTTTAAATGCAGCCTGTATTTTTAAATGTGAAAAACAATTGTCAGCATATTTTATTGTCGTTGTTTAGTCGTTAACTTTTCGTGACCCCATGGACCACAGCACGCCAGGCCCTCCTGTCTTCCACTGCTTCCCGGAGTTTGGCCAAATTCATGTTGGTAGCTTTGATTACCATCTCAAAAAAAAAACCCTGTTATTTTAACACATGGAAATTAATCCCATGTTGGTAGTCTCCTAAAACCTCATTTGCCCTTACTCCAATACACAGAAAATTATGCAGTTTTATTTTAAGTTTATTATTACATGTTTATACTGAGGCTTACTGAACAGTTTACAATAAAATATAAAGCTGGAAACAAAAGAGGGAAACAGTGAAGATGGAATAGAGGTGATAAGCAGCAACAAGGAACCAAAGTGAAAACTAGTAGTGGGCTGAAGTATTTGGCCCAGTTTGCTTCAATAATTTAGGATTATTGGAAGGCTAGCATTAACCCTACTTGAAGACTGTACCTTATTCTTCCCATCACTTCCCATTCTTCCCAACAGAGAGACAAATATTAACACAAGATGTGTGTGACAGAAGGAAATCAGTCCAGTCCAAGTCAAAATAACTCTAGCTAAAAATAGAAGAAGAGGAAGAAATCAACAGCACAATATACTATCCCATGGGCTCCACTGGAATGATCCTCCTTTTTTCTCCTCCTCGACCACCAACTACTCTACTTTGACATGAAATAATTAGGTAACAATGAGAAATCTGGGCCTGAATCTGGTTGCTTTCCTTTCAGTTCCCACAACCCTTTTAATTTTTGTGCCATATGTATTAGACTGCAAATGCTTCAAGCCAAGACTCTTAAAATCTCTGTACAGTACTTGGAAACAAGCTGGAAACAAGCCCGCCCCATGTCCAATAGTACTCTGTTTCTCTGAAAGTAAGACGTAACCTGAAAATAAGCCCTAGTACAACTTTGCATAATGCTTGTAATATAAGCCCTACCCGAAAAATAAGCCCCAGTTAAGTGAAACCCTGCCCTCCACCATTGTGCAGCAACCATTAAGATGACATGACTATATTTGAATAAATGTAAATTGCTGTACATGAAAAAAATAAAACATCCCCTGAAAACAAGTCCTAATGCACTTATTGGAATAAAAATTAATATAAGACCCTGTCTTATTTTTGGGTAAACATGACAGGTGGTAGCGGTTGTTAATATACCTTCAATCTGGCACATTACATAACATATAGCACCCCTAATGGGGCTTTCAAGGTAAGTGAAATATTTAAGGAGTGGTTTTACCAGTTACATATCCCCAAATGAGTTTCCATGCCTGAACGGAGATTCAAACCTGAGTCCAAGTCTGTCAGTCTATCCATAACTAACCAAGATTCCTGCCAAAGACTGGGAAACTGTTGCACTGGGGGTGAGTCCCCAAGTAGATGTACAATAGATTGTGCTGTGCTTTATATGTGTGATGGGAAAATATCCCTATTGGTAAGAATTATATCTGGCCCCAGGAATTATAATCTGGTTCCATCCTATGCTCTTTGCCTCACCCACTGCTGGGCCAAAAAACATTCTTGTACTCACTTCTATTTTGTACCCTCTGTAGAATTTCTGTTTGGAAAAATGTTGTGCAAGGAGAACTCTAACTCTCAGTTTGGAATTGCTATGACACATGATACTACTAAACAATAATTGAGATGGGTTACATCATAAATAGGATGACTAACATAATGGGAAGAATGATTACAGATGGTGTCACCATTGCTCAGGTTAGTCAATCCAAACAGAAAACAATTTCAAGATTAAAATTTATCAGCAAGTCACATCTGTAGACCATCTATATTACATCATTGTCATGCAGCAACCTTTTGCGGCATTAAAACCTATACAGAAAGACCACATGCTTTATTTCCACTTAGTGATCGCTAAACCAATTGTTGACTTGTAGAGCCCTAAGCAACTATTGCCATAGGCCAAGAGTCAATATCAATCCTGCATTTTCTAACCAGCCTCCACATATCATAAATGTACAATGTTAAATTGTTCTACTTGTTTTCCTAATGTTCACCTTTATTTATTTATTTTATTTATTCATTCATTCATTCTGTAACTGCATTTATACCAACCTTACTTTCAATGAGATAAAGGTAAAATATATAGTTTTCCTCCTCACTTTACCTTCACAATAATCCTGTGAGGTATATCAGGCACAGAGTGTAGGATTGCCATCTTTATTCATTTCCCTTGGATCTGCCTAGATGTCATTAAACCAATTAACTAGCCTCAAATTCCAAGCTTTCTCTGTACAGTATTTTTAAAGGAAAGTGCGGGCATGATAGGACAGCTCTGTTCTGTGGTCTAGTCTACTCTGGGGACAATCTGGTTTGTTCCTTCTTCTGGGGACCATAATATACAGGCCATTGCGAACTCTGTCCCTCCATCCATGCCTACTCATAACTTTTTAGGTTCTAGCTAGGCTTTTTTTGGTGTGGGTAAGACTGCTCTGTTTTGATTTGACTCCATCATATGTGACTGAAAGAACGAAAGCAGATGGCTTCACCTATCCCTTCGTTTAAGCTACTTCTTGATCAGGGAAGCCCTTCTAAGGCAGCACTTATGTGACATGCCTAGTGGGAAACATGAAAGCTTCCTTTCTCTCCCCCTCCATGGGGAAGTGGGAAGAAGCTTTCAATTTCCCAAGATCATGAAACAGCTTAAGCAAAGCATGGAAGAGGATATGGGGAGGAACAAGAAGAAGATATTTTGGTTTTATTTTCTTTCCCCCTTAAGGGAAATGAGGGTCAAATAGGGTGGCTTAGCATGCTGTCTGGTTGAGGCTTGCATATGGATGTCAGGATCCACCCAAATGACCTATCATATCTCATAGAGATCCTGTTTAGCCCAATCTAGCTCATCATGGCTGGAATAATTTGGACATTTACTCACACCAACAGTTTTCAGTACTTTTTACCACTTTTTTCCTTGAAATCAGATGACAATGTGTTACTTGTAAGGGATTCCTATTTTATTCCCATGGTTCTGTACATGGATTTTTGCCATTAGCAAAAATGACAGCCATCTCATAAGAATATCACTAGAAGCCCCTGTGTGGGACAAAATAACTTCATTTTATTTTTATAGTACAGTAAAACTCTGGGAGGCAGTGGAAGACAGGAGGGCCTGGCGTGCTCTGGTCCATGGGGTCACGAAGAGTCAGACACAACTTAACGATTAAACAACAAAACGCCAATACCTGCTTTACGTGGTTCCCTTCTACACATTTTCTTGTAGAAACAATCTTGTAAGGTAAGTTTGGTGGAGAAGTACTGATTGGCTCAAGAACACCAAGTAAGCTTTGTAATTAAGCAAGGATCTAAACTTTGAACCTAACTGTTTCAAGCCCAGCACCTAAAATTACACTTCACTGTATCTCTCATATCAATTGTTATAATAACATAAATTAAGTCGAGGCGGAAACATATTGCAAGAAAAACAATGCAACAGCTACTACAATTAATTTGTATAACATGCATGTCTGTATATCATGCAATTCTAAGAGTACTGGATGTGACTAGCCCATTGTCACTCAGTGAGTTCCATGGTTAAGCAGAGAGAAAAAAAACAGGCTCTCTTAAGTCTCTAACTACACTGACTTGTAGAAAGCACAGTGCTGCATTTGCTAATCACCGGAAAACGTCAGCTGCAAAAAGAGAAATCCAAATTGTATAGGTTTAGATGTCCAGCTGGAAATACATGAACTGACACTGCAGAATAAAATTTATATGTTGGGGCAATGAATGGCAAACCTCTAAAGAAGAGCAATTAAAAGTAATTAATTAACGCTAGCCCTCTGAAGTTAACCTTACATTGCAAGAGACATTGTGCAAATGCCAGAATATTACCACTTCCAATTAAGATCTGCAGCATTTAAACGGGTTTTGCAATTGTCCCACTACTTCCTCCACCCTCAAAAACTTCATTCCTTAATGTGCCACTTTGCCTATTTTCCTTTACTAGATATCCATACAGAGCATTGACTTATTCAATTAACAGAATTAAGTAGTTTCCTGAACTGTTATCATTTCAATACACAGGTAATGAAGGTACATCTGAACTAACATACACAAAAACATTTGTGGGAGAACAAGGCTGTGTGCTAGCAGCCATTTTCATGGAGAAACATTGAAAGCAATAAATCCCGCGTATGTTAGGGGGGAAAACACAAAAGCTGAGAAAGTATTATCACTTGACTTGTATAAAAATACCATTAAGACTGTTGCTGAAGAAGGCTGATTAATGTTTTACAGCTGCAGAAGTTCATTGTAGCTCTTCTGCTCAACACTTGATCTTCTGGACTGGTCAAAAGCTGCACTGAGGTCTTCACTTCAGGCAGCAAAGCATTAGGGATGGCAGTGCCACCAATGCACCCCCATCTGCTGCTTGAGTTTTACACTGGCATTGGCGCCACCAGCGCCACCACTGCCAGCTTCCTTCTCACCAACAACACCCACCTTCCCATTCAAACACACCCTAAACCAGCTATGTGAAGAAGGCATTATGGGGAGACATTAATAGGAAGAAATAAACCCCCAGATGTGCACAAGATCATCACTGGCATCACCCACCTCTTCCTCATCTGCCTGATGAATGTTGTAAGGCTGGGAAGGGGAAACGGCATACAGTGGTGGTGCTTCCCTTCCTGCCTCAAATGGCTGGAGAATATATGCTTGTGCAGCACTGTTTAGTTCCTGCAACAGTATTATTTTTAAAAACCAATGTCCCAAAACATTTTCCAACAACAAATACTGTTCATTTGCAAATGCGGTCCTACCAGGATGCAGTATAAAATAACTGCATATACAGTGGTGCCTCGCTTAACGAGGATAATCCATTCCAGTGAAATCGCTGTAGAACGAAATCCTCGTTAAGTGAAATAAAAAAGCCCATTGAAACGCACTTAAAACCCTTCAATGTGTTCCAATGGGCTGAAAACTCACCGTCCAGCGAAGATCCTCCATAGGGGCCACCATTTTCGCTGCCTGTAAAGCTAGGAATCCGGCCTAGAAAACAGCAGGGTGCCATTCTGTTCACCCAGCAGCCATTTTGAAACCCGACGATCAGCTATTTGTAGATCGTCATAATGCGATCCCGAGGCAGGGAACCAATCATCGTGAAGAGGATTTTTCCCATTTAAACCATCGTTCTGCAATTGTTTAGCGATTTCCTCATTAAGTGAGGCAATCGTTAAGCGAGGCACGACTGTAGCTTAGAAATTATATAATGAAATCAAGCAGAAATGAACTAGAATGTTTCCATTGTCTTAAACAAGACTGCTTTAGCACCAATCCTTTCACCAACGTTTTCATTACGTTATCCAAATCTCAATAAAGTGGGCGGACAATCAAGGTTGGTAACAAAAACCAAGAGCATAATGTTTTGCCAGAAACATTCAAGACACAGTCAAATGATTATATTAGGCCACATATACCGTTCCCCTTTTTGTTCACAGTTAATACCACTACTTTGGAAATCTGTCTTACACCAGTTTTATTTGGCATAAGATTTCAAGGATGTAACGGAAAAAAACTTATGGCAGATAAAGTGTGTTAATCCTTAAAATGCTTCAAGACTTTTCATCATTTTTGCTGCAACAGATTGTCTTGGCAATTTCATTCTCTCAGGAAGATAAAAGGATTTGTAGGTCTAAATGTTGAAGAGAGAAATTCAGATCTCTCCCAACCCTTGACTGTCTTTAAGGAAAGATGATCATGGGGCATCAAAATACAATTTGTCTGTCTGTCAGAAAGATATGTCCACCAGGCAGGAGCCGGAACAATGAGCATACAGCTGAACAAACAGATGCACTATGGGTGCACATTGCAACATAAATGTGTCACATGTGTTTTCAAGTTAGCTCTGAGAAACATTCCAAGCAAATATCACTTTGGAAACCAAGAACTCCCTGAGGTGCTTTTGCCACCTCTCCTCTGCTGAGATTCATTTGATTGGTCTCTTTGCAGCAACAGGCTGTATTTACGCCACAGATTACGGTATTTGGAAGCTGCCTTAGACTCAAGCTATGAATGAACCCTGGCATTTTTCCCCTTATGGGAATCCTTGTATTTCCCTGCCCGTGAAAAGACAATTAGGCAAGAATTTGATGATAGAAATGGCCTTCCTGGAAAGTCTAGGGAAACACTTTATCATAAATATTGCCTCCTTAATAATGTTACCATGACCAAAGCAGCACCTTTGTCCAAACCCCACCCCACCCCTGCTTTCTCATACTGAGAAACGAGGAAAACAAGAAGAAACAGTAACATTTGACACGGATCTCTCAGCCCCCTAGGCAGTTCGAGCTCAAGTATTGTCCAGAGTCTGGAAAACTTCGTTAGAACTTTCAAACCCCAGAAACCCCTTCGCCAGCAGCCACTCCCATGAAACTGCTCCTCCTGCTTCTAAGCCTCAGCCGTCTAAGGGTGCGGCCTCACTGGCAATTTGAATTGATTCCTGTTTTGCCTTTTTTAAAACATCGGGTTCAAATCAAGTGGTATATAAATCTGTAGTTGTGTTCCCTTTTTACTTAAATTAAATCAATTTATTTCTTGTAATTAAAACTGGTTTGTGGGGGCTACACTGAAATCAATTCATTTCCTTTCTATTTTAGGGGCTGTTTTTAAAGATTCAGATTTTATTTTATTTTTCAGAAAAAGAGAATAAGTGATACATTGCTAAATCAAGTGTCACCTGGTGTCATTATAGTCAGTAGAAATGACAGGGGAAACATCGGAGAGGTGACCTTAGCCGATCAACGATGGAAAAATCTGAATGGGAGAAAGGCTTTCAGAGGGTTCAGCAGGAAGGATGCTGATGCTGCAGTCTCAACTCCTGCACTGGTCTCCTGGACGCTACTACGCGGTGGGGGAAGGGTTGTATTTCTGCCCACTCTGTGACTACTGGTCTTCTGCTGCTCTGATGGCTCCTTCGTCAGCCAAATGGAGAGAATTGGGTAAATAGCAATCAACTTTTTATGAAATAATAATTTAAAAATTAAGGAAAAAAAAGGTAGTGCCACCCAAAATCCAGATATGCTCAAATTAAAATGACAGCAACATTCACATCCACAAAACCACACTGAATTGAATCAATTCAGAAGTGGGGTATTTTAAAAAGCCCCTGCCAGCCAAGTGAAATAAACTTGCTTCGTAACCTATATAAATTGATTTCACCCATGTGTTCCGTGCAAAATAATTTATACATCAATTTAAATAATACTTCAATTGATGTAACCGTGGTTCTTATTGCCAGTGGAACCGCACCCTTAGATAACCTTCATTATCTATACGTTACACACTTAAGCATCTGTTTTTCATAAACTCTGAACAAAGTTCAGCTTCATTCTCAGAGTTCTTCAGCATTTATAGTACCAAGTTTGCTCACTGGGATTCACCTTTGTTTTGCTCAGATATTACCTCCTTGCTTTCAGGTAAGTTTTATTATCAAATCTGCCAAAGCCAACTGCCATATGGCATTAAAATGGAATGAGTTATTGCGAAAAAGACATCATAGGTCACAAATTTTGCATAAGTTTAAAGGTTCTCCTATACAAATCAATAGCAAAGACCATTTTAAATGAACCTAAACCATGGACTCACCACTGTTGCAGTAAAATTAGCTAAATCAAAATCAAATCCTGATCAACCCCCCTCATACACACACAATTTTTTCTCTCTCCCTGTTTTAGCACCTACATATGTGCACAGCCAATGGTGTACCATCATAAAAGTACTGAGACTTTTTTTTATTAGCAGGACAATGACATCGGCTTCCACCTTTTCTGGCTTCCTATAGGTTCCTTTTTATCTTAGCTACAACCCTCCAGTAATATTTAGACACAGAAGGATAGATTTTTCAAAGCTACAGTATATTGTCCTGAGCTATCCCTGTTACACGACAGGGGTGGCACAATCTTGAAGACATAAAGACATGCTCTTTTTAAAAACTGAAAACTCTTGGACATGGTTTGTCCATATACACCAACCCAGCTGCTTGATTTTTTTTTCTTTTTTCACTTTTCTTGGGAAGCAGGAGTATGGCTCTGAGTCTTTCATCATGGGTGCCCGAACATCATACTATACCAGCATACTGTACCACTGCCTGTCAGTAGGGCAAGCAAATCAATATACAGAAAACAGCAGCCACAATGCCTTGCCACTCATTTTATGGTATTATTTCCCAGCCTTGTATCCCCAGATCTTGGACTCCTATATCCCTGACCATCAGCCATGTCAAGTTCATTTTGAGATCCATGATTGAGAACCATTGCTTTCAAGTCTCTTTGGGAAGGTCCAGAATATGAGCAAGTTATACAACAGGTGTGGCATATAATCTGCAGTGCTGACTAAGATGGTAAATCATCTAGGTCATTATGACATTGTGACTCCTGGGCCAAGGGGGAAGCACCAGGGAGAAATTCAGATTTGTCCAGGCATCTTAGCTACTTACATATTTCTCATCTTTCTCCCCAATAGGATCCACAGCAACTTACAGTATCAAAACAATATAAAAACCAGAAAAAGTGTGGGAGGGGGACCAGAGTCCCTTTTGAGAGAGACACTTGCTAAGAAAAACGTATTTTCCTGTTTGCATAAAGACAGCAAAGAGGGGGCCAACCTAGTCTCTCATGGGAAACAGTCCCACAACTTACAAGCAATAATAGAGAAAGCCCTCTCTCAGGTTGTCACCAAACATGCCTGGGAGAATGGCAGGACAGACAGAAAGGTCTTCCTTGATTATTGTAAAACTCAGGCAGGCTTATAAGGGGAGATGTGCTCTTTCAAATAGCTTGGACTAGTTATCTTACCTATATCTTCTCCATTACTGCTGGTTTCTAAAGTAGCAGTTCAAGCAGCATTGAAAAATGAATGGCATGACACATAATATAGCAAACTACCAGAAGAATTTATACTGGAAGTATTTCATTTTATTTGGCTTTCACTGTTCCTCCAAGTATCTCAGGATTAAATCCATGGCTTTCCACTTCCTCTAAACCCTTGCAACATTTCTAGGAAGTGGAAACTCCCAGAAGGCCTATGGGAGGCATAAGGTCAGCCAGTGAGTTGACTCATGACTGAATAAGAATTTGAACCTGAAATCTGAACCAAATTTCAGAATAAAGGGTTTTGTTTATGGGGCTTTTACTTTAATGATTTATAATTCTTTAGGCACTTAGCAGGAAAAAATTCACAAATCACTAATCAGTCTACCCTTGGGAAATTCAACAACATAGACAACTGTAGCTATTAAAAGGATTATGGGACTGTTCTATCCTTAGAGTAAATACAACAGAATCAACTGGACAAGGTGGCCACAATTAAGAAATTGATCAAACATATGAAAGACCATCATTCAAGCAACAGAATCAATTGACAGGTGGAGGAAAAAAAGGAAATATTCTGGTTTCAAGGTATACAGACTTAATTCTGGAATGCAAAACACTCAGCAGCAACATCCTTTAGGCCAGCTAGGAGAAGATAACTAAAGATAATCAAATGAAATGGGTATTCCACAAAATTGTGGAGGTAATTGGTTCCATGGTCTTATTACTAACAGTTAGTAAATTCCTGATATAAAATCGAAATCTGGCTTCCTCTAACTTGAGCCCTCCCCTTCACAGATTGCTGACTTGTCATGGCAAAGGGGCTTGACTAATTCAGAGATGCTATGGGCTACACCGTGCAGGGACACCCAAGACGGACAGGACATAGTGGAGAGTTCCGACTAAACACGATCCACCTGGAGCAGGAACTGGCAAACCAGTCCAGCATCTTTGCCAAGAAAACTCCATGGACAGAAACAAAAGGCTAAAAGATATGACACTGGAAGATGAGCCCCTCAGGTCGGAAGGCGTCCAACATGCTACTGAGGAAGAGCAGAGGACAAGTACAAGTAGCTCCAGAACTAATGAAGTGGTTGAGCCAAAGCCAAAAGGACGCTTAGCTGCAGACGTGCGTGGAAGTGAAAGGAAAGTCCGATGCTGCAAAGAAAAATACTGCATAGGAACATGAAATGTAAGATCTATGAAAGTTGGTAAGCTGGATGTGTCAAACAGGAGATGGCAAGAATAAACATTGACATCCTGGGTGTCAGTGAACTAAAATGGACAGGAATGGGCGAATTCAATTCAGAAAATTACCATATCTACTATTGTGGGCAAGAATCCCATAGAAGGAATGGAGTAGCCCTCATAGTCAACAAAAGAGTGGGAAAAGCTGTACTGGAATACAATCTCAAAAATGATAGAATGATTTCAGTACAAATCCAAGGCAGACCTTTTGAACATCACAGTAATTCAAGTTTTTTGCACCAACCACCAATACTGAAGAGGCTGAAATTGACCAGTTCTATGAAGACCTACAACACCTTCTAAAACTGACACCAAAGAAAGATGTTCTCATTATAGGGGATTGGAATGCTAAAGTAGGGAATCAATAGATAAAAGGAACAACAGGTAAGTTTGGCCTTGGAGTTCAAAACGAAGTAGGGCAAAGGCTAATAGAGTTTTGTCAAGAAACCAAGAAGCTGGTCATCACAAACACTCTTTTCTAACAACACAAGAGGCGACTCTACACATGGACATCACCAGATGGGAAACACTGAAATCTTGGGAGTCCCCTGGACTGCAAGGAGAACAAACCTATCCATTCTGAAGGAAATCAACCCTGAATGCTCACTGGAAGGACAGATCCTGAAGCTGAGGCTCCAATACTTTGGCCATCTCATGAGAAGAGAAGACTTTCTGGAAAAGATCCTGAAGTTGGGAAAGTGTGAGGGCAAGAGGAGAAGGGGACTGCAGAGGACAAGATGGTTGGACAGTGTTATTGAAGCTACCAACATGAATTTGACCCAACTCCAGGAGGCAGTGGAAGACAGGAGGGCCTGGCGTGCTCTGGTCCATGGGGTCACGAAGATTCAGACACGACTTAACAACTAAACAACAACAATTTGAGCCTATTGTTGCATGTCTTGAACTCTGGGGTGGCCAAGAACAGATCCTACCCCTCCTCTATATGACAGCCTTTCAAGTATTATAAGCTGCCCAGAGACCTCTGGGTAGAGTGGGCGGCATATAAATTAAATAAATAAATAAATAAATAAAATAAAGTACAGTGGTGCCTCGCATTACAATGTTAATTTATTCCAGCGAAATTGCTGTAGAACGAAAACATCGTAATGTGAAATAAAAAAGCCCATAGAAACGCATTAAAACCCGATTAATGCGTTCCTATGGGCTTGAAACTCACCACCCAGCGAATATCCTCCATAGCGCAGCCATTTTCGCTGCCCATGCAGTGAGGAATCCATCCCAGAAAAGAGCGTGGAGCCATTTTTTTTTAACCCAGCGGCCATTTTGAAACCACCAATCAGCTGGCCAAAAATCATCGTTTTGCAAGAATCAGTTCCCGAAGCAGGGAATCGATCATCGCAAAGCGGAAAAACCCATTTAAAATATCGTAAAGTGATTGCTTTTGTGATCGCAAAAAGTTCGTCGTGATGCACTTTCGTTGTTAAACAGGGCGCTCATCTTGCAAAGCACTACTGTATTTTAAAAGGGCTATATTAGCTTTTCTCAAGTATGTCATCTTCTCTCAAAGCTAAACCTGCCCAAATCTTTCAGTCTTTCCTTACAGGGCTTGGTTTCCAGTTGCCAATCACCCTTGTTGCCTTCCTCTCAGCTTGTTCCAATTTGTCAGCTTCCTTCTTGAAGTGTAGTGTCCAGAACTGAACACAGTACTCAAGGTGAGGCCTAACCAGTGCTGAATAGAGGGGAATTAGTGCCTCATGGAATTTGGAAACTACCATATTTTTTCACTCCTTAAGACACACTTTTTCCTCCAAAAATTTACTCAATAGTAGTGCTGATACTATAGGGCATCCGTAGCAGCCCTGTAGGACCAGCACTGCTTACTGGACAGCCGGATAACGTGACCAACCAGACTTTGGGGGAAAGCAGAGAGAGAGAGGAGAGCACTGTGGAGGAAGAGAGAAGACTCATCCAAGTACCGTAAATAACATAATACAGAAGAATTCCTGGATGGATTGCTGACTGGTGACATTAAGGGGCACATATGAATGACTGAGGCATTGTTGGTGAAAAGTAGGATTTGTTTGTTGCTCACTGAGTGAAAGGCTTTTAGCTCTTTTGAGATATGTCATACTAGTCAAAGCAACCCACTCTAATGGTATCTTAAACCTGAATTTTTGATACTTTACACTGTTGTATTGCTCCTTGGGGTGTCTACTTCACTCCCCTAATGGTGAACATAATTTAAAATGTATTATATAAAGTAATAGACCTCCACACGTGGGACCACTCTGCCTATAGAGATACCATACAACATACTGTATTTGGTTCAGAATATTTTTTCCTGTTTTCCTCCTCTAAAAATTAGCTGCGTCTTATGGTGAGGTGCGTCTTATGGAGCGAAAAATACAGTATATTTCTGTTGATGCAGCCTAAAATAGCATTTGCCCTTTTTTGTAGCTACATCACACTGTTGACTCATATTCAGCTTGTAGTCTAGAACAATTCCAAGATCCTTCTCACTTGTACTATTGCTGAGCCAGGTATCCCCCATCTTGTAACTGTGCATTTGGTTTCTTTTTCCAAAGTGCAGTACTTTGCACTTATCCCTGTTGAAGTTCATTCTGTTGTTTTCAGCCCAGTGCTCCAGCCTATCCAGATTATTTTTAAATTTGTCTTCCAGGGTATTAGCTATTCCACTAGCCCAATGTTATCAAATTAATTTCATGAACCAAGGGGGAGTAGAACCTGGATCTCTCAGGCACCAGCTCAGCATCCGAGTAGCCCTTTCTCCCTTCTCCCCATAAAGTTTACGGCATAAATAAGAAGTGATGTGAACTTCCAAGTGTTTCATTGGAAGGTGCAGTTTTAAAAACAGGTAAAAGTTCAAGGATATTATTATGCTCCCATTGAACTGGTTTGCCTAGACTTAGAGTAAACCCAAAGTCATTGTTTAAACAACAGACCATATTACTGCCAGTAAAACTATTTGCAAGTTGTTTCTCCATGTTAGGAACACAAAGTATGTCCATCAGTAGAAAGAAAGTCTGGACCTTAGCAACATTGTACATACACATACTGTACATTGTTTAATTATATATATATATTTATACATTTTTATTCCAGCATATCCCAATATTTTGACACAACTCCGTGAGGCAGCAGAAGATAGGAGGGCCTGGCGTGCTCTGGTCCATGGGGTCCCGAAGAGTTGGACACGACTAAACAACTAAACGACTAAATGACGATCTACAGAGTCATGATGGATCTTTTGGTGCAACAAAATTGGAGGATGATAGATGAAAAACATGGAAAGTTACTTTTAGAAGTAATCAGTTATAGTCATGATCCCCCCAGTGTAGTTTGTTTCCATTAAAGTTATTTTAATAGCTCTTAACTTTCAAAAATAAAATAGCAACTTACAGCTAAAGGTAAAGGTAAAGGTTCCCCTTGACAATTTTTGTCCAGTCATGTCCGACTCTAGGGGGCGGTGCTCATCCCCGTTTCCAAGCCATAGAGCCAGCGTTTGTCCGAAGACAATCTTCCGTGGTCACATGGCCAGTGCAACTTAGACACGGAACACTGTTACCTTCCCACCGAGGTGGTCCCTATTTATCTACTTGCATTTGCATGCTTTCGAACCGCTACTTTCTACAAAAATAAAGAAGCACAGTGCATCTGTGTCACATAAAAGCTTAACACAAAGAGTCATAAATGTCTAAGGGACATACTTGATCACAGTAATTATACCTCTAAAATTATAATTTTAAAAGTTATTATTTTAGAATTTTGAGCAATAGTTGTACCACAATAGGATTTATATTCTCCTCATTATGTTACAATTATAATGTACAGTGGTGCCTCACTTGACGACATTAATCCGTTCCAGCGAAATCACTGTAGAGCGAAATTGTCGTCAAGTGAAATAAAAAAGCCCACTGAAATGCACTGAAAACCATTCAATGCGTTCCAATGGGTGAAATACCTGCTTGTCCAGTGAAGATCCTCCATAGGGTGGCCATTTTCTGCTCCCTGTATAGCGAAAAATCTGTCCTAAAAACCACGGGGAGCCATTCTGCACAGCGGGCAGCCATTTTGGAACCCCGACGATCAGCTGTTTTGATCGTCGTAAAGTGAAAAATCGGTTTCCGAAGCAGGGAACCAATCATGGTAAAGCGTTTTTCCCCATTAGAACATCGTTTTGCAATCGCAAAAACCTAATCATCAAGTGGATTCATTGTTTAATGAGGTAATCGTTAAGCAAGGCACCAGTGTAACTAATTGGAAAAAAGAATTAAATATTAGTATTGTAAGTAGTTGGCCCCATGTTCTGGATGGTAAGAGAAGAAGAGAATATTCCTTTAGATGAATAAATGCAGATGTACAGAATGCACACAGAGACTAGTTTCCCTTATAAGAAGAGTCTCAGAACTTTGACTGTGAGGTTGAATCCAATCATCCTGAGGTTCCCCAAATGATCATTGTTTGTGAACTTTTCTTCAAATGATTGAAAGAGGTCTTCATCCTTGTTGTATGGAAATTAAGTCATTCGCTTTGAACAGAGGAATTCTAAGCATCAACTGAGTTTCTGTGCCTGTAATGAACGGTTAGTAAGATTGTTCCATTTGGGTTTTTGGACTTCAATTCCCAGAATTCTCCAAGAATCTCCCACACAGAATTCTGGGAGTTCAAGTCCACAGATCCATACCCCCAGACAACTGTACCTCTCTCACCTGTAACAGGGCCTAGCCCTCCAAGGCTGTACACTATTCTAGGCCTTCACTTCTTGGGTATCACAATTTTGCTGCTCTTTAGGATCTATAGAGGGTGCCTCTTGAAGAACGACAACACTCAGGAATCACTGCAGCACCTTCCTCCCAGGAAGCAACCGTGGCAGGAAATGAAGGCCTGGAGTACAGTTGAAGAATACTAGGGCCTGCTCCATGTAAGGGAAATACAGGTATCTGAAGGTGTGGGGCTGTGGACTGGAACTCCCAAAATTTTGGCTGGGGAATTCTTGGAAATCTCAGACTTCAAAAAATCTGAATGGAACATTCTTAATGACTAAACTAGGTCACATTTATGACACAGCTCGAGCTGTGCATCTATTTAAGAGTAAAAGCTAACAAATAAATTGGATATGCAACTGTCAACGCTGTTTCAGGGTCATCATTAGGCTACATTAAGCGAGTCAAAGGTTTGCACCCAAGCTGGGCAAGGCACTGGAGAAATCTCACTATAAGTGCCAGCTGGGGTATTTTGCCGGCAGGATGATTTAAAGGGAAGTACTGTAAAGTGGATCGGTGGGATGAGCTGCTTATCTGTTATGAAATAATGCATTCATTCCACTGTTTATTGCTACCAAACCGAACATACAAATTTAATGTTCTATCATCCCAGATGTTTCTGGTAGGATTTCCCACTTCCCAAATATCTTACACATACATCAAGTTGCCATTATCCCAACCTTTATTAGCAATTATTTTTAAATATTTTTTGCTTTACCATCATTCTAGTTATCTTATCATCCTTATGAGTTCACTTATCAGCATTCCTACTTTACCAATGGGAAACTGATGATAAAAGATAGTTATCTGTCCTAAACTGTGCCATTCAGCTTTCCCAGGTCAAAAATCCCCACAGTTCTCTACTAGGAGCACAATACCCTGTGGAAAATATAGTTCTCCACCGTAAAGACATCTTTGACTGTTGTTCTTGCTTAATATTCATACAGATGTTTGTACTTAAATTCTCCTGCTATTTCTCAGGCTGTAAGAAATGGGAAAAGACAAGAACCAGCTATACAAATGATGAAGCACTTCAGGGGGCCAAAGGGTCTATTTCCCACCTCTCAGGATCCGGCACAGGTTGCTTAATATCGCCATGCTGCAGCCACAGATTGCTACAATTCAACAGTTCACTTCTATTTTGAAGAAAACCTCATTTGTTAGCAAACATAGTATCTGCCTTCTTTTAAAGGATAAACACAATTCTAAGGAACAATTTTCCTTGTTTGTGAGGGAGGAACAGTAGTGAGGAGGTTTTGTTGTTATGTGTTTTTAATTCACCTCCAACTTACAGCTTTTTCTAGCAATACTGTCTAAGTTCTGCAAAAAACAGGTATGGGGCTGTATAGTGCCCTCTTGGCTGCATGTTGCCAACCCCTGACTTAGAACCTTCCTGTTCCAGAAGGCTTTTAAATGAAACAATATCAGCTGTGGGTCCGATGGCAATTTTTAGAGTACATATATTTTAATTGCATTTTAATTATTTTGCCTTTTTATTGTATTTTAAATGTTGTAAGCTGCCCAGAGACCTTTGGGTAGTGTGGGCAGCATATTAGTCAATCAGTCAGACAGACAGACAGATCTTTGGACCTAGAAACAGGACCTAGAAACAGGTACATGCTGCACAGGCACTGAAAGAGATAAGCTGCAGAGAGTTCCAGCTGGTTCCTTAATGCTTCTCTGCTGAACCCAAGAATCTCCCTAATTGCCCATCCGCCTCTATGCACTGCCTTTCATTTCAAACAACCGAAAAACATACACTCTACACCTAAGGGAACAGAACAAGATTCTACCACCTTCCTTAACAAAACCACCACCTTTTACTTCTGTAATGTGGGCACGCATCCTACTTCTCCATTTGAAGAACTATCCTGTCCAAGTCTAGTTTAAAAAACAGGACCAAAGGAAATGAAAGCAGGTGTTTTGCAAACGCTCATCAAGAGGCAGTAACAGATAGCAAACCGAGCAAGTAAAGAGATGACTGAGTCTCAATCTTCCAGAGTTTATTAAAATAAACTTTCTCTCTTCTTTCACTCTGAATGTGTAGCTACACACAGAGAGAGAGAGAGAAAGAAAGAGAGAGAGGGAGCTCTCTTTGGTCAGGAGAAGAAAGCTGGCTGTGCCTCCTCCAGAATGTATAACACAACAAAGGAGAACACCTGGAAAAGTCTCCATAAAGTCAAGAAGAAAAAATAACATAAATACGGAAGCATCTACCTGGCAGGCTAAGTCAACTCATTCCTCAGGCCACTTTATTAATCCTGTCTCCTAGAAACACACCTGCACATCCACACTCTTTTTTGCCGCTCAACGGAAATGATGCACTCACCTGTCCTGTTCCAACAAGCCTCACAGTCTCTGTAAGATTCTCCAACTCCTGACCTAGTTCATCCTACGTCACAGTTCTAGAATTCATTGCTTTTCTGGCAGAGAACCAATCGCGGTTCCTAGTCTCCTCAAACTGAAACTGTTTTAAATATCTCAGCTATACCTTTCCACAGTTTCAGCCTTCAATAGAATTTATTATTTAGAGTTGACAAGAAAGGTGAACATCAAGAAAATCTGAAAAAAGCATGCCACAATGAAGATGACACCAACAAGGAAGCCCTGTGTCCAACAGTATGTTAGGCCTCCGATGATTACCTTAGTCTCCTGCCAGTTATAGCGGACAAGGCAGTTGCCCAGAAAACCTGCTCATAAATGGCATCAGCATTACTGTATAGTCCTTAACTTGTATCGGTGATACTGTCTAACAGCCTTAATGAGACTTTAGTTCCCATGTAACAGTAGAAAGAAGACAAAAGCATGATTCAAGAACATTGTTTTTTCTTAATTTTAAGCAAAGTGAAAGAAATAAAGCACATTCTTGAGACAGAGAGCTGGGTATGTTTAGTCTACAGAATAGAAGAGTGGAAAGAGATAAGATAGCCATCTTCAAATATATGAAGGGCTATCACCAAAAGAGAGTGAACTTTTAAATTACCCAAACCAATTCATTTGATTAATCAGAAAGGAGATTCAATTTAAACAGCAGGAAAACATTCCAACAATAAGAGCTATTTGGTGAACTATTCCATCTTAGAAGTTTCTAAGCAGAGTTTAGATCAGTGGTCCCCAACCTTTCTGACACCATGGACCAATTTAGTTGAAGAACATTCTCCCAAGGACTGGGGCGGAGGGGCACTTGTTATAAAGTAGGTTGTTGGAGAACAGCTTTGAATCCAGCTCATAAAGGAAATGCTGAGCAGGTGGTGAACTGCAACTGAAGCTCCACCTCCTGTCAGATCAGCAGCAGCTTAGAACCTAATAGGAACTCAGGCTTCTATTAGATTCTAATGCCACAGTTTACAGTATCTAGCAGCAGCAGGTGGGGAACAAAGCTCCGCCTCCTCTCAGATCAAGAGCGGCATTACACCTAATAGGAGCGCGCTGACAGGAGGTGGAGCTTCAGGAGCTTGCTGCTCACCTCCTGCTCGTCACTCATCTGTCCCGGCGACCATGTTCTTCCAAGGCCACAGACCTGCACTAGTCCACGGCCCGGGGGTTGGGGACCCCTGGTTTAGATGACCATCTGTCGGAGAAACTTCAATTGGATTGCTGAACTGGCACAGGTTGGATAAGATTACCTGTCCTAACAGACTCATAAAGTGTCAAATTCCAAGTTTCAAATGCAACATTTTAAACATGTAATTTCTGTCAAACTCTAAAACATAGGCAATCCAGCAGAGAGAGAGAGAAGCTTCACACTGTATTTAGATTGTTAATGGTCTCTACATCATGGTCAAGCAATAGGTACTTAGCATACCTCACTCAGAAGTAGTGTAACCTGATCTGAACTAGCTACACCTGTTAACCCTGTAGCAGCTGCACAGGGTTACAGAAGCCCCAAATAAAATGCATATTAATAATTAACTATATGTGTCCTGCCTCTAGTATCAGCTGCTACAAAGAACTGTGCTGTTTGGCTAGCCTGCACATTTTTCCTTCTTATGGACTTCCCCCAAGACCTGGTCCAACATGGGCTTGGTGCCATTTCTATCACGTACATGTATGCATTGACCTTCCTTCCAAGGAGGTCAGAGCAATTTCAACTGTGCTGTTAAGGTTTATCATTACAACAAAGTCTTTCAGCAATTTTAATGACTGCAAAAGGATTTGAGCCCAAGTTTCCCTCTTCCAAGTCCAACACATCCTACTTCATCACTGCCTTCCAGGGAATTTCCACATGATTAAGGGGCCAGTTGTAATTTATATTCAACATGACACTCCCATAACTTCGACCTACGGCAGGCAGCTCAGTGTCATGATTTGGTTACTGAGGCTTACTGCAGGCAGATTAGCTCCCGCTAGGAAAACAGTAGTCAGCTTATTCCTTAAAAATGCTTAACCACTGAGGACCCAAAGGAATTTGCTAGCAACAACTGATACAACTATACCATCATCTACAACCATTACCTGATCTTCACTCCCCTACACTCAGAGAGCAATCACAACAATAATAGATGCACTTGTCTGGAAGATGAAATGAACATACTGTATTCTTAGGCATGGGTGAATATGTGGAATGATGAGGAAATTGCAGCCCTCCAAACATTCTTTGGTTCCAAATCTAAACAGACCCATTCACTGTGAATGGTCAGGGATGATGAAAGATGTAGGCTAACATCTGGAGGGCCACAGATTCCGATTCAGAAACAGTGGGCTTGGGAAAGCACATGTCAAAACTCTACTCACCTATCCACCCACTAGAAATATTTGCAAGGCCAACAACAGTGACTTTAGTGATCATTGTTGCACTCACATTAAGGGTGTACACACACATCTATTTATTCACATGAATAATTTCAAGATCAATGTATATCCAAACAGTATACGTATGAGTAATAGTAATCAAATCCATATTTGCACATTTATTCTCCAATGGTAAAGGTAAAGGTTCCCCTTGACAATTTTTGTCCAGTCGTGTTCGACTCTAGGGGGCGGTGCTCATCCCCGTTTCCAAGCCACAGAGCCAGCGTTCTGTCCGAAGACAATCTTCCGTGGTCACATGGCCAGTGCGACTTAGACACGGAACGCTGTTACCTTCCCACCAAGGTGGTCCCTATTTATCTACTTGCATTTGCATGCTTTCGAACCGCTAGGTTGGCAGGAGCTGGGACAAGCGACGGGAGCTCACTCCGAGCTCACTCCATCGCGTGGATTCGATCTTACGACTGCTGGTCTTCTGACCCTGCAGCACAGGCTTCTGCGGTTTAGCCCGCAGCGCCACCACGTCCATTCTCCAATGTGAAAACTATAATTCATACATGCAAATTGCACAATAGTTGCAGGAAGGCTACAAAGCCAAGACACCAAGATATCTTGTTAGCTAAACAAATGAGCTAAACTCATGAAAAGAGAAGACTCCTTGGAAAAGACCTTGATGTTGGGAAAGTGTGAAGGCAAGAGGAGAGGGGGACGACAGAGGATGAGATAGTTGGACAGTGTCATTGAAGCAACCAACATGAATTTGACCCAACTCTGGGAGGCAGTGGAAGATAGGAGGGCCTGGCGTGCTCTGGTCCATGGGGTAACGAAGAGTTGGCCACGGCTAAACAACGACGAAACAAATTAGTTGGGAATATGATAGATGCTCCTTCCTTATATACCACTTGATTTTAGCCCACCAACACCGTCCTCTGCAACTACAGAGAATACAAGGCAACTGCACACCTATGCCAGCATATGCCCCGTAAATTATACTATGGAAGTTTTGACACTAGCAGCCCCAAATATTCTTAATGTTGCCCATTACTAGGCAAAAATTATGTATTTAACAACAGCATTAGAACTGCAGAGCTGGAAAGGACCCTCTGGATCATCAAGTCCAGCTCCTGTCAAGGAAGCAGAGAGGGAAATTGAACTCCAAACCTCTGGCTCTGTAGCCAGATTCTGAATCCAGCATTCCAATTTATTGGTCATTTATTGGTTGATTGTACTATAGTGCTTCTGACATGAACAAAGACAGACTTCAGCCCAGCCAGGTATATGTGTGTATGGTACACATACACCAGAATCCTACTGTAGTTTTTTAGTGACATAAGTAAATTACAGCAGCTAATTGCTATTGATTAAAAGTCACTACTTGCATTCCTAGGTGCATGCTGGTATAAATCCACAATTGATTCAGCTACTGTATTTGAAAAATGCAACATCCCTCAAATGAAATGACAGACATGAGGGAAAGGTATCCAGACAACACATAAATAGGGAGTAACATCTATGGATTTGTGAACTAAAGGCCAGGCTGTACAGAAATGCCTTTCAAAAGGCCATATTACAAATTCATTAATGGAGGTGCTCCTTTGTATCATTCATATTCCTAAATAAGATGGGGATGTGGGATGGATTTTCATGCCATTGTTTTGCACTGATGCACATGAACAGATGTTATATCATGGAAAAATTGGTTAGTTTTATAGTATTTAAATCAAGATAGGACCTTCTTGAAGCAATATTGCATGATTTATGTTATTATTTGAGATGTATGAACAGTCTAAATATGTGACTGCTTCTCCATATATACCAATTTTTAGTCTCTCTGTCTCTCTCACACACAGTCACAAACGATGTCCTTGGGGTTCCAACAGCCATAGCTAGAAGCTTCTGAGAAATCATGATCAGTACATGAAATAAATGACCTTCCTCTGTTATTCATGCCAAAACCCAGCTAACCAGGGGTACATTATTAGGATATGGAGGTCTAATACAGCTATTGCGTAGTAGAAGGGCCTACCTTCTTTTTGTCAGCCTAACTTTTGAGGAGAGAAGGGTGCACTTAACAGTGATTCTTAACCTTTGGTTACTCAGGTGTTTTGGACTGCAACTCCCAGAAGCCTTCGCCATGAGCTGTGCTGGCTGGGGTTTCTGGGAGTTGCAGTTCGAAAACACCCGAGTAACCCAAGGTTAAGAACCATTGCACTAGCACATTTTACTTGTTCTTGCTAGAGGGCTTACTTCTCTTTGCCAGCCTTGGAAATTTGAGACTTGTGAGGAAGAATGAAAGGCCTATCCAGGCCGCATCCTGTTTCTGCAGAGGCCAACCGGATGCTCATGGGAAACCCAAAGGCTAGGTATGAAGCCAGAGCTCCCAAGCCACTGGTATTCTGAGGCAGGCTACCTCCAGCAAAGGAGCTGATTTAATAGTTACGACTGCTCTGCCCTTCTTCCAAGGCACCTATTTAACTTTTCTCTTGTCTGCTTCCTCTTCCCTAAACCCCTTTGAGATGGGTCAGGCTGAAAATGGGTAACTGTCCGAGGGCTCACTGAGGACTTGAACTTTGATCTCTCAAGTCCCAGTCCAGCACTCTAAACCCTTAGGATTACTTCTTCGGCTATTACACTTCGCCAGGCCAAGCCTTATCCAACATGGACTCAAGTAGGCCTCTTTCGGGCCTGAGACCAGGCGGCTTCATGGAGCGCCCGCCACACACAGCCACACGGCAGGCCTGGGGACGAGGCTGAGGGGAAATCCTTTCGCGCTCTTCTCCACACCACCCGGGGGGGGGGGGGGGACGCCCGCTTCGCGCTTACCAGGGCTGCCTTGCTCCCGCATGGCCACATAGGCGTCGTACACCTCCCGCTTGACATAGTTGAGGAAGCCGTCCTTCCGGGCGAACTTGCAGACGAAGTTCTGGTCATAGAGGCAGTCGAGGAGGAAGCAGCTCTGGATGGAGTCCGGGTCGCCGCCGGGGACCTGCTCCACCAGGGCCAGGTTGCAGGGCGGCTTCTTGCAACAGGACCTCACGCAGTCCCGCGCGCTTTCCGCCGGCGGAGAGCCCAGGAAAGTGGCGCCGTTCTGCACCGAGGCGTCCGTGTCCAGCACGAATTCGGGCAAGCCGGTGGTAAAATGGGACAAGCAGGTCGCGCCGAAGGAGTCGCCGTCGCCTTGCGCCTCTTCCTGCCCGAGGATCTGCGCAGCAAGGAACAGGAGTGCCCACAGCCCGCCTTGGAGCGACCCGCCTTTATTGCTAGCCATTTTAAGCGCGCAAGTGGGGTTCGCTTTCTCCAAGCCCGAGAAAGTTTCCCGAGGGGGCCAATTACTCTTAGGGGTTTAAACGGGGTGAGGGGGGAGAGAGACGCAAAGCGGGAGTGAGGAAACTTGGTTTCTCACTGTGGTTTGTTCCTGTAAATCTCCTTAATTCTCCGAGGAGGAGAAGCGCAAACAAAAATGCGGAAGGACGATCGCTCGGAGCAACAACTTCTGTCCAGTTGTTACCTTTTTACCTAAGTCCTTTGGATGGTAAAACCCCGGGATCTTCTTTGTGAACGAATTTTAAATCTTCTTTCCAGGGACCCGATCACCGGATCGCTTGTCTTTCCCCCAGCTTAGTTCCCAAATGGTGCATCGGTGGGGGGGGGCGCTTCCTTTGGGTACCCCGCGTCCACCTCGATCCTTCTGCCTCGCCGAGAGTTAAGGCGGGTGGCTGGGAAGGTCACGTACGAAGCGGGAGCGTTTCTCTCACGCAGCACAGGCGGCTGACTATTCCTGCGGTTTCTCTCTTCTCCCTCTGGAGCCGTCCTCTTGCTTGCTCTCGGGGCCGGCTAGCCTCGGTGCCTTCGCTACCTGTGGTGGAGTTTCAGGTGAAACTGACTCATCGGCTAGCCTGCGCCCGGAGAGGGTGTGCTTCCCAAACACAGATCGGCCTTTAACTCCTTCCTAGCTGCCCGGAGTTCAGGTGTGCCCTTAAAAAGCACTCAAGAAGTAGACAAAAGACTCCAGGTGACAGGAAGTGAAATCCAACTCCCGGGACGCAACGCCCTGCCTTCTCCTATTTACTAAAGAACAGACAAGAGAGAAAGAGGTGGGGTGGGGTGGAGGGTTTTCTCTAAGACAGAGAAATAGAGCCACATCGGAAAAAGAGCTTTCATGGCTGGGAAAGGAACTACAGCAGAGAATGCTGTCCCTTTACCTCCCTTCCATCAAAATCAAATATATTTCCATTGGTTTCTATTAGTGCATATTTCTCTAAACACCTGTTCGTTTCAGTGTAACAGAAAGACCAGGAAGTCTTCTGGTGGCCTTAACACTAAATAAAATTAATTGTTTTTGTTTATTGAAAGTTGGCACAGGACTCCATTTTTTCCCTCCAAAAATATCTTGCCCTCAAAACTAAATTTGCCAATCTCCAAAAATCTGCAAGAGTTACCTGTGTTTTAAGCAAGGATGAGATTATTTGTTTCATCTTATTGCCACAATTGTTACACTGTTTTGAAATTAAAATGCAAACAACAACTTACACGACACTCCAGCTTTATCACAGAACAATGGAACATTTGTTGTTATTGCATGAGAGTGCAATGATGTTACTGTGCTGGCAGAACAAATCAACATTCCACAAGGCATATATATCTGTGAAGATTTTCAGCCATCCAGGTGAGGTTCTCTGCAAGTTGAGTCTGAATAGGCTCCTTAGATGGACAAAGGGGGGGGGGGTGGAGAGTGAAGATCCCACTCTCAAACCCCTCTCTCAAACCACCTACAGTATCTTCTTGGTCCAAAATGAGTACATCTTGGTCCTCAAAGGAGTGTTCTTTGTCCTTCAAATGAAGGAACACTGATGATTGTAGTCCTGAGCCATTGTCCCTCCTGTGCTGGACCATTCTCCTGTTTATTGCTTGTTTGGTTTCTCCAATGTGGAGCTCCGGACACTCGTCTTTGCCTTGGACCACATATACTATATTGCTCCTGTTGTGCTTTGGTGTCTGGTCTTTTGGGTGGATGAGTCTCTGCCTTAGTGTGTGTGGATTTGAAGTGCAGGGGTATGTGGTGTTTACCAAAAATCTTTTTGAGCTTGTGAGACACACCCACCATGTAAGGAATGACCAGGTTTTTCCTTTGGGCTCTGGGTCTCAGATTGTTCCATTGTCCCATTAACAATGGGTTAACAACCCATGAAGATGGGTGGGGAAGGACTACAGAAGTGGGATTTTCGATCACCCTCCCACTGTCCTTTGTCATTCTAACAAGCCTATTCAGACTAAGGGGAAGTAGAACCAACTTGAAGGATATATCAGGGGTATATCTCCTCAGACTGAAGAAGCTACTGTACTTGGATGAGTAGCAAAACATTTCAACCTAATAAGAAAGAAGTCCAGGTGCCATTACTCATCTTCCAAATTCTACAAGGCAATTCTAAAAATGGGGACAGCCCAAACAAAATGTTTGGAAATGGCCTGATATAGATGGACAATGTTGTGCTTGTGTTGCCAGCAATAAAAAGGGAAACAAGTTTTACATATCAAAAGGCAGGCAGCCTGAATATTGACAACAATGATAGCAATAAAGATGGTGTACAGGATACCCTCCTCTGCACACTACCTCATGCTTTTCAAAAAAACAGCCCTGACAATTGCTTTTTATTTGGGTGAGAAGTGTTTAACTGATAAAAAGAGAAGTCAGGTTCTGGGATTTCCCCTGCTTGAAGTTTCTTTGTGAATGGTAGTTTATTTCATTTCTTCCTCCTAGTCAGGAACCCAATATATCTTACAAAATTGTGGGGGGAGATTGAGGTTAGTTTGTTTGTTTGTTTGTTTGTTTGTTTGTTTGTTTGTTTGTTTTATATCCCGCCTATCTGATTGGGTCAGGACCACTCTAGGCGGGCTAGTTAGTTAGTTAAAATATATTTACTCTGCCTTTCTCCTTAAAAAGGACCCAAAGTGGCTAACATCAATTGAAAGACAATCTTTAAAGATAAAAAACAATGAGTATACAAAGGTGGGGTACATCATTAAAATATTAGTATTTAAAGCTAAAAACAGTGAATACAGAAAGGCAGCTCACATCCTTAAAAGGCAATATTTAAAAGCTGAATACACTAATTATTGACATATTAAAAAGGAACAAACAAATACCACTCTGGGAAATGGAAAGCAGAAGCAATACCAAAAACATAGTCAAAGCAGCCATGAATAACAATCTGGTTAAAAGATCACTCTCAAGCAGCCAGTCACTGAGGGAAAGTTTACCTGAAGAGAAAGGTCTTCACCTGCTTGCGGAAGGACAGCAAAGATGGGGCCAGCCTAGACTCATGTGGGAGGGAGTTCCAAAGTTTGGGAACAGCGACAGACAAGGCCTTCTCTTGTGTTTTTTCTTCTTTGAATGATAACATTAACAATGAGATTAAACATGTGAAAGAATTAAGAAACTGTTAATGTAAAGTGATTTAAAACATGACAAGCAAGCAAGCAAAACAACATCGCACAGACAATTATTTAAAGAGTGTTGAAGAGGAAAAGAAAAGTGCCACATAAAGACACAGTAGCGAAAAAGCCCAGGGTGTTCAGGAGTTACTTTGGATTCCCACTTCTTAGGTTTAATCAGCATTTCAATCTAGGACAGAAAGCAGAACTGTTTGGCAAAGTCTTAGACATTACTGGCTGCTAAAAAGCACTGCTGATGAGATTAGGGAGACAAGAAGAACACACCGACAGCATCTACAGTATAAATAAACTGTTGCTAAAACATGTCACTTAATAGAAGCAGCACCAGAATGTCCAGCAGGCTAGCTTATCTAAGGTCAGTAGATTTGTGTGCTACAATGCTCTCTCTTAACAGTTCCTTTGTTTGCTCTTTTCACAGAATCACACAAATTCTTATCAAGAATAAATATTGGGTCCATTACATACCTTGACTTTTTATATAAACTATCTGGCTTGAACAGGCAGTACAGCAAAAATCCTACCCTCTTCCCAGCTGCGTTGACTAGTTATTAGAAATAAGAGGTACTGTTCCGTTTGCTGCTTGAAGTGAGTGGTTTCTTTTGTTTATTTATCTGCTTCTCTTTCCTCAAATGATAAGTGAGAAGACTACTCTGGGTTTTGTAGTCAGAATGTTTGATGGAATATAATAACTTTTCACACTCCACAGGAACCCCACTCAAATGCAGCATCAAATACCTTGAAAATTTTTGACCTTGAAATCTTAAGACCCCACTCTTAAGAACTGTAGTTTTAGAAGAGTTGTGTTAGTTTGTGCAAGCATATGAGGCAAAATCCAAAGAAACAAAACAAAACAAGAAACAATATATTATATTTGAATGTGAGCTTTTGTGGACACGTTCACTTTGTCAGACAAATAAAAACGAAATACTGGATGAAATATAAAATTAACAAGTAAAACATTCATTGGCTCTACCAGTCTTGGGTGTGTAGTTGCATCTCACATGCAGTAATTTTTGACCTATGTTTGGTGTTCTATTGTAAACATTCCTGGAGGAAACAGAACACAGACAACCTCACAAGAGCAAAAGAGAGGTGGGAGAAAGGGTCGGGGTGGATGGGTGGTGAAGACCAGCAGAGCAACCCCACATTACAAACAACTGCTCTGGTTATAGAGTTAACTATTCCGTGGTTCCCCAGTCTGTCAGATTATCATAGGCGAGCCTGCTTTCACAAACATTGTTAAGCATCTCTTTATGTCGTGGACAAGTAATATCAAGGGATTCCCTGGCTTTCTTGCTCTATAAAGGGATATGAAAGCTTTAACCTCAAAATTTACATGTTTAATAGAACATAAAACATAAGAAAAGATTGTTATATATAAAGCCTTTGGATGTAGGATTACCACTACAAGTTAATTTGTATAGTTATCCCAGTGCAGATTATTTCCCAATATGTCATGTAAATCTAGTTTCCATAGAAAATACTATAATTTTCAGTATTTTAAAGGAGTTAAATATACTAAAATACAGAAGGTGAAACTACATTCTTGTAAGCACTTGGGAAATCTTTTGTCCTGATGATTTTTGGCCTATAGATTCCATCAGCCCCCACCCAGCATAGCCAATTCATAGGAATTCTAACCCAAAATATCTGGAGCCAGCAGCTCCCCATTCATACAGCTCCCCATTCCATTTTTCCAAGAGGAGCATGGAAAAGTTACTTTATTGGACTACTGCTCCCAGAACCACCCAACCAGTGAGGCCAGTGCATGGGTTGACTGATGGACACTGGGGCATGAAATCATCCAAAGTTCCTTTTCCAAAATCTGTTTGGGAAAAGCAGAGCAACCTCAAGGCACATTTACTCTCTTTTCCCTTCCTCAACATATATTACCGCTTAGTTCATATTCTGAAGTCACAGTGAAATTTCCTGCAATGGTGGCCATTGGCTGAAATACACTAGTAAGTTACTACTGAAGTAAGGTAATTGAATCAATGGAATTTACATAGGTGTTGATTCACCAAATCCCAATTGATTCAATGGGTAATTTCAGCCATTAATTGGTGTAAATGTGGATGGGATACATGGAGTGCAATGATGTTAGAATATGGGGAAGTGGTTGCGATAATAGCAATCTTGCATGCCCTAGCACTGGTTATCTATGGGAGGGGAGCTATGTGGCCTAATGTGATTGTCACTAACTTGATCAGTAAACTTATTTTCCTACTTCTGGCATTTGAAGCAAGCCCCTTCCCCCTTTTCTGTTTTTTTTTTTTTTTTTTTTTGCTCCCATTGTTTTGTTGATAGTCCCTCTTCTTCATCTGGCTTTCCTCCAAGCAATGTCTATATTACTTTTTCTGCTGTTAAGTTTATTTCATGTGGAGAAGAACTAGAAGATATGAAGGCAAAAGACAGCCTTTGTATTGCAGGAAGCTTCCCAGAGTCTTTTAGAGACACCCCCCCCATACTACTGAAGCTCAACCACCCCACAATATTTGGAATGCCCAGTGCAACAAACTGTGTTTGGGGCCTCAAATCACCTTTCTGGAAACTCAGAACTGACTTGCAAGTCACTTCCTGCTTCTAGAGTCTGAGAATCTAGAAGAACATTTCTTCAACCAATGCCATATGGAGATGACCTATGTTCCTGAAAGTTCCTGGTGCCTTAACTGGTACTCTCAGGAACTGAGCTATTGCAAATACGTACCACTCAAAAGTGTATTAAATAGTGGGAGTGACTGTGCACTGATTTATTAGTGGTGGTGAGCTGCCTTATTCATTTAAGTGGTGCTATTGGGTAGTATATTATTTCAGATTTATGTTATGTTAAGGGGACGACAGAGGATGAGATGGCTGGACAGTGTCATCAAAGCGACCAACATGAATTTGACCCAACTCCAGGAGGCAGTGGAAGACAGGAGGGCCTGGCGTGCTCTGGTCCATGGGGTCACGAAAAATCGGACACAACTTGACGACTAAACAACAAATGTTTGTTTCATTTTGGGTGTAAACTACCCAGAGTAGTGTTTACCACTAATTGGTGTGGTATAATAAAGAAAGAAAGAAAGAAAGAAAGAAAGACAGACAGACAGACAGACAGCGGTCAGCTGTTTAAGTATAAGTGTCACAGAATTGTATGCATCTTTTTGACTTCTTGTATTAAGAATCTGTGAGGCAGACTTTTATGATATCCTTTTGGTTAAACACAAACACAAAGCATGGATTTGGAAAAAATGTACATTAGGAATATTTCATACATATTGTTGCTGCTGCTGTTGTTGTATTCAGCCAGAGAAGCAAAAGTCAACACATATTTCTATACATATACCCAATACACATACCTAACTTGTAATACACATTCCTAATGCTGTATTTAAAGTGATGCAATGCATATTCACTGCTTTAATACAAACTTTAAAATACAAATTTTAAACTTCCTTGGCTGCCCCTCAGAGCTGAGAAAGTGTTTAGTTTGCCAATCGGATAGGAAAGGCATAAAGACAGAGATTAATGCGGGGGGGGGCCTGTGTTGTTGCATGTTTGCCTTCAGCTTTAATGTGGCAGAGTCATTTCCAGCAGTGCCTCTGTCATTTATGCTCAATATGTGTAGATGTGAATAAATATGAATCTTATGTAGTGCCGATAAATCTCCAGTGACCATCATCCAAAGGAAGCCAAACCAGGATAAGTGCTGAGCCCTTGAAAACATCTTGCCACTCTGAGAAGTGGGATGAGCATTGTAGTATTTTGTTTTGATGCTATTTGCTTATTTGGCTTTGACATCTCTCTTGACTTCTGCAGATGTAAAAGAGAACAGAGTAGAAGGAACAGCAGAGTGCAATGATGAGTGACTTGCATGGAACTGGACAAACTTCCTTTTATATACCACAGTGCTCACAATAGCATACTGACTGTTTTTTTTTGTTCTTGTTTTTGTTTTTCAGAAGTTGCAACACAAAAAAGCAACATTTCCAAGTGTTAGACTTGCAGACAGTTGCAGCCAAAGATAAACTAACATTCCCTGATAAAAAAAATATACAGGTCAAAGTGTACCCTTCAGATCACTTGAGGGAAACACTCCCTTAGGGTTAGCATTTAACAGCAGTTACCTGGTTGCCTGGTTTCTTTTGTTGCCACTTCACAGACAGGTGTTTTGCCAGGTGATCCAAAAATCACTCCCCTGTCCTCATTTAAGAAAGCGAAGTGTCAGACTGATTTTTGGCACTGTCTGTTCTCTGCGACTCACGTGTCATTCCAGCCTGTTCTAGGCTCTGTGCTGCCTTGTTTGTATGCAAGTTCACATTTGCTTTTAAGGAACAGCTGAAGAATATATTGCCTTGCTTGTTTTTCCACTCCTCTCTCTACCCGGCAGGTTAATTGCCCTGGTGTGGTGGGTATCGAATCACCAAGGCACAAGGAAAGGGTGTGGACTGTGGGCATGAGTGAAGACAAAGAGGTGGCACAGGAAAGGAACTGGGGCGGGATTCCAGGATTCAGTAGATAGTGACTAACCGCCAGGTAAGCAGTAAGGTGAAATGGAGCAAAGGAATGGATGACAGGCTTCTGAATCTATAAGGAAACAATTTGCTACCGTATTTTGTAATATGCTTATTTCATTTGTCCCCAAGATTTGTTTTCTAAGGAGCAGCTGTCTTGGTCAGGCTCCTGGAACCATTGCAACATCCATATTCCTATACAAAATATCTCCATGTAATACATAAGCCGTTGCCTGATTTCTTAAACTCAATAATTCCCAAATGGAATTCTAGGCAATGCCCATGTCAATTTTGCATGGGTTCATTTAAAGGACCTTAACAGGCCAACAGATAGTGGGCCGCACAATGCTTAGCTCTTGAAAGTTCCTCTGTCAATAGCATATTTTAGCTGAATTTTTACTGTTCAGTTCCACAAGACTTGCTGCTTTTAGGAAAAAAAGCAGTGTAGCTAAAATATTTGGAATTATCCCATTCATCCAGTTAGATTTTGTAACATGGCTTTCTGTTCAGAGGAGAGTGTGTGTGTTTGTTTGTGTGTTCTGTGCCGTCAAGTCGGAACCAACTTATACTGTAGTGACCCTAATGCAGCTTTCAAGTTAAGTATGGTGTTTAAGAAGTGGTATAACCAGTTCTATACCCCCAATGGGATTCGAACCCTGTTCTCCAGAATCACTGCCTCCACTACACCAATGGTATAATTTCTTTTAGAAATATTGTTTAGGAGTGTGTTTGTGTGTATGTGTGTAACAGTTTTTCATTCTGAGACAGAAAGATGGCTGCAGGTCACTGGGAGAGGATGAGGCTTAATTTTTTTTCCTGTGAAGAGCCCCGTAACCCAAGATTTTCCCCCCAAACTCTCAGAAGGACCAGTTGTACCATGCTGCACTTTGTGGGTCATGACTCAGATTTTAATGAACCCTGTAAATATGTGTCTATATTTGGCTGCTATTAATTACTGTACTAATATTATCTAGTGCTTTTTTGTCCAAATATTACTTTTTGCAGCGTTTTAATACAGAAGGTTTGCAGAAGTTGGTTTCTTTACTGTGCAACAAGGATGCTGAAGCAAAGGAGAGAAACACTTCTCTGTTGTTGCTCCCAGACCTTGGAACTCTCTCCCACAGAAGGCCAGACTGCCCCCATCTTTGTTTTCCTTCCGAACACAAACAAAGACCTTTCTCTTCAGGCAAGCTTTCCCTCAGTGACTTTGGCTACATGACTGACTGGTTATGTGGCTGGTTACATGAGTGATTTTCAGGTGGATTTTTACTGTGACTGCGTCTTTAGTACTACAGTACTTGGGTTTACCATCTCTCAGGGTGATATTTATTCCTTGTTAGTATTTGCATATTTATTATTTTAGCTTTAATATTATCTTTTAATGATGTAAGCTGCCTCTTCATATTCATTGTTCTTAGCTTTGAATGTTGTCTTTTAATTGTTAAGCCATCATTGTATATTCATTGTTTTCAGCTTTAAATATTGTCTTTCAATATTTGTCCTTTTTAAGGACAAAGGTGAGGTAACATATTTTATATAAATATATAAAATAATTCTCCTTGTATTCCTGATGGCCTTTTTAAAAAACCTGTATTGTGGAAAGAGGGTAGGATAAAAGCAACCAATGTTAGTATAAAACAGATCAATGATTTTTCTGTATCGCTGAAAAATAAAACTTGACTGTACAAATGTTTCTCAATACAGTATTAGTCTCTGAATGTTGTTGTCAAATATTCTCCAAATTGTCTTTGAATACAGTATTTGCTGAATGTTCATCCAATATTTAACAGTTATTGTTGACATCCGATTCAGGTAAATTAAAGTTCAGCATTTGAAGAGTGACTGACAGTTGGTGTCTGGTATTATTTGACTGATACCATGTAGGTTTCTGGCTGCGATGGAAGTTCCTCAGTTTGGCTCCCTCCCAGTTCCCTTCAACTGGCCTCACTCAGATTTTTTTACTTGACGCCCAGTTCCTCTTGACACAAATAAGTGAATTAGTGGTGAATAGCAGAGTTTAAAGATATGCAGCCCCATTGCACTAGGGACCCAGATGTGAAGTCAATATGAAATTGAAGCAGTTATTTGGATATACCTGTATATTTGTGCAGTACGCGCATGTGCATACACACACACACACACACACACACACACACACACAGAGAGAGAGAGAGAGAGAGAGATTCTGATTGAGAAAAAAAGGGCTTCCAAGAAGACAATACCATTAAATTCCACAATGGGTACAGCTCAGACATTTGTCATTTGAGGGCTTTTGCATTTTTAGGAGAAAGTGCAGTTGAATAATGTCCACATTCCATCCCCTCACTCACAATTATCCCTACTTAGCCTATTCTTCTCAGGAAGTGAATTGCATAAAACATTAATGGACTTTGTCCACCAGCTCGACAGGGTGCAGTGCCTGTTTGAAGAACAGCTGTTATTACAGTGACTCTCCCTCCCACATTGCTTTTGTCAGTGTCACTAACAGTGAAACCGAATAAGCTTTTTCCAATAACATTTGATTGATTGCTTTTTCTACTACTTTTATCCCTCCTTTCCCCCCCCCCCCCGATCTAATGACTTAATCTGGGACACACAGGCAGTTTGTTCTGCTGTTTGAACAAGAAAGTGGCATTTGTTAGAAGACCAAAGAAACAAAAGAAACATCATGGAGGAGACAGAGCTGCCACCAGGAGCTAAGGAGGAGGCGGACAAGTTTGTGAATGTAACCTAGGAGTCAGGTGCTGTTCCTCAGGTCACATTTAATACTCCAGAGAAAGCAGAAGATGAACCATCACAAAGAAAGTGGGCTAAATTAACCATCAAGTACAACCAAAAATATGTTCAGAGGTGGCTAGATCTGGAGGAATGAATCGACACCCAGTTGCAGAAGCTGTATCATTACCAGGTGGGTAGGAAGAGGGCTGTCTGAGTGAGCATTTCCCCCCCATATACTGTAGATCCAAAGAACCTTATCTAGGCCAGGATCATAGGTGCCTGGAATGGAATGGTGTTTGTTTTTGTAATAAAGGAATTTAGTACATTGTCTCACTTGCTCTACTTTTCTTATTCCCATTCTGCATGTAATTATTGTGTGTGAGTAGACCAAGCTGTAATCCTTAGCCCCAAAGGCAAAAGCATCCTATATCTAAAGCATTCCTGGCAGGGACCTGTCCATCTTTACCTCCGTAATTTCCAAGTGTCAGACATTCCAGCCTTCTTAAGCGGTTTGCCCAACTAAGGAATTGCTCTTCAATTTAGCAAATGTTTCCTAATCTTTAATTTAAATCTACTTCCTGTAATTTAAAGTTATCACCCATTGCCCTGTCTTCAGGGGAGAAGACATGTGATTGCTCTCCCTTTCCATCTAAATCAAGAAAGAATGAAGTGACACCTTTGAAGAAGGTTTTATCTGACATACTGTACACGTCTTTGGCTGTAGCCTATTTTATCAGCTATATGATGAAGTGGGCTGTAGTGCAGAAATACGCCAAATAAAACTTTTTATGTGCTGCAGAATTGCAATAGGAAGCCCATGAAACTTTTCCCTTCTGTGATCTCTGTAAGTATTTGCAAAGTAGCAGCACAATCCCCTAAATTTTGTTATGCTACCAAAAATAATAAAGAAAAGAGAAATTAAACCTGTTGTGTTTTTTTACAATTTCTGGATCTTTCAGTCTGGACTTAATTGAACTTTCTACCTCCTGGACTCTCCAACTTTAAATTTGCATTGTTATTTGGAATGGATTTCAAGAGTCAGTGAAATATGAGTAGAAACGTTTGAGTACTAGAGTACTAGAATCACACATTTTGTACCCTCTTGTTCAGCCTGATTAAGGTTTTAGTCTAATATAGATTCTGGAATTTGTCAGCACTGCTAAATATGCTTTTTCTATAGTTTTAAACTTTGACTCTCAGTACTGAACATAATACTCTAAACAAGACTATTACCAATCAGGAACAGCAGCAAAGTCCTATCTCTTGACAACACCTCTCCGTTCAATAGATTTTCAAATTGTATTTGTCTCTTGTGGCACAACCCCACAGCGAGAGTAGTGTAGCATATTATGTATCTTCTTTCCTTAATCCACCTGTGAAAACCACAGGTGCAGTGAAGGTGAAGAGGAAAATAAGAGGTGTGCAGTTTAGTGTTTCTGGACTGCAACTCCCAGAATTCCCCAGGCAACTCTGTACTTGTAACCTAAAACCACAGATCTTCCCACCTTTAATGAAAAGAGAATTGTCCATCACTTCGGTTCCCAACCTTGGGTAGCCCAGGTGTTCTTGGACTGCAGTTCCCAGAAGCCTTAACCATCAGCTTTGCTGGCTGGGATTTCCGGGAGTTGCAAGCCAGGAACACCTGGGTTACCCAAGGTTGGGAACCATTGGTCTATCATCTTTAGAATTATTCTGTTGCACACGTTTAAACAAAATATTTATTTCAGATTTATAGTCTTGACATGCTTTCCTCCATTTGGTCACCTCCGAAGGTTCCCACCCCAATCTGTGTATGTATTTAGACTTAAGACATGTTCCTGTTAGGCAGCAAAAGCAAGCAGCTTTCTAATCAGCTGGTTCACAGATCCAGTAACATCACTCTCTGGTTTTATGGGCCATCTGTTCTGCAGACCTGTTGAATTTGGGCTTAAACTATGTGAAGGCTTTAAGGTAAAAGATGGCAGCAACAGTAAGACTCTTCCAAGAGTTTTGGGGTACCTTAAACACTAAGAAGTGTTTGAGGACTGCCTGATAAAATTGTCTGCTTCAGTGGGATGGTCAAGTAGGGTGTCAGAGAATATGTGAGATATTCCTCCTTCTGGTAACTGTAATTATCCCAGTTGGAATCAGAGCTTAGAAATGTCACTTTCTAGACTACAACTCCCAGAATCCCCTAGCCAACCATGGGAGCTTTAGTCAAAGAGAGAAATGTTTCCAAGATCTGAATAGAATCTATATAAACAAGTTCCATTCATAACAAACAGCTGTGGCATGGAGAATGCCAGCTAATCTTGAATGAATGTTTGACCAGTTTGTTGTGGAGGTGCACATAAATTTTACCTTTCAACTGACCTTACCTGCAAAGGGTTGTTTTGCTATTTGCATAACTCCACCCTCTTCTTCCTGCTCTACAAGGAAATGGTGAAGTATTAGTACATTGGAGTTTGAAAGGCAGGGACAGTAGGTGGGGGAATTCATTAAAAAGTTAAACCACTTGTGAGGTGGCACTCCCATATAGGGTCACTTAAGAGCCCTGTGCATTCAAGCCCTGCTCCTGCTGTACATAAACTGGCTGGCGAAAGGCCCAGTTCCTTCATCTAAATTGAAAAGACTGTGCTTCTTACACACTATTCTTGATGCTGTTTTTTTAAAAATTGCTGCATCAATATTACTTACACTTCTCCCCAAAAAGTAAAAATCAATATATTAATGAGTATATTAATAAAGTCCTGGCGACCATCAGATGAAGGCTTTAAATAAAAGATTAGATAACAAGTAGAAATATTTGCTTTCAATTTTTGTGGTTTTATTTTTTACTTAACACTGAAAGAGTAAACATTTTCGAATGTAGGTGTGTAGATTATTGTTGGAGCAGCCGCAAAGTTGTGGGTGAGACAGTTGTCTGCAAAATGTAGAGGCTGATTCACAGACGAGGAATGGGTGGGTCTCCAGAAATCTTGGATTACCATTATCTGTAGCCTAGCTGGTGAACAATGATGGGAATTGTAGTCTAAAAATCATAATTAGGGGCATGTACGTCCCATGGCTGACTGAAGGGACACTTGAGAAATGTTGGAAATAAACAAACACACAAATAAAAATTATTCTTTTATATATAAAGATTGTTAATTGACTCATGGAGAGTGTGAGAAAAGATGGGGGAAAGATCCAGACAGCATGCGCATATACTGTATGCATTTGTGTGTGCCTATGTATTTACATATATATTTATGCAAACACACATGAATTAAACAGAATTGCCTGTCTGCCTACTAGGTCTTTATTAGATGTCACAACAACTCTCTTCAGTGCCACAAATGTAGATCCATTGTAACTGGGGAGGGAGCATAAGAGATTCGACGATTGGGGGGGGGGGGAGGTGTTAAGAAAATATCACAAGAGAAAGAGCTTTTTGTATTCGTGAAGGCTTTCACGGCCAGGATCTAATGGTTGTGGTGGGTTTTTCGGGCTCTTTGGCCGTGTTCTGAAGGTTGTTCTTCCTAACGTTTCGCCAGTCTCTGTGGCCAGCATCTTCAGAGGACAGTAAACTGTGCTCTCTGAAAGAGTTCTTTCTTTTTTTAAAAAAAGGCACACCTACTGGCCTGGATTAGCAACTCTGAAACTCCATTTTGTAAGCAGGCAATCTGACCAGTGCTGGTCCAAAATTAATGGTTTTAAAGCATAATGAGGATTGCCTCTTCACTGTCACATCTTAAACGCCAGAATGTGGCAGGAGACTGTTGGTCAAGAGGAACAAGTGTCTCTCCAAATCTCTCTCGCAGGAAGAGGATGTCAACCAGATTAGTTTAAGAGAGATTCGGTATATTGATGGGGAAGCATAAGGCATAAATCAAGCAGAATTGGGGGGCGGGGAATGGTGGAGCTGGGAAAAGATCTACACAGGATCTTTTCATGTGGGCTAAGTAGCATTGCTTGGGGTGGGTTAAAGGTGTAATATGCCATTTGGTGCAATACTCTCATCCAAATGGCATACTGGAGCTCAGGAGACTGTTTGGTTTGGCTCCTTTTGGTTGGAAATCCCAGTATCATGAAGTGGCTTAATAATGAGCAACTTCAGCATATCAGCAAATTGAAAACAATTAGACTATAGTAGACCATCACTGATCACTTAATGAAAAAAACTACAGTATGTTCTTTTTGACTTGGCATAAAGAACCGGTTGAGAAACTGCCCACAGCTGAATCAGCTGTGGGCAGTTTCTCAACTAGCCCTTCAGAAAAAACAAAGTAAATAATTTTGAAATAATAATTCTATAAGTAATGTAGTGCATCAGTAAAGGTCTACTAGCATCTAAATATAGTATTACTCCTTCCTCCTTTCCCTCTGCCAAGGAGAAGAGGAAGTGATCAATTTACTGATACCCTGAAATGGCTCACTTATTAAGCCACTTTACAATATTGGACATTCCAACTACAGCCTTGACAGCCAGCAGGTTTGCTGTGGGTCCATTTCCAGCAATCACATATGCTGGAAAAAGACCAAACCAGAACAATTCTGTCCACACAAAGAAAGTAGAAACCATTGACAGGGGCTCAGGAAGGTGCAGGAAGGAATGTTATGGAGATAATTTGGTTTACTCCAGTTATTACCCTGTTTCCCCAAAAATAAGACCTAATCTGAAAATAAGCCCTAGTATGATTTTTCAGGATCCTCGTAATATAAGCCCTACCCCCAAAATAAACCCCAGATAAGTGAAACCTCCACCATTGTGCAGCAACCAGAAGATGACATGACTGTATTTGAATAAATGTAGATTGTTGTACATTAAAAATAAATAAAACATCTCCTGAAAATAAGTCCTAGTGCATTTTTGGAGCAAAAATTAATATAAGACCCTGTCTTATTTTGGGGGAAACACGGTATGTTGTGTGATTGCTGGAAAAAGGAGCAAACCAGTCTGTCTTCGCAGCAGACCAAACAGTGGGAAACAAGCCTGGCTGATCTCACCTTTAGCTACAGAGAGATGTGTTGAAGCCAAAGACATCCAGGCTGTAAACAGAACCAGCAGGACAAGTCATGCTGCTTTCTAAAAATAATACTCATCAAGAAATCAGAACTTGCACAATGTTTTTGGATAACAGCTCCTAGAATTCCCCAGGTAGTATGGCCATGGCCACAATGGCTAAAAAATTCAGGGAGCTGAGGTCCAAAAATTTTTTTCCCAAAGATCAACACAAAAAGCAGCCTCTCTGTGATCAGAACACTGATGATTTTGCTCTAGTTGCAGGAGGAGGCAGAAGGAACGGCAGCTCCTGAGCCAGAAATTGAAATTGAAGATCTTGTATTGGAACAGAAATAAAAACTACAGGTTGGATAAAGGGATGCTGGGCTGCCTTACTGAGTTTTAGCTGTTCGAGCTAGATTAATAAATTTCCTGTTAACACTGTTGAGAATTTGCTTTAATCAGATTGCAAAGACACTATAACACTGAGGGGAGTAAAATATCAACTTAGTCTGTTAACATATACACAAAGAGAATAGACATTCATCTAGCAGCATAACATGACATGGTACAGTACATACTGTAGCATAGAAAAAAGTGATATGACTTACAGCAGAGAAAATGTCCCTTTTACACATGACTTATATACATTTTTGGGACCAATCAGAAAATCGTCGTCGTTTAGTTGTGTCCGACTCTTCATGACCCCATGGATCACAGCACGTCAGGCCCCCCTGTCTTTCACTGCCTTCCGGAGTTTGGTCAAATTCATGTTGGTAGCTTCAATAACACTGTCCAACCATCTCATCCTCTGTCGTCCTCCTCTTCTCTTGCCTTCACACTTTCCCAATATCAGGATCTTTTCCAGAGAGTCTTCTCTTCTCATGAGATGGCCAAAGTATTAGAGCCTCAGCTTCCGGATCTGTCCTTCCAGTGAGCATTCAGGGTTGATTTCCTTCAGAATGGATAGGTTTGTTCTCCTTACAGTCCAGGGGACTCCCAGGAGTCTTCTCCAGCACCACAATTCAAAAACATCCATTCTTCGGCGGTCAGCCTTCTTTATGGTCCATCTCTCACTTCCATACATCACTACAGGGAAAACCATAGCTTTGACTATGTGGACCTTTGTTGGCAAGGTGATGTCTCTGCTTTTTAAGATGCTGTCTAGGTTTGTCATCGCTTTCCTCCCAAGAAGCAGGCGTCTTTTAATTTCGTGGCTGCTGTCACCATCTGCAGTGACCATGGAGCCCAAGAAGGTAAAATCTGTCACTGCCCTCTATTTGTCAGGAGGTGATGGGACCAGTGGCCATGATTTTAGTTTTTTGTTTTTTGTTTTTTAATGTTGAGACTCAGACCATTTTTTGCGCTCTCCTCTTTCACCTAAGGCCTTGTTGGACAGCCACTTTCCTTTCTTCATTTCTTTTTCTTTGGGATGGTTTTTGTTGCTGCCTCTTGTACAATTTACGAGCCTCCATCCATAGTTCTTCAGGCACTCTGTCCACCAAATCAAGTTCCTTAAATCTGTTCTTCACTTCCACTGTGTAGTCATAAGGGAATTGCTTTAGATTAAACTTGACTAGCCCAGTGGTTTTTCTTACTCTTCAGTTTAAGCTTAAGTTTTGCTATAAGAAGCTGATGTTCAGAGCCACAGTCAGCTCCAGGTCTTGTTTTTGATGACTGTATAGAGCTTCTCCATCTTTGGTTGCAGAGAATATAATCAACCTGATTTCAGTATTGCCCATCTGATGATGTCCATGTGTAGAGTCACGTCTTGTGTTGTTGGAAAAGAGTGTTTGTGATACCGGCTTGTTCTCTTGACAAAACTTTATTAGCCTTTGCCCTGCTTCGTTTGACCTTCAAGGCCAAATTTACCTGTTGTTCCTTTTATCTCTTGACTCCCTACATTAGCATTCCAGTCCTCTATAACACTGGTTCTTAACCTTGGGTTACTCAGGAGTTTTGGACTGCATCTCCCAGAAGCCTTCACCACCAACTGTGCTGGCTGGGGTTTCTGGGAGTTGCAGTTCAAAAACATCCCAGTAACAAAGGTTAAGAACCACTGCTCTATAATGACAAGAACATCTATAGCTTCTCTGAATTACTCAAGCCCTTTCACCACAACAAGGCAGCAATCTGTGAAGGGGTAGTTAGTCCCAATTGTAATAAACCCATTGAATGAATGCCACTTGTTAACAGTCATGGCTGTCCCATTGATTCAAGATGATAAACCTAGTTGGAACTAAAGTAAAAATTTAGCTTTATGCTTTCATTCATAGCATTTCAAACATATGAAGGCATACAGTGTTTTATCCAAATGGTTTAGTCATGCTTTGGACAATCCAAAAAAATACAGATAATCAGTACAGTACTGTTGTTTATGTTCTTCAAACAGCAGAAAGCTTGACAGGTGAATCAAAATGATTCTCGATAACCAAATAGACTTTTTACATTTAAATAGATTAATGTTTTGATTGTGGTAGGGCAGTGGTTCCCAACCTTGGGTAACCTAGGTGATCTTGGATTGCAGTTCCCAGAAGCCTTCACCGACAGCTGTGCTGGCCAGGGTTTCCGGGAGCTGTGGTCCAAGAACACCTAGGTTAGATTAGGAACCATTGTGGTAGACAGTGCAATTCTCTGCATGTCCCTTCAGAAAGAAGCCCCACTGAATTCAGCAGGATTTACTACCAAGTGAGAAGATACAGAAAACCTAACCGGACTGTTAACCCTGAAAATCGGGTTGATTCTCCGGCAGAGGCAGCAGACTAAGACACGAGACAACCAGCTGTATAGAATGCCAATTATTTATTAAATTACACAGCTAGGGCCCAATCTCTTAAAAGCAGAGAAGAGCCCCGAAACACGGGTGCATGGATGTTTTATAGGAATACACACAAAGGGCCATAAACAGTTAGATTCTGATTGGTGTCCTGAACCCGAAACTTTGGATCTCTATGCCCATTGGCCCTAAATGTTCTGTGGGTCTGACTTATTGGCTACACCTGAATGTGTATATGATACGCATGCCCCCTTGGCCTTAAGGTTATGAATTACTCAGATGGCGACTATGTGTCTGATTTGACAGTACCCAGATATTCGTTTTATCTCTGTCGTTTTGTTTATTGTTACATCTCGTATATGGCCTTCAAGTAACAGCTCTTCCCTTGGTGTCAAAATGGAAGTGCCTTAGCTTCCTCCCTTCGCATACCAAGGGTGCCAATTATCTCCTTAATTGCCCTCTGAGCAGGCCTGTAGATACATTCAGATACATAAAGTTACACAAGTATTCATGTGCAAGACGTTACAATAATTAAGTTGTATTGAAACTAAATACAATTGCTGTGTTGTTGAAGAAGCAATGGGAATATAAGAAGCAATGGGAATAAAAGCGGTGCATGGAGTGAGATACAATAATAATAAAATGCTTATTTGTTAACCCCAGAATGGGCAGCCTTCACTCCCCCCTTTTTAAATTCTGACAACAATAAGATGGCGGAATTTAAACTCTAAACCACAAATTGCAGAAGCAACAAGTAAAGACATAACAGATTTTGAAAGGATGAAATTGGAAAAGTCAGGAAGCCAGGACTGGTAAAAAGCAGTTGCAAAACCATATGTTTCACAGAGAGTAAACTTAGAAATAATACAAGCAGTTAAACTTTAAAACAAAAGCACAATTCCCATCAGGATGATACATATGCAAGGAAAAGAAATCCTATCATTTTTATTACAGCACTAAATTTCTTTGCTCTATGGTGTAACGGCGAAGATCTTCCAACCTCTGTCTGTTTTCTATCCACTGGGGGGGGGGCAGCGATCCCTTCAACCTTTTTTTTTCTGTAAATGAGAAACTCCAAGCAAATAGTTAAGCTAATCTTCCCCAACCCCCCTTGGAAATCTCCTTTGTCAATCTTAAAAGTACTGTAGTTCCTTTTCAGAAACATTTCAGTGTGTGAGTAAGTATTTTCAACAAATTTTCATGCAGATGGTACAGTTTCAATTGTCCAGATGTCCAAGAACACAAATTATCAAGTAATGCAGTAATTTTCACATGTGTGTCTAAGGAATTCCCACAGAAAGTGCCTATGTAACAATTCTGGTAAAACAAGCAGGCCATTCCTGGTATGAAATCAGCCCCCCTTGTCTCTCCAGCTCCCACTTTGTGCATCTGGAGAAGCAAGGAGGGGGGTCTGAACGTTCCCGGCAATTCTGCTTGCTATCTCTTATCTACTAACCTAACCTATTCTATCTTCAAATTCTCTTCCTTTGCATTTCTCTTGCACTTCATCACCGCCAATCATAGCTCTCTTTCCTCTTCTCCTACTGTCCTGAAGTCCCTATTTCTCCAAAGTTCCCCAAAAACAGGCAACACCCTAAAAGCACAGTGGGAGTCTGTAAAAATTTATTTTCCCGGCCCTGGGCCAATGTGAGGGCACAGGTGAAGTCTCAGGTGGAAGGGCTTGTGCCTCAACCATATGAGTCTACTTTTAGGCAAATGGTGGCAGAAGGGTGGCAGAGTTCAAACACATACTCAGAATGAGTCGTGGCTTCAGGCTAACCAGAAGTAAAGTCAGAGGGCCCCCCCCTTTTGCTCCAGCACCGGACTGTTACCTGCACTCCCATAGAAAATCAGCATGCCTCCTTTATGAGAAAGACAGCAGCTGCCACAGCTTGTAACCATGAGCGCCAGCCCTTGGTCACTATGTCCAACTTTTGAGAGATAAGCTACAGGCCTTCGCCAGTTGCCAATCATCTGCATGGGGACTCCCAGTGCCATGCTGATTCACTCATGAACAAATAGGTGGCTGTTCTGTGTCAGGCAGCCCGTTCTGGGGCAGAGAGTAGCCTCTGCTTCAGGAGCTGGAAAGCCTTCATCATGCATGGAGTCTCCTTTTAGCCCTTTAAGTGCCTCATAGAGAGAGGATGCCCAAACAGGAAAATTTGAAATCCAAATATATATTTATTTCAGAATCCCACTATACCTAGAAATGTACACCAGCCCCATTTAGTATCTGGGAGGGGGACTTGGGAAATAGAAGGAAAAAAAATTCCAGATAACTCACCTCTGTGGTTTCAACTTGCGCTTCCCAACTCTGAAGCCTTCCTTTCTCAAACACGTACTCTGCCAACAATCCACATACTGCATCTTCCATTGTCCTGCATGTTTTCTGTGGGATTCCATAGTCAACAATTCCCCTAGTGTCTTGTGTGTGTGTGTGTGTGTGTGTGTGATTCTGGTTTTTTTTTCCTGATTGCTGGAGGTGAAGTCAAGGAACCTGCATCCTCCGGCCTGTACTGTTGGTGTGGCTCCCCCCCCCTTCTGAAGCTGCTGAAGAGGAGGGAGGGGAAGTTCCCATGTCTCTCCTGTTACTGAATCTGGCAAGTTTTTTTTTTTTTGTCTTGCTTGCTTTGTCTTTCTCTGTTTCCTTATCTTTGTTAGGACCTGCCACTAAAACTTTATACTTGCAGGTCGGTGGGGGGGGGGACTACATAATCCATAGAACCATACAGGATGTTGTTGGTCTCAGAGGGACTAACTTTAAGTTTCCCTTGTATCTTTTCGGGCTAGGCTGATACTGAAGCAAAACAGCCTACTATCTCAGATGATTTTCCTTCCCCCCTTTGTTGCATCCTCTGCCAGAAACACAGCGTAGGAGCGTCCCCCGAGTTTGCTGTGCCTTACCAGCGCAGGAACCACCCATATTGGTGATTCGTGCCTAGCAAGAATCTTATTGCCCGGCCGGGTCTCCCTTCTAGAGCGCCTGGGGCAATCACTCTCCACTCTCAAGCCTCGATGAGCTGTCACACATTCCTCCGTTCGTATCACTCACAAGCCCTGTTCACTGCCCACTTGCGTTCACCTTTCAAGCATCACGGGCCGGAGCCTCGGCAAGCAGGTGGGGCGTCTTGGCAGTGAAGGGTGGCTATCAAACGCTTTTTCCCAGGTCTCACGGGATTACCGTCTTTCAGGAGTCTCCCGTATCTTATGGTTCACGAAGAGCACCTTTTCTGGAAGCTCACCGTGGAGGGCGAGTGGCGGGACTCAAAGGTCCGGGACCCAGTGTCTGTGCCTCACGTTGAGGAGTAGTTAACTCACCGGAGTTTCCCGGCCAACGCACCAAATGTTAACCCTGAAAATCGGGTTGATTCTCCGGCAGAGGCAGCAGACTAAGACACGAGACAACCAGCTGTATAGAATGCCAATTATTTATTAAATTACACAGCTAGGGCCCAATCTCTTAAAAGCAGAGAAGAGCCCCGAAACACGGGTGCATGGATGTTTTATAGGAATACACACAAAGGGCCATAAACAGTTAGATTCTGATTGGTGTTTATTGTTACATCTCGTATATGGCCTTCAAGTAACAGCTCTTCCCTTGGTGTCAAAATGGAAGTGCCTTAGCTTCCTCCCTTCGCATACCAAGGGTGCCAATTATCTCCTTAATTGCCCTCTGAGCAGGCCTGTAGATACATTCAGATACATAAAGTTACACAAGTATTCATGTGCAAGACGTTACAATAATTAAGTTGTATTGAAACTAAATACAATTGCTGTGTTGTGGAAGAAGCAATGGGAATAAAAGAAGCAATGGGAATAAAAGCGGTGCATGGAGTGAGATACAATAATAATAAAATGCTTATTTGTTAACCCCAGAATGGGCAGCCTTCAGGACTCTTCACTGCCTCACCCCATCCTTCCCTGCTCCTTCCACCTATGTTGCTCTATGCATAGTGCCTCAATCATCAATTTTCTCTTCCCTTAGCAGTATGCTTTCTGTACTACAGCAAATGAAACTGATTAGATTGTGTTTTCTCAGAAATATCAGAGGCTGAAATCCTGTTGCACAGCTCTGCGTGCACAAAACTGCCACTAACTAAAGGCTTCCTTCAGTGATTATAGGATGCATGCAACTTTTTTACAGTGTGTATGAGTTGTGTGACTTGGCCTTGAATGAACAATTAAGGGCTACAAGTTGCACGCATCCCCAAATTGCCAAAGAAGCTTTTAATCAACAACAGTTTGTTGCTGGCAATGACATCATTCTCACTGCACACACAGAGCTTTGCAACAGGATTTCATCCCGTGAATCAAAAGAAATATCTGAAACTATGATTCTATTAGAAGCACAAATTACACAGGCTATTTATTTAAGAGGATTCCTAACAGTATTGTCACATTCATTATGCTTAATACATGGTATAGTGATATATTTGGAAGCACAGTTGCTTACCAAACTTCCCACTTCGCCAGTAGAGTTCAAAAGTACAAGTATTTTCATCAGTCTATGTCAAGGAATGAGGAGCAGGTCTGCGGTAAAGCTAATAACCGTTGATTGTTAATTCAAATACTTAACATTAGAACAGGAATAGTATATTATTCTTTGGAAAACCCAGGTCTTTCCCAACTCTTAAGAAGACTGAAACCCAACTCTTTGTAAACTGGAAAAACTGAAGGGGCAATGCTGATGATGCCATTATCCCTGGTAATCAGAAAACCCTGGGGCTTCAACTCTTCAATCCTTACCTCTGCTTGCGTAATGTTTTCCTACAGTCATTCCCATGGCAACTGATCTTCCTGCTTCAGCATTGTTTATCTCCCCAGTTCTCTGAACAATCTTCACAAAATGTGCAAAGGTGATCATATCTTAAATAACCTAGTGAATCATTTACGTGTGAATAACATAGACTGGGCAATCAGGTATGACTGTACAGAAATCCATGCATGTAACTTCACTTGCAGTCTACAAGTTTTACAAATATGAAGACCGCATGTCTGTTATCCAATGCAGCAAGGGGAACAGTGCGTGCAATTCCTCATCTAATCAATGTGATATGAATATAAAATATGGGATGTAAATACACACATTTTCTTCATTCAGTGTCTTCCTTTCAATGGCTAGTATCCTGTTAGTTAGTTATGCCAGTATTAACTGCAATGGCATACTGTAAACTCTAGTGGTGAATTGCCACTAGTTAATGTGTCATCACTTTTATCCCTAATTGGGCACCAACTCATGCACCTGGCACACCATTAGTGACAAGTTAACTAGTGGCAATTCATCACTGCAGTTGACACCCTCGCATTAACTAACAGGCTTCTGGTCAAGTGACAGACCGTAATGTGTATACATAGAGCGAAATCTAATTCTTAGTTCCAGCCAGTGTAGACCTAGTGAAATGTTAACTCCACACTGAAGCATTAGGCTAGGTTGGTCCGATTTTTACAATCCTTTTGCTGGCAGGTGAAAGCCTTCCTTTCTTACATTGGCTTTCAACTGCTTTATTATATTATTGTATAATAAAGGGATGCAGCATATTTTATTGGCATATTTTTAATCAGATATTCTAAAGATGTTTTAACTTGTTTCATTTAATGATGTTTTTAGCACTGTTGATTTAATAATAGTTTCATGTTAATGTTTTAATTTACAGTTATTTTAAGTATAAGTATTTTTAGTTATTGTATGCCGCTTTGCATGCCTTTATTGGGGGAAAGTCAGAATATAAATTAGGTAAATAAATAAACAAACAAACATATTCTACTGATTCAGTGGCTAAAATCCTATTGGTCGTCAAATCTCCATTGATTCGGTGGACCTATTCTACTTGTGATTTATTATTCTAAGCAATAGGATAAAAGCCAGTAGGAAGTTACAACTAGAGTAGGCCCATGGAATCAGTGGGGATTTGGAGTGCTCACCATCTCCCAAGATAATTGTTGTACTGCTCTAATAGTTAGGAAAGTTTTCCTGGCATTCAACCAAAATTTGCCTTTCTTTAACTTGAGCCCATTATTTTGTTTCCTACATTCTGAGATGATTGAGAACAGATCCTGGGCTCCCTCTGTATGAAAAGATTTAAAGTATTTGAAAAGTGATGATATATTTCCCCTTAGTCTTTTGTTCTCATGGCTAAACATGCCTGGTTCTTTCAGTCTTTCCTCACAGGGCTTGGTTTCCAGTCCCCTCATCATTCTTGTTGCAATCCTTTGAACTTGTTCTGGTTTGTTGGCCAGTTTTTGATATTGTGCAGCAATATCAGGCTGTTTTCTGGCATTTTGAATCATAGATACAGAAGCACAGTATCCCAAATTCATAAATCAGAGAGTTAAAGAAGAAGAAGAAGAAAGAACTGAATTACTTTAAATTAAATGGTTCTAGACCTCAAACTGGATTGTGCATTACAAAGCTATGCAAACAGGATTGTGCCTATCTGCAATGAACTGCTTAAACTAAAACCTCTTTTTCAATGGATTTTGATTCAGGAATTTGTTGCTGAACTGCTCAATCGATTAAGTAGTTTTTAAAAAAGACTAGCTCTCAAAAGAAATTACTCAGCAGGGTAAACAGATCATACAACATGTGTCGGCAACCCTCGGGTGGAAGGCAGTTCTCAGGAGAAATGGATATGAAGTTCGAGCTATGCTCAATATGGGGCCTGGTGTACTGCAAAGCATTCATTCTCAATATTACCTTGGACTTCTAACTGCAGGGAATGGTATGTCTGTGGGAAAAAGACTTGGAGTACCGGAAAGCTGCTGAAGGCAAGGTTGACATCATATGAGTATGTATAGACTTGTAGTTGGCCTAGATACGGGTATGGCAGCAGAAGCCTCCACCTTATTAAAAAAATTGCTTAACAGCATCTAGAGAAAGGACATGTTTTGACCAGACCTTGGGAAAGTTACTTTTTTTGACAGCTGTTCCCAGAATCTTCCAATTAGCATGGGTATGGTGACTTTTCCAAGTTCATGTTCTGACCCTACCATCTGGCTCATAAATTCCATCAGGGTTGCCATGTCTCATTCACAGAACTGAAGAGGAGATGAAAGGAGACATCATGGCCTATTGGTCACCCTCCTCTCTTTTCCCACCACTTATTTTTTATTCTTTCCACAGAAAATCTGTTCAGGAAGAAAAAAATGTTGCACTGGGAACTGACTGATTTGAAGCAGCACTCCTTGTCCCATACTCAAGAGACTGGGAGGCCCACTTCAGGATCAGTAAGAAAAGGGCTACGCTCCTTCCACTTGCCTTCTTACTGGACAGCAGCCTTCACCCACGCTGTGCCCCCCCACTGCCGCCATTTTGGACAGCAAATCCCAGCAGCCACTGCTAACAGTTTGGCTATAAATGAGAGATCATTGGAGATGAAGTATAAAAAACCTGGAGTGCACAAGATCATGGAACCCAGCTCTCCCTGGCTTAATTAATATGGACTAGGCACAGTCTGTATAGGAAAACATGGGTTGTGTCACCACTGCATTTAGTTGGACTCTTGAGTAGGTTTGTATGCGTAAGTGTGTATTGTTTCTCCACCGCCCCCTAGAGTCGGGCACGACTCGACTAAGAATGTCAAGGGGAACCTTTACCTTTAGGCACAGTCTGTGTAGGAAAACATTTAGTTGGACTCTTGGGTAGTTTTGTGTGCATAAGTGTGTATTGTTTCTCCACAAGGCCTATTGCTGGCCTTTGCAGTTACCTTTGTTCGCATCTGGAGATGTGTGGACTTTTGACTTTGAACTACAGCTCCCAGAATTCTTCAGGCAGCTCTGCTACTGGGAGAATTCTGGGAACTAGTCTGGAAAACACCCACTTTCTTGACATGATACTAACTTTCAGAATTCATTCCAATGTGGTATTCCCATTGACATATAGGAACAAAACTGTTATAATGACTAAGTGTGACAAATGGGTACGGCAGCCGGGGGGGGGGGGTGAGTGGTAAAGGCGGGAAAGAAATGAGGAGGCGAATCTTCTTCAAAATCAACAAGTTTATTTGAATAAGAATTTAACTCAGCTGGATCAAACGGATCCCTCAAAACATCGTCCAATAACAAATGGTATCTTTTGGGGCGCCGTGTTTCCCCATTCCCATCGATGTCTACCAGGGGGCCGGGCCAAAGCGCTCCCGATCTGTCATCGGCCGTAGTGGGGTGCTCCTTACCGCGCACACAGTCCCACAACAAGGGTGGCGGGCCCAGTCTCCCTCCAGAGGCTTCTGTTGGAACTCGGGGCCTGGTATGATCACCTTCCGGCCACCAAGGAAATTCCGGGGGTACACTGACACGATCCATTCCAATGGATCGTACACGCGGCCGCGACTGCCTGGGGGTAAGGGTTCTGGCAGTAAACCCCTTCCTTGCCTTAAGTTAGGAAATTCCCGTGCAAGGCCCGGTGTGCCTTCGCTCTCGAGCATGGGTTCGGTCTGAACCCCTCGGTTCACATAACCTCCTAGTGCTCCTTCTCCCAACCAACTGAAAACCCGCGCGTTTCCCTCCTCCTTTTCATCCTCCCACATGATCAAATCAAACTCCACCCCCTCTTCATCAGCCAGACAGACTTCGGTAGACCTCCTCTTCATTCCCTCATCCTGATCTATTTCAACCAAGACGCCCTCCACGCAGCCACTCTCCTCTGTCTCTGCTTTTTCTTCGGAGGACGGCACACTCAGACTCACTCCTTCACACTAAGGAAGGATTTTTAGCCAATTTAATTCCTCTATGAGCCTGACGAATAAAATAGACCATGAACTACATGAACATGCTTCTTCATACAGTGTGCTATTATTATTATTATTATTATTATTATTATTATTATTATTATTATTATTATTATTATTATTATTATTATTATTATTATTATTATTATTATTATTATTATTATTATTATCATCATCATCATCATCATCATCATCATCATCATCATCATCATCACCACCATCATCATCATCGTCATCATCCCATATTTCTGAACATACTTCTGAACATACTGCAGCGTATGCACTGTGCATGTTGTTTTTATTTATTAACTTTATATGCTTCCCTCAGAGCAACTTATAATGAACTGTGATAAAACACTGGGTGTAAAATTTAAAAAATATAATATAATGCCTGATACAATCTATCAAAAAGAAACTGAGAACAAATTACAAAACACAAAGGACTCCAGTTAACAGCCTAATTAAGAATATTTTCCAAGTTTTACCTGTAAGCAAGTGAATTTCACTAATGGAGGAGTTTAGAATTCTTGAGAACTTTCTAGATCTTTTAAGTCAGCCATCCTCTTTAGTTTGAATGGTGCAACAGCTCCAGGACAGCCTCAGCCAATCTCAGTGCTTATGGGAAACGTGTGGGTGAAAGCCTTTCTTCCCATCGGTAGAACCAATGTTGGGCTTCATAAAACAAACAACACTTTAAATTTTGCTAAGAATTAAAGAGGTAACTCATATATGTAGATAGGTAGGTATTTATTTAAACTATTTTAACCTTCCTTTCTCCTGAAAAAGGATCCTTTGGGGACTGGTGTTATCAGGTTGCCACCTCATTTTGTAGCACTTGATGTCTTTAAAGGCAGCCACACAAATTATATTAAGCCAGCCTGTACATTTTGAAGGCATAGGTTATGGATACAGGGTGGCACTCATAAAAGAAAGGGTACCATTGAAAAAAAAATTGCTCCTGGCTGGAACCACTGCCTGAGAGCAAAGCCATTTCCAAGAATACCATCCCCAGGCTATGGATCTGTGAGGGCAACCTCATCTGAGAAGATCACTTACCAAACCTCTGTGTAAAGATATAACTTTAGACCACCCCCCTCTATCTTATATTGATTAAACTATAATTTATTATACTTTTTTAATGGGTCAGAGATCGTAAATAAAGATTGATTGATTGATACTATACTTTTTAATACCCTGACATATATGCTACACAACAGTTCAGAAATGGCACTGCCTTACAGGGATAGAAGAGGTCTGTAGTAAGAGAGATGCTCAAGTGTCATCAGCATATAAGTCACACTATATCAGATCCCTCAATGATTTACACCCAGCAGAATCTAGCTTCATCTTGCAGAAAAGATGATTGGATTTTTTCCCTTGATCTTTTCCCCCCAACCCAAAACACATTTTAGAGAAGGGATCTTTTTTTATGTGAGGCATTTATCAAAAACCACCAGGCTCTCACTACTTTGCTATACTATCACCTGGAATAGTTCTGGCAAGTTTTTCAAAATTTATTTTTCCTTCCCTAGATGATGTGTTAACAGTGGAATAATAAGTCAGTGTAACTGGTAAGCCCAGTGCAATGCAGGAAATGGTACAGTGTGCTGTGGAGTTGCAATACAATGCTTTTATTCATGACTAGATTCTTTGATGATGGTGGTGATGCTGCAAAATTCAAATGATAAACCCCAGGGATTGAATTAGAAAGAGGTCAGCTGAGGGCCCCAAGCACGGACCATTTTAGCAATATGGAGAAGGGGAGAATCAGGCATGGGAGAACATGACTTGGCCCTTTTAAAAAAATACTATTTTCTGCTTTATGGAGAAATGCCCTTAGACATTTTTGTAGCTCTATCAATAGAAGAACCAGAATCCAGAAATAAAAAATATTGTAGTGTGGACATGTGCTGAACAACTAAAACATGTGTGTGTGTGTGTGTTCTTGTTTTTTTTTTCCAAATGTAGACACTATAAAAGTGTGATTTTCCTTCAGTTTCATGTCCCTTCATGTAATTAAAAGGTGGGGTTTCCTGTCCCTTCATTTCCTTTCAGACATCAATGACTAAGCGGTGTTCAGGTCATGAGTCCTTCTGAGCAACATGAATGACTTCACCAGAGAGTTTACTTTGTTGGATTCCAATTTGCCGAATCCCAGAGCCAGAACCTGCTGATTAGAAGAGTCAGGAAACTGTGGTCACAAAAAGTAAAATTTCAAAACTCTGGCTCCATCTAGCTCCAGTAGTCCACCCATAGCAATAAAGGTGTTCAGAGCAAATACAGTTTTCCAAAGGATGATATTTTGACTTCTGGTTCCTTGGCATATGGTTGTCTGGGGTACAGGAAGAATTAACATGAAAGTTCACACAGCATATTATGTCCCCTCTCTCGTCCCTTCATTACTGAGATATTTCAGAAGTGCATTTTCTAAATTCTCCAGGCGTCTGTACAAAAGGCTGGTTTACCCTGGATTACCTTACAAAATCCAGGAATGAAATTAATTCTCAGCAATTGGTGGTCAAATTGTTTCTATATGACTAAATTTATACAGTGAATGAAGAAAAAAAATCTCAGTCCATTTCATTGTTTTGAGAAGAATGCTGCATAGGCAGGAATAACACTGACATGTCTCTGAACATGTGTTCCATATTGCTCCTGGCATATAATTTGTACCTTGGAGAATGCTGCTGTTGTCAAATGCCATCAAGCTGCATCCAATGTATGGCAACCCTAATAGGGTTTTCAAGAGATATAAGATAGGTAAGGAGTGGCTTTACTGTTGCCACCACTGACGAAAGTTCCATGAACAGGGAACAGAACCCAGGTCTCCTGAGCCCTAGGCCATTACCGCACAGGCTCTTGGGGGCAATATTTACCTTAAAAGCTTGTGTGCCATTTTAGTTGCAATGGTAAAATTGGCACAGTTCATCCAGCAAATTATTTCCATCTCTTTACTTGCCCACCTAACAACTCTGTTCAGCAGGTTGTTCTTATTCCTGACTTAGGGAAGAGGAACTAAGAAATAAGAAGGAGGTAGAAAGGCATGCTATGTAAGAGTAAGTCTTCAGGGTTTTATTCATGGGCATAGGCAGAACTCTTTTTTAATGGGAAAGGAGGCAAAGAGTACATATATATACGTACCTGAGGTCTCTCCTTCTTATGTAGGTGCAGTTGCAGGCCATTGTCTAGTTCAATGCATCTCTGTCAGAGTCATGGAAGGAATTACAGTACTCAGAGGTCTTAACTCCAGGGGCCCCTGCCAAATAAAGCAAGGCCCGTGGCTACTTGGGAGAGGGCCTTCTCTGCAATATGAAGAATAGTTTTCTCACAGAGGCTGGCATGGTGTCTTCTCTTCAAGCTTCCCAGAAGCAGGTGAAGACTTTTTTGATTTGCCCTTTTAAATATATTTGTATTTTGTAAATGTAAAAATGGCTTATTTTTCTATGACTTATTAAATGATTTTTAAAAAATTGAATTCATTTTATTGTATCGCCTAGCAACATTGTCCTGATAACAAGCTGGCCTAAGTATTCCAAATATTTTCACACTGTCTGTGGTTTTCCTAAAGCAGTCTTTCCCATGTTTTCTGAGCAGCATTTGTTATACAAGTTCCTCAAGGCTGTAAACACATATAAACCCACAGAACAAACAAATAGAAAGGGTCATTCTAAGGCTCCAGCAGAAAGTTTAGCTACCGGGAAAAACAGGACAGATAGGGCTCAGCAACTTTACCTCTCCAACATATAGATTCATGTCAACAAGAAACACAAAACAAAGCAAAAGCAAAAAAAGATGTTGTGGCACTTTAAAGACTGCTATATTTAACATTTAGTGGAATGTTGTCCTGCTGTTCAGACATATGAGTTATTATACAGAGATTTAATGAAAGGCTCTAAGAGACAGTGGTGTCTGGTTGCATTTCACACCTAGAAATGATTTATGACCCGTTTGGTATTCAGTTCTTTTGAAGTCAAAGTTCCATGAAGGAATTTTTTTTCTTTCATGTTGTGTTTCTTGTTGAACTGCTTACATAGACAAAAATGGCCACAACTCCAACAACTACAACTATATTGATTAATGCACACAACTTTATCAGCATAGTATCTATTTGCCTCAGCTAACTTTGACTTTCTAAGTCTGAAGGAACTGAAACATCAGATCGGCATTCTGATTAGCCATGTTGCCCTTCCTTCTCTGTTAGCCCACATTCTGAAAAGTAAAGTAAAAAAGGACTAAGCTCCAAGACAAGGGAAAGGCCCAGGACGGTTAAAAATGAAACCTAGAAAAGTGTTTTTTTTTTTAAAAAAAAAAAACAACTCTTCAAAAGAGAGTAAATTAATGTCAAATTGATGTTTAACTCATTAGCAGGCAGGCCGAGAAACAGGGAGAATAACTGCCCTTTTGCAAAGCAATGGGAATATAATTAATAACTTGCTGTTGAGTTGATTCTGAGTTATGGCAACTTGTGCCGTTGTTTTCAAGGTATAAAGTACTCCAAAATGGTTTACCAGCCCCTTCATTTGTGTGAAGTCTGCAACTGTGTAGGTTGCCCAAGACCACGTAGGCTGGCCTTTCTCTTACAAAGCAGAGTGGGAAACTGAACTCCAAACCCCTGGCTCCACAGCCAATTGTTCTGGTTCCCTGAGCAATCCAGCCAGCAGTCCCAATATATAAACTCCTAAATAAAGGCCAAGTTATGACACTTGGGACAGAAATCAGATAATCATTCTCCCATGAACATGGGTAAATTTATCATTCTGCCAGACTGGAACATTCCAACCCGTCCTGTCTACTACTGTTATCTGCCTGTTGGCAGGAGGTGTACCTTTCTTCTTGATAATCTTGACCACTAACTGTATAAAACTGGCTCCTTGTAAATGGTAAACTGAGGCTGAGAAAAGGTGTCATATGCAAGACCACTTATGTCATGTCATGAAAAAATGAAGCAGGGACCTATCTATGAATAAACATCCAGGAGATTACACTGTTTTATCACTGGCAGATATCTACATGTGATACACCCATTACAATAGGATCATTTGTCATTGTTCAGTCATTGCCAGTGGTCTACCAAAGTATGAATTACTCCACAAACTGAGATAGGCTCAATGTACCTCTTTGTCTCTTCCACTTCCCTGTACAGAAACTTTTCCCAAATGCCTGGCTTCCCAAAGCAGATGAGGCTTCAATTCACTTATGAGGAAAAGGCATGAAAAAGGTCAACTGTTGCATTTGTGCAGAGTGTACTGTGTGGAAATGGGAAAAGTTACTTCGTTTTGGACCACAGGTGCCCCAAACACCATATAGTTTTGAAATTTTAAAAAAGTGTTCCTGTATATGGCGCTGTGACTGAAAAGTAGCTGATAAATCGAGCAGTTAATAAACACATTCTATAAAACTTCCTATAACCTTTTAAACTAAGTAGCCATAAGCACACCCTAACTTTCAAAATGTCATGGTTCTTCAAGTATTTCACAATCTTACAGCACCTCAAAGACTAATACATTTTATTGCCATTAACTTTCATAGCCTGCAAATCAGTTCTTCATATGCATTCGAAGAAGCAAATAAAACTTGATAGTCTTTAAGGTGCCCCAAGACTCCTTGTTGTTCTTACTGCATAAACTCAGCTCCTCTCTCAGAAATTTCTTCAGCTGCTTAAATTTCAGCAAAGCAGAAGTATAAGCAAAAGAAGGAAAAAATATGTAGCTGGATTTTGAGAACAGCACAATAAAGGCACCTTGCAAATATCAGTCTAAAAGCAAATATTTCCTACTTTGGCATTTGTCCCCTTGCCAACATTTTTCGGCCCAGGAAAGACAAAAAAACACACTGAGTCAAGGAAGAATAATGAGGGATACACTAAGACAGCAATGGTGAACCTATGGCACATGTGTCACAGGTGGCACGCAGAGTCCTCTCTGGAGGCACGTGAGCCGTAAGTCACCGGATCGCTACCCCCAACACACACACACCCCCGCAGCCAAACCTAAGGCGGTGGCTACAAGTGCAGTGCTGGTACCCCGACAGGTGGTGGGCCAGGATCCGGAGCAGCTGCCACTAGCGGCACATCCGGAGTGGAGTCTCGAGGCACCTCCGTGCCCAGGATTTCCCCTTCTGCTGTGACTCCCGGGCCCAAAAAGATTCACCGTTACTGCATTAAGATAGGGACCATGCAAGGCCTGGCTTAATCAAGAAGTTCATGAGGAGGCCAAGAGAAAGTCTAGGGGTCACCTGCATTGACAGGTTCCAGGAACAGTGAACTACGGTATTTTATTTTGGGAATCAACTAACAGCTTTTTTAAAAAAGCAAGAAGCAAAGAAACAAAGCAAAACCAAGAAAATGGGAGAAATGCACAATGTTCTTCTTTACATATAATTTAATATCTTTGCAATATTGTTATCACACACCTTATCCAGTTAGAGTCACCTTAGGGAAAATAATTAATCATTCTTCATTCCTCTAGTTTTATTCACAAAATCGACCAGCTTCAGCCTCCACTGAGATTCCCCGCAGCTGCCTTCCTTTTTCTAGAGATGATGAATGGCAGTTTTGCAGTGTTGAGAATGTTTGCCTGAGATGCTGCGGCAAACTTTCCCAAACCTATTTTCTTTCTCTCCCCCCCCCTTCTCATTCACACTCTTTTTCTTCTTACACTCGATGTGCTCACTTTTGCTTGCAGGAATGGTGATAGTTAGATGTCCGGTGTTCCTTCCGATCAAACTCATCATGGCTTTCTCTGTAAGTCAAACCAAGAATGCTGTCAGTGTTCAAGTCAAAGGTAATTTGGCCAGGCAATGTTTTGCATTTTTACCTCACTTTTACTACAGTGAGGCAAAGGTAGTATAGTAAGTGGCATAGAAACTGTCCCAAGGTCATCCAGTGAGTTTCGCACGTTAGTTCATAAACTGAACCAAGATCTCGCCAAACCCAAATACTCTACTACAATGTCATAGCAATAATATTCAGAACCAAACAATGGGGCCTTTGCAGGAGATATTGCCAAGGACCAATGATTTCTCCACTGATTTGAGATACAGAAACTCACAGATGTAGCTCATTCTCTTTTCATTACTGGAGCAAAAATTGTAGCCTGATGGGCTCAGCTGTTCTTCTGAAGAATACACAAATGCAAGAGTGGGTGGTACCTCTTATTGGACCACTAAAAATTTAAACAAGTTGCAAGCCTTCATGTATGAAATTCGCTTCCTCAGGCTAAGCACACCTCCTTCACGGATAGTATAGAAAAACTAGACAAAAATGCAAAAAATGATGTTACATGTGTGTGAGAGATGATCCAGATCTTCTTGAGGATGGAATTTTTACATCCCAGCTCTTGAGATGAAAAGGCTGCCAATTAACTTGTGAATGCCCCCCTCCCCAGTGTTTCACAGTAAGAAAAATGCTCGCACAGCTGAGGATTGTGAACTACAGAAAATAGTGGAAAGGAGATAATTCACTAGTCACTTGTTTTGCACATACTCAGTTTTAGTTCTGCTTCACATCAATTGTTGCCCCATTAAATGTTGCTGCAGGTCAACAGCATGTCAAGGAAAAAGGTTCCCCACCCCTGTTTTATTTGTGTGCCAGATTTTTATACTATTTAAATAAATTGTTATATTTTCTTAAAGAGTACACATGTTATGGGAAAAGTAGGCTCATTTATGTCTAAGAATCTTAGCCCCAGTTACTGTCTCACTGCCATGCAGAAAGAACAAAAAATGGCACCACATGGAAGGAGCTTCTCCAAAGAGTGGAAAAGTACTGTGAGTACACTTGGGTGTTCCATGAGCAATGGTGTGCAACCAATGTATCATTCACTTCCAGAAGCATTGCATGGGAGCAGCACCACCCACTTCATGGACACCAACCCCCTGGACGGTAGCTGAAGTCAAAGAAAAGTTCCTGCACACATTTCAAGCTCTTGCTGCTTCTGATCAAAAATAGTCTGGTAGTCCTGACATTTTAATTAGTTTTTAATTTTGCCTATATTTCATGGGTGTCCCTCATTTTGAATTGTTCAACACTCCGATATGTATAAAGAAAAAAAGGATAATGTCATGTGCATGTGTTTTATCATTATGTGTACTGGAAATGGCTTTAATTTCCTTGTATGGAAGTACAATGACAATAAAATAAATTCAAATCAATTCAATGAGTGGCATGTTAGGCTGAAGAGACTGCTTCAGACAGGTCCCATGCATCCATAAAGCTTGCCATGTGGGAACAACTGTGCTGGGGTGAGGTGGTAGAATGAACCACACACATGCCTGGGGTCCACGGAGGAAGGAATGGTAGGACAGAAACAAACAAAGAAAAAGAATTTGGTATCGAGGCATCTCGAGTCCTAGCATAAGGGTGGGGAATCCATGGCTCTTCAGATGCTGTTGAATAACAACTCTCATCATCTCTCATCAATATGCTAGCTAGGGCTGATGGGGGAACTTTTCCAACAACTTGGGGTGGCTTCCCCTAGATTTGCCTTAACAGAGGGCATTTCTGCTTATGACAGGAAAGGGGGATTTCCTGCCAGTTCCTCTTTCACCTTTCCAATACACTCACAGCCACAAAGAGTACACTGAGTGCTGATACAGTTGATCCCCAACCTTGTCAGGCACCTTACCAAGGAGTGCAGGAATCTGTGGGTGGAGAAAAAAAAGGTGTGGCCGAGAAGGCACTTCCTCCTTCCCATCTGAGTCACAGTGCAAGACTGGTGAACCTCTGGCTCTTGGGATGCTACCAGGCACTTTCCTCAGGGTGACCTTTGCTACTTGTGAACTATACCTCAGTTTTTATTTCCATTCTAGAGATGGGCAATTTGTTACTCTCCAGAGGTGGGTGGACTATAACTCCCATCATTCTTCACCAGTAGTTACGCTGGCTAGGTCTGTTGGGAACTGAAGTTCAAGAACACCTGAAGGGCCGCCAGTTGCCAGCCCTGTCCTGAACATAGGCAGGAAGAGTAAACAAAGAGTAAAAGGAAGCTGGCTGTTATGACACAAGGCTCTTGCCATTACCTGAAGCATCGCTGGCAGTAGAGGTCGTCATCACAGCCATGGCAGCGCAAGATGGCATCTTCATTGCATATGCAGCACCAGGGTAACTCTTCCTCGTCACTGTCTGATGTTTTCACAGGCAGGAGGGCATTTTTAGGGGCAGCTGAAATTTGGGCCTGATGGGGAAGGTGGAGAAATGCAACAAAATTATAAGGTGAATCATAGGATCAACAATTTACTTTGGCCTTTACTAGACAACAACAAAGTTTTTGCCGAATATGTCACAGCCTGAGATCCACAGATAGCATGGGTGTAGAAGTTGGGGGAACAGCCCATGTATTTGGGCTGGAGAGGAGGGTGTTTTGAGTTGCTTCTTCTGCACATAATCAGTTAATGTTTTTAAAAGCAAGAGTGTTGCAGAAACACTCACTCAAAACTGCCTGGTCATACCCAGATACCAACAAATGTTAAAGCTGTATGTTCTGCTATTCTGCGGATTACCTGTAACCCTCAGCAGAGAAAATGACAAAATGTCGTAATTGACTGATCCACAGTGAAAATTATCCTACCAGCGCACTCCACAAAAAGGAATTCTTCCTGATTTTCAGACCTGGATTGCCAAGTGAGGTTAATATGGCCTGAAAAACAGGTTCAAATTGTAGTTGCAAGTGCATTTGGGGAAGCAGAGCCTGTTCTAACATGTGTGTACCCCAAGACCATCTATCTACTTAGAAAGAAACATCAGACAGAAAGATCCTCACATGGCCCAAAACAGAGAATTCAATGGTATAATTTTAGAATGTGAATATTTGAAAAGGTTTTGGACTGTTCAGCAGGAAATCATTTGGTCCTCATGACATCCCAGTGTTTGTGTTCATCATCAGCACCTCTTGTTATTGAATATAATATATGTCTGAAAATTTTATGAAACTAACAGATGAGACCTGTGTTTGGACCATGCACGTTAACCATGACAATAACGGTCACCACAAATTCATTGTATAAATAAGAAAAAATCTGCTGCTACAAGGGGAGCAAAGTGGGATACTAATCAATCAATCAATCAATCAATCAATCAAAGGAAAACCTAATTTGCATTGAATTTACCTGATATTGCCTTAATACCTGTTCACATTGAACTCATATATCACATTTAGGATTTGGCCAGATGCTCACCTGACTCGATTTTTTGGCTGATTTCTGTTGTACAATTGTTGGTTGGGTAGACTGATCTGGGGAGATGTTGAAGCCACTTGCTTCATCCAGAGCTGCTTCTTCAGTAAGCTGATGGTACAGAATAGTGTGTGAAAGAAAGGCTTATTTTTTCATACCAAAGCTATACTCAGAGGCTTTCCATTTCTGAATCCTTTGATCAGTAAACACAAACCAGTTGCAATATTAAGCAAGGGAAAGAACCTGGCTTTTAATATACAACCAGATAATACTGCTGATGATAATAATCTTTATGAAGAAGAGGATGAACGCTTTGTGGAGGGATCTCTTAGTGAGATAAATATGGGTGTGCAATGGTAGGTTATGAAGCTATGTCCTCAAAATGAGTCCAGAAAGGCAGGCAGCCTTGCAGTCATACCAATAAGCCAGTACTAGCTGTCTTCATTTCTAAGTATTTATTTACTAATTAATTAATTAAATTTATACCCCATCCATCTAGACACAAGTTTACTCTAGGCGGCTAATGACCTTAAGACTTAGCATCAAAAGTACAGGTCTTTTTGATGCTCATGAGACATAACTGGCTGTTGGGGAACACAGACACCCCAGTACTGACTGCTATATGTAGGAAAGTTACATTCTCAAAAAAAAAACCCTCCAGTTTATTATTGTAGAATATTGTGATCCTGTATGCACAATACAAAATGCTAGGGAATGGCTCCTATATTGCTATCCAATATCATGCTTGTTTTGTTTGCAGGAAAAAGGATGACAAGGTTTGCATCGCAAAGAGCAGCCTCAGGGTTGACAACACCAACGGCAGCAATCAAGATAGTGATCTACAGCAGAGGTCGTCAACCCCCAGTCTGCGGCCTGCTGCTGGTCTGTGGCCTGAGCCGGACCGGGCTGCAAACACAGACCTCCTCCCCCCCTGCATGCACTCCCCTCCGCACAGCTGCTTTGCGCATGTGCCAGCGCCAGGATGAGCGCTCCCCCACCCCTTCACGCATGTGCCTGAGTGCCCAAGTGAAGTGGTGGGTGGCCGTGCGGGCGCAAAGGGGTGGGTGCTGGTAGGTGGGTATTACTCCACCGCTTTGCGCATGTGCCCAAGAGTGCACGCATCTGCTCGCACCTGCAGGGGGGGGCACCTTCCTCAGAGGTTCAGCTGGTCCGTGGTCCCAAAAAGGTTGGGGATCACTGGTCTACAGGGTGCACACTACCCATTCACACTCATCAAAAAACAGCCATGACCATTGTTTTGTTTGGGTGAGGAATTGTTGACAGATGAAAAAAAAGAGTTAGCTTCTCAGATTTTTCCTTGCTTGATGAATGTTAGTGACCACAAGAAGGTATCATCAGAGAAAAAAAGAATAATCTCATTCCTTCAAAGGACTGCGAGAAGCACCAGTGTGCTGGATCTGATACACAGTAACTTGTGTGAGCCATTCAATATCTCTGCCACCATAGCCAGCTAGTAGATAATAAAAGATCTGAGAAGAGCTGTTAATGATAAGACATTTTAAGGTCATTAACTCATACAGTCACCACACATCAGACATGACGTGATGCCAGGTAACATCTTTCGAGTTTTTTCCTTAAGTACGAGACAATTCTATAGTGACAAGAATGGTGGAATGGTTGAAACTATGACCGGATATAGGCACCAAAGCTCTGCTAACATTGAGTAAGGCTAACCTCAGCTACAAAGCAAAAACGCCAGTAATTTTACAACTTAAATGAGTGAGCTTCTGCATATTTGTTCTCTATTCTTTTTAAAAATGTTTTAAGTATCTTTACAGCCAGACACAGAATCTCTTTGTAAGAACTTTGTGTGTGTGTGTGTGTGTGTGTGTGTGAGTGTGAGTGTGAGTGTGTGTGAGTGTGTGTGAGTGTGAGAGAGAGAGAGAGAGAGAGAGAGAGAGAGAGAGAGAGAGAGAGATGGGGGGAGTAGAGGCACAGGCATTTGAGAACATGCTCAGGATATTACCATTACTACTGGCACCAGGTATTGAGACAAAAACAACATGATCAAGAAGGCAAAGAAAACTCCAGTTTCTGCCCACCTGTTTCAGAACTCTCTGAATGGCTTCTTCCTCATCCATTTCTTCATCGCTATCAGGCAGTTTGTAATCATTTAATGTAACTATGAGAAAGAGGGGGAAACTAATCATATGATGGCATCTATCAAGACAACCTCTCATGATCTTGCGTCTCTGCAAACAGGTGCAGGACTGCAGGGCACAGTTCAAGACAGTTGCCTTCTCTGGCCTGGATGCTCGTTCCAGGTGATAAACTGGATTGTGTTTTGACTCACAGTCCACCCTACTTGCTAATCCCTGAAAAGTCAAAGAATGGATAATAGACAGTTTGATAACGTGGGTCTTTGGACACCTCCACTGATCTGTCCAGAAGCCTAGTCAGAGAGCCAGCAGAGTGTAATGCTTCAACTGTTGGACTGGAGAACTCTTTGGACATTATACCATCTAGTAATGTAAAAAAGTAATGAAGGGAACATGCAAGCTCTGCCTCTCTCTGCTGTCACTTGTCACAAGTGGAAAGCAATGGTTTGAAGAGTTGTGCTTCTCCTATGTTTTCTTCTTGATTACTGTGAGGAGAGTAGTGACAGAGCAGGAAAGGCTAACACACTCCCCTCCCTCTGTGTTTAATATGACTGCAGCATTTGTAGGTTTGTAACTTGGAAAAGGCATGTTTCAATTCCCACTGAGTTATTAAACAGGGGTGGGGGATGATCATGAACCTGTCACCCTCAGGTTAGTTTACCTCATAGAGTTGCTGGGGATAATGAAGAGAAGAAAAGCCATATATGTTGCCTTGAGCTTATTGGAGGGAAAGGAGGATATACACATAAGAAACAAATGGTGTCTGTTCCTTGGCTATTTCTATAAGGCCTATACAGCCAATTCCACTTCCTTCCTCCTCACTTCCCCTAAGGTTTCCATCAAAGCTGCCTTGGTTTCCCATCAGCCTATCCATTATGCTTTCTTCTTAGTTCACTCGACTTATATCCAACTTGATCCCTCTTTGTGCTAGCGACTCACAAGGAATGCATTAATTTTCATGCCAGCTTCTGAAAGCCCAGAGGTACCTCAAAGGCTATCAGGGGTCATTTATCTTCTACTGCTGATGCAGACAAGGCCTACATCAGCTCTGAATTCCTGGCAGGTCACTCTGTCCATGAGCCTTTAACAGAGAATAGCCCATAATATTTTTGCTACCATGTTCTAAAAAAAAACTTCAGACACACAGACTTATGCAAAGTAAGGTTTAATTAAATGGAAATAGAACAGGCCAGACTGGATAAGTTTCCCCTGAAAACTGCACTGGTAACCCTATTGGTCAACACAGAAATACAGTTTGGAGTGATAAAAGATGGGACTGACTATCTATCTAATGTATATTTACAGCACAGACACTTTGCCTTGCCTCCTACAAGCTCAAGACCATGGGGTTGGTGTATGGTTGGCCAAGTCATAAACACAACTATATTGTCTAACAGTTGGGAATATTTAAAGGAATAATATGAATATCTGAAAGATGCCTGGGAGGAAGAAATAGGATTGGTTTAATTAAGACTAGGTTTGAAGGGGGCCTTAGCTTGCCTTTTCTAGGTCAGAAGATTTCTCCCTACTTAAAAGTCAGCCCTGGTAGGTTTGTGGCAACAGCCAGAACACTGTAATGATCAGGTGCAGGACTACCATTTTAATTTCCCCCCAAAACTCAGGGTGATACATTAACCTAACATAATGTAGTTTACAGGTGAAGGGGCTGAAAACATGTTCTTATTAGGTTATTTTAAGTCAAAGCAGCTCTAAGACAAACTCACTTGGTACTGGCCATAATGAAGTGGTGAATTAAAACATGGCTCAAGGTACCTGTTAATCGGGGCCCTGGCTGACAACCAAAGGTCCTCTCTGCTAATGTCAGGCCTGGAGGAAAGATACTGTATATCTAGAATTTGTCTTCCAGACCATTGAGGAAAAAAAAGGCTTTGTCTTCATGTCTTGCTTGTAAAAACAAAGAGTTCCTGTTACCAGTCATTTTTGTGTCACCCATATTAATTAATCTGCTCTGAAAAAGACCAAAACCACAGGCCAGGGAATAGTCACTTCCTTGAGAATTACGAGTTGTACATACTCCCACTAGTCAGCAAATAAAGGTTTATGTCTTCTAAGGAAATGAAGCAGGTATTTCTCAGCTTACTCTATAACTCAAAAATGTCACTTTTCTGTATTACTACTAATAAATTACATGCTATCAGTGTGATTCCCACTTATGGCAACCCCTTCCAGGATTTCCTAGGCATACAGAATGCAGAACTGGTTTATCACTGCCTTTTTCTGGGGACACTCCAAGATTCTGCACTTTGCCCACACAGCCTGGCTCTTCTCCAACAAGGCACAGTGGGGAATTGAACTCTTAACCTTGGTCTCTGCAGCTAGGTGCTCCAGCCTCCTGAGTTACTTTTGTCAAAAAAGGAGCTTTCTGAAGCTCTGGCTTGTTCCAGTGATTGTTACATACCTGTCTCAGGATCTTGGCCTTTCAGTGCTGCTAATCGTTTGGCCACTGATAGAATTTTCTCATCTCTGGTGTTCTCCTCCCTCAACACAGAAGCAGCCTCTGCCAGAAGTTTATTTTTCTCCTCCTCCAACTGTTTTGGATCAAGATCCATAACACCATCTGTACTGTCAGCTCGATTTAAGTCATTCAACACCTGCATTCTAACTTCTGGGAAAAAGAAAAGACATAGGGTTAATTTACACATGTGTTAGTCTATCCTCCATGGCTGTAAAACCACAGAACATTTAAGTACAGGATGCTGCAATACATATATATTTGCAGCTCACAATTTCACAGCAAATTGCTTTAGTCCAGAAAAAAACTGGCCTGAAAAAGCTTCCAAAAATAATTATTCTAATAGTTTTCCAAGTCAACAGCAGAAACCAGTTAATAGTTTCCATTGGCTAGTGGCTTTGACATCAATAAGGCTTCTGCCTTGTTCCCCAGAACAATTTTGTTATTAAAACAACTTCTGTCTTCTGGGGAAAATGAAGAACAAATGTATACACGGCTGACATTTATAAACTGGAGCAGTTCCCTTTAAAGAGAAAGGAAGGGTAGGGTGGGACTGACAACTAATCTATTTCTTGACTTCCTGGAATACACACCTACCATGCAAATTGTGAGGGCAATGTCACTTTGAATGACTGAATACATGTCTCCTGACTGCCCCATGGAAACTGCACACAAACCAAGGAATCCACTGTTATTCATCTTTTAAAATTGTATCTGTGTTCATTGTAGCAGTCTCTGTCTTTATACTAAGATGCTCTGAAGGATGAATCTCTTGATATATAGAAATTGGGAAAGTCAGATTTCTAGTGGGAATGATAAAAAAGGCAGATTGTGGAGTGCACTTTTTAAAGGTTTTATGGTAGTGAGGGGGTGTCACTGTACCAATTGTAACAGGAAAGTGTGTCAACAAAACATCAGTGAAATGCATCATAGACTTTGAGCAAAGCATTACACACCCCCATATTAGGGCCACTGAAGATCAAATTATGATAAGTACAAGAGCAAAAAGCATTATTTTCATCTAAAATTATTGCATCGTGACAAACACCTAGGAAAAAGTGATGTGTTCAAGTTAAATGATCGCAGAAATGTAGCTGAAATCCTGTCAGTGCAGTTCTGCACATGCAAGGCTGCTGATGTCATCTACTGTGTCCTTTTATCACCAATTAAAAGTTTCTGATCTTCTCCCTCAGGTTCTAAGACCCCCTAGGAACCAGGCCTAGATTAATTTTTGGACATTTTGGATGTTTGGGTAAATTTTGATTATTTCAGCCCCTTCAGAATGAAGAGATTCCCCAATGAGCCTCTGAACATGGGGTGGAGGGATCAAATACTTCTAGTTAGTGATAAAGATGATAGCTGATGACATCATTGGCCTTGAGCACAAAAAATGCACCAACAAGATTTATTTATTTATTTTTATTTATTGAACTTGTACCCCACACCATCTGGCAACCAGGCCACTCTGGGCGGCTAACAACAGTATAAGCAACAATATTAAAACACGATAAAAATAAATAAATTAATACAAGCCCAAATAGCGTAAATTTCAGTTACTGTGCATGTTGACCCATAATAGTAACACTCTTTGAGGGATGAAGTTCTGGGATATAATTGTGCCCATCTCACTATTAATAATGATTTGGAAGCAAAACAGGAACCTTGAGACGTAACTCCTGAGCCTCCACTTTCATCAATGGCAACCTCCTCAGCTATCTGGTTCAGCATGTCATCTGTCTGCTCCACTTGTGTCCTAGTATTAGAGAGCTGGTGTACCTAACAAGAGCAAAAGAAACACATAAAAGAGTAAGTGATACTTAAGTCACATGAAGGATTTCAGAGCTGCAAAATGGAGAAATGGAACAAGCCCAACTGTAACAATTGCCAAATAGCACTCAGTTTTTCTGGGTATGGCTGGCAAATACACCAGTGGTCAAAAACTGCAATGCAATGAAAAAAAATCCAAGACATGGCCAGAGGTCCACTTCCAGTTGTGATAATGGGCATTTTGAGATGTTAAAAAAAAAATACAGGGAACCAAGCGGGAACCCTCTGCCAATTTGACAAAATAAAACACAACAAAATCCCACCACAAACTGAAAAGTGCATAAGCTTTGATAGGCACGAGATGGAAGAAGAGGGAAAATATGCTATTTTTGTTTATTTTAAAAGAAAAGTTCACAGCACAAGAATCAGTGGCTAAACTGGAGGAATAATTCTTAGCTTGTAATGCTTAGTCTATTATGCCTTCTGTTCTCTTCATGTGCCAACCACAGAATAAAAAGTTGCTACCACTTTACCTCAGTTTCAAAGGGTATATTTGTCTCAACAGTTCTCATCTAAGGAATCCACTTCTTTATTTCCATTCTGTACATGAAAAAGATGTTCAGAAGGCTATGGACATTTTCACTTAAAGAAAATATACAGTTGAGCAGACGGATATGAGAAAGAGACTGAAAATTCTTCAAAATTTTTCAGCAGTAAGCAAAGTCGGTGTTTGGCCTAGTACTTACTCCTAAAAACCGTTAGCTGGTATAGCTAGTGGCTATAGTGGCTGGGGTGGATGAACATTGTAATTTAAAAAGTAAAGCTTCTAAGTTCTATCTCTGATAAGGATATATAAAAAGAGATTAAAATATACTCTTACTGGCTGGGGAGCTGAGGAGGGAAGTGTTCTGCCCTGCAAGACTGCCAGGCGGTCTTCCATCTCTTGAGCTGACGGAATGGGTCTTGCTGGGTCATTTTTCAGTGCTGCCAGACGAGACTCTATCTCAGCCTGAGAAGGTATGGCTTCTGTTCAATAAAGAGCCAATTTGTTTATTAACAGCTGCAAAAAGTCTTTCACAGCTTCATGCCAGGTGTGAGTAACTTCCAGAGATCAGGTCTATCCTTGAATCTTGAAAAGCTGCAGCTGATCTGGCACTCTATGCCTCAAAATAGTTTTTACAAAAGCTTTTTTTTAATTGAAAAAAAAACATCCCTTACCCTCCCCTCTCATAGTACCTAACAGTCAAGTGTGAGATAAACAACTAATAAAAAGTCCAGTATGAATGTAAACAAAAGAAATAAATAAAAGATTAATGAAATAATTGGTTTGTATCACCCAAATCATTTTAATGATTACAATGTCCCAACAAAACTCCCACTGTGACAAATCATATACACTCCCTTAATGTACACCACTCATTTAAAGCTAACATTAGACTGTCTTAACCTGATGCTCTCTGGATGTGTTGGCCTACAATTCCTCTTACAGCTAGGGTAGGTCCAAGCATGTGCTGAACCACCATGAGATTTCATAGGCCAATGTATCTGGAGAACAACAGGCAGGGGAGGCTGTTTTAAACAGAAGTATATACAGATCATCAAGAGCTTCCAAACCCATGTTTAGGGAATCCAAGACATTTTGGACAGATCATTTGGGCAAACAAATAGTTAATTTATATAGCCCATGATTTTGCTGCACTGATTTTCCATGCTATTCGAAGCACAAATAGAAAGCCCAAAGCTGAAGATGGCATCTCCTCAATACTTGTATGTAGGAGTTCAATTTTTAAACTCTGTTTTAGCCTTGCACCTGAAGCAAACCTCCATTGGGGATGGGGTGGGCTAAACGTACTGGGCCTTGTTTCTTTCTTGAGCCTCTCCAGTCTCTCAGCTAGAAGCCGATCCTCTCTGGATAAGCCTTGATATCTAGAATCTGTCTGGCTTTGGGATTTCGCCAGGCCCTTCTGAAGGATATGGGGCTGGTTCTGCTTAGCCTCAAGAGCTGCTACACGCCTGTAAAACAAGGATGCAAGAGGAGTTACAAGCATAATGTAAAACCAAATTTCCTTCAGAAATGGCAAAACATACTTTTTTGGGAACTGTAGCTCCCCCCTCCCCAAATTGCACCATCAATGGTTTATACACATGCACACCTCGTGTGGCATCAACAAATGGCGTCCACACATAAGTCATGACAGATCAAACATCAGAAATAAAGTTTTCAACTCGCATCTCCTGGAGGTAGGTTTGTGAAGTTTCATTCTCACATTCAGGAGTCATAAGCAGTCCAGTAATATATATAAGTATATGTACATTGGCTTTAAGTGAAAAATAATTTAGATGTGACTTACACCATGACACATTCAAAAATATCTTTTTGTTGCCACATGAGTATGTGTCTGCAAATAAGAGAATGTCACTGACAGCCCAAGTAGTCTTGCTCCAATTCAGAACAAAGGTAATTTCTGTACAGAATGTACAGAACACATGCACACTTATTTTGCTACATTTATCAAGGATATGGAATGAGGCCAGGTAAACAGTTATCAGGACTTACTTTTTATAGTTCTCTGGTGGAGACCATTTTCCTGCATTTGATTTAGACGATCCACTGAAAACCAGAATGGGAGACATGTTGAGTGTAGAATATAACAGACTGAGGTCAGATCTTTATGATGGCAAAACATGGCTTCAGCCCAGAGTCCCATCTTACTTTTGATCCTACAGAAGTCCTAGGCATGCCAAGCACCCTATTCTGAACTCCAGATACAGAAGCCTAGTTGGACCAGCTTCTGTTTCACTACTGCTGATGGAACAACATCCTCCACCACACCTGAAGGCAAAGGCATTCAACAGGGGCACAGTACATACACAGCTCTATCCTCTACCATCTCACTGCCACTCCTTGCTTTCCCGCTTCTCCTGCCTGAGATAGTCATCTCCTTTGCCTCATGGTAGGCCTGAACACAACAGTGACAATGAGCCCACATTTCCAAAACAACAGGTGAAGTGGTAAACCAGTTTTTGGCCATACCAATGATGTAAACTGCCTTGGGTCCTTTTAAGGAAAAAGACAGGTTTAAAACCAACCACCAAACCAAACAAACAAACAATCCAAACAACTCAAACCAAACAAACTAACAAACATCAGCCTTCAGCTTGCCAATATAGGGTTGCTTGACTGAAACAGCCCTGGCAGAAAAATAAAGAAGCCTCCCAGCCGGTCCTTACACTCAAAAAACTAGCTGTCAAGGAAGGAGTTTTAAAAAGTTATTTTCTGAACTTTTGAATGTTATCAACTCCCAAAATCTAAGTCAGCATGCTCATTGCCAATGTTACCTGAGGATTTCTGAAACTTTTTGTCCAAGTTTTCAAAATGAATGGATTTAACTTAATGTTCACGGTGACTGGACAAGCCTCTATGTACTGGGATTTTTCTTTTTTTAAGGAGAAGGATTTTCATATGCAGACTATATTGGTATTTCTGTTTGTTTATTAAAAACAGAGCTTACAATCAGATCACAATTTAGAAAATGGAAGCATAATCACTGGCAGAATTCTACTGGTGTTTAAGTAAGCTTTTCATGACCTGCTGTAGCTAATTGTAGCTAACTGATGAGGTGCTGAGATGCATCTTGAATGCACAATTAGGTATGTGACTGGCACAATGCCGAGACATGCTCCAGCACCTCATCAATCATTTATAATTAGTCTTAGCAAGTTATGCAAATCTTGTACAAACGACAATAGGATTCCAACTATCATTTCAAAATATAAGGTTCATTCATATATACACCTACTTTTCACTCAGTTCCACTGAATTTAATGGTATGTCTGTATAGACATAATATGCCATGAAATGCAATGTATAAATAAACTTTCAACTTAATTTTAATGCCAAGAAATTGTCACAAATTTTATAGTTAAAAAAATGACTGAAATAGCTCAAAAGGCAGGGAAAGAGAGATCCCATAGACTGTTCTACCTGGGATTATCACCAAGGTAACAGGTTAAAAAAAGAAGTCATGAGCTACGGTTCCTGCCACATTTCCTAGGCCTTTGAAGGCCCCCAGCAGCCACTGATAGTATTGGAAAAGCAAGGTAGAGGAGCAGGCCTGAAGGGATTAGGCTTGCCCCATTACCTGGGATTCCTAAAACCTGCTACAAATTGCACTTATAATTCATTCATTATATAGTGGTGCCTCGCATTACGATGTTAATTCGTTCCAGCGAAATCGCTGTAGAACGAAAACATCATAAAGCAATTTTTAAAAGCCCATAGAAACGCATTAAAACCCAATTAATGCGTTCCTATGGGCTTGAAACTCTCCGTCCAGTGAAGATCCTCCATAGCGCGGCCATTTTCACTGCCTGCGCAGCGAGGAATCCGTCCCAGAAAACAGCGGGCGGCTATTTTTTTTACCCGGTGGCCATTTTGAAACCGCCGATCAGATGTAGGAAAATCGTTGTTTTGCAATGATTGGTTAGCGAAGCAGGGAACCGATCATCGCAAAGCGAAAAAAAACCATAGGAAACATCATTTTGTGATCGCTTTTGCGATCGCAAAAACTTCATCGTGATGCAATTTCGTCGTAAAGCGAAGCGCTCATCTTGCGAGGCACCACTGTATCAGCCTTCCTCACACTGGTGGTTCCCTCATCTGTGAACATTAGCCTTCTTAGCCGAACCTGATGGAATTTGTACTCCACCTGAAGGTTACTACCTTGGGGATAGCTGATTTCTGTTTCATGTTGTTCTTGACAACAATCCAGAGGAGCTGATCGTTACAATTTTCAGAGGGCCGGCACAACAACAAAAATGAGGTCTTGTGCCCCCCATAAAGACTAATTAGTTTGTTTGCCTTTGTGGGCAATAGTTCATGGAAGTTTATGCTAAATAAAAGTTGTTAGTCATTAAACTTTCACATGGCTCCTTGTTATTTTTGTTATTTTCAAAAAGGAGTCCAGAGTTATACAGTCACATGAAAAAGAATTCTACGGTTTTACATATCAGGACATTATAAAAATTATATTTATTTTTGTTAAATAAATCACAACACAGTGCAATATGTCATGTACTATTGTTCATCTGAGGCTGCCATTTACCTAATATTCAGATCTGCTGATGATTTTTATTCCTGATATGTAAAACTATAGAGTTAAAATATGGTGTACTTTCTCTTTCATATGACTGTAAATCTACTGGATCCCCCTGATTTTGGTAAATTAATACCACCCTAAGATTGATAAATGTTGGCAGCACTCACACCTGAGCCCTTGGAGCATAAATGATAGGTTTTGCCTCAGTAGCACTTGGTTCTCGCTACTTGAAAGATCCCTGCAACAGGTACAGTGACCAAGAGCCGCCCAGAACTGAAAGAGTTCCCTTTTGGACTGAAACTTCCTGAAAGTCCAGCCGGTGAGCCCACTGGCTCTGCTATCTGAGGATTCTAGTACATGTAATTTTTTGTGACTGCCAATTTTCTAAGTTGTTGTGAGGCAACTACATATCTTTCCACAAACTACTAGACAGAAAAAGTAGCAGTTCACCAAAGGCTATTTTATGTGATGTAACAAAAGGAAAACCGAGGACACATCACCCAGAATGGTAGCTCTGGTCTTACCTTGTCAAATCCCCATGGCATTGCTTGCAAACTTTTTGCTGAGTGTTTCCACAACGGGGAACAATGGCACTGAATCCCAGGCAGCCTGAACAAAATAATCGGCCACAATTCTTGCATCCACACTGAGAGAGGAATGGAAATTAAAGGGAAAACAAGCCAGCCTTATTACAGTATTATAATATCTGGCTGATGCAGTCTTGAGAAGTTTACCCCTTCCTGGACAGCATCTCCAAAGGAGATAATTTTACATCAAAACACATCAAGAGTGTAGAGGAGTTTTTTAATTGCTTTCAAATCTTATGAAGTGAATAATATCCTGTATGTCCATGAATAGAGATATTATTTACTATGTCTTCATTTCCTTCATTACTATAGGTACTCATTAAAAGGATAACATGAATAACTCACATATCCAGGAAGAAATCTGTAGCAGTAGACTAAATTTTGTTGAGGAAATCTGTACCTAAAATTATGCATCATAACTTTGATCATTCCACATGTTCTGTGGCCACCAAACTTGTTGCCCCATCAAGAGTTAACAAGGTCCAGTAGCCAATACTATCTAATTATTTAACATACTTGCGTTATTCAGATATTATTCCAAACACATGTTCACCTCATTCACAGATTATAGTTCAGATATACACTACACAGGGTACATTACTGTGAAATAAGTACCATTGTATTTAACAAGACCCACTCTTAATCAATTAAACATGATTTCAGATACTGGATACTTTGAAGTCTCTCATTCTATGGTGTCAAAAATGAATCCAGTTTTAAAATTTCCCCCTAAAACTATTACAGCACAGCAGAATTTATATTTTCTTCAAAAAAGTATACGAAAGCTCCAAATACAACAGAGCAGGGCTAGACAACCTATGGCTCTCCACAGCCTGTTGGAATGAAACTCCTATCAGGCTGAACTAGCATAGCCAAGGGTGAGGATGATGGGATCTGCAATCTAGCAATAAAAGGAGGTTCACAAGGTGCAGCACATTGGGAAAGTTATGTCTATATAATCATCACGTTAGTGTGTTTACACACACATGCTTAAAATTAGACAACTGATTTTCAGCATCAGAAATACACGGATGTCCTGATTCAGCAGAAGCTTAGATTCAATTGCCCCGGCGTCTCTTCCTGCTCTGCAATTCTATAACAGTGAAGACAATTTCACTGACACACTTTCTAACACATCCTTACAGGGAAACAAATTAAGCTTCTTCATCTGTGTAATGCAGACAGATGACATAGGATGACATGTCAGCACTGGATGATCTAAACCAGTTCATTTGAAATGTGTAATCCATAATAACACATTGACTTTCTTGCATCAGTGCTTCACATTCCTATCTCACACAACTCCAAAAAGAAATTTAAAAATCAAACAGGATTTTAATACCACTTCACCATCAAAACATCACCTATGCAATCCCATCAAAGGAAATAGCATCGTCCAGCAGACTTTTGCTTTAAAGAAAGCAACTTCAAGTCAACTTCAAGACACCAATAAACCATTATTATTACAGTTACACAAAATAAATAATTGAGGCTGGAAGGCAGTTACTTGTCCATGATCCTCTCAGTCTAGTAAATATATGGTAGGATGGGGTAAGGATTATTAAATATAACCCTTATCAAAATAATTGAAATTTATAAGATATTTGAAACGACACTAATGACATACAAAAAAAGCTTCTGCTGGACCATTTTGGAAGAAAATTCCAAGCTCCATCTCTGGACAGCAAATAATTCAAGCACTCCTCAAGTCAAAGCTAATTTCATACCCACTTTGCTAACATAGAGATTAATGAAGGATAACTTGCCTGTTTCTTGAAGACAGTAAACTTTGATGCACAGCCATAACATCTGCTGTCCATCGTTTCAGATGAGGTGGCACATTCAGCTTTCACAAAAAGCACAGATGGAGACACATAACTATTTTGTCTGTATGCAGCTATCCCAATTTTCTCTCTTTCAAAAGAAAACAGTAAAACAAGATGGACAATGAAAGCAATGTTATGAAATGAAAGCAATGGGCAAATAAAACAAAGGTCTTGCTGTGACAGCTAGATTGTGGCACTCATTCGGCTAGAGAAAAAGTCAAGATCCAGCCTGTGCTTAATCTGAATGAAAGCATTTGTGATGGCTATTGGTTTAGGTTGCAATCATGTATCTGCCTATCTAGGAAAAAACACCACTGAAAAACAGGGTGATACATCTAACTGAACATGCTTAGGATTGCACTCTACAATCTTTTCAAAGTTTATTATTAAAGAATCAAATAAGAAACATTTTCTTGCCCTTGCACGATACTCAAAATCTCATGCCAGAAGCAGTTGTTGCACTCTGTCTAACTGTACGGTTGGCGTAAATTTTAAGTCACAGGCAAAACTCACCTTCTGTTTCACCTGGAAACACTACCCCCCAGGTCTGTGAGCAATGAGTTAATCCATTATGTTTTATCATAACCATGTGTGACAAATGCAACTACCAACAATGCACAGAATACAAGGAAATATGAGACTGGAAATGAACTTTTTTTAAAAAAAGTGGGTGGTACACATGATTTTTCCAGGTCACTAGCACATCATCCTGTCTTTCCAAAGTTCCAAAAAGCAGCATCCTGAAGACAAAGACCTTCCTTTTGAAACAAAAACTTTTCTATGCAAACCCAACAAAGGACCACAGTACAGTGCATCTATCAGAGCTTTTTCTTCAAAACTGAAACCTCTCAGCTGACCCATAGACTAGTCAATAAAGCATTTGGAGATTTTAAACTTGGAATTCCCATCTCTAAAATCCCTTACTGACTGTATTCCCAATAGCAGAGAACTGGGAGTTTTTAAAAAAATCAACTGGGATTGTAACCAATAGTACATCCAACCATTACCTCCAACCATTGCCTGCCACCCAGTGTGGTACGGTGAAGAGAGGGATGCCCTATGACGCAGGAGACCTGTATTGGCATCCCTGTTCAGCCATGGAAACTCACTGGTGGTGGTGGTGTTTGGAACTGGTAAAACTACTCCTTAAATATTTAACTTGCCTTCAAAAGCTTATTAGGATCGCTATGTCAATTCTGACTTGATAGCACATCTCACACACATATATATCTATGGCTGAAATCCAGTTAGAAGTCAGAAACTAGAGTAGGCCCATTGAAACAGTGGGGACTTGATAAATCAACTCCTCCACAACTTCAATTGATTCAATGGGCCTATCCTAGTTAAGACTGACTACTCAATTTTAGCCAATAACTACATCTATATCTACAGGTATATACCAGTAAGTATGGCTAAAAAGCAGAAGTATTTAAGCAACGTTTTGGTTTCCACCTTCTTCAGTTACTCTGGTGAAACCCAGAGTACTCCAAAGCAGATGAACGATGCTGTGTGTTATCCTCCGACTTCAGACCATGAGATGTAAAGATAATGAGTATGTAAATCCAGTTTTTCCTCTTTTCTAATTTGCTTGGATTTGGTGGTATTCTTATTCCAACCAAAGAAAAGTCAGATATACCATGATGTTCAGAGCCAGTGTTTGGATATTGGTTGTCCCAATTTCTTAGTCAAGGAAATACAGTAGTGAACTAAGCAGAACCTCAATCAAGTTTTTTTTCTGGATCTGTCTGAGCAATGCAGTTAATCCTAAAACGTGTATTTATAAAAGCGACTAGCAAACAGAAGTATTTAAGCAAAATGCTTTCCCCGTCCTCTAGGCTCGCTAACAGCCATCTGGTTGCTTTTGTAAAAGCAACTGAAGATACTTAAATATTTCTCTCTCTCTCTCTCTCTCTCTCTCTCACACACTGGGTATGTGAATAAAATTACAGATGGAAATTTTATTTTTCTCCTTCTGCCTTTCTCTTTCTGGCGCTTCAATTATTTTCCTTTCCTCCCCAGCCCTTACGCTCTTCCTCAGAAGAACTGAGCAGACCTTGACAATGATGGTGCAATAAGGCCAGCTGATCAACTCACCTTTGGAGTGTCACCCTGCGGAGGTAGGACCCAGTGGCGGAATGAATACACACTTGGACGCGACTTCTGCCTTACCTCAGAGGAACAGGAACAAAACACAGCAACACGCCTCGACCGTTCCCAAAGACCGCAGGCTGGGAATTCAGCCCCTGATTGCGTACACACGACCTCTCCGGGCATCGGAGATGTATAAAGGAGTCAGCATGCTACACCCAAAGCTCAATGGAAGAATATACCTTCCCTCTCTAGCACAACGACCGGGAAAACGCCAGCACAAGACAAGCTTCTGATGCTATCTATACATGGACCCAACTCGGCTGGCAAATGAAACTTTTCCGCAAGTGTTTTAAATAATAACACGCCCTGTAGCGCTGCTGTCACCGGAGTTATACTTACATCGCACTCAAAATCCCTCTTCTGAACGAAGAAGAGACGGAAAAACTACGTTTCCCAAGAACCAAAGGAGACTTCCGCCTCCCACAGTCCCTTGCGCGGGGATCTTGAGATTTTTATTTCCCCAACCAGTCACGGAGGCTCTCAGCTGTCAGGGCTTGTGGGAATTGTAGTTCTTCGGAGGCAATTCTCCTGGGTGTCGCCAGGGGAAATTCGAAGTAGAAAGACTACGTTTCCCAGCAGCGACGTTGGCGGAGAGGTAGACTGCTTTGGCGGGGGTGGGGAGAAAAGCTTGGACGGGTCAATCTTCGGCCCAGAGCGAAAGTGTTAGCGGTTTGGCCTGAGGAAAGGGGAAAAAGTGAGAAGGCGAAATGGCGGTTGGTAAAGAACTGCTGGAGCTGGACTTGTACGCGCTGCTTGGAGTCGGCGAGAAAGCGTCGGATAAAGAGGTCAGGACCCGAGGAAGGCCCCGGGCAGAGGGGAGGAAGTGAAAGGCCATCCTGGCTCTGCTTCTCGGAGGGGAGAGGCGGCAGCGCGAAGAACCGGGGGCGCCGGTTGAGGCGGCTGCAGGGTCTCGGCGCCTTGGTTGTGCTCCGGGCCTGCAGTTCCCCCGTTCTCTTTTTAGCCAGAATAGTCGCGGGTGGTTAAGGATAGGAATTGCAATGCAGCAGCGTTAGGACGGCCGCCACCAATACATCGCTCCTTTCTTAAACTTTTTTTTTTTTTTAATCAAACTCTTGGTACAGCATACGGCTTTCCATAAGCGTACACGATGGGCGTCCTTCAGATTGCAGAGTTTAAGTGTTCCGGATCGCCATTGGACTCGATGGGGATTGCTTCTGAGTAAACATGTTTAGGGCGACACCAGCTTCGGGGGGTGCAAGGCCCCATGCTTGCATGACTGCTACAAACTTTTGTAGGACGCAAATCGCAGTAGTGAAGAGCATTTCTGTCAGGATGGCAAAGATCCTGCCCTAAACTATAACACTGTTCATTATAACTCTAATGCTGAGATTATTATTATTGGTGTCTTTCTTTCTGTATTAACTGGTTCCCAGTGTTCAGGTTTGCTTCCCTCGGTATAGGTAAATTGCTGTCCACTGAATATGAAGAGCGCACGTGGCCTTCTGGATGTTGGGGTGCAAGTCCTATTGGGCACAGTCAGTGGTGAGGGAAGCAACTGGCACTACAACAGCTGACAAAAGCTGATCTCACAGCCATAAATACTCAGTTCCCTGACAAACTGCACCAGAGCACAGAGTGCTGTCCTCTGAAGATGCCGGCCACAGAGACTGGTGAAACGTCAGGAAGAACAACCTTCAGAACAAGGCCAAAGAGCCCGAAAAACCCACAACAACCACTACAACAGCCCTTGAGAGATTTACAGGTTGTCCATTCCTGTCCCAGAGGGACACAGAAATGGAACCCAGACTGAATCCATGCAGAAAAGACAAAAACAATCAAAAAAAAAAAAAATCCAAAACAATAATATTGTGTCGCTTTAAGGACTAGCTACAGTTTCCCCTATGGTACTGCATAATATGCTAGTGGTATGTGCTATGAATCAGCACATGCCAAACAAGTGGATGTAGCTCTTAATGAATCATGTAGGATCAGTACTGGCTGCCTAAAACCTACTCCCATTGGAAAAATTCCATTGCTGGTACTGGCCTTACAGAAGTTTGTCAAGATGTGTTAGCAAATAGTGAATAAAATAAGGAAGTATAGCACCAAGCCCATCCACTTCATGGACACCAACCCCTAGACAATGGCTAAAATTGAGGAAATGTTTTCTGCACTCATCTTATGTTCTAAATATTAAATTAGAAGAGGCTAGGCTAAGTCTGTGAAGAATGAAAACAACCCAGCTGGCCAAGGGGATGGATGCTGAAGAGTATCCCATCAGTACAAGACTAGCTGGACTGTCTGGAAGTTACAATTTCTAAGTGATGTAGGGAGATCAAAGAATAATCAAGTAAAATAGGGCTACTTAGGTACAGGACAATTTTTCTATGACTGTGGAGAAAGGCAACCAATGCAGCACTTATGTGCATACAATTTATGAACCCACCATGTGTACAAAAGATCTACCAAATGGCAGAGATAACTATTGAAGTAGTCCACTTTTGGTCAAAAATAGTCTTAACTATCTTAACATTTTAATTTGCTTTTAATTTTTTATTTCATACATCGATAATTTTAAATTGTGCAGTGTTCTGATAGGTAGGTAGGTAGGTAGGTAGGTAGGAAGGAAAGAAGGAAGGAAGGAAGGAAGGAAGGAAGAACGAAATAGGTACTGTATTTTAATGTGAGCTTTCTAGATTGAGTCCACTTTTCTGAGGAAGTGGACATAATCCAAGAAAGCTTCCATTAAAATATAGTAGCTAGTCTTTAAGGTGCTACCATGTTTTGTATTTTCTTGTTTTTGTTTTGTTTTAGTTTTTGTCTGATAAGATTGTGCAGAGAAGAATAAACTAAATTAGCAGTTCCTGGTGGGTAGGGGCAAAAGGAACGTGTAGCTCCCACACTTTAGTGTTCAGGGATGAGTCCCTTTAGTTTTTCATAAATAAATGGTTGTGATATATTTTTATATGATACAAATCACAGTGATTATGGGAACTTCTATCATGATGACAGAATCCACACAGAGCTTCTTGGCAAAAGATAATGCAGTAGGATCAGACTGATGGCCTGTGTACTTCTATGTTGAACCAAGCATTTGGCTCAGCCTGTTATTTCATGAACCATCTATGCTACCTTGGCTAGGATTTTTTCCCCACAGTGGGCAGCCATGTGTCTTTAGGAAGCCCACAAACAACATATCAATGCAACCTGCAGAACTGATGGATTTAAATTACAGAAAGGGAAATTTTGACTCAGCATTAGAAGGAACTAACTAACAGTGCAAGCTGACAGTGAAATGGGCAGCCTGGTAAAGTGGTGGACTCTCCAGTAATGGAGGCATTTAAATAGAGGTTGATGAACACCTGTCAAGGATGCTTTATGTAAGGTTTCCTGCTTTGGCAGGGGCTGGACTTGATGATCCTTGTAGTCCCTTCCAACCTAGTTTTCTGTGTCTCCTGTACCTGGTAATAGGGTGGTGGGAATCTGTGCCAAGGCTTTGACTTTGCAGTTGGCTGGGTTATTTGCCATAGTGGAATGTGGATATTGGCAAAATGTCAATACTTTATTATTGTAAGCTATAGGGTTCTGTTGCACCTACTTTAGGTGATTGCCCTTTGCAACAGAATCAAATTATTATGTGTATGCTTGTTTTGAAAGCTGCAACTCCCTTCAGTAGGTTGTTCTTTTCCTGTTGTATATTTTGTTGAACCTTTTCTGAAGTCTGTGTGTGCATCACACTGATATTGCATTCTTTTTGTTCTGTCTCATGCAGATTAAGAAAGCCTACAGACAGAAGGCACTGACCTGCCATCCAGATAAAAATCCAGACCATCCCAAAGCAGGTATTGCCAGTCTTTCTGTGAACTCAGTCTTTTCTATTTATTACTCTGTGTAATCTCGGTTCACCAGGATTGTGTTTTATCCGGAACTGTATTGTTATGTCTTCACAATGATATTTGAACTTTTTGAATAACAGTTTCCATTCATTTCTCTCTAAGCAATTATTATTATGGATAATTTTTTCAAAAAATAAAATGACATTTTATTTTATTAATATGATTAAGTTGATTTCCTTTTTTAATAGTTCTTTTACTTTAATTTATTGGATTGTTCTTAAAGTTTTAATCATTTTATATATAGTTTTTATTCTTTGTTGTACGCTATCTTTGCAAGGTGAGCTGTCTACCCTCATAGGTGGAAGTTAGGAATATCAAATAGATTGAAATACTCAGAACTCATATTTTGAATATGGGGATAAAAGGAGAACAGGCATGCTTTAATGAAATAAGTGAATGGTGTTTTCTCGCATATACTGTATAAGGGTGGATAGAATTCATTGAATTTCGCAGTGATATGTAAAGAAGCTGTTACAGTACCCAAAGATGTGAGGTTCACACACCTTGGGATTTCAGAGCTGAATTATCTGTAAACATAGGAATTATTCACGGTAGAGCCAAAGTATATTTTAAGATTTTTTTGGGGGGGGGGAATATACCTTCTAAATTGTATCTGTACAGGGTGGATTAAAATTGATTATTTAATTTTAAAAATCTGATTTGATTAATTCAAACTGGATTTTTTTGATTTAAGACAAATTTATTTCAATGACATACTTTTGGAGGAAAAAAGTATCTAGTTTTCTATTTAAGATATATTATGGTTCAAAGGTTATTCAGCATGAAATAGAACTTAGTTATGTAACGTGCAATATTTACACTTTTGGTACAAGAAATTCATTTAATCCAAGTTATTCAAGCTGAGATAACATCCCTTTTTTCACAGTAAAATGGTATAAAATGTACAAAGTTCTGGAAAAGACATTGTATTGCTGTTCTGCTAATTTATGTGCAAGCCATGAACATTCATGTTTAAGCCAATACAAAAATATGTATCCCACATAATGTTATTGTTTTACTAAATAAAACAATTTAAGTAGTTCTCCAAATATGAGTGATTAATGTATTAAACTAAAATCTGTTCTGATATAGCTGTTTTACTAATCTGACATGCTAATCTGACATCCCGCCAACCTAGCGGTTCGAAAGCATGCAAATGCAAGTAGATAAATAGGGACCACCTCGGTGGGAAGGTAACAGCGTTCTGTGTCTAAGTCGCACTGGCCATGTGACCACGGAAGATTGTCTTCGGACAAACGCTGGCTCTATGGCTTGGAAACGGGGATGAGCACCGCCCCCTAGAGTCGAACACGACTGGACAAAAATTGTCAAGGGGAACCTTTACCTTTACCTTTACCTATTTTGTTTACACCGCTCGGCTGTAGCTGAAAACAGCTGTCTTTTGGATGAAATTTGAAACAGATTATAACTGAATATATTATTGATGACCCAAAAAGATCTCCGGTATTTTACTAACTGTTCTATGCCAGGCACAGACGAAGCTCCAAGTCCATCACCACACCTGAATATGTATAATTTAACCAGAGCTTAGAAAGTTATTTTGTTGAAATAATTCATTCATTTTACTTCTATAGTGTTAGGAAAGTAACTTATTGCATTATTAACTGATGTAAGCCGCCCCGAGTAGACGTTGTCTAGAGGGGCGGGGTAAAAATTGAATAAATAAATAAATAAATATTGTTCTAAATATGAAATCCTCATCTGATTGGAACTATCAAAGATTATGACTACCAGCAAGAATGAGTCTTTACATTTATAAATCATGATTTAAGTCGAGTCTTACTGACTAGTGATTTAAATCATGATTTAAATTGACTTGATTTAAATCAGATTTATCCTGTATCTCTATGATGGACCTTTGTACCCAACTATTATTGAAAGCTTGCTGCATTCTGTAAAATCCTTTAACCCAGCAAACTTTCAGTTTTACTTACATATCTGTGAAAGCTGTGCCCTTTGCTATGCTGTTGCTTTAAATTTTCCTTTTTCTATTTCCTAGCTGAGCTCTTCCATCAGTTGTCCCAAGCTTTGGCAGTTCTAACAGATGCAGCAGCGAGGGTGAGTTGTTTAGTTCTGTGTCATAAGAACAAGCATTTACTAGCTCTGTCATTGAATGCTTAAAGAAACAAATGGAAGCTTTGGCACTTTTTCCAGCCGTTGTGCTGTGAGCTAACACATTGCAAAGGAGTGACCAAATAAATGGACCACTTGTATTGCAAGACCTGTAGAATGTCTTGCAACAAAGAGAACCCTTCTGAATTGTAAAGAGCTTAGACTGGGTCATAACTTGTGTAAGGGAAACCTAACTGACAACCATGTTGTTTACAGTAAACAGACTCTTTAAGAACTCATGGGTAAGACAAGCCAGGCTGGGTCAGGCATTCTGTTCCTGCACTGTTCAACTTAATTAGCCATAGGAAGTGCTACAGCAGGACACCTTGCTGCCTCTTCTGAGCAGCTAATGTGTAGATTCATATTGGCCCAGATACACAATTGTTTTAACTAGCAGCAGTTGATGGCCCCTAACATGCATTTATCCAGTTCCCTCTTGAGGCCATCCAAGTTGGCAGTCATTACAACTTTTTATGACAATAAGTTTGACAATTCACTTATGCACAGTTGAATTATCGGATGAAAGAATGCATCCCTAATGTAGGTATGTTTGCATATAGGAAAGAACAAAGTGTTTCGTAATTTTTTTAAAAAAATCAGATAATCAAAACCTGAAAGATGCTAAACCATAAGGCCATAATGCATGACAAATGTTAAACAAAAACTGGTAAAATGTCAGTAAGTAAAATCAATACATTTTGTAAAAAAAGAAGGAGCAACAATTCCATTAAATACCTGGGAGAACAAAATGTCTTAACCCAGCACCTGAAATTATTTAAAATTGCTTTCTCCAACCAACCAATTTTTTGAGGTAAAATATAAATCCTCCTACGGGAGGCAGTGGAAGATAGGAGGGCCTGACGTGCTCTGGTCCATGGGGTCACGAAGAGTCGGACACGACTAAACGGAACGGAATAAATCCTATGGTACAATTCTTGACTAGGAATGATGTGGTCCAACATATGGAAAATGTCAGTTTCAGGAAGGTTGTTTGTCCTAAAATGTAGGATTTCATGTTGCATCCTGCATTTTGTCACTCTCTTCTTTAGTCTGTTTTCATTCCTAGGTGCATGTTGATAAGAACACACTTCAGCTGACTGCACCAAGTTCCTGTAGTTTTTTGTTCCATAAGTTATTTCTGTGTAGACATGTGTATTATGCTGCATTTTGCATGTTTTTGAAAATGCCACAATTCTTTTGCATAGTTATTCCAGAGTGCCTCAAATAGCATATGTGTTGGTGACTTCCTTTTTGTTTTTTTTGATCCTTTCCTATGGTTCTGTTGCTAATATAGGCTGCATATGATAAAGTGAGGAAAGCGAAGAAACAGGCAGCAGAAAGAACTCAAAAGCTCGATGAAAGGAGAAAGAAAGTCAAGCTTGGTATGTCAATTTAGATTTTTTTTAACTACCTTAGGTCCTTTTAAGGAGAAAGGTGGGGCAAAAATATTTTAAATAAATAAATAAATAAATAAATAAATAATTCTCCCTCACTCAGAGCAAAAATGCTAGGAAGCTTTCATTCTTACAATTAATTTATATATAAAGTTTATTTAATTTTAATTATTTGAAAAAATAAAGGTACCCAGAATTACATATTCGTTCCAGCGAAATTGCTGTAGAACGAAAACATCGTAAAGCGAAATTAAAAAGCCCATAGAAACGCATTAAAGCTTGTTCAATGCGTTCCGATGGCTTTAAAACTCACCGTCCAGCGAAGATCCTCCATAGGGCGGCCATTATCGCTGCCTGTCTTGCGAGGAATCTGTCTCTAAACACAGCGGGGAGCCATTTATTTACCCAGTGTCCATTTTGAAACCGCCAATCAGCTTTTGGAAAATGGTCATTTTGCGAAGAATCAGTTCCCAAAGCAGGGAACCGATCATCGCAAAACGAAATTCCCCCATAGGAAACATCATTTTGCGGTTGCAAAAAGTTCATCGTAATGCGATTTCGTCAAACGAAGCGATCGTAATGCAAGGCACCACTGTATAGGGAACATTAAAGCAGAGATATCCATGCAGTTAGCAGAATTTCATCCTGTTGCAGAAATGTTTGCATTTTTGTGATATTATGAACTTGTTACACTTTAGATCTTGAAGCCCGGGAGAGAGAAGCACAGTCCCAGGTCAGCAAGGAGGAAGAGATCCAGATAACCAGGACTTTGGAGCAAGAGGTAAGTAAAGCATGCCAAATAAAATTGGAATTTTATTAATAATAATAATTTATTGTCATTGTAAGTATATACACAGTATACCCATACAACGAAATTCACAGACACCCAGAGACCAGACACATGCACACACATAAAATTCCCCAAACACTCCCCACCCACTAAAAGTCCTCCACTAAAAATACAAGCATATTTTACATATTTAAGCCAACCTAACTCCATTGTAATAAATGTCAGCAGTGAATTGCCACAGATGAAAACGTTGGCATAGACATTCATTGTTATATGCCAAGTCATTGACTGCTGACATTTATACCAGTGGAGTTATGCTGGTAGGTGTAAGGAACAAGGTTTTAGTAATTGTGTCTGACATGTGGATCATAACATTTACATGCAATAGTAGACAGTTAACAATTTGAAGAGGTATATGAAATAAATGATGCTCTGGTCCTCTAGGAAAAATGTTTAAAAAATATTTGAACTCATGGCTTCAGTGTGTTGGTATACGAAGCATGAGGGGATTTATTTTTTCTCAGAGATATAGCTCAGTGATAGAACCTGTGTGTTGTACTCAGAAGGTTCTAGGTTTCATTCTTTGATAAGTGCTCCAAGTAAAACTTCTTTCTGAAAACCAGGTGACCATTGTTCTTTGAACTAGAGGGACTAGTCTGACCTGGTATAAAGCAAAGCTTATATACCGCCCCATTGTGCTTCAAGCACTCTCTGGTTGGTTTACAAGTTAATTATGCAGGCTACACATTTACCACCCCCCCCCCCAGCAAGCTGGGTACTCATTTTACCGACCTCGGAAGGATAGAAGGCTGAGTCAACCTTGAGCCGGCTACCTGGGATTGAACCCCGGTTGTGAGCACAGTTTTTTGCTGCAGTACAGCAGTTTAACCACTGCACCACGAGGCTCTTCTATATTTTAAGACAGCTTTCTATATTCCTGTGCTACACTTTTCAAAATGTAAACAATGAAAAATGCTCTTTAATGTTGTTGTGGCTAACAGGTAGAGCTAAAAAGACTACTGATCTGTGTCCTGTGACCACTGGCCCAGAGTGGTAGAATATACCAGATGGGCGGGCTATAAATCAAATCAAATAAATAAAATAAAATAAAATAAAATAATCAGCATTTCTACTTTCTGCCTCTTTTCCAGATCCTACGGTTACGTGAAGAGGGATCCCGTCAACTGGAGGAACAACAAAAACTCATCCAGGAACAAATCCGACTTGAGAAAGAACGAGTACGAGGTAAGGCCAGACAAGGTCAGAGCCTCTGGCTGTGCTGTCTGTTTGGGTTCTCCTCATGCATCCTTGGGTTATCAGGGCCAGTTTCTTCTTGTTATGAAGTAATACACTTCATTATAAAAGCAACCCCTTTGTTGCCTTGCTGTGAAGATTTAGTGGCAGAATGCCCTTTATCTTTTATGCCTCAGATAAAATGATTAAATGTGACTAAATGACAAAACTAAATGAAATTCAAATTGGGAAATCTACAGCACAACTCTATTCATCCTTACAAGTAAATCCCTGTGATTTTCATGGGATTTGTTTTTAGGAAAATGTGTTTAGGATTACAGGTCTAGTCTGTGGCATGTATTGACTAAAATGTTGTTGCATAACATAAAGAAAGTTGAAAACTGGTCCATTCCTCACTGGTAAATAAAGAGCTCCTGTCATGGTTCTTGGGGGCATGTATACACACGCCAGTCCTCCCCCTATGAGAACTGCAGAAGTGAGGAATGGACTCAAAGTTAACAGCTTTGCTTATGTTACACAACAGGATGTTGGCCATTTTCTGTTTAACCTCAAGCAGTTCACATAGCCATCCTAAATCTTCATTCCCTGTCTTTCAAATGGGGAGGGTGTTAAAGATTAGCTTAAGGAATGTTTATCAAGAACTTCACAAAATGTATTGTGCTTTCTTCAGTAGAGGATTGCATGTGGTATTCATTTACCGTGCAACCTATCTGCAGTCATCTTCATCTACCCCTACCTCCCAGTTAGCTTTTTTGTTCTTAGTGAGATTTCAGTGCATAAAGAGAGTAAATGTAAGATCTACCTTTAACTTGAATTGCTGTCAAAATAACTGCTAGCTGAGATCTTACACACACAAAAATATTCTGTGGTGAAGTTAACATCGCAGTATTCAGATCCAGGACACAGGTCAAATATTTTCATGTATTAAAAAGAGACATACTATGATATCCTCAAATGATTTTCATGATAGTTTTCCATTTTCCTTTTCTTTTTCGAGGCATACCAGATGGGTATGGAGAGGAGGGCAAAGGAACTCCCAAGCTCAAAGTAAGACATTCCCAAAAATGTGAGCTATGAAGAGAGATGAACAACTAACTTATCATTCCATCAGTAGAAGCCACATGGATCGCCTCCAACCTCCCAGAAAGCGGGACTGTCTCTGGCATCCTTGCTACTTATTGGAGTGGTCACTTGCTTCACCCTAATGTGTTCCTTGCACTTTAATCTAGAATCTAGGGACTAGGATGAAGGTAATTTGCAATTAAGTCTGTGACTTGGGATATTGGCAGGGTGCAAGATGCTGCTTGATGTATGTAGCAATTGCAAAATGTTCTAAAATATGGACTTTTCTATGCATAACACTAATTGGGCCTCTTCATGTGTAGTGTAGACATTCATTTTGCTATGTTTGCAAATGTTTCCATTTATTTCCATTGCTTTTATATAACATAGAGGTAAAAGCCTACACCAGATACAACTACATACTGTTGACATCTGTGGAGCTAATACATTACTTTTCTCTATCAGCTACGGTGGAAATGCAAGAAAGAAGATGAAACTAAAGGGGGCTATTCAAAAGAAGTTCTTCTCCAAATCTTACAAAAGGTCCTGTTCCAAAATGCTTCTTTGTTTTATTTTATTTCCTGCACGCCAGCTGTGTTCACACATAATAGTAAGTTAGGATTCTGGTCAGTTTGAGTTTACTGTGAATAAGCAATGTGCTTGTTTACTCCTGCCTGGCTTTTCCTAGTAGTGCAAGTAGCTAAACCAGCCAGAAATAATTTATTTAATGTGTTATTAAATCTGGGCTTTTGCCTTGTTATTTTCTTCATAAGCCAGGATTGTAACCCAGAGAATTTCTTGGTGTACAAATTCTCATTTGTTTGGCTGCAACAGCTTTGAGTCACATGTTAAACAAAACTATTCCTGATCTGACTCTTGACAATAATGAAAACAATCTAATCATTGGGCTACCTGTACAAGTGCACAGCTCCTTCATTGTACGACGGGATTCCAATTAATTTTAGCTTATCTCTGTATGCATACATGATTGTTCTGTAAGAATAAGTGAATATGTAAATATCTGCATAAGCCAGAGACGCCCTCCATGATTATTATAAGTCATTTTTCTTTTTTTGATGGTAAACAAGGGCTTAATAAGGATTTATTCGCTTGCCAGTTCTCTTCAATTTGATATAGTCTTGTAGGATGATTTCTAAATAGCTTGGAGTGAAGGGGTTTAATATAAAATTGCTTCCTTTGTGACTTTTAGCATTTTCCTTATGATTTATTAATTCCGTAGTAAGCACTACACTCATTTTGATTGTGGCTTTCTTCAGCCCTAGAAAGTAGTACTTTTTGCTGGTAACAAGTAAGAACTTGGTTGAACAAACATAATCTTGCTATTCTAATTGGTTTTGTTGGAAAAATACAGTGTTAAATATCAGTCATTGTTCTTAATAACTTGTGCTGCATTTATACTTTGTCACAACCTCTACCAAATCACTGACTGACTGCAACAGTGACATCGGTAAAACCACTGCAATTAGCATACTCAATAATTTTGTATAATCATCTCGTTAAATGTGATTCACCACATTGTTCATTTTTCCAAGTACAGTCCTTTTTCCATCTGCTGTTGATAGAGTTTGAGAAACGCTTTAACGGCTTCATCTCTATTGATGATTTGTCACCATGATCTATATCTGATTTTACTTTTCTTCTTGATTCCCACAGTATGGTGAAGTTCTGAATTTGCTTATTTCAAGCAAGAAGAATGGAAGTGCAATAGTGGAATTTGCCACAGTGAAAGCAGCCGTGAGTTGTTGCATTTTTTACTTTTGAGTTTCTTGGTAGTGCAAGAGGTATCCACTGTTGTTTTTAAAAATTCATCATTATAATGTAAATACTGTAGTCCTCTTGGGAGATACAAGATGATAAATCTTTGCAGACAAAATGGGTAGAATGTATGGGCCCTCTAAGCTGTGGTGGAAGAAGGGAGATGAATCTTTGTTGCTTTCATCAGAGCAGAGTTAATAGTAGGGAATCCTCTGCTTCCTCACTCCTCCTGCTAATGGGAATGGAGAGCTGTTTGTGGAGCAGTCCATTATTTGCAAGCATTTGCAGGACTTTGATGAACCCCAGTGTTCTTACTCAGCTTATGCCTGGAAACGCTGTGTGAGAGAGCTTTGCTTCCTTTCTCCACACAGGGAAAACAGAGGAGGAAAGCCAGATTTCTGGCTGAAATACTAGGCGAAATCCTATAGCACAGTGTAACACTCTTCAAATGGTGTAACTTTTAGACACAAATTGCTGTAAATTAAAAAAATCTCTGAGGCATTGTCTACTGCGTGTTGAGTTGCACAACATAGTATGCAACATATAGTGCCTGTGAAGTTTTGTAACTTACAGCAATTTGCTTCCAAAAGTTGTTTATGTTGTTTACATAACTGTGAGAGAGAGCGAGAGAGAGAGAGATGCTGTTATATGCTGCATATATATTTTTGTTGCATATATATATGTTTATGATGGTTGTATAACTACATAAGACGATTTTGATATTGCTGTATGACTATTCCTGGCAGGGTAATTGGCAGTAAATCCTAAAATGTTGCAGCTTGATTAACCTGGGTTTTCCTTTGATGAAACTCAGGTTAATTTGGCTTTACTGTATATTATTGTGAGCTTTAGATGTAGGGAGAAACTTTATTGAAGTTGCAGAGGAATTGTCTGCCTTTCAGATCATCTGATGGCTTTACATTTCTCTTTGCTTTGTAGTATATTTCCCCATAACCTTATTTGTTCTGAGAAACTTTAATTTGATCCTGTTCTATGTCCTTTAAGTTCTTTCCTGGAGTATGATGCTCTCTGTCCCTTGACAGAGAGCACCCCAAGAGAGACAGGAAGATACAGACATCAAGAATGAGAGCAAGTGCATTAAAAAAAAAGAAAAATGAGATGAACTATTCTGGGAGTTTGGAAAGAGGTCCTCCATATATGTGGACCAGAGAATTTTCAGATTTCCTATCCTATATCTGTTCTTCTATTTTCTGGAGTTTGATAAAGGAGGCAGAGAACTATGAAATGAGCGCAATTATAACGGCAGGCCATTTTTTAATTTTTAGGAGATGGCAATAAAGAATGAAGTTGGCCTGATAAATAATCCTCTGAAAATTACCTGGCTAGAGGGCCAACCACAGGGCAGCACCATGTATGCTGATGGCACTATCCAGCCACGGATATCACAGGTAAGTGCAATGCAAGTTGCTAGTTTTCTGCAACTAATTTGTGTGGACAGTAGCAAATTTTTGCTATGTCTTGCCTGCTTCTGTCCTAGGAAACATTTGCTAGGCACCTGTAAGATTTTTGGAAGTTCTTCATTTATGTATTTGTTCTAATTAAAACAAATACAAATCTGCCTTGATTTTGGAGTTTGCATAGATATGTTGCCATAGAACAGCTAACAGTGTTTTTGCTATTAGAATTTGTGAAGAAAGTCTGCAGTGCTGGTTGTGTTGAAAGTAGATCACTAAATATGTACATGGGAATTTGATAATATGTGAGGCTTGAGAAGCAATGTATGTGGAGATCTTTTTAGAGGCAAAATGAGGACAGACAGTTCTCTCACACAGGGAAAGGGTTAAGTGCACTTATGAACTTGTTACTTCAGACTTGAATGGGCATCTTGGTTGGGGGTGGAGGCCAGCTTTTTGCTCTCAGTACCTGGCAGCAGCACTAGGTCTGAAAAATGGGGAGGAGCTGTTTTCAGAATTCAGCCTGCAGTTTTGTTTTGTTTTTCAGTTTTGAGGGGTTTGGGGGTATTTTGGGGGCATTGCATTCTGTTTCAGAGCAAAAGTGCTGTTTCTAGAATCTTGCAGTGGAAAACAACCTTGGGGCAAATACATTTTTCCCACAGATATACATTTTTTTATCTTTGTGATATAGGAGCCTCTAGGGTATCAAAAAATACAGTGGTGCCTTGCTTGATGACGTTAATTTGTTCCAGCGAAATCGCTGTAGAGCGAAAACGTCGACAAACGAAATAAAAAAACACATTGAAACGCATTGAAAACCGTTCAGTGCATTCCAGTGGGCTGAATACCTGCTTGTCCAGCGAAGATCCTCCATACGGAGGCCATTTTCGGTGCCTGTAAAATGAGGAATCCGTCCTAGAAAACAGCGGGGGGCCATTTTCTTCAGCCGGCGGCCATTTTGAAACCCGACGATCAGCTGTTTGCTGATCGTTGTAAAGCGAAAATCGGTTCCCGAAGCAGGGAACCGATCATCGCACAGTGAAAAAACCCCATTTAAAACATTGTTTTGTGATAGCAAAAGCGATCGCAAAAACGTCAACATGAAGCGGATTCGTCGTAGAGCGGGGTAATCGTCCAGCGGGGCACGGCTGTAGGCTGTACTTTGCCTGCTTCTGTTTTATTGTGTAAGTTTATGCTCCTTTGTTTATTAAGAATTTACCCCAACTATAATTACCCTATTTTTCCATTTATAACATGCCCCCATTTATAAGACCCACCCCAGTTTTCTAACCCCAAAATTAAGAAAACTTAGCTTTGAGGATTGAGCCACTGGGCTTAGAACATCGGGTATTTTGAGTCTGTTGAATCTTGAGCCCACATGCTCCACCTCCGAGGAGGTGTTTTCCAGTTGGTTTGTTCAGGATCAGCTGATATCAGTTCCATAAGGCTCATGAGTGGAGGAAGCTAAGTCTCCTGACTGTAGGAAACTAAGCCTCATGGCTGAAGGAAGCCTGTTTACAGAGGCAAGGTATGTGCCATTTTGTTCTCTCCTCAGCTATCTCAGGTTACTTCCATGTAAAAGATGCCCCTCAATTTTTAGGGTAATGATTTTAGGAAAAAGTAGCATCTTATAGATGAAAAAATACAGTATACGGTGGACCCTCGACTTACGAAGGTCCCTACTTACAGAAATTTTGAGGTATGAAAAGCTCCGGCCACAAAATGTTAGTTCAACTTGCTGCCGGAGCTTCGACCTACAAAAGGCAGAGGGGAAACGGCGGGAAATTCAAAGCAGCCCAGGAGGCAGAGAGCACAGGGGACAGGAGGTGGAGGGCAGCAGGTGCAGCTTTCGAAGCTTTTGGCTTGCAAGCCAAAAGCCGCTCCATGCCCGCTGCCGGCTTTTGGGGCCTGAGGCAGAGGGCACCGGGGACAAGAGGGCAGTGGGTGCAGCTTTAGAAGCCCCAAAAGCTGAAAGCGGGCGCGGAGCTCCTTTCGGCTTCCTGGGTTTCCAAAGCTGCAAGCTCAAAGCTGCTCCCCGCCGGCTTTTGGGGCTTAGAAAGCTGCACCCACGGCCCTCTTATCTCCTGTCCCCGCTGCTCTCTGCACCGGGGCAGAGGGCACCGGGGACAGGAGACAAGAGGGCAGTGGGTGCAGCTTTCTAAGGCCCGAAAGCTGACCGAATGCTTTCGGCTTCCCGGGCTTCCAAAGCTGCACCCTCTGCCTCCTGTCCCTGCGGGGATGGGAGGCAGAGGACAGTGGGGACAGAAGACAGAGGGTAGTATTTGCAGCCTGGTATTTTTGGAAGCCTGGTATTTTTTCCCCTTTGGCTGGAACAGATTAAATGGTTTTCCATGCATTCCTATGGGAAATGGACCCTTGACCTATAGAATTTTTGACCTGCGGCCACAGTTCCAATACAGATTAATTCCGTAAGTTGAGGGTCCACTGTATAGTTAATTATTCAATACATTTACAGTGGACCCTCAGTCTACAGACGGCTCCACTTACAGACTTTTCGAGTTACATACTTCTCTGGCTGCAAAATTTAGGTTCCACTTGCAGCCAGAGAATCGACCTACAGACCGGGAAAAGAACACAAAATGGAACAAAAACGGGCGGTTACGGGATTAATCGGTTTTCAATGCATTGTAGGTCAATGGAGCCTCGACCTACAGAATTTTCAACCTGCAGCCGCCGTTCCAATACGGATTAATTCCGCAAGTCGAGGGTCCACTTATTGCAATTGCTTTTCTGCTCACTTGGAATCTCCAAGTGATTTCAGTGTAATATATATCATATTATGTAAAAACGTGTGTGTATGTTTTGTGCCGTCACGTCGGCACAGACTTATAGCAACCCTAATAGGGTTTTCAAGATAAGTGAGCAATATTCCTTCTAAGTTATGTGGGTTGCAGCTGTGCAGCACTGCATTGGTGACGCACACCCACAGCCGGTGTTGCTGCCCATTTGGTTTCAGTCACAGCCGGACCCCATGTACGCAGGAAGGACCCAGCACTGTTGGAAAAATAGAGCGAACATTGTGAGATATTTAAGCAATGGTTTTACCAGTTCCCCAGTCAACTGAGCGGGGATTCAAACCCTGTTGTCCAGGATCCTAGTCCTTCACTCCATCCACTACACCAGTGGTCTCCAACCTTGGGCCTCCAGATGTTCTTGGACTTCAACTCCCAGAAATCCTGGCCAGCAGAGGTGGTGGTGAAGACTTCTGGGAATTGTAGTACAAGAACATCTGGAGGCCCAAAGTTGGGGACCACTGCACTACACCACACTGGAAAGAAAAACTTACAACCATTTTGAAAGCCAGCTTTGGAAAACCAAAGGCAAAATGCAATCATACAGTTTTGACTGCCCACCAGAGGGCAGACTAGCTCATGCACTTACCAGTCTAACCTTTTGAGGTTGTGCAATTCCAGCACAGCCTCTGTTGAATATCTAGGAGCCTGTCTACATTTCAAAAACCCCACAATATGAAGTGTTTTAATTTTAGCAGACTCAAGTCACGTGGTTTTTGAGTCATTTCCTGTGTTCCTACTAATTGAAATGCTTCCTTTTAAAACTGGCTTTACCGTTCACAATGGGTTTAAGATGATTAAGAAAACAGTGTTGATGGCAAAGGAATTTTTTTAGATGTAGGATATGTCCTATGATGCTGAACCACCTAGTTTTCCATGTTTCTTTTAAAATTTCATTTCCTTTGCCATTTCAAAGCCTGCATTATTTTTTACTGTTAATTATTATATAATTTTATAACTGTTTGTTACTTAGTTTTACATTTGGTAATATTTTGTAGTTTGAGTTCTGCCCATTGCTGCCATCTTGAGTGTTTAGCTGTGTGGTTCTTTTTATATTTTATATTTTTATATTTCTATATCTGTGGGTTGGCATGGTGTGATTGAGTTGATGTTTATTTCACTGTTGGAAACTGCCCAGAGTAGTGGCATGGCCACAAGATGGAGCAGTACAGAAATATAATAAATAAATAAAATCAATCAATCAATCAGTATTATTTAATGACTTTAGTTTTGTCTTGCCTTTCTCTCAATGCAGGTCCGAAGGTATCACAAAAATAACAAGAAGTATATATTAGTTGCATACTTAAAAAGCAGCTAAGCATATAATAAAAATAAAATAGTACTAAATTTAAATCTTTTTTTAAAAAAGAGAGAATAGTATAGCATACCCCATTAAAACTTGTCTCGGCAGCTTAGTCAGTTGCTAAAAGTCTGCCTGAAGAGAAGGGTCTTTACCTTCCAAAGGAATGATGGGGGGGGGCAACCTACCTTTTTGTAGGAATTCAAGAGCCCACCCATCAAATAAAGTCTCTGTCTCTTATTTCTTCACCAGACATTCCTGTAGGAGCAGTAGGACTGAGATAAGGCCTTCACTGAGGAGATAAAAACCCAAAGAGGCTCATAGAGGGAGATGGGGTTCTTCTACAGGGTTTTATAGGTCATAGCTTTTCCTTTGTGTGGTGCCCAATAATGGACTGGTAGTACCAAAATAGGATGTAAAATAGGAATCATTTGCTCCCTGTAACTGGCCATAACCCACTATCTGGCTGTGGTGATTTGGACCAGCTGAAGTTTCAAAGGCAGCTTTATGCAGAGTGTATTTTATTAAGCTGTGTGGGAGGTAACTGAGGCATGTGTCACCATAGCAAAATCGGACATCTCAAGAAATGTCTGTAATTGGCATGTTAGCTTTAACTATGCAAATACACTCTAGTAACTGCTGATATTTAGGAGGCTGAAGAAACTAGAGAACATCCAAGCTGCAAACCTGAGTTTCCAGTGGGAGTCTAAACGTAATCAAAACAGGCTTATTCTCTATTCTGTCTTTTGACTAACTAAGAGCACCACAGTCTTAAGTTTCAATTTGTTTCCCCTCATCCGTACCATTACTGACACCAAATAATAGCTTAGAGCCAAAAAAGTTATGTCAGATTTAAATGAAATGAGCAATGAAGTTGGATGTCATCAGCTTACTGATGGCAGAGAACCCCCAAACTCCATACAGGCTTTCCCAGAGATTTCTTATATATATAGTGTAAGCCTTCTAATAGTCTTTATCTCATGTTCACCCACAACAGCTCTGAGTTCTCCACCATTGCTGCTTTAGTCTCTACAGTATCTCATTTGTTTTATCAATGCTGGCTCCCTGAAAAAGGAATAGATGAACTGAACTTGAAAATGTTAGTCTCAATTATAGAACAACGTTTCTTCGTTTGTGGGATGGGTTCCCAGCTCCCAGCTGCTGGCATATATGTTCTTCCCTGCTGTTCTTAGATGTTAAAGCACCAAGGAAACTTATAGAGATCGTCTGGCCTCTTTTTGTCTGTGTCCATAGCCTAGATAATGTCTTCAGCAGTGTGTGGGTGAGAAAATAGTAGTTGTGTACTTAATGAGCAGGTGCTCCAGCAGCTTCTCAGAAGTGACTGTTGTTTGGATCTTCTTTTGTTTTTAGCTAGCAGCTGATTCTAAGTGGCTGTTCCTGAGAAACCGCCTCAGTCTCCCTGAGGTTTTGTTTGAAGCTGGGCGGTTCCAGCTAGGGTGCATTTACAGCTCTCTTTGAAGGGTGGTTTTCCATGTGACTCCACTGGGTTGGCTGTTTATAGATTACACATTGTCCTGTCCAAAGTACAATAAGGGAACAGAACTCTAAACAGGATCAAAAGCAGCATTAAAATCAGGTTGTCTGAGGCAAAACTATGGTTTCTTCCCATTTTCACTAGAGCTTAGAGTTACTGTATTTCTTTAGACTACAGCTTACACAGTCCCTCAACCACCATGGCCACAGTTAATGGAGCCAAGGATTTCTGGATACTGTAAGCAAAATTAATAATTTTCTCAAGCTCTGTTCTCAGCAGTGTCAACAACACTCACAAGCATGCTCTGTAGAACTTGGTGTGAGTCCCTTTATTTAAGGATTGAAGAGCAGCAATTGACTCTAACCAGAAGGTTTTGTTTGTATTAGACTATCTGTCTGGATGGGCGGGGTATAAATCTAATAAATTAAATAAATAAATAAAGTATTTAGGCAGAAGAATTTTGGCTGCAAGGTTTGCTTCTTACTAAATCTATGACATGTGACTGGGTTTGTCTTGGCATGCTTCCATCACAGTGCATCTGACTGGGAGGTCATAGCTATATGAGATTACAGTGTCTGAGCTGAGGGGCAAAGAAAGCTGGCAGCTTAACTGAAGCTGTAGCTCATTGGAGGTGAGGGAGTGTATGAATCAGGTTGGCCTTCTGGCTACATGCTCGATCACACATGTTGAAATGTTCCATTCCAAGCCCTTACTTAATTCCAATTGTATATTTTATTTCTCAACAGTGGAAGGGAAATACTATAGTTGAAACATAGCCCTTTGTACCAGTGAATTTCCAACGATAAGGAATAAAATGGGGACAGTTTACAGGGTGAAAGGAGGTAGAAGCCACTGTTTTTTCCCCTGAAGAATTTGCCCCTCAGCTAGTTGGCATTACAGAGAAGAATGTTGTTTGTAACATCAGCAAAAACATCCTAATTGGCTGTTATCCCTATTAGTGATGGGCACAAAATGAACCACGAAGCAAAACAAACAAACCCCAAAACACCATGAACTGTGCCATTTCTTAATTGTTTTCAGGGTGCTCAGAAACATGTGCCTGCCAAAAACGAAATGAAATGCCAATCGATGTTGGCGAATCATATACTTAGTGATTTATGCTCTTGGAGACTTCTGGGAGTTCTAGAATGGCCCCAGTATGAGTTAGAGATGCCAAACATGCCACAAATCTTCACATGACTCACTTTCCACCATCTCAAAGTTTGGCGAAAATTGGATTTGGGATGTCTGTCCAAAGTAGGTTACCCCATGAAAGAGCACTTTCAGAAAGTTAATGGTTCGTGAATAACTATGAACCACAAACCATCACAAACTGCCATTTATGCCCATCTCTAATCCCTATATTTTTATTTTCGAAAGAAAAACATTACTGAATTCTCTACCCTAACTGTGTGTCCAGAAGGCTGAATTCTGCAACCTGAGTATTTTATGTAGTTAGAACAAGTTTCTAGGTACATCCCCATTCTCTACAGTTCTGCAGACTGAAATAAGATTCTGCACTACAAGACATGGAAATGATTCTGAAAATAAATGCTTACAGTTAAACAAAGTCCTAAAGTGGTTAGAAGGTCTCTCACAGACCATTAATGGACTCTGGGCATTGTGTTTTGCATATTTAAGCCTATGATAGACAAAGTTCCAGAAAAAGAAACACTGCAATATAAAACATCTTTGTGTTGTTGTGCCATGTGTGTAATAGAGCCTCACCACCCTTCCTGGTTCTGTAGGATTGTTCCCATGTGACCACATATTTCGTCTGCTTTCTGCACATCTCTCCTGGAGCTCAGAGTCCACAAATTAAATCTATATGCTTGTGACTTCATATAATCTCCCCCTGCCCGCTTGTCAAACAGTATTTCATCTTATTGTTACATCTTTGAGTTTTTAAATCAATCTCAGTTTGTCTTTTCATTTAAAACCCTGGAAGGCTCAAATATGATTTCTTATCTGCCGTGCCATGTTTTTTTTTATTACATTCATGTTAATAATACACCTCCCAGGTGCCAAGTTAATATCTTTTTGTCTGCCCTATATTGAAATATTTTTAAATCTACTAAGCACCCTATCCTGTGCTACTTGAGAGAGTCAGCTGAGGGGCCATGGAATGCTTCCAACCTCTCTTTGCAGGCTGAATCGTTTGTGAGTGGCTGTGGCAAGCTTCATCCTTGTTTCTGACCAGCCATTTGTGTTTCCTTAGACAGCTATATCAGATCAGAGAATTCTGTAGACTTGTCAGGAAAGGCTGTGGATTCACCAGATCTTAAACCCATTATTCTCTTGCCATGGCACAAACAAGCCTTAAAGCAGTGCCACACTGAAGCTGGCATAGTTAACTCTCTCTTATTTTTTCAGTGAGAGGGAAAATTTGCAGACAAGGATACTGATGAAAAAGGACTTCCCCACTCCTCTGTAACAGCAAGGGGGAGCTAAGAGGCCTCCAGATATGACAGTGGCTCCACTGCACACTCTTTCCCTTCTGACCATATCCAGGATTGCTCTGCCTGTGTGCCGACAGTTTGCTCTTTCTATTTTGGCTCTGGTGTTTCCTGCTACTTTAGAAGATAACTTCCTGTACTTAATATATCTGTTTGTTAGAATGGGGCCTGAAATGCAAAATTCTTAACATTCAGTGGTTCTTTCTTTTAGAAGATTCAGAGGAAGACCACTTTTAACAAGTATAACTCAAATTGAGCAGTTTTCAGAGAGGTAGCTATGCCTAGTTGGTTTCAGCAAGAAAAGCATAGCAACCTGTAATGTCAACAGCTTAATTTTAATCTGAGCCTCCTTGGATTGCCTTTAAAAAATAATTTATTGATATTTTGAAACACGGGGCTATAATCAAAGACAAAGACAGCAAAGAAAAACATTTAAAAAGAGGCTTTCAGCTGCCCCTCTCAAGTAGTACAGCATAGGGCGCTCAGTGGATTTTAAAATATTTCAGTACTGGGCAAACAAGAAGATAATTTGGCAGCTGACAGGCGTGTTCTTAACATGAATGTTAAGCAAAACAAATATATAAAGTTGAAACTTAATTATTGGCAGAGACTTCAGTATATAATACTTTTCAAGTAGCTTGTTTGGGTTGCAGCCCATTTCTTCAGACACACCATTCACTGCACCTGGTAACAGAAATACTAGCTAGGCAATAGCATGCTGATTACATTGCTGTCATATCTTCACATCAGAGTGAGAATTGTCTGACATTTTTATAGAGAAGCTGTGCTCCTAAATAAAATACAGCAAGCCTTATGATTCTGAAAAGCTATTTTCCTATTTTCATGTGAGAAGATAAACCCTGAGTTTACTTCTAAGCACAATTCTTATTTATACAATATCGTTTGGCTAGACATGGAAGCAAGGACAGGAGTCTCTATTTAATTAGGAACTTCTTGGTGGCATATGCTCAGAATCCCAGGTATGCAGAAGTGGGTGAGTTCAGAATCCAGTGTAAGCATGTGTTCAATTGAGAACCAAAGCTACAGTATATGAGACATTAGTCATACAGTATGTCTAAACAAGTATGCCTAACTTGGCCAGTTTTATCTTGGAGGAAAAATCCACTGTATGTCCTCTACAGTCAAGGCTTTACGCTGGATTACAGTGGTGCCTCAACTTACGAAGGTAAGACCATTTCGTACGACCAGCTCCGGCCGCAAAATTTTGCTTCAACTTGCAGCCAGAGTTTTGAGTTGCAAACAAAAGAGGCAGGGGGGAAAGGCGGGGAATTCAAATTAGAGGGCTATCCATTAGACGGTGAAGAGCTTCTTTGCAGCTCTTTCGCCCCAATGGTTAGTGTGTGCACGTTTGCAGAGAGGCTTGGAACTGCCTGGTGCTGCTTTCTGCTTCTGGGTGAGTACATTTACAGGGTTTTGCAGGGTGGGTTTGGATTTTGGGGGGGTTATGTTTCTGTGCTGTGATTTTTTTGTTGTCTTTTGGTGTGTGTTTTTCCCCAGCCCCCTCACTTTCCAATGGGCCTGGCTGTGTGTATGAGGGTGTTTTTGATTTTTTTTTTTTTTTTTTTTTTTTTTTTTTTTTTTTTTGCAGTCCCATGGTGTTCTGATGGGGCTGGCTGTGTGTGTGGGGGGGGTATTTTTCCCCCCCAGCCCCATCGCATTAGTGGTTTGTTTGTGGGGTTTTTTGGTGATTTTTTTGGGGGGTGTTCTGGGATGGATTACTCGCGTTCCAATGCATTCCTATGGGAAATGGTGCTTCGATTTACAACCATTTTGAGTTACGCCCATCTTCTGGAACGGATTATGGTTGTAAGTCGAGGCACCACTATACTTCAAAAAACCATCCGCTCTTGCATACAAGTGTTGTTTACTGATAAGCATTTTAGTAATGCTAATCGGTTCTTCATTCTTCTCAGAAACAGTCCAGTGGTGCTTCTGGAGTAAAGCCATGGAATAACTGCTGTTTTCTGCAAATAGTCATAGCTGTTTGGGGGTAAATGGCAAGCAGGTAGTAGAGTATTTTTCACCCGAGGAGAAAACCAGTGCAGGGTCCCATGGCTGCTATTTCTCCAAAATGAATGTATTCAGGTTAAGTATATTTGTATTTTGGCTCTGAGACAGCAAGGGATATGATTGGGAATCACTCTAAATGTTTAGTTTATTCAGAGAAATAATTCTAGTGGTGCCTCTAGGCCAGTGGTACCTTATGCTGCTAAAGGAATTGTATAGCTCTGCGTGTTTTCCCTCTTTAATAGACTTTTCTGTAGTAAGAAAAGACAGAAGATACTGGAAAAACACCAAGAAAAAGGATTAAAGTAGAAAACAATGATGTTTGGTCCCCCAACCCCCTCCCCTTTCCACTTCACCCTGTGATATTCCATGACTAAGGCAGGGTGGAAACATACTAAATGAGAACTTTCAGCTTAGCCATTGAACCACCTGATTGTATAAAAAAGGCCATGGGGATGCAAATTAATTCTGTTGTGAAGGGTCTTAGGCTGGTACACCTTGGGCTTTGTCTGCTGGGTAAGTGGTGCAGAGCAGCAGCTTTATTGCTTTTATGCCAAGGCCCTTTTGAAGCTCCTTCTACAATCAGTGGAGTAGGGATTTTCCCAATCACCCTGTTTGATGAATGCTTGCCAATGGAAAGCAACAGCACTACAAAGGAAGTACAGTAAATATTTTAATAAGCACTAAAATATACACAGGGACATGGTGGCACTGTGGGTTAAACCACAGAAGCCTCTGTGCTGCAAGATCAAAACACCAGCGCTTCAAACCCACACATCACAGTGAGCTCCCGTCGCTTGCCCTAGCTCCTGCCAACCTAGCAGTTTGAAATGCGAGAAAATAAATAGGTACCACCATGGTGGGAAGGTAATGGCATTCTGTGTCTAGTTGCGCTGGCCACGGAAACTGTCTTTGTTCAAATGCTGGCTCTACGTCCTGAAAATGGGAATGAGCACCACCCCTAGAGTCGGACACAACTGCACTAAATGTCAAGGGCAACTTTTACCTTTACCTAAAATATACACTCTCACATTTTATAGTAGATTATCCATGGTATATTGAAGAAGCCATTGTAGAGTACTTTTCCTTCTAATGAATAGAAAGCAAAACAATTACTTTATGTTTTGACTTTCCAGTAGCTTAAATATGCCCATTAATTAGAATTAATGAGGGAAATACATGTTGACATAAGAGAATACAATCTTCATTATTCTGTCTGCCCACTTCACCTTTGTACATCATTCAAGATTATTGCTTTCTGCCTCTGAAACAGCTTTATATAGAATGCCTCTAATCTAGAAACAGAGCAGAGATTTTAGATTGTGTGAGTTTTCCGAAGAATCCTATTCTGCTCTTTATGGCTTTGAGTGTCACACCATAGCTACTCCTTCTTTGTGCATGGGCATGAATGGAAACAGTACTTGCAATACTGATAACAAGCTCTTATAGTGTACTCTAACAGGTCCATAAGAAAGGAGCTCACCTTAGAAAGAACAACACTCAGCATGGGCTGCTGTGTTTCAACCGAGAGAGGCCTATAGGCCAGTATGGTTTCTTCCTCTAGTTTATCCTGATGATCAACTAATTTAGTAGCAAATTCTGTTTTCCCAGTGCTTGCAGAATATCATCAAGGAGTGAGGGTCCAAAGTCCAGTTTGAAGGAAAGGAAAGGATCCGATGGATCAGGCAGAGGCTTGCCATGCCAGGAGGTGGTGTCAGCTGGGTCCCAATTTAAAGCTTGGTTCTTGCAAAATAGGTCTGGTGGTGTTTGAGTGGCCTTGTGGGATTGGTGTGAAGCATTTGGAAAAGAGAGTTCTGGAGATGGAGAATCTGTGTGGTCTATTATATTGGGGCAGCTGGTACTGTCCAGGTATAGCCGAGGTGGTTTTGGAGGTGGCTTGGCAGCAAGGTTTTGCTCACTCTGACATGATAGATAGTCTGACTTCCCTTTCAGATCTCTTAGGAGCTCCTTTTTGTGGTACTGTCCACTGGTGTCTAGTGTTTGACTGTTGTGATTCAGGATAATGACTTGACTGCCCAGTTTCTTATTCCTCCTGAATGAGAGACGCTTGAAGAAACCTGGAGATCTGATGGAGCCTCTCCGCCAAGTGTCCATGCTGAAGGAAGCAGTAAAAGGCAGGTGTTTAACAGCACAGCAAAAAGCCTTGGGCACAAGCCAAACTCAGGCTCTGTGGGTCACCTTCTTTCTTCTTATTCCTGGAAAATGAACCAAAAAAAGCAACAAGCTGGGTCCCCAAAAAAGACATTTATAGCAATCGCCCACATTATAGAAGCCAGTAAGTTAGAAGGTTAAACTAAGAATGGGTTTTATGGCACTCCTTCTAAGTCAGTAAGTACAGTTAGAGCACAGAGTGCTGTCCTCTGAAGATGCCGGCCACAGAGACTGGCGAAACATTAGGAAGAACAACCTTCAGAACACGGCCAAAGAGCCCGAAAAACCCACAAGAACCACAATTAGTAAAGTTACCTGAGCAAACAAAATTATGAATTTATGCTATTCTGTATTGTTTCATAAACAAAACATGCAGTGAAGACAACACTGGGTACATGTAGCAGTAGCTCTCAGTGTCTACAGGAAAAACCTGGTGCAAAAATCAGTTTTGAGTATGAATATTGAAGCCATTTATAACTTTTCAAATGTAATTATTGCTCTTTTTTTCTGCAGCCATTTTTACCTGCTTCAGACTGTCTTCCCAACCACTTATCCTTCTCAGAACACTTTTTAGCTGTTCTACTGGCTTCTACGTTCTCTCCTCTGTAGTCCTCATACACCATCTCTTTCACAATCCACATCAGTCTCTTCCTCTCTTGCTTTCCACCTCATGTACTCCTATTTTTCCCTATCCTGCCTTCACTCCTCATTTGCTACTCTTCCATCTCATCTTCTCTTTTGCCTTGTCTGCCTAATGCAGTTGTAAGCAATGGCTTGGCAATTTGAAAGTAGTATAGGGCAGATTTACTACTTCATTGGGACTTGTCTGTGGCCTACCATCTGTAGGTGGCCCATCCCAACTTGGCCTTTGGGTGACTTTGCATCTTTATTAAACAGACAAATTGCGGTGTCTGACTTCCAAAGCAAAGCTAAATGAAAGGCATGGGAAGTAGGTATGTCGTTGTGTGAACCATACCCAGATTTTGGAGCATAATATACTCTCAATTTTGAAAAATGTTCCATATTCCACCATTAAAAGGTAAATATTGTTGCTTAGTAATGAAAAGATGCCCTTGAAAGATTTGTAAATATGCAGTTCAGCATTGAGAAGAATGAAATTTAGAATTACTACTTACTGCGAGATGAAGCAACAGAGAAGGCAGCCGAGTGGAGAGTTGTGAAGGAAATGTATCCGATACAATGCAAGCACACCTGTGTCAGGGGTTTCCTGCCTTGGGATTGGTTAAGTATCCATCCACTATATTTTTTAAGCTTTTCTTCCTCTAGAACACATTTCTTTCTGTGTTGCTCTTTACGCTTCTCACTCAACCATTCGTATGTTTTGCAGGCAGCAGTTTCTTTGTGTGTGTTCTGTGCCACACCCTTGCTGACTCAGTCACATCAGAAACTAGGATGTACACTATTAGTTAATAACCAAAGTTGCAGGAAGTAGGTGTGTAGACCTGGCACACAAGTCAACCTGTGCTGCCTCAACCAGATTCAAGGCTTGAGTGGAGCACCTGAACGACTATCATTGATCGCTTTCTTCAATATGGTTGCTGGAGGAAGGGGCAATATAATAATAGCACCCAGTCAGGTTCAGCCCTGTCTGCCTAGCTCCAAGATCAAGGGACCCTAATTCTATCTATCATAGCAAATTGAATTTTCATTCCTAATGGGCCAGTTGTCAGAAGGGCCAGGCGATGAGACATAGAATTTCTGACTCATGTATAAGAATATGACAAATGATTAGAGAAACTGGTGGGGAAAGAGCCCTATCACTGGGGCTGTGTTTCTGTTGAACCTTGTGGCCGATTGTCCACTGGACCTTGGGTCCTCTTCTTTATAGTATTGAAAGGATAGAGAGATTTAGGATTATACTCAACAACAGCATCTTCAGCTGCTGCTCTGAACATTCTCAAGCTTCTGGGCATCTGCTTGTTTTTAAAATCAGGCTTGCCTTTTTACCTATAAAATGTCAGTCTAGTTCTTGACACAGTTAATTCTTGCATCCTTTTCTCCATTTCTAATATACATCTGTTATAATAATGAATGAAAATCAAGCATGAGCAAGAAGGAGGGTTTCTTTTTTATAGTAATGGAATTAGACCAAGGAGACAAATTCTGACTCGGCTATGAAGCACATTGGGCGTTACGCTCAGCCTAAGCAACTGCTGTAAAAATGAAGTACGTGTGCTAGATCTCAGGCATACACCAACTTAAATTCCTTGAGATTAGTGTGGGATAAAAATGTAAATAGTAATTAAATTTCTTGTTACTACAGTATGTAAAGATGTAAGTGATGATACGGTTTCTTGTTTGCTGCAGGATAATGATATTGTGTGTTGCCTTCATGTTAACATAAGAGCATTAGGTCACTTTTATTTAGCACACACAAAACACCTATTGCACTTATTAGTTCAGAAAAGGCTGTAGTATCACAATCAATAAACTATGATTTTATTTGAAATATTTTTACTCTGCCTTTCTCCTTAAAAAGTACTGAAGGCAGCTTATATTATTTTAAAAGGCAATATTGAAAGCTAAAAACAGTAAGTTATTTTAATATTTAAAAAGAAATAAATAATACATATTTAAGCCAGTCACTAAAGGAAAGCCTGCCTAAAGAGAAAATCTTTGCCTGCTTGCAGAAGGAGCGCCTGGCCTCCTGTAGCAAGGAGTTCCAGAATCTGGGAGCAGTGACAGAGAAGGCCCTCTCCTATGTCCCCACCTGTGAGGGTGGTAGGACCAAGAGGAAAGCCTCTCCTGATGGTCTTAACACCCAGGCATACTCATAAATGGAGAGCAGTCTTTGAGATATCTTGGTCCAAGCCATTTAGAGATTTATAGGTTAAAAACAGCACTTTGAATTATCCGTAAAAATTGATTGGCAGCCAGTGGGGCAGCTGTAAATGGGGGGAGGGGTTAGGTGGTCCCTGTAATCAGTCTGAGTTAACAATCTGGCTACAGTGTTTTAGACCCAGTAAAATTTCCCAACCCTTTCCAAAGCCAGTCTCACATGGAGTACATTATGGTAATCCAGCCAGGATATAACTAAGGCCTGTGTCACTGTGGCCAAATCAGACATATCCAGGAATGGGTGCAGCTGGCACACTCATTTTAATTGTGCAGAGACACTCCTGACCATCACTGACACCTGGGCATCCAGGAGCACACCCAAGTTGCATTTCGAAGAGAGTGTAATCTCATCCAGCACAGAGTTGGATAGCTATTCTCTGATCTGCCTTTTGACAGACCTGGAGCACCTCTGTTTTGTCTGGATTACATTTCAGTTTATTCACCCTCATCCAGTCCGTTACTGATACCAGACAATGATCTAGAACTGAAACAGCTTCCTCATATTTGGTGGAAAGGAGAAATAGAGTTGGTTTTCATCCACATATTGTTCACACAAACCCCAAACTCCAGAGAACCTCTCCCAGTGGTTTCATGTGAATGTTAAATAGCATGGGAGATGAAACAGAATACGGGGAGATCTAAGGAGGGCTTTTTCAACAATGGTCTTACTAGTGCCTCCTTTAAGATACTAAGATCCTACCCTAGTACAAGAAGGCATTCATTGCTCTTCATACCCACTCGGCCAGTCCCTCTCAGGCAGCTTTTTTAAGCCAGGAAGGACAAGGGTCCAGAAGACAAGTGGTAATCTTCACCTCTCCAAGGGTCCTGTTCACATCAGGTTGCAAAAACAGAAACTTATCCATTAACACAGGACAAGCAGGTGCCAAAATTACGTTCACAAGAGCTGTATCAACTACAGCATCCAAGTCAGAACAAATCCAAGAGATTTTGCCAGCAAAGTGTCGTTTAGAGTCTTCACTGTGGGTTGCTGAGTGCACAACATCTTGTTCTTTTGGGAAACACAATGACCAAAATCCTGTAAATTATTTCTGTGGAAGAATGAAGACATCATCAGCAGGAGATTTTTTGGTAATTAAAAATATCCTCTCTTCTCATGGCCTGTCCAACTTGCAGTATTCTTTGCCATGAGGTGGAAGGAGTAAGTCTTTAATTATCATAAGTCTCCCTGTGGTGTGAGACATCGCCCTTTCCCAGGTGTACTGTGCTACTTTGCTTGAAGGCTCAGGCATATCAAGGTATGCAAAGCTGGATATCCAATAGAAAAATTATGATCAATATTTTGGAAAATGTGTGTTCTGTTACTTGGCTGTCTCAATTATATTATTCAGTTCTCTCTGTTCTCTATCACTTACCTTGGCCCATCTGCCAGTTAAGTTTTGCTTTCTTGTTTTCAGTGACCTCAGAAATCTTGAAAAGTCTTATCAGGCATGAAAATATATAATTGCCAACATAAAAATATTTTCCATAAAAAGATTTTTGATCTATTTTGCTCATCATAGTTTCAGGAAACAAATATGTTTTTAACAAACTCCTATTTTTCTCCAAAGTATCCTTTAAAATGTAAGAGTCTAAAATAATTTATTTTGATTGCTTGGGTAAAAATGTGATTGCTTGAAAAACATGGGTTTTGGGCTGTTCTGTGCCAGTTGATTAAATAAATAAATAATGTCCATTGAAAACCTTTTCAATGAACAGTTAAGAAATGTAACATTGACGGTTATGTCAACAGTACATAGCACAGTTCTCATATTGCTGCTTAAGGGAACAATAGCTACATTCCCACATTCTGTGTGACAGTTATTCTGCTTTTCTTATAGGAGAAATTTCAACAATTATTAAGCCTTTGAACTCAAAGAGATGTCAAAAAGAGAATATGAAGCAGCTTACCATGCTGTGGATCAAATATATTGCTAGTCAACAACTGTTAGTAATACAGTGGTGCCGCGCTTAACGAGTGCCTCGTTTAGCGATGAATTCGCATAACAATGTGTGTTTTTTTAGAAAATAATATGCCCCGTATAACGATGTTTCCTATGGGAGATTTTCGCTTAGCGAAGTTTGGGACCATGCTTTGCATAACGAATGCGATTTTAGGTCCCCTGCTTCACTTAACGATGTTTCTTTTTTCAATTTAAAAAGTGTCTTAGAAGGGTCAAAAACGGTTCTAAATGCTTGGATTCGTTAGAGGACCCCCTAGGTCGTGTGCAAACCTGATTTGGCTTTGATCTGACTTTTCGTTAATTTATGGTGAATTTTTTTTTCAGCCCATAGGAACCAATGGAGCTGTCAAAATCTGATAGCTCCATTGGTTCCTATGGGCCGAAAAAAATTCACCATAAATTAACGAAAAGTCAGATCAAAGCCAAATCAGGTTTGCACACGACTTAGGGGGTCCTCTAACGAATCCAAGCATTTAGAACAGTTGCTGAGTCTTCGTTAATTTTTTGTGAATTTTTTCTTCCCCCATAGGAACCAATGGAGCTGTCAGATTTTGACAGCTGTCAAAAGTTGGGGGGGGAAAATTCACCATAAATTAATGAAAAGTCAGATCAAAGCCAAATTAACTTTTGCATCTGTTTTAGAGGGTGCAGAAGCTAATCCAAGCATTTAAAACCATTTTTGACCCTTTTATGACACACTTAAATTTGCAAAAATTGACTTCGCAAAGCCATTGAAATGCATCGAGTCAGCTTCAATACATTCCAATGGAGGAAACATTGTATCGTTTAACGATGTTTCCTATGGGTTTTTTCGCTTAAGGACGGCAATCCGTGCCTATTGGAACGGATTAACTGGTTTCCAATGCATTCCTATGGGAAATGGTGTTTCACATAACGATGTTTCACATAACGTTTTTTTAACCAATTAAAATCGTTATGCGAGGCACCACTGTATATATCAGCCACCTTGATTCTGCGTTTCTATACACTGCTGTGAACAGCACTGTTTCCTTGAACTATTGTGGCAGGTAGCATTCTCTCTCTCTAAACAGTGCTACAATGTTTGAAAAACTAGCAAAGATTTTTTTAATGTTGTCATTTCTTTTCTTTAGGATTCAGTAGTTTCTGAACGGGATTATGAAAGCCTTGTAATGATGCGGATGCGCCAGGCTGCAGAGAGACAGAAGCTGATTGAGCAAATGCAACGGGAAGATGAGGAAGAGTCATGCACGTAGTATGAGAAAAACATTATATGATACTTTTACATAAACTTATTAAGTCAATAAATGTCTTTTTTTCAACGCAGCTGTAGTTTTCTTGAAGAAGTAAACTGGTCATCCTGATCAAGAATGTTTATGTAATAGAAGCTTGCTTCCATAATATTCTTGTACTGTTCATCAGGGCTTAAAACCTTATGCTGCCTTTACCAGTCCCTCCTCCTGTTCGCACTCAGGGACCATGCAGTTTGCCGAGGCCTGCACAGCTAGCAGGATGCATAGCCTTAGCAGCCAGACATGATCTTTGTGATCTCAGCTGACCCTTCTCCCTGCAACACAATGGGGATTCAAACTCTTCACTGATGTGCCAATCCACTGAACAGTTCATCCCAGTCTGCCCAACCATATTTCAGTTCCAAGCGAAGGAAATACAGTGGTGCCTCGCACGAGCGCCCTGTAGAGCGATGAATTCGCTCTATGAGGACGTTTTTTCGATCGCTAATGCGATCGCAGAGCGATGGCCTCTATGGCCGAAAATCGCAGAGCGAAGGTCGGTAAGCGAACCGCTTACCGACCTTCGCTTTGCAACCCGCTGATCAGCTGTTCGGCGGGTCCAAAATGGCCGCCGGAAGCCCCAAAATGGCCGCGCACAGCGTTTTCGCGCCCTCGTTAAGCGAGGGGAGGGCGCGAAAATGGCTGCCAGCCATAGGGAAGCATCGCTGTACGGTGAGTAAATCAGCCGATTGGAACGCATTAAACTAAGTTTAATGCATTCCAATGGCTTTTTTCTTTCCGTACTGCGATGTTTCACACAGCGAGAGTTAATCCGGAACGGATTAACCTCGCTGTGTGAGGCACCACTGTAGTTGGGCATTTCTGCTTCAGCATTAAATCAATAGAATGTGAAGTCACCAAACCATTTCTACTTCTGCATTAACAGAATCTGAAATTGCCATGTCTACACATCTTCCTGAAGGAGGAAAGGACTAAACTAGAACATAGTGCCACTCTATTTATTTATTTATTTATTAGTCTTCTACCCTGCCCATCTAGACCAAAGGTCTACTCTGGGCGGCAATATTATGTAGCAATATAGGAATTGTTTAGATTTCCTGTAACTTTCATAATAGTTTTCAGGATATTGCTGAAGACTAAATGTTTATCCACCACGACACTGAAGGAATAAAATGTATTTACATTTGAGTCTGACTGAAAACAAAACATTATCCAGGGACAACACCAAGCCTGTTTTTGTGAATTCTTTATTATTCTACTGGTTAGTTTAGGAATGGCTGCTGTTTACACAGTTCAAATTAATCCCAGCAATGAAAAGTTCACTGGTACAATTACAAAATTGTTGTTGACATATTTACAATATATTCTATCCCTAGTTTGCAATTTACACAGCTATAGTTAAAAAGTCACATATGCCACCTTAGGATTTGACTCATATTATTTAAATTTTGAATGAGAATACCTCAGCTTTTAAAAATACGTATTGTATTCAATCGTGACCAACTTGTTCTGTGGCAAATTTTTCCTGTCCTTATCAAAGTAAGAACTACCTTATAATGGATTTTCTTTATCTGCGACAATTTATCCCAAGGTTTTTAAGTACGTACATCGTAATTTTAATGCCAGGTTCCCATTACTCAACAGCAACAAATTAAGAGAACACTTCAACACTGGCAGTTCAGACTGGTTTTCAAATTAATAATGAAAAATAACTTTTTTCCAACCTCTGAAATGAAACTGGGCCACTTTTCCCTAATTATCTTTGTAGTGCTGGCGATGTTCATAATACAGAGTTTTGATTAGGCTGTACTTCATAATGCCTGAAAATGAACAACACATTGACTGTATATGTGGATAGTATAAGGCCTTATGCTAGGTGATTGATTTACAGTGTGTCTTGGGCAGGCAGAAAAGCTGAGTTGTTTATACTTTCTTTGTGAAGACACCACACGAGGGTCTGCCCCACTCCTGTCATGCTGATCACTCGATAGCCGCATTTCTCCAGCTTGTCCAGGACAATCCGAGGAGCATCATGCACATAGTATTCCCAGCTGTTGTAAAGATGACACAGAAACGGTGAAGAAAAGGACAGTTTTCAGATGACTTCTAATGATTTACGCCTACACTGATAGAAAAGCCCACTGAGTAAGCTTGTTCAATGGCTAACAATGAGACAGTTATTGAGAGAAGATACCAGTAAATAGCCTGGAGAAGGGCATTTAGCAATACAAATCAGACATATAACTTTGTGTTTAAAATAAGCAGTCCTATTTTAATAATGCCCCTCCTATTCTCTGTCTTATGGATGGAGAACATATGGCTTCCAGATGTTTACAATTTCCATTATCCCACACCACTGGCTATACTGGTTAGGGCTGATGGGAGCTGCAGTCAAACTACATGTTCCCTGTCCCTGCTCTGACTGCTTTATGTTAGATGACAGACATTACCTTGTCAATTGTGGGAAGTGTTCATATAAACCATAGTTAAACTGTTAGCTAGTCTTTCCCATAGAAAAAAGAGATAATATGAATGTTCTTATTCTACTGTTCCACAAGAAGTATCAGCAGTGCCATTACATATCTATGACTGAAAAATTGATTTTTTGCCTGTTATGTTGGAGAAAGGATCCATTCAGACTACCCATAGTATCTGCAGTCCTTATAAGCTCACTTTAGGCATCAAATTTTCCCATTTCATGTCAGGCCAACGCCAATTAGAAATTTAAAAAGAATTCCATTTGGATGTGGAATGTTCAGGGTAGATTTTTCTTTTTCAAACTAAAGATCAAGTGGCAGTATATACAGTGTACCCATTAGACAATGTGAAAATTCAGCTTCATTAAGTACAAGGCCTGGAGTTTAAGAATCTATGCTAAGAAGATTAACACCAGTGCAAATCTACTCTCCCCTGGTTCTGCTATCTCCTTTGTATAAGCTAAACAACAATAATGCCCCAGAAACATTTTAGTACTGCTGCTGTCCTTGCTATACATGTGGCATAAATAAACAGGACTACAAACAACACCTACCACAACTCCTGAATATTGGGTATGGCAGCAGGAAGCTAGTCAGAAACATCTCGTTGTCATTTAGTCGTGTCCGACTCTTCGTGACCTAGCAAATTGCCTGTCCCTACTGTTTACATTGTGTTAGAGGAGTTGTATAAGCCAAGATACGAATCAGAAGCATTTTCATTTGCTTTCTTACTATTTAGCTAATTACATTTATATTATGCCTTTTTGCCATTTCACTCAGACTTGTTTATGTTTATAAATATTAAGCATTTTCTAAAATATCTAACAAAATAATTAAATACTATCAGAGTATTGGTAGGACAAACTTCTTGGTTCGGACCAGCATTTGATAGTTATTTTTTGAACTTCAGTTCCCAGAATCACTCTCTCAAATACTTGAGATTTTCACGCTTACTCTGTAAAAGTTAAGCTTTAAGATGAACTGAAATCATTTTACTGAAAGAAAATATTAGGTGCAGCTGGCTATTTTATTAGTTTTTAATACAGACACACATGGCTATACACTATTATTTGGAATAGTAATTTAACATAGAAACCTTGTTAAACATACATTTGTTACTTGAAGGTTATAACACAGAAATGATACCTATCCTTAGGTATGGCTCAGTTCCTGCCTTGATATTTTGTAAACTTGCTTTTGTTGTTTTGATCTCTGAACTGATCCTCTTGGAATGCAGCATTTCACACCCACAAGAAAAGGGCAGAGTGAAGTGTTACATTCCAGGGATGTGATTTTGTTGTCATTTGCTTCCTCCTCCTCTAGTCCAACTGTAAAAGCAAAACAGAGGCTACACATCTCACTACAGTGATCTTTTTAAAAGGAAACCATCTATCACTCTACTTTGTCACAGCAAATCAACTAATAAAGACCTGAAATATTCAAAGTTGCATGAATTAGAGACAAATACAAAAGCTGATTTTTTTTTACCAGCAAACCTCAGAGTATTTTCTCAGGTGGCAATTCCCTTGCATGCTAGAAAGGGTGGCCACACACACATTGCCAGGAAGATATATTTCCATAAGATGCCCACATAATAAGATAAAAGTCTGTTTACATGCAAATAATTTTGATAGAAATACATCCCGCCACATGGTGGTGCTGCTGGTTAAACTGCAGCAGCCTCTGTACTGCAAGGTCAGAAGATCAGCAGTCATAACATCGGATCCACACGACGGAGTGAGCGCCCGTCACTTGTCCCAGCTCCTGTCAACCTAGCAGTTTGAAAGCATGTCAAAATGTGAGTAGATAAATAGGTACCACCTTCATGGGATGGTAATGGTGTTCCGTGTCCAGTCACGCTGGCCACGTGACCACGGAAACTGTCTTCAGACAAACACTGGCTCTACGGCATGGAAACGGGAATGAGCACTGCACCCGAGAGTTGGACACAACTAGACTAAATGTCAAGGTGAACCTTTACCTTTACCTACAGTATGTAATACCATGTCCAGCCAGCGTTAAGGGTCTGCTGTTGATGGTGAACACAAGAAGCATCTTCACGGCCCTTGCTGTGACTTCTTTTGATTTTTTATCTTTAAATTATACTTGGATTAGGCACCCTTTCAAATGTCCTTCAAATGCAGAATGCTCTGAAAAGTGGTCACATGACCTCTCTGAAGTTGCTTTACACCTGCTGAATATGAGCAAGAACCTGAAAGCTATATGGATAGCTGATGCACCACAAAGCATTTGAAATATGACAGTTAATCAGGACTTGACAATGCAAATACCATAGTTGCCTGCCTGGAAAGGAGTCCTATGGAATTGAGTGGGAAGTGCTTTGAGGGAAATATTACAAGGTTGAGTTGCTGGTGCAATATTCAAGACAAGCCAGTGCTTGATCTCTCAAGATTGCTCGCTGTGAAATCAAGAACTGGGACATTGAGAATGCAAATAACAAAAAACAAGCAAACAAAAAACTTTGTGTAATGAAGAGTATATCATTGTTTTGTCATCTGATTCTCAATCCTGAAGACAAAAAATACTTTGAAGTTGGTTTCTCAGTCACTCTTAGTTCTTGTGCCTGCAAAATAAAAGTTTACAGGAATGTTTACATTGCAGTCTCCTTACCAATGTATACAACCTCCTTTTTCCTGGACTATACATTCAAAATAGGCTGGTTTTCTCATCCATTTCCTGTTATTTCTCTTGGCTCCTGTACAGTGCACCTGAATCTGTAAATTGAACTTCTTCCAAACATCCTTTGTTTTACACAGAATATGGAAGTTTTGCCTGTAGCATTACAGGAGGTTGCACTAGTTTGATATTGCAGTTGTCCAGTGAGAAAATATATGTGTATTAATAAGCCACCAGGTAGTTCATTGGCACTACACTTACAAAACTGAGAGGATCAGAGAGTTATCATGGCACAAAATATAATGGAATTCTGGAGAGAAATAATGAGAGAGAACATAAAGCTCTGTGTATGTGTGTGTAAAAAAACCTATGGAAATACTTACAAATGGTTTCCCAGCATGTTTCTTTTGGTGGCCCCTAAGTAGTGCATCAAGTTTGGATCAGAGTGCTCATCCCCAACCATCGTGGGCCCAACTTCCTGCAGAGAAAAAGGTCACTTTCCATTACCAAACATCTCGGAAGCACCAGGGCAGTCCTTCATTCTATCTAGCAAGAGATACCTGTTGGCACAACCTCTCTCCAGCTTCGGGTCATTCTGTTCTCCTACCTTAAAATAAGAGAACACCTTGCCCGGGGCAGGGAGTGGAATCATAGAGTGCCCACTTTATTGTCTCGGTGCCACAACAGCTTTCAATGTTTGACCTTATGTCTGTATCATTGCTGCTTCTGCTATTACTGTATTTTGAGCAAGTTTATAGGATTGTTTTTGCTTTGGTTTAGTTGGTAGCAAATTTTTGCTCATTAATTTTTGTTTTAGTAGGACATCTGTAGTATTTAGTAGGACATCTGGTATTTTATAGTAGATAAATTATAATTTCTTATCAGAGTTGTTCGAATGACTTGTTAACTTTATTGAGAGTTACTTTATGATTGAAATATGACCTACCCACCAAAATAAGCCCCAGTTAAGTGAAACCCTGCCCTCCACCATTGTGCAGCCGCCAGAAAAAGATGAGACAACTGTATTTGAATAAATGGAGATTGTTGTACATGAAAAATAAAATAAAAACATCAGCTGAAAATAGGCCCTAATGCTGTAGGCAGGCTATATGTGCCTCAATTAAAGCAAAATAAAACTAACGATGGAAAAGTTCAGGAGAGCATTCAAACAGAATAATTCTAGCTTACCTGCTTCAAGTATCATTTGACTCCCTCTACCGGTTGAATGTAAGACACTCAAACATATGTTATCTTATAGACAGATATTAAACATGAATCTAGGTCAGTGGTTTCCAACCTTGGGTTCCCACAGGTTCTTGGACTGCAACTCCCAGAAAGCCTGGCCAGCACAGCTAGTAGTGAAGGCTTTCGGAAATTTTAGTCAAAGAACATCTGGGGACCCAAGGCTTCGAACTACTGTTCTATTAAACCAATCTTCCCCAACCTGGTGGTACATGCCAAATACTACTTCCAGCCAGCTTGAGTGAGGAGAAAAAATGGTAAAATATCAGAAGCTGAAGTTTAAGTACATTAGATGTGCTTAAGAAAACAAACTGAATCAGCCATAGTTGCCACTAGGATTAATAACCATGTTGCATATCTTGTTAATATCTTGTTATATAGCTCTGCCTGCCCAACAGGAGTGACGTTACAGTTTTGGGATGCTTGGACCTTTGTGTCATTATGTGCAAGTTTTTGTACTCCAAAATTGTAAAAAGAAATGCTTTTTATGGGAGAGGGGGTGGAGGTGAGGGCATAATACCATCTGTCATCCCCTTTACAAGAAACTCTCTGTGTAGTAGCCTTGTGCCCCCTTTTACACACCTGCAAATCCTTCACTATAGCATCCTAAGGCACCACTTCTAAATGGTAAATGTAAAAAAAAAAATGTAATAAAACTGTAGCTATGAGTCATCAAATTGATTCTGGCTTATGGTGACTTTACAGGATTTCCTAGATACAACTCAAAAGTGGTCTACCCTGTTTCCCCAAAAATAAGACTTAACCTGAAAATAAGCCCTGCCCTCCACCATTGTGCAGCAAACAGAAGATGAGACGACTGTATTTGAATAAATGTAGATTGTTGTACATGAAAAAAAATAATAAAACAACCTCTGAAAATAAGCCCTAATGGTTTGGAGCAAAAACTAATATAAGACCCTGTCTTATTTTCAGGGAAACACGGTACTAGTCCCTCCTTCTAGTGTTACTCTGGGACTATTTACTGTGCCCAACACTGCAAAAGTACCAAGACACTTAACCACATGAGCCACACACACACCAGGTAATTTCAGCTCATTCCCTCCCAGAAGGCACAGTGGGGATGCAAACTCCCACCTGAACCTGGCCTCCAGAGTTCAAGATGCTTGCCAAAGAGTAAAAGACCTGGAATGGCTACCTCTCTCTCATGAATAATAGCAACGCTTCAGTACATAAGGAATCACCGAGTGACTTGCTTTTGCTTCAAGAAACAAGGAGAAAAAATAGTCTTTTTTCTGTAACTGCCATATCTAACTTCAGATGCTTCTGCAAAAGGTTCTTCTTGTTCTGTCACATGGCATCCACACAAGTTTATGGATAGACGATGCATTCTATTTGTAACATTCTTGTTTCGCTCACCATTTCTTTCTCAATTCATCTTTCCAGTGAAAAACTTAAGCAGGGGATGTCAAAATAGCTATACAACAACCAGAATCCTATAGATGATTTATATTTGCAGAAGGGAAATCATGTAAGTCTCAGTGGCAAATTGCTACTCATTAACAAGGTGCTGGGTACGTGCGTAATTGGGTGCACATCCAGGAATGCAACCAGCAGTCTTTAATGAGCAACAATGTACTGCCCAAATTTAAATGACTTCCCTCACACAAGCATAAATATCCCATATAGGATTCTAGACAGTAACATTCAATCGAAAATTCAACCCTCAATCTAGAAACAAACTGAGAAACAAGACGAATCTGCCAAAGCCTCTAAATCTATACAGTACTACCTGCAGCAAAATACTGAAAAAGCACTGCAGAGTCAAATTCAAGTCAAGGATAATTTAAGGTCCTCAAACTGTGCCAAGATTATGTGGCACAAAACAGAACTAAGCTTTCTCTGTGGTGGTACCTATTCTCTGGGATTCTCCCATTGTTGAGAGGAACCAACTGTACTTCTGAGAGTTATTGGAAACACAACTCTTTGCTCAAATATTCCCTAACCTTTAGTGTGGATTCTACAGTCCATTGTTTTGATATCTGCTTTACTCTTTCTGATTTTTGCAATTTTGGACATGGTTTCAATGTACATTATAATTGATATTTATTTATTTATTTCAAAATAAAATAAGCTACTGTGCATGCCACTACTGGGTGGTAACATCACAGACCTTTTTGTCTAAAACATGTTCAGTGCAACTCAGTATTTCCTTTCTAATCTGTCCAGTATATGACTATTATTATTAATTTTATATTAAAAACATTTCTTTGTTGCTTCTCTATCCAGCAGTCATTTGGGAAAAATGACTACCAAGTGGCATAGGAACTCTTACCAGTTATTTTCAAAAATCTTTGGGTCCGATTGAGAAAAACACAGCTGCTTTCTTTGAAAACCTGGCTACAGAAAGACAACTAAGTATTCCAGTTTTGTGTTTACTCTTTCTGTTTAAACTGTTACCATTCTAATGCTGGAAAAGTTCTAGAAAAAAGGTTCTCAAGGAAATACAGAGTATAAATACAAATGTTACCTTTCATTAGAAGATAGGAATGTATTATACATACCTAACTTCATACAAATTTAGGAAACATTGGGAAATGTACTGAGACTTCAGAGTAAACATGTATGATTCTACTGTTAATTTTTAAAATGAAAAACATGTTGACTTTTTTTTTACTGAATTGTGCGAAGCACTGTTTAAAATATGTTGCAATATAAAATGTATCAAACAAGGACACAAGCACCAAGGTAAAATCTGCTAAAACAGGATAATTGAGAGCAACACGATTCATCCATGCATCAGAAGAGATGACACTTTTTTCATGTTGATTACATTTCTAAGCATTCCTTTACAACTTCATTTGATTTGATTTTTAGTTTGCCTGCCTGGGCTAACTGGTCAAAATTACCAGGAAATTACATTTGTTTAACTATTCTCCTATCCCTTTTTAAAAATTTCACTCAGTGTCAAATCACATTAGATTAAATGTGTATTTTCTGCTATCTGCTGTCTTCTTGCCAGGCATGTCATTATTTCAAACCTACAAATGAAGCCAGTATTTATCTCCTGATGACCAGTCATGAAACATGTACAAGCTGATTTGCAAGCTCATGCTAGGAGAAACAGATGCCTTTTTGCTCTTGAGGATGCTCCATGACCTTGCTTCTGCCCTTGGTACTAGTGTCTTTCTGTGGCATGTCTTCTTTTCTTATAACTCCTTATGTAACATTTATATTATAGAAATGTAACTCTTCCATCCATTTGGTTACTTGAGTTTGCCTAACAAAGTTTTTGCAATATATACCAGTCATGCGCTTCTCAACTTCTGATAAATGCAGAACCTTCTTGATACAGACATATTAACGGTTTATTAAAAATTTAAATATATTAAAAAGCTTTAGGAAGAACTCAGATGATTGGTGGGTTTCACTGATGGCATTTTAAAGAAAGAGCTTTATTTCTTTCAAAGTGGCACATTTTACACACAATAAGTTACAGACTAACTCGGACATAAAGGAAAAACAATACATGTACTACTGCACAGGCTTGAAGTTGATTCAATTAGCTGACTCCTAAAAAGTAATGCCCCCCATTCCAAAAAATATTTCAAACAAATCTATTCCTTTAAAATCTTAACATCCCCCTCTTGTGTCCTGGAGAACACCTCATTAACTGGGAATTTGCTGTAGAGATAGGTATTTGCTGGCCAGTTCCCCTCCCACACACTGGTTTAGTGGTAAATTTAGAAGTATACTTATCATGGTGATTTCCACAGCCAACTCCCCATAGGATGAGTAAAAAACAAACAAAAAAGATAGAAAACTAGATTGGTCCATATCAACAAATGAGAAGCAGTAATGCCTTTCATTTGCCCATTCAGTATCAAACAATCCTCAAACACTTTGCATTACACCTTGAATAACTTGCAACAAGATATTGTTCCCAGAAAAACAGATTTTCCTAACAGCTACAGTGAGAACTGCAGCTCAGCTCAGAGGGAAAGGGAAAATCTGAGCAACATTAAAAGGTGATTGCTTGTTCACACATATTACATTAATAATACTAATACACACATTATTATATATGTTATTACAGTATATGCAAGCTAACATATACTGTGATTGAGCAAAAAAACAAGGATTGACAGGCAGAACAGGCTTTGGCTTCACTCGCTTCTTTAAAAAGTAATTTCATTTTGGTTTTAAAAAATAACATGTCTATTCTACATAGTAGCAAAAACCAGCTCTAGAATTATGTCTGAAACACACTGCAAAAACAAAAGCTATTAATGTGGCTACTACTATATTTCCACTCAGAAGTCCTACTAAGTGCAATAGTGTTTAATCCCTAGTAAATATTTTAGCTTATATTATGAGAATTAAAGCATTGTAAAGATTTGTATTACAATGGTTATACAAACTGCAGGATTTGGCCTTTCTTGACAAAGAATGAGAGTGACCTTGGTGCAGGGGTTTTTGTTTTGTTTTGTTTTATTGGGGAACACATTCTGTTGAATACATTACTGTGTTGTTATATTCGGGCAAGGAACTGTGCATTCATCTCATCTACCCCAAAAGCTGCATCAATGTGTTCTGGTGACTGTTTTGTTATTTATAGGGACTACATACATGGCCCAGATCAGCCATCTCAGCTTCCTGGAGCAAACAACCGTATGACACACATGGTAGTCAACCTCCATTAAATGTGTGTTAGAATAGTGGTTCTCAACCTTAGGTAACCCAGGTGTTCTTGGACTGCAACTCCCAAAAGCCTTCACTGCCTGCTGTGCTGGCCAGAGTTTCTGGGAGTTGTAGTCCAAGAACACCTGGGTAACCCAAGGTCGAGAACCACAGTGTTAGAACATAAGAAGCAACCTTTTAAAAGGTCTGAGTATCTGTAGTCATAGCCTAATATTGTCCCTCTGTAGCTAACAACAGATTCCTATAATTTCAGACAGAAGCCTCTCCTGCCTCCTGTTACTTGATCTTTGCTTATTTAACAAAAATGCTGATGATTCAAGGTGGGACCGTCTGCATACAAAGCCTAAGTTCTAACACTGAGTTCTGATTGCTCTCTGGTAAGTTCATGTGCTGCTTTGTTTTAACTGCACATTTAAGTTCATAATGTGTGACCATGTGATTTCTCAATACATACACATACACAAATGATCAAAAACTAGTATATATGACCCTTCTACAGTACCAAGTAATATAAGCTGTGCAGTAGAGATGCTAACAGGCTGAATCAGGAAGTCCTTAATTTGAATCCTGCCTCAGCTATGATCTCATTAAGTGGCATTAGGCAAAATCACTCTGAGACCACTTTCTGGCTAATAAGTGGAGTAATCAAACTTTTGGACTTGACAGACTTTTCCTAATAACTAACAAAAGCATATGTAAAGTGCTGCAGTGCACTTTACATATTTTTTTCAGGCATGAAGAATTTAAAAAAATGTATGTTTTAGTCTTTCATATTCTACAGAACGAATTTATTTACCCCAAGCCTAAAATTCTCTGTCAAAAAGTCACAAAGCTGGATTTTGACCCTTGCTCCAAACTGTGTTTTTGTTTTTTAAAGGAAGGCTGAAAGAAACCCCTATCACTTCACAACCAAAGAGGTGATAATACCCCTATAATACTGTACAACTTTGCGAATGTACTCCCCCCTCGCGCGCCTTCCCAAAGTAAATAGCAGCAGTCTGCAGCATGCAAGGGCAAAACTGACCTGCTTGGACACACCATGATGCATTCACACGACTGGCTCATGCCATGGGCATTCAACATGCTTAGAATGCCCATGAAGGAAAGGAGTCAGCCTGCTGTCTAGTTTGTGCCGATAACACCTGCCGTTACACTACCTGGACAGCTAAGTAAGTGGCCAAGCTGGAAACGGAGGGAAAATGCCAGCCGACATCCAGCTGCCAGCAAAGATGACAAAGTGCCCTGGAGTATGTCACAATTTTTAAAAGAACCACATCACCTGCCCTCAACGAGGCACCGAAAGAGACAGGCACAGAGACGGGTCAGAGACCCTTACCGGTATAAGATACTGTAAAGGAAAGGCGTCTGATTCATAAAAGCCCGGCCATACACTTTTTCAGAAAGCAGCATCATGGCTTTAAAAGTGCTTTCTGACAGATGCCCAGAGATGCCCTGGTCATCGGGGCCAATGGGCTCAAGCTTAGCCTCCGATCGGCTATTAGGGCGCGCACGATCCCTTCCCCCTATGCTGGCAACCGCTCCCCGCGCTGCTCACCATTCGGATCTGGGTACTGATGAGGACGTACGGCATGATCCCCTCCGCGCCCGCTGGAACCCCCCAAGGTGGCGACGGCTCCGGCGCCTTCTGTTTCCCCCTGTTTTCAGCCCACACGTGACATCCTACCAATGCGGGGTTAACGCCTTTCCCCGGAGTAGCCAATCGACGGGGCCGCTGGCCAAGGGTGGCGCTCTGGCGGAAGTCCTGGCCGCAGGGCAGGCGGGCGGACGGGCAGGCAGGCAGTCTGTTCGTTGCGGTTCGGTGTGGGTGGGTCAGAAGGGAAGAGAAGGTGGGTCGATTCTTTTAGATAGGCAGATATGGCCCTTATTGCCCCGGCTCCCAAAACACCTGAAACCCCCGATTGGATGAGGAGGATTCTGTAGGAAAACCCACTGAGGCGTTGCTAAACGAAGTGCAGGAGAGGAGAGGGCAGAACAGTGGAACATAAATACTACCTTTAATAAATACGTTAAGAGACAAGTGTGATGTACCCGGTAGAAGGATAGACTACCTAGCAGACCTTGGTTCAGTTCCCCTCTTGGCCTTGGAAACTTAAAAGAGAGGAGTTCTGGTAAAACCACTCATTAGATATAGTATTTCACATACTTTGAAACCCCTGCTAGGATCAACTGTAATTCACATGCAACATGAGGACACTTAACTGCGATAAACAAGCAATCAGTGTCCGGGGATTGTCTCTTGTTGCCATAAATGGGTGCAATATGGGCTTGGACTTTGCATGCCAAAATTTTAATGTTTTTAAGGTATTTTTAAAAAAATGTTTTTCAAGAATTTTATCAGAAATTGTATAAAGGAAACAATGTACTGAAAGATGATATAGAAAATTATATAAATGAGAATTTAAAAACTAAATTATTGGAATGGGATAAAAGAATATTAGAAGAAGAGATTAAAGAAGAAGAAATTGCTGAAGTCATTAATAAACTGAGAAATGGTAAAACACCAGGCCCTGATGGATTGGATCCAGAATATTATAAACATCTTAGTTTCATTTGATACCTAAGCTAAAAATGTTTTATAATAAAATATTGGAAGGAGATAAAATGCCACCTTTTTGGAAACACTCATTAACAATTCTTATTCCAGAACCCAACAAGGATCTAACAGATCTGGGATCCTATAGACCTATATCTCTATTAAATCAAGATGCTAGGATTTTTACTGCTATATTAGCAAACAGATTTACAGTGGTGCCCCGCACAGTAGTGGGAAACATCGCACTACGGAACACAAAAAGGCATTGGAAACATCGCACTACGGAACACAAAAAGGCATTGGAACGCATTAAACAGCGTTTAATGCGTTCCAATGCCATAGAATACTCACTGTAGTGCGATGTTTCCCAGGGGCCGGCAGCCATTTTCGCACCCTCCCCTCACACAACATTTCGGGGCTTCCGCAGCGTTTTCGCGCACTCTCCTTGCTTACCAAGGGCGCGAAAACGCTGCGCCCCGGCCCCTTTCGGCTGTTCCGGCGGCCATTTTGGACCCGCCGGACAGCTGATCGGCGGGTCGCAAAGCGAAGGTCGGTAAGCGAGCAGCTTACCGACCTTCGCTCTGTGAATTACCACCTATACGGGCATCGTTTTGCGATCGCATTTGCGATCGCAAAAACAGCTTCGTAGAGCGAATTCATCGCTCTACGAGGCGCCCGTTGTGCGAGGCGCCACTGTATAGCAAATTATACTCGTTTCGTTTCGTTTAGTCGTGTCCGACTCTTCGTGACCTCATGGACCAGAGCACGCCAGGCCCTCCTGTCTTCCACTGCCTCCCGGAGTTGGGTCAGATTCATTTTGGTTGCTTTGGTGACACTGTCCAGCCATCTCATCCTCGGTCGTCCCCTTCTCCTCTTGCCTTCACACTTTCCCAACATCAAGGTCTTTTCCAGGGAGTCCTCTCTTCTCATGAGATGGCCAAAGTACTGGAGCCTCAGCTTCAGGATCTGTCCTTCCAGGGAGCACTCAGGGTTGATTTCCTTTAGAATTGATAGGTTTGTTCTCCTTGCAGTCCAGGGGACTCTCAAGAGCCTCCTCCAGCACCACAATTCAAAGGCATCAATTCTTCGGCGGTCAGCTTTCTTTATGGTCCAGCTCTCACTTCCATACATCACAACAAGAAAAACCATAGCTTTGACAATTCGGACTTTTGTTGGCAAGGTGATGTCTCTTCTTTTTAGGATGCTGTCAAGGTTTGGCATTGATTTTCTCCCAAGAAGAAGGCATCTTTTAATTTCGTGGCTGCTGTCTCCATCTGCAGTGATTATGGAGCCCAAGAAGGTAAAATTATACTAAAGAGGATCAAAGTAGCTTTATAAAGGGAAGACAAATGGCTAATTTAACTAGGTGAGTTTTGAACATTATATATGAGGTTGTTGTTTAGTCATCAAGTTGTGTCTGACTCTTTGTGACCCCATGGACCAGAGCACGCCAGGCCCTCCTGTCTTCCACTGCCTCCCGCAGTTGGGTCAAATTCATGTTGGTAGCTTCAATGACGCTGTCCACCCATCTCGTCCTCTCTCGTCCCCTTCTCCTCTTGCCTTCACACTTTCCCAACATCAGGGGCTTTTCCAGGAAGTCTTCTGCTCTCATGAGATGGCCAAAGTATTGGAGCCTCAGCTTCAGGATCTGTCCTTCCAGTGAGCACTCAGGGTTGATTTCCATCAAAATGGATAGGTTTGTTCTCCTTGCAGTCCAGGGGACTCTCAAGAGCCTCCTCCAGCACCACAATCAAAAGCATCAATTCTTCGGCAGTCAGCTTTCTTTATGGTCCAGCTCTCACTTCCATACATCGCTACTGGAAAAACCATAGCTTTGACTATTCGGACTTTTGTTGGCAAGGTGATGTCTCTGCTTTTTAAGATGCTGTCAAGTTTTGTCATCGCTTTCCTTTTCTCAAGAAGCAGGCGTCTTTTTATTTCGTGGCTGCTGTCTCCATCTGCAGTGATCATGGAGCCCAAGAAAGTAAAATCTGTCACTGCTTCCATATCTTCCCCTTCTATTTGCCAGGAGGTGATGGGACCAGTGGCCATGATCTTAGGTTTTTTTGATGTTTAGCTTCAGACCATTTTTTGCACTCTCCTCTTTCACTGTCATTACAAGGTTCCTTAATTCCTCCTCACTTTCTGCCATGAGTGATATCATCTGCATATCGGAGGTTGTTGATATTTCTTCCAGCAATCTTAATTCTGGCTTGGGATTCATCCAGTCCGGCCTTTCACATGAGGTATTCTGCATATAAGTTAAATAAGCAGGGACACAATATACTGCTCTGTTGTGCTCCTTTCCCAATTTTGAACCAATCAGTTGCTTCATATCCAGTTCTGTTGCTTCCTGTCCCACGTATAGGTTTCTCAGGAGATAGATAAGGTGGTGAGGCACTCCCATTTCTTTAAGAATTTGCCATAGTTTGCTGTGGTCTGCACAGTCAAAGCTTTTGCATAGTCAATGAAGCAGAAGTAGATGTTTTTCTGAACTCTCTGGCTTTCTCCATAATCCAGCACATGTTAGCAATTTGGTCTCTAGTTCCTCTGCCCCTTTGAAATCCAGCTTGTACTCCTGGGAGTTCTCAGTCCATATACTGCTGAAGCCTACCTTGTAGGATTTTGAGCATAACCTTGCTAGCGTGTGAAATGAGTGCAATTGTACGGTAGTTGGAGCATTCTTTGGCACTGCCCTTCTTTGGGATTGGGATGTAGACTGATCTTTTCCAATCCTCTGGCCACTGCTGAGTTTTCCAAACCTGCAGGCATATTGAATATGATAAGTTAGAACTTGATTATGAAAGGAATTGGTTTCTAATTTTATGACACATGCTACTATATTGATAGCTAGATTCTGGAAAGATAAAAATGATATTAAATTAGAAGCTTGGTACAGTGGTGTCCCGCTTGATGATTACCTCGTTAGACGAGGAAATCGCTTAACGATGAAGTTTTTGCAATCGCAAAACGTTTTAATAGGGAAAAATCGCTTCAGGATGAGTAGTTCCCTGCTTCGGGAACCGATTTTTTGCTTAACGACTATCAAAACAGCTGATGTCTGGCCTTCAAAATGGCCGCCCGCTGTGTGAAATGGCTCCCCGCTGTGCTTTAGGACGGATTCCTCACTTTACAAGCACTGGAAAATGGCCGCCCTATGGAGGATCTTCGCTGGACACTGAGATATTTCGCCCATTGGAGTGCATTGAAACGGTTTTCAATGCATTTCAATGGGATTTTTCCTTTCGCTTGACGACGATTTCTTTCTACGGCGATTTTGCTGGAACGGATTATCCTCGTCAAGTGAGGCACTACTGTATAATGAAGTATGGGACATTGCGTTAAATGATAAATTGACTACTAAACGTAAGATGAAAAGAGGCGAAATATGTTTAAATATTGTTATGCTATTTGGGGTAGATTTATTTAATTTGTATTAGTGAAAGGAAAGGGGAAAGCCTCTAAGCAGCAATCAATACAATTTTGGGAAGGAGCTTTGTAATAAAAGTAGTGCTCCAAAGGGTCCCGTGGGTATGGGGATGCACTATGTTTTCGATTGTATTAGTATTTTTAATTCTTGTATTTGTTTTGGAAATTAAAAAAAATTAAAGAAAAGAAAGGAATTTGGGGCATATAGGTGGCACACTTGGTTAATTGGTTAACTGATTAAATCCACATATAGTATTTCAATACTGCAGTTATGGAGTATGTGTAGACTGTGATTACTAATTGTTCAGGAAATAAAACATGAGCAAGGCACTAAAAGGATAGAACAAGGAAAGGAGGGGAAAGAGGATAAGGGGAAAGTACATGTATTTACTTTCAGGAACAACAAGGTAATCCAAATTATAAACTGAGTAATACCATCAAGAGACTATCTTGCATCTATGCTATAGTTGGGACCGACATGTGACCCACTGGATCCAATTAGGAGGCAAGCCTTTATTGGCAAGTGAAATATATGAAAATCAGTTAAAAGCATCGATTTGTTGTGTTGAATGACCGACTGAGGCCAACTAATAGAAGTATTTGGTTCCACAGGTTGGCACGCAACTTTTGTAATTTATTTTCTAAACTGATTGCAAATGTTTTTAAAGGAGCTCCCACTGTGTTTTGAATGCAGAAAATCCCTGCTTTAAAACATTAATTAGATCTAGAATTTGCAGGTTTATTAAACGTAGTACCAGGTTCATTAAACAGTTGGGATTAGAAACATTTGGAAACTTCTTAAACAATTTGGCAGGACCACCATATATGAGCTCCCTGCAGCCCATATAGTCTTTATCCATTCAGCTGGGACTAGATGGTAAATCTGTTCCATGTGTTATGTGGCAATCCTTCCAACATTTGAATCTCTCTCTCTCTCTCAAAGGTTCAACGCCTTCCCACCGCAATGAACAAGCTGCCCGGCCTGTGTTTTCTTGGCTTTGTTTTATCAGATCTAGATGCAGATTAGTACTCTTGGACTACCTTTCTTCTCTCTCTGAGTCTACTTCTTACTCCTTTATTCTAGCTGAACAGAACAGCAGGCAAGCACACGTACAGTAGATGTTTGCACTAGAAGCATCTGTATTTTGTTTTAGAGATTCTGTTGTTATAGGCAGACGTCGTAGTTAATAAATAGGATTTCTCCCCTCAATTCATGGCTCCAGATCATTTTTCTTCACTAGCCACACGCTCAGCAACAGCACGCTATGCTCTACCAAATAATCCTAACAATACGCTTTTGTTGATGCAGCCCAGAATTGCATTAGCATATTTAGTTAGTCTGGGATCCTAGGCTGTTTCAACGTGTAATGATAAGGCATTACAAGGAATAGTTTGTATAGGTCCAAGTTGCTTTGTTTGTTTTGAAGAAACGGAGTTGGAGATCAGCCAGTGCAGATAAACAAAAAATATGACTTCTTGATATGAGTCAGTATGAACCATGGCCCCTCTTGCTCCTCTTTTACAGTGTCCTCAATTTTTTGGCCTAATTTCTTGAAAATTTTGAACTGGTTTATTAAAGAGATCCCCTTTCTTCTACAACATCTCTGTGTTGCATGGAAGAACCTTTCTACTTCAGTCCTCATCTGCCTATGTACCTGCCCTTGTACATGAAATGATTTTTTGAAGGCCATGGTTTTCTGTCTCAGATAATTTGAAACCAAATATATATTGCTCATTACTTTGCCTTTTCCTTTTTAACCAGGAGGTGGGGCTCTGTCCAACAGAATACAATTGTCTTTTTTTTGGTCTTTTTTAAAAAATATCAGTGGAACTTTGCATTTCAAATAGGCTATATTCATTTCCTTCTCTTGAAGCAAATATTATGCAGCAAGTAATACAAAGCAAATACTGCAAAGACTCCATAAATAACCAGTGGTCTCTCTCTCTCACGTCCACAGAAAACATCTCTTTGGATTGTTCACCATTCAGGGATGTGGAGATTCTGTAGTGATATAGGAAGGAATTATAAGGGTGTACCAGGAGGATTTTTCACTAGGCAACTGTGAGGTATATCATTATCATTTTCTGTTGAGTTAATGGGTCATTACAAAATATATACTGCTTTGATACATACATTTTTATTTTGGACAACAACAAAAAAAGCACAGAAGCTTTTTCATATACTGTGTACAGTATTTCCTAACCACCTCAACATTACTGAATCAGGAAATGAATTGCCAAACAAATCTAATAACTATCACACAACATCAACAGAGGTCTGGAAACGTTCCTGCTTTCTAGACAATCAAATTAGAGATGCATTGCCCATAGTTTATATTACATCTGGACACTGTTTCAGTAAGAGCTTTAAGGCCCATTCTCATGGCCCCATATTCTGATATCAAGTTGGAGATGCTACATTTACTAAGGTGAATGTGTCAAAGACGATGCTGTGCAGAAACATTGAATAATGGAGTGGGAAGGGGCCTATAAAGCCATAAAATGAAGGAAAATTGTTAGCTATTCAAATTATAGGTGCAGGGTGGATTAAAATCAATGATTTTTTAAAAATTTGATCAGATTTTTAAATTTAAATTAGATTTATTTTAACAAAATGCTTCTGGAGGAAAAAAATTATCTAAAGATAGTTTTCTGTTTAAGATACATTATAGTTCAAAGGTTATTCAGCATGAAATAGAGTTTAGTTATGTACCATGAGGCTGTATATTCATTCAATACAGTATTTACATTTTTTGTAAACTAATTCAATTAATCCAAATTATCCAAGCTGAGATAATGTGCACTTTTTTCGCAGTAAAAATGGTATAAAAAGTTCAAGAAAAGACCTTAATCCCATTGTTGTTCTGCAAATCAGTGTACAAACAATGAACACATTACAGTAGGACTGCGATATGCGTGTGGGATTGGTTCGAAGCCTCTCCGCGGATGCAAAAAAATGTGGATATAGTGAACATTATACATTGCATGGTCTCTAGATCCCTCTAGTGGCCAGTTCTGGTAAACACGCCCTGGAAATACATATACTGTACTGTACAGTAAATATGTATTTTGGGGAGCAGTATTTCGTATTCTCAGGCAGCAGATAAGTGAATCTGTGGATTCTAATTCTGTGGATAGGGTGTTTCCTACTGTATGTTAAATCTAGGTTTGAAGATCGTTTGGATGATTGTTTGCTTTTTTAAAAAATATTTTGTTTACCACTTTAGTTAATAAACATTGATTTTTAAGCAAATACAAGAATGCGTATGCTATATGTTATTGTTTTAGTTTAAAAAACATTTAAGTAGTTCTCCAAATATGAGTGATTAACCTATTAAACTAAAATCTGTTTTGATATAGCTGTTTTACTAATCTGACAAGTTTTTATTCTAAATATGAAATCTTCATCTGGTTGCTAATGTTAAAGATTATAACTACCAGCAAGAATGAGTCTTTACATTTAAAAATCATGATTTAAATTGAGTCTTACTAACTAGTTATTTAAATTATGATTTAAATTATGATTTAAATTGACTTGATTTAAATCAAATCCACCCTTTATAGGTGTATATTTACTATCAGGTATGGGGAGGACGCAACTGTAGAATTTTAGTGCACACTTACTAGCAACCAACCTAACAGATCAACAACAACAAACAACTGCCACCAACTGATGAAAGAGAGGGATAGAACACTCAGCAGGGAATAAGGGCTCTCTGAAATCAAAGGCCAGAAGGAACAATTGGTTAGTGCTAGATAAAAAGATAATCACTCCAGTGCAAAAAAATTCTACCCAGTCACACAAACTACAGATAGCATACGAGGCTGTAAACAAAATTCTAACACTAACAGCATATGCTACTATCTGCATAATGGTTTAGGTCATCACACAGGCTAGAAAATGAGCTTTATTTTGAACAACTGTACAAAATAAACAGTAGCTCTCCTAGACCAGCCTGGGATGGACTCATTGCCAGTAGGGATGGGGTGAATCATTCTAACAAGAACATCATGTCATTGTTTTTTAGAGCGAACTCGGCCGTTCCAGCAGGGGGCTACACTGCAGAATAAACACACATGTAGCTGGCCTCTTCTGTTGTATTTGCACAAACATGGAACTATAGCTTTTTTGGAGGTCATTTAATACATTCCCACCAGACAAAAAACCTGGCCATGTATTGAAACCTCACTGAAAAAAATGTGCAGATATGTGTGTTCTCATTCCTAGCCACATAAAAGCTATCTGATTTCAAAACATCAACGAAAAGTTCAAGCATATTAAAAGTAAATACATTTCCTTTCTAATATTCTTCTTAATGACTTCAGATGACCTTTGTCTGGAATATTACCTTGTTACAATCAACCTCTTTTGATCCAGCTCCATGAAATGAAGTCATGGGCTTGCTTTTCATGCTGGAACAATGGTTTTCATTTTGATGTCATAAGTAAAGAATTAAGCAGTTTTCCTGTTTGCAGGAAGAAATAAAATCAGAAATAAGAAACTTCTGGCATCTAAGGGCAACACTGGGTGAAAAAAATCCTAATAAATACCATTTTATACTAGCCCCATTACTGAAAAGAAATTAAATCCCGACAATTTTGCTCTGATTGCAATATGGACTGGCTAACTCACTGACTTACCTTGTATTACTTCCTGGCAGAACTACCCAGCTTTCTATAGATACAAACCTTGCAATCCTCACCTTGGGGCTCTTACGATTTCCCACTATTTCTTTCCTCCCACCCCACTTCTTTTCTCTCTTGCTGATCTTTCTCTTCCTTAATTGCAGTGCTCTTTTGGATATCATCACACTCCGTGTTCCCACCCTTACCTGGCAGCTGGATCTTCTCCCTCTTTCTCACTCTTTTAGTTGTTGGAATTGTTTGTGAACCCTACAAAGGCAAGCATAGGCTGCTGTGGAGAAGGCCTGTCTGCAGCTTTGTTACAGGGAGTTAAAGAATATTAGGGAAATCTGCCTCCTAGTGACTGAAGACGATACTGCAAGCTATAAAGAGATTCTAATGAACTGAAATTAATCAAGTGAGCTAAAAAAGAAAATTATCTTGAAGTATACATCTCTAGAATTCCCTTAATATCTATGCTGAATTTAAAGCATATAGGTTTCACTGCCTTAGAGCTATAGGGCACAGAGATAGACACAGGGAAGAGAGAATGAACTGTTCAATGGAAATGATTGCCTGATTCAGTTATGAGCATTTTTGGTGAAAAAGACCTCAAACACAGGGATGGGAATGACCTCTACTGGTCCTGGAGAGTAACAGTTTGTTCCTTTATTACATATTCTTCATGAGTGGAAGCAAAGCCAAATAACATAGTCATCTTCTCAGCAGGCAATACAGTTGCCAGGTCGGGTCAATTCTCAGGGAATTGTGATGTTTCTCCAGGTTTGTTGTTTAGTCGTTAAGTCATGTCCGACTCTTCATAACCCCATGGACCAGAGCACGCCAGGCCCTCCTGTCTTCCACTTCCTCTCGGAGTTGGGTCAAAGTCATGTTGGTAGCTTCGATGACACTGTCCAACCATCTTGTCCTCTGTCGTCCCCTTTTTCCAGGTTACCAAAACAAATCTCAGGACAAAAGGAGCAAAAATATGATTTTTGTACAAGGTGGCTTTCAAGCCTGGTTGCCCCATCTTGACCATTTTCTAGCTGTCACCAGGGCCATTTTGCCATCTCTCTAGCCACTGAAAAAAGTTAACTTTTCTCTTGGCTTTTGTTTGTCATTCTACCTAATTAGCTGGACTTTACTGAAGTTCTGGGACATTTAATTACATTCCAATGAAGTGCGATTTCCATCATCAGTTGTGTAAGGCGCATTCTGCCTGCCAACACCTCTTGCCCACTTTGTATCTGTGACATCAAAAAGGCCTGTCCACAATCTCAGATTTTTCCAGACACCTCAAGGCATCAGATGCTGCTGACCTTGCAGTAGTTTCTAGAAAATAAAGAGATGCAGGACCCATGACAGGACATCACAGTTTCTGATCTATGCAGAAACAGGTTGTGACTACTTCACTTATAGTAGTGAACTCAGATGATGAGGACCACTAGGATTGTAAGCAAAAAGGAGCCACCAAGGAACTAAATGAAAACTTTGTCAGTATCAACCTGTCTAGGTTTTAGAGAAGCTCTGCTTTAGGGTGCCCTACAGGGGTGTGGGCTGTGGCGCTACCAGATACGGCACAACTGTTCTTTGTGGGAGTGTCCCAGCTGTGGGCAGATACAATGGTCTACCGTCAGCTAAAAATTGAAAAATACAAGCTTCCAAAGTGTAAGCAAGATCTTTTATTTGTTTTTGCTCATCTTTGTTGTTGATTTTATTTCACTGAATTAGATTTAATGTGTAATTTGGGGTTGCAAATTTGCTTGTCTTTTTAATACAGCAAGTCTAAAGTCCTAGGAACAACAACAAGGTATACATTTAAGAAGTGAAGCCCAAGGTTTGAGGCACAATAAGTATTTTGGGGGATCGGATTAAGGGTGAAGGACACAGACGAAACAAGACAGTAGGGATTTTAAAAGTTCTTAAGTAAAGTGAGAACGGAGGGACAAAACCCAGGAAGGAAGCGGGAGTAGAATGGTTTGGCCAGAGGAAATGTTTGGCTGCGATTCTGAAAGGGAGCACTCCTTTTTTGTAGGGCCAGTGCAACTTGTGTTGCAGATCTTGCCTGTTATTTCAAATATATAAGACCCCTTTCCTGCTATTGCATTATTGTAGGCTGCATGTCTTTTTGTACTGCTTCAATAATGCATTTTAAAAATCTAACTTGGCCAAAGTGTGCAGTAAAATGAGATTCTATGTTCTTTCTGTCACAGTGAGACAGAGGCCAACACAAACCACTGAGATACACTACCCAGACTTTCCTGGGTGTGGGTAAACCCCTGGGATCAGTGTGCTGTTGGTTGGAGGAAATCTTCCTGTCTAGACCTTTCCAACAACCTGAGTCACCCTGACTCCTCAGGGCTCCAGAGGGTTATCAATTTTTTAAAAAATTAAAAATCACAAGGTTGCACACTTTAACTTGCACCACAACCCTGTCATGTAGGAATACTAAAATGCATTCAAAATATAACAGGATCCAGTAGGTGATTAGGATAAGACCCTTCTTTAGTACCAACAAACCATCTTCCCAGTGTAACCAAATTGCTATAATTTTATTATTTTATTAAAGATGTTGCAGAAAGGTCCAAAAGATTCAAAAGCAGTCACTGGACCACTGGTGATGTGTGAATCATCCTCTTTTGTTTTACTGCAATGCTGCCATAAAAGGATGTGTGTGGATTTTACTGTAGCTGCAGCTGGATGTTGCTTAACCTTGTTTTTCCCCTGAAAAGGCCTTTCCACCAGAACCATGTTCCCCCATCCCATGGATATTCCACTCATGAGGAAAATGTTACAGGATATAAAAAAAAAAGCAACCAAAAGCAACTTTGATTAGCAATAAACGTATGTGGAAGAGGTAAAGTATCCCACACCCTTGTGAGTGCCATTCCAATCATCTTTGCAGCTCCAGCCTTCCATGACTATATTACAATTTGATTTAGGCGCAGGGGTCTCAAACATGCGGCCCGGGGGCCATTTGCAGCCCCCCAGATGATAGTTTGTGGCCCTAGCCTTGCCTGCCTCCCCAAAGCGCCCACATATCCTCTGCTGTCAAGCATAAAAAATAAAACCTTGCCTCGGTCGCCGGCTCTCTCCCAAGACAGCACCTCTTGCACCCTCCATCCAGAACTGCAGCCTGCCAGCCAGCCCACCTGTCTGTCAGCTAAGGAAACTCCTGGGCGGCTTCCTCAGGCTCTTGCTCCACTTGGCGGAAAATCTGATGCGGCCCAGCCTCACCCAGACTCTGCCTCTAGCGGGCCCCAGGTAAATTGAGTTTAAAACCCCTGATTTAGGGGTTTTTTTTAAGGGGATGGGAGACTTGCAATGCTTCTCTAAAGGCACACTGGATTAGTTCTTACTTTGCAAGGACCATCCAAAGAGATCATCACAAGGGTCTTCTTCATTCGTACCTCAGGTAGCATCGAACCTCAGGGGACCCATTCTGTTCCTGCCACAGGGACACCAAAACCCTTGTACAGGAACTGCTTAAGGCAGCAGTGTTGTGCACACATATATCTATATCTCATTGAACTCAGTAGGAATTCTGGTTGAACATGAATATGACTGGGCCTCCTGTGACTGATGTGAAAGCAATTAGGCTGGTGATCATAAGCAGAGAAATGCCATTAAAATGGGATTTCTGTACTACAGCCTGAATAGTGTGGCCTAGTGAGTTTTGTTTAAAGAGAACATTTCCACAGTTTTCTCACAGAAACTTGTATTCTAACACTAGCAAAATCCAAGCTCTTTATGACCTATGATACAGTCTAGATAGGATCTTTAATATCCGTAAAGGCCCAGCTTCAGACTCCCGTTGCCTCAAGTCTTTATTGTTTCTTCTCTGATAACAAAAGGACGGTGAATAATAATTTGAAGTCTTGCTGCAGCATGGTTTCCATTTCCTATTCAGCCTTACAGACTTATCAGATGAAATCTACTCCGTTTGCTTTTACCAAACAAACCCACGTCAGCAATGCAGCGTGGCAGGCCAAAAACGGCATTAGATGGCTGGACAGCTCATAGCCTTAAGTAACAACTTTACATCATAATCTGATACTGTATATGATGAAAAACTAAATATTGTTTTCTGGAAACAACTGAACTTCAGTGATTAGTAAGTGCAATATATGAACATTTAAACATGTATCACTGGAAGTGGAAGAGATGAGAGATCTTGCCTCAGTGGGCATCATGCTACTGTGAATCATACTGTGTGTTATACATCAAAATTGTGCATTGCAGCTCCTTCCTTTCAGAGGCATTGCAAATTAGACAGTCAAGCTTTTTCATGGTTTCTTTAACGAGAAGTCTTTTATCAGCAAACCTTTGGACTTTTTTGAAAGTGCCAACAAGTGTGTCATCAGTACTTCTTTTAGCCAGAAAGGACCTCAAGGCCATTATGCTGTTGTAAAGCTAAAAATACTTCTTGGTAAGAAGAGCATTGCTGCAAAGACTAGAAAGTGATCACACATTCATATATGTTGGCTAAAATCTAGTTGGAAGTCCCAACTAGAGTAGGCCCATTGAACCAATGGAACCTATTGGGGAGTTGACTCACCAAATACCCTGTGATCCAATGGGCCTGCACTGTGACATACTACTGAATCCTAGCCATTTTGCATGGACCCTTTAATATATGATCTCTGATACCCTCTCTCTAGATGTCGAGCTGGATAAACGCATTGGCAAAGCAGCTACCATGTTCTCTAGACTCACAAAGAGAGTATGGCTTAATAAGAAGCTGACGGAATATACCAAGATCCAGGTCTATAGAGCCCATGTCCTGAGTACACTCCTGTACTGCAGTGAGTCCTGGACCCTTTGTGCACGGCAGGAGAGGAAGCTGAACACGTTCCATATGCATTGTCTCTGACACATTTTGGTATCATCTGGCAGGACAAAATTCCAAATAGAGTAGTCCTAGGACGAGCTGGAATTTTTAGCATATATACATTACTGAAACATCAATGTCCATGTTGGCTTGGGCATATTGTGAGAATGGCTGACGGTCAGATTCTGAAAGATCTCCTGTATGGAGAATTAGGGCAGGGAAATTGTCCCAGAGGGAGACCACAGCTGTGCTACAAGGTTATCTGCAAGTGGGATCTGAAGGCCTTAGGAATGGACCTCAACAGATCAGAAACTTTCACATCTGAGCGTTCAGCCTGGAGGTAGGTGCTGCATCATGGCCTCTTCCAATTTGAAGATACACTTGTTCAGCAGGCCGAGGCAAAGAGGCAATCCTGAAACCAGCATAATCAGAGAGCTGGACAGGGGACAGATTGCATTTGTCTTCAGTGTGGAAGGGATTGTCACTCTCAAATTTGCTTTCTCAGCCACACTAGACATTGTTCCAAGACGTCTATTCAGAGCACATTGCCATAATCTCTCGAGATTGAAGCATGCCTACGCACAAATTTATGCAATAGGATTTTGGCCATTAACTCTGTATTCAGCTATCTCCCATGAAACCATAGCCTCCTTATTTATGATCTACCACAGAGCTGTCAAAGGGTATGACTGCACAGTGGGAAAAATGTGAATAGACCACTGTGAAGTCATACCTGAGAAGTTAGGTTTCACTTCACAGGTGTCAGCAGAGAAGGGGTGAAATTAACCTTGTTTGCAGCTTGTTAACCATTTGAATCTTCTCACCATGTGCATGGATGTGCTTGTTTCCGTCTTCTCTTCCCCTTAATTTCATTTCATTTTTTTCTTTTCTTTTAAAAGTTTGCTGTCCTAGTGTTAGTACAGCTGGGTGACTAAAATGGAGATCAGAGCAAGGAATTGGAAGAGAGACTGGAGGACGTTTTCATCTTGTTAAAGTAGTTCTGCTCTGGCCATCCATATTTGCAGGAGGAATAGTAAGATCAGAGCTAACTTAAAATTTCTTCCTCTCCTGCCAATTCCTCACTCTCCTACACAAACACCTTTGGTTATCTACCTGCCCAACCCCTAGATTACCAAACATTTAAAAGAAACAAAGAAAGAGAACAGGAAGGGAAGATGAAAGCAGATCCAGACACCAGGTGTGGGGAGGAAAGAATTCAAAGAGCAACCTGCCTTTCTCATAGCTTCTGTTGCCGGCTGGAAGGACTCTGAATAAAACAGTTACAAGGTCTTTCACATAAGCTCAAGTGATCACACTGCCTGAACCAATTCAAATGCATTTTATTCCACAAAGGAGAAGCCACAGTGGTGGAACAAATGCTGCAGGCAGATTGTCATTGATTTTTATGTCGTGTGGTCAACAGAAAATAATGTGAATCAGATTGTACCAATCCTGGTGTATTTTCTGTTTTGTCAATACTGTATAGTCATTTCTCAGTTCAGCAACAGAAAACATATTGGCCTCCAACTGTTGATAGACTACTGCCACCTATTGGGCATCCCATCTAGGGCTGATGAGAGTTGTAGCTCAGGGGCTGAAGGCCCGCACATTCTCACTTCTGATCTAATTACTGACTTTTCAGAGCAGTTCTGAGAGTCCTCCTTCAGGTAAACATCTTATAAACAGACTAAGATACACTAATTGTTCCCAGATGAACCACCAATTTTTGCCAAAACTCTTCAGATTCCGAATACCTTATTGTATAAAAGAATATATAATTTCTAGGGAAGCAGCCGTGTTGGTCAGTTGGGGCAAGGAAGAGTCATGTGGCACCTTAAAGACCAACAAGTTTTAAGTTTTATTTGGCATAATCTTCCTTGGACGGTAGACCACTTCATCAGATGCAGAGACAAAAGGAACATTTCTACATAGCTCTCCAACCTCCTGGATATGGAATCCTTCCCACGCCCCCAATTCTTCTTTCCCTTCTCCTCATTGGCTATTCAAACAACAGAAAGTTAGAGAAGAAAGCTGGCGTTGTAGAGGTCTGGCCATTGTTCTTTTCGTCAGTTTACCGCGCCATTTCTACTGGCAGCTGGGAGTTGCAGTTTCTAATTGAAACTACCGAGGGCGGAGTCTAGTGGCCCAAGGCCACCGTAGCGTCATTTAGGTGCGCCGCAAGGGGTAGGTGGGACGAGAAAAGGAAAACACCCTAGGAAAGAACGAATGGGGACGGCGGCTGCCGTGGGTCAGACCAAGTAGGAAGCGTAGCGCCATAGGTAACGCGTACATAGAGCTGTCAACTTTCCGCTGAGTCTGGGGAGGGGGTGGGTGGGCGGCAGCGGCAAGTAAAACGGGAAATCGGCCCCGAAAGGAGCAGCGCGCGCGGAGACTCAACTGTCACAGTCAAGGGCCCGCCTTCCGTCGTTCTGAGGCTCCCGCGAGGGAAGACTCGCTTCGGCGCTGAACCGTCCGTTTAGTCACATAGATGCATACACTGTTGTGGCTCAGCCCGGTCCTAGGCAGGTCTACTCTGAGGGAAATCCCATTGCGTTCAACGGCGCTTTCGTCCGGTTTCTGAGGGCGGCGGGCTGTTGTATAAAGACACTTGTTGCGGCGTCAGCTGCAGCTGCCCTTCTCCTCAGCGCCCCAAGGCGCCTTGCCAGTGCGGGCTGGCCGGGCTGTAAGCAGACCTGCCGGGCTCCTTCGGAGTGCGGGCACCGCGGGGGTCTCTGGCCGTGCCTTCCCCACCTCCCAGGGGGAAGGAAGGAAGGAGTCTTCGCTTTCCTAACATCGGCCTCACGTCGCCTGTGCACGGGGTGGCGTGGCCCAGTTGCCACATGGACTGAACTGGTTGTGAGCGGGGCTTTGAAGAAGGGCCCTCTTCGATCTTGTTGGGTACGGTAGCTTTGGGCCCCTCGAGGGTGGCTGCTGCCTGGCTGCTGATCCACTGTATGCACGCAAGTCACCGAGGAATTGTGGTTTTCCCCCTCACAGAAATACACTGACGGCCAACAATAAAAAAGGGACACCCGTTTATATTTGCATGTAAGCGGGTTTGATGTCCTTTTTTTTTCCTTTTGTGGGATAAATTTTTGCTAATCGTTATTTCTGCATCATATTGTAGTGCAGTTGCCTGTTTTGTCGTCAGTGGTATCTTACATGCCTTTGTAAGAGGTCAGAACCACATATATTTGGAACTCTACCCTTAGCTTGCATAATGTCAACAATGGAACTACTGTACATCATATACTTTAAAGCCATTATATGAGATGAAATCTTATTTCTTGTTTTGTTGATAAGGGAGGATAATTTCTTACAATGAAATTTTGTTAGCTAAATTTAAGCAAGAAGTGGTCACAAAGACCAACAAAACCGATTACTGTATCTTCTGACATGTTGCTTAAGTTAAATATTGTAGGCTTAGGCTGTTACTTATACTGTAGTGTGTTACCATTAAGTTCTTTCTCCTTTATATGCTACAGTACTGATTTGATAAATGGAAGAAGGGAGATATGGGATTACAGAATAAACTTGCTTTATAGTTCCAACTCTTAACTGCATTGAATTAGTGGGATTTTTCGTAAATACAGATGCAGCTAGGCCCCTTCATTCAGTGAGCCTTGGTTATTTGAGACAGACAATTGAACCAGATCCTTGTATTGTTTTCTCTGGCTGTGGAACAAGATGTCTGGAGTTCAGTTCCACACACCTCCTCCTTTAGAAAAGCTGTGTGTTGAGTTTTGTGATACTTCTACTTAGATCATGTTATTTTACTGATGTATATGTATTGCACCTGGGGACTCCACAGTGGATAGTAGGTTATAAATGTATGTAATAAATGTGACCTGTTTAATTTATTTCAGATCCAGTATGTCTAAAATAGGGGCTTTTCGTGTGGGACTTGGTGTGATTTTGGGAACAGCTGCAGGAATAGGTCTCTTCTATTACTACTACTACAAACAAAAGAGGAAAAAGACCTGGCGTAAAGATAGTTTTAGATCTCCAAATATTCGAAGTCAACAGAATGCAGTGAACCCTCAAGAACATAGAGAAATTCTTCAGCCTTATAATCAAGGTATGATAATGATGAAGAGACTTGAGATCTTACCTTTCCACATTAAATGCAAAATTCACTTACCAGTATTTTCATTTGTTCACTTGAGTCTGGGGTAGTGTGGTCTACAGAGAGTACATGTTATGTCTTTCTAAACAGTGTTTAGAATTCTTTTGGTTTGTTTCTGAAATCACTTTTTATTTTAGTTAGAATTATCTTGCCAACATCACCAAAGAAGGATATATTGAAAAATTTGACTTTTTTGCTAATTAACAAGTGTCAAGAGCTGCCTTTCACAACACATTAACTTGAACGCATGGAAAGGAAGAGGTACTCTTACACACAGCAGTTTGTGTTTCCAATGCCCGTGGCTTCCATCCAGTGTTATACAAGTGAACATCAGCTAGTTCCAGTGATTCCCCAACACCCTAGAGCAGATTTAGGATGTATTGTAAGGAGAAATCTGTTCCATGCATGGTGTCTGTTTTGATAGTAGATGGGTATGTTTGATTTCACTTTTTGTGTTCAGTATAATATGCATATAAATGCTTAATGTGTATGTCCATATCAAGTGCTCTTGTGTACTTGGAAACCTGGAGGGTACCTGCATGTGTTATTCAGAATGTGTGGAGGCCCCAGACTACTTACCTGGAGTTATTGCTTGCAAATTCTAAATTGCATGGAGAACCTATGTTCTTATAAGAGGCTTTCCAGTTCACATGGTCCAGGTTCTGCAGGTAGAGACCAACAAAATTTGATGACAAAGATGATGCAGGTAGTGTGACATGATGAGGCATGCACAGGACTATTTTTGATATCAAAATAAAAGGCAATTTAATTGTGGTCTTTGATTCTCTAGAAAAAAGGTAAATCAGTTTTGGTTTCTGTCACATTTTTAAACTCAAATTCTCCTGAACTTATTAAAATATTTTTAATATTCTTTTAAAAAAGAAAAACTAAATTCTCTACTATTTGGATTAGCTAAATTTAGTAGGAACATCTATTCCCACTCTGGAAAGGATATCGTTGAATCTGCCTGCCAGCCAGGTTACTCTTAAAGATGAATAGCCTGTCAGAAGGAGACCCAAATAGAACATCCCATCCTGGTTGATGACATAGTGATTTTAAGAATACAGCGCCTTTGTATGGAATCTGGAAATTTTGGTTTCTTCATTGTTGAACTTTCTTTTCTGCTTGAATATATAGACCTGTGGATTTTAAAATGTTCTTAAAAAGAACAACAACAGCCAAGCAAAGTTTTCATCCTTGCTTAGTTTAAACATTCAGACATGAAAATCTGGCAACAGTCTTGTGCTCTGTAAATGAACCAAACTTCTTATTCTTTAACCTTCCCACTCTAGTCCCATGGATAAGACCAGTACCAATGGAAGGTGGTGATAATGACCCATGTACAGCTCTTCTAACACGTGAAGAACAGGCTGAAGTGCTGAATCGTTTGGACTTTGTACTCAGAAGCCTAAAAGAGTTGCGAAATGAAGTGGAAGAGCTACGAAATAGCCTGCAGGGTTTAGCTGGAGAGATTATTGGAGAAGTCCGGTTGGTATAACACTATTTTCTGTGACATCTAAATTGTCATCAGTCTTTCATTTAGAGACAGAATGGGTCTTGCCAGTAGCTTATCTTGTGTATAATCACAACTAGTGGTGATTTTTTTCCCCCTGAGTAGTGATCTGGTAGAGAAGTTGGTTTGGGGTGGAGAGAACACTGTGAAGGCAAAAAATATTTATCAGATTCTCACAGGAGAATTATGGATACTTCCTGTCACTATTTTGAACTCTCTCCTCCTTGTTTAAGTGGTGAAAGAAAAACATAAAACCTACCTTTTTGATTCTGATTTGGAGGGAACTGTAAGAAGCAGTAAACATAGTTGACTCGGTTTGAATAACACCCCTCCATCCCACTTTGAATAGTGTAGCAAATATAAGGTCCAGCTCAATTTGTGGAAGTTCGAATTTTGAGTAGAAGTTAAAGGCACATGACTGAATTATTTCCACACAGCCACCCAAAAGTATAGTGGAGGTGATTTGAAATTTAAATTGAAAGGCCTCTGAAATATTTAGTGATGATTTTAATGGTACAGTGGTGAGGTGGAGGAACTTGTTGTGGAGCCAGAGATCATGTATAAATCCCCTAAGTTGAAGAGTAAACTTGTGTAGCTTGAGATGAGCTGCAAGATCCCAAGGCACTACCAACAAGAGGAACTGGTAAATCACATAGTACTTATAACTAGAAACTCCTGGAAAGGGTTGCTGTATATTGGAATCAAATTGCTGTTGTTGAATAATTTTACTATTGTTTGTAAGCGGATTGCACTATTCTTGAACTGGTAGCTTCTGAGAAGTTGTGATCCTTAATATTTTAGGTATACATTATTTATCTTGTATTTTTATGGAAGCTGGCTTGCAACGGCTTTCCTAAAAGACAGCCAAAAATCAGCAAATCATGGCTGCTACGTGTAACCTCCAAGGGACCAAGTATGATTCCCCTGGCACCCTCACACTTGAATTTAAAAGTATTTTTTAAAATGCATATAAATTGCAAACATTGTCTCACAGAACTCCCAGATGTGTAATATTGCAGTGTTTTTAGAAGCCCCAACACCCTGCCCCAGCTTAAATTGTTTAAAAAACTGGCCATCAAAAATTGCAAGGGGGCTTTTCAGTAGAAAAAATGTAACACTTTTTTTTAAAAGGTGGGAACAATAGTAACAGAATTGCCCAAGAGGGCTCTGGACCGCTGGAGATCACCCATATTTGCTATAAAGTGAAGGAGACAGCTGGCATGTGTGAAGGCAGTAGGAGCAAACTAGATTTGCCTGAGATGGCTCAATTCTGTGTAAACCAGCATTCCTGCATGAACAAAAGCAAGTGTTGGCATTGCAAGAACGATACAGTACTTATAAACAATTGTATAAATACTAGACAGATCTGCAGCCTACGGCTTGAGAGATCTGGTGGTTTTTTTGAGTAAAACTCCCAGAAGCCATTACCCAGCATTCTGGGAGCCAGAGTCCTGAGAAGTAATGTCTAGACTTGTTCTTAAAATTTTTTTATTTCTAATGCATTCTTTTTCTTTAGTTATGCTCAAAGTGAACGGTCAGACTGTTTTTTGTGATAAACAGTGTTCCCCTTTTGGATTGGTTCATTTCATGTCTAGTAGCAATACTTTTTGTAAGTTAGTCAATGTTAACTATTGCTTCCAGTCAGAAGATCACTAATAGAAGGAAATTTATTGTACAGACTAAAAAAACATAGCAAACATTTGGGCTGAAATCCTGTTGCTTAGTATAAGTCACACTAGAATGGGCCTATGGAATGAATGAGGATTTGGTAAGCAGGGTGGATGAACATCAACGATTTAAAAAAAATTGATTTAAATCACAATTTAAATTTAAGAAATTGGATTTAAAAATGTAATTTGTCAAAAATTCAGATTTAAAAAAAAATAATTATGATTTAAATCAATTTTATTTAATTCTAATGCACCCTGTTCGTTAGTCAACTCCTCTGTATATTTTGTTGATGCCTATTCTAATTGCAACATAAGTAGTGTTAGGTCCATTTGAAGAGGAGTTGACTCACTAAATCCCCACTCATTCAGTAGGCCTATTCTAGTGTGACTTACTACAAAAGGCAACAGGATTTCAGCCTGCATATTGTAGAAAAAGCAACTGAAAAATGCTGTTGGGTTGGAACTTTCTGAAAATCAGTATTAATAGTGGTAGTTATGAAAGAGAATCATCAGTAGGAGACAATTGGACTCATGCCACAGTTGTATCAGCACCTGGGAGTAAGTCCCAATGAATTATTTCTGACTAGGTAGGACTTGAATTAAGCTTTTTAGTGGGTAGTCCTTTGTTTCAGAAAGTGGTTTTAAATATTGTATGTTTGACCAGATATGTCTTTTACAGCTATTATTTTACAGCTATTTTTAAATTGCAAGGTCCCATGTTGTTGGTAGTTCTGAATGAATTGTTCACAGTGGCCCTTTGTAGTTGTGATAGGTGATATAGTGAAATAATTGTGTGAAAGCTTGTGAGTTTTTTACAGCTTTATATTCTGTATACGGTGTTTCCCCGAAAATAAGACTGGGTCTTATATTAATTTTTGCTCCAAAAAACGCATTAGGGCCCATTTTCAGGGGATGTTTTATTTTTTCATGTACAACAATCTACATTTATTTAGATACAGTAATTTCATCATCTTCTTCCAGCCTGAATTTCTTGAGACTCCCTGCAGAGATGGGGGAGTGGTGGTGGTGATGCTGGTGTTAAGGGCCCCGACACAAACTGGCGTCAAACCCCTTCTGCCACAGGACCAGACCGTTTCTGTCTCATTTTGGGAACACGCTTGTTGGGGGGGGGAGGAGGAAGTATGGATTCTGCTGGCCTGTGCACACAAGATGGAGTCAATCCCGGTTGCTGCACAATGAGTCCCTGGTGGAGGGTGGGGTTTCATTTAACTAGGGCTTATTTTGGGGGTAGGGCTTATATTATGAGCATCCTGAAAAATCATACTAGGGCTTATTTTCAGGTTAGAACTTATTTTCTGGGAAATAGGGTAATTATTAAATTCCTGATTTATAGTGGGACTCATTCTGAACTACACTAGGTGAGATGAGGTGTTTTTTGTGATTAGGCAGGAACAAGTAATGACGGTGTAAGGTGTCATGCTAATCTTGTACCTTCCAGGTCTCATATAGAAGAAAGCCAGAAGGTTGTTCGGCGGAGGCGTTTTGGATATCCCAGAGAAAGAAGTGATTCCACAGGATCAAGTTCCATATACTTCACAGCCAGTTTGGGAACAGCTAATACCGATGATGGTGAAAGCGAAGGAGGGTAAGCAACCAATGCTTTCAAAGACTTCAGATACTTTCAGAGAAAAGATTTCAAGTAAATGATTACTTATAACAACACTAATAGGACTTTCCAGGTAAGTGAGATACTTAAGAAATGGTTTTATTAGATCTACATGCCCAGTGAATTTCCATGACTGAGTGGGGATTTGAATCCAGGCCATCTGAGTTCTAGTCAACTGCTCTATCCACTACTACATCACAAGGAATATCCAGAGGATAGTTCAAAGTGATGAAATGGCAGAAGTGGTCTATGCAACCAAACTGAACAGTAGTAAAACATTTATCTTTCACTTAATAGCAAAACATCAGAGAGGAAAGTTCAGGAAAAGCTATCAGAATTGACTTTCAAGATTATTTTACATATGAATATTCTGTAAATGCTGGTTGATAGAGTGATATTAATTTGTAATAGAATGATGTTATGGGGGTGCATGTGTACCAATCTGACCACTTGCAAATGATGGTAATATAAAAATTATGTAAACATGGCCTGGAGGAGAAAACCTGTGATGCCTTGGTTTTGAAGGATTTGCCCACCAGCCTCTATTTCCAAATCACCAGCATTATTTAGTTTACAAAATATCTAAAATTGTCTAAGTACTGCACTACGGTGAAAAATGACATACAACCAGTGATCAGTGTCAGTACAGTGGTGCCTCGCATTATGATCGCTTTCCTTAACGATGAAATTGCATTACGATGAACTTTTTGCGATTGCAAAACAATGTTTCCTATGGGGGAATTTCGCTTTGCGATGATCGGTTCTCTGCTTCGGGAACCGATTCTTCGCAAAACGACGATTTTTCAACAGCTGATTGGCGGTTTCAGAATGGCCACCAGGTAAATAAAATGGCTCCCCGCAGTGTTTAGGGACAGATTCCTCGCAAGACAGGCAGCGAAAATGGCCGCCCTATGGAGGATCTTTGTTGGACGGTGAGTTGTAAGCCCATCGGAACGCATTAAACAGGTTTTAATGTGTTTCTATGGCCTTTTTATTTCGCTTTACGATGTTTTCGTTCTACAGCGATTTCGCTGGAACGAATTAACATCGTAATGCAAGGCACCACTGTATTATGTCCTATATTTTGTGCCTACTTGATCATACATTCTTTTACAATCTCATCTTGCATTTTAGTTTCAAGCAAATAATCATACATCTTCTTAATTATTTTCTCATTTGAGGCCAACAAAAGTTAATCAAATACTGTTAGTTCTGTATAGAAGCCTTCTATTTTACATTTTGTATATCTGGATTCCATTTGTGCTCTAGGCCAGTGGTCCCCAACCTTGGGCCTCCAAACGTTCTTGGACTACACCTCCCAGAAGCCTTCACAACCACCTCTGCTGACCAGGATTTCTGAGAGTTGAAGTCCAAGAACATCTGGAGGCCCAAGGTTGGGGACCACTGCTCTAGGCCACCAGTCTAAATACAGTGATGCCTCACTTAACGATAATTGGTTTCCAAAAAATCGCTGTTAAGCGATTTCATCGCTAAGTGAAACACGGTTTCCCATAGAAATGCATTGAAAACCAGATAATCCATTCCAATGGGAACGGATTGCCGTCCTTAAGCGAAAATCGCCATAGAAAACATCGCTAAGCGAAACATGGTTCCCCAATTGAAATGCATTGAAACCTATTCAATGCATCTCAATGGGGGGAAAAATTACAACAAATTTAAAAAGAGTCGGGACAAAGTCAAATTAGTTTAACAAAGGGTTTATTAAGTGCACTTATGATTTCCAGCATTCTAAACATTTTTTAAACATTTTTAAACATTTAAAAAACAGCCAACATGAGGCTGTCAAAACCATTGTTAAGCGAAACAGGGGGACCCAAACTGTCATCGCTATGCGAAGCATGGTCCCAAACATCGCTATGCGAAAATCGCCCATAGGAACCATCATTAAACGGAGCGCAAGATCGCTCCAAAAAAGTCATCGCTAAGCGATTTCATCGTTAAACAAAGCAATTGCTAAGCGAGGCACCACTGTATATATTTTGCACCTCTAACTCTTCTTTAGACCTTAAATCACAATCCTTTTCAAATAAATCTTGATATCTTACCAATTTCATTTCTGTCCTAAGATTGAGTTGTGTAAAGGCCTCTATAGGTGATACCTAAGTTGGTATTTTTTGTATATCTGTTGTGCAATCTTTTTCCAGTTTCATAGTAGGGCTCTTCTTATCATGTGAGTATTGAAACTTTTATATTCTTTATCTTTTTTATACCATAAAGAAGCATGGCATCCTAACTGCAGATCATGACCTCCTAAATTAAGTAGCCTATCATTATCAAGGGTTATCCTTTCCTTTACCCAAACTAATACACAGGCTCTATAATATAACATCCAGTCCGGAAGACCAAAACCTGCTCTTTGGTTGGCATCTTGCATTGCTTTGATTTTGATTCTTGGTTTTTTACCTTACCAGACGAATCTCATTAAGTTCTTGGAAGAAAGACTGTTTTAATACCACTGGAATTGTCTTAAATAAGAATAAAATTTAGGGTAGAATGTTCATTTTGATGGTTGTTGTTTTTCCCATCAGTGATAGCTATAGTTTATCCCATCTCTCCAAGCTTGTCTGTATCTCTTTAATCAGTTTCATATAATTGTCTTTGAATAGCGTATTTGTTTTTTGTGATTTGAATTCCTAAGTATCTGACTCTCTTCTCTTTTTGAAAGTTGGTCCTTTCTATTATTTTCGATAGTTCTTGATCTCTCATACAGTATTTTTAAAAAGTATTTTTGTTCTCTTTTGATTTATTTTCACTCCCGCCATGTCACCAAACTTCATCAGCATCTCCATCAAATCATCAATTGAATCCACTGGATCCTCCAATATAATAACTAGATCATCCACAAAAGCTTGCAGCTTGAAAACATGCCCTCTTTTAACCCTTTTATTTCCTTTTTAATCTCTGATTTCATCTGTTAATATTTCTAGGGTGAGAATAAATAATAATCTTTGTCCTGTCTTATTGTGTGGTTCTGATCTCACTGTTTATTTAATCAAGTTTCAATGTACTTATATTCATCAACATGTTATACATTTTCATTTTGTATTTTTAACTACATTACTTGGACTGCTTGCTTTTCTTTGGTTATCAGAAACTAGGGTTTCTTAATGCGTTTTTAAACTTTTTTTCAAATCATTACTGACTTTATTGAGCAAAACTTTATTTACTGCATTTATCAAGTGCAAGACATGCAAAAGTTCTCAGTTAGACCAGGACATTAATGAATATTGCCATTTTTAAAAATCTTTGTTACATAGAGAGGATAGTCTTACAGAAATACCGTGTTCCAAGATACCCCAGGCATCTGTGGAAGCTGTACATACTCTAGCAAGATTATGAGAGGTACAAACAGACAGGTATTACACATAAGGAAGTGTATACTAATCTTTATAGATTGTCCCAGATGTCCTTGTTCCAGGTGATATAGGTAGCTATTTTGCGGTGGGGGAACTTAATTTTCACTTCATTAAAATGTGAGTAATTATTGCCTTTGAAATTTGGAATGGTTAAATAATGCAGCCATTGTCTGTATTTTTGTTGCTAAATGTGTAAGATTTGCTGGTGGTTTTCAACTGAATAGGAGGCCTTAATGTATGAACATTTTGTCCAGAACACATACAGTGTCAGTATTCTTAACAGTGAAGCTGATTAAACTAAATAAATTGCTAAGCTGAAAGTGTTCTGGATTTTTCTAGCAAGTAAGCATAAGACTGCGTGGGTGGGACAATAAAAAAAAACCCAACATATTAGTTGTTTGGTTTTAGGATAGAAAAGTTAAAAGCTGTCCTGTCTTGATAAGTAAACAGAGCAGTTTCTTTATTGTTCTGGAAACTCAGAGCTGCTCATAATTTACAAATGAAGGCAAATAGTATTATTTTATATACTATAAGACATCTTCTAAGAAAAATTTACAATGAGTAAAATCATCTTTCTTTCAGCTTGGATTTCAGCGGGCTTTAGGGGTAGAGGGAAGAAATGAGGAGTAACACTTACCTTATCAAGATGGGATGTTTTTCAACCAGAAGTCAGAACTTTGTTCACACTGTTGGATTTTAGAATAAGGAGCAGGTTTCTTGGGTAGAGGTGATTGCAGAGCAAAAGGAGTCTGAAAGTCATCTGGTCAATGTTATTTTGGACTTCGTGAAATCACATGAGCATCTTTGGGCACAATTCATTCATTTCATTTAGAGCTAGTATCTGAGTGCCTGATTGAGGAGCCAATGAGCCAGGAGTTTGAAACCTCACTGAGTCTCCCAGCTGAGATTACCTGGAGTGTGTGTGACTCATGAGTATGTACCCTGATGCTGTGCAGCCTTAGGCAAGGTACCTGGTCCCAGAGCATCACTAGAAGCAGGGATAAGTAAACCATTTCTGAGTATTTTATACTTAGAAAACTCTGGGGAGGATTGTCTTATGTTGGAATCAATGTGATGGCATGTAATACTGGTTTTGTTTGCTGCTTTTCTCTAACTACTATGTAAATAAGAGCAGAATGAAGAGTCATAAAACTGCATCTGTGCTTTATGAAAGGGTTTCTCTAGATGGCCTTTTTATGGGTGGACGGTTCTTTTGAAAAGTACTTTCTTGCATAAGTTAACAAAGGGAAACCAGAAACAGTTCTCTCGTATAGCTTAGGGTAGTCAGGCCACTTATTGAGATTATCTCAGATTTCCAGTTCTGAAAAAAATAGTTCTGTCTAATAAATTGAGTCAGATTGAGAGGTTTTATATTTAATCGGTAGTGCAAGTGCTGCATGCTGTTCTTGTCTCCCCCCCCCCCCATTCTAACAGCAACCATGCATGGTTATCTTAGGCTAACAGTGGGAGGCAGACCTAAGGTCACCCAGTCAGCATTATGACTGAAGGGAATCTGAACTTGGACCTGCCAATTTCTCATCTGAGCAGTTAATCTTCAACTATTCCTGTACAGATTGACCAAGATCTTCCAAGTCACTAAAAAATGTATATGCACGTGTGCACAAACCATCTATTTCAAAACTGATCACTAAGATGAACTTTCTACATCTGAACTCATTATTTGCTTTATTACTGAGTGATTGTAAATAAAGCAAATAATGAGTTCAGATGTAGAAAGTTCATCTTAGTAATCATTTTTGAAATAGATGGTTTGTGCACACGTGCGTATACATTTTTTTAGTGACTTGGAAGATCTTGGTCAATCTGTACAGGAATAGTTGGGTATGTGAAATAGCAAATGCAGCCTAAACGTCCATATAGTTGGATATTGCTTCAGAGGTGTACCGCATGTTGGGCAGCAATATAAACTCACAGAGAGCTTTTGGTGTGAATGCTACAATTTATCAGATGTCCTGGATGGCACATTTTGTCCAATACCAGAAGTAAGGGTCCTAAAATATCTTGAGTGCATATAAAAATAGTGTATGGATGGTAATGTAGGAGTAAAAAAATACAGTAGAATATAATAGGTAAGGTATGGCTAAATAAGATTATTAGCCCAAGCTAGGAGAGACTCACTGAATAAATTGAACATATAGAAGTCAACGCTTAGATCCAGTTGATTCAGTGAGTCTGTTCTTGTTGGGACAAACAGCTGACTCTAAACCCTAGCAGCAGTAGTTGGAACCATAGTAATAAAGAATTGCAAGTGAAGTGAAAAACCTGTGAAGTAAAGATGCAGGAAGGTATAGAAAGTTAGAACTGTGTGTAAATTAAAGCACTGATCAAGACACAAGTCACATCATTGGTGCCATGAGTAGCTTATAGAGAATTAGAAGGAAAGTTATCTGAAAGCAGATAATATGCAGAGTTATTGTCAGTGGGATAGCATACAGTATATTACAAGATCATCAGGATTGAACTTGAATTATATGTTTAAATATTAATGTTACCTTTAATTATAATTATTCTAAATTATTTTTAATAATACATTCCTTCTATTTCAACTATATTTCACATTTAGCTGATAATGAGGGTGATCTTTTAAATTACTACCTGTATTTATATCTTGCCTTTCCTCCAGTGAGCACAAGATGTATGTAACTTTCCCCCCCATAATTTATTCAGAATGTAACTGGCCCAATGGTGCCCAGTAATTTTCAAGGTGAGGGTCTTCTGAGTCATAGCTCAGCACTCTTAACCACTACACCACAGTGTCTGTCACTGGCATACTGGACTATGCATTGTAGCATTGCTGCAAGAGGCAGGCGTCAGAGGAATTTTGACCTTGGGTCTGATCCACCAATTGTGTCATTTATCCCTTATTTGCTATGTTGACTGCTCTATCTGTTGCTGACATAGGAAGCTGTTGAGCAATGGTAGACAAAAAAAACCTAATCTTCTTTCAGTATTAATATTTTACTCATACAATTTTTAATCTATGAAAGCTTTTGGCTTGTGTATAGAGAATAAATTTAATGGAAAGTAAATTGGTTTACCATATATGAACGGTGTGCTGGTTAGCATTCATGTGTGCTTAGTACCAGGGTGTTGCCAAATTAGCCACTATTAGTGGCTGTACTGTTACAGTGTAAAATGTACGCATGGAGGGCATCACATTGGCAAATGTTCCCTTATAGTAACCATAGATTGAAGGGTTAACATGGTTTCCAAACCTCAGCTTATTGTTCCTGAACAAGCCAGAATTTGTAAGCTAGGAACAGATCCTTGTTTGTTCTGGCTTGAAAGAGTCTCAAGCCATTGAGAACTCTGTTTTGGAAACACAATAAGCTTCAGTTTCTTAGTTCAGTAGAGCTTGCCTAAACATGCTGTCTTCCAAATTCTTGTGTTATAATTCTCATCATATTTGGCTGTTGGCACAACTGGCTGTGGCTAATGGGATTTGTTGTCCTAGCCATTTAGAACGCTTAAGATTAGAATAGCTGAGTTAACAGGTTTTGCTAGTAGGCAATGCCAGATGGCATGAAAGGCCTTCATGCCCCAAGGTACAGTTCATTAGGTGTAAGGTAGCAGTCTCCAGAAACTTGGCTTACTACTGCCTGTAAATGTAGTCCACTGCTTTTGTGATTTTTAAAAAAATACTAAATGTACTTAGCATCATTTTAACACAAATGATGTGCTCTTCTCTGTCATGTATTAAAGTTACATTACAGCAAATGGAGAATCAGATTATGATCGAGAATCTGATAAGGAGAGTGAAGAAGGGGAAGATGAAATCAGTTGTGAGACAGTGAAGACAGGAAGGAGGGATTCCATGGACCTTGTCAATGAGGATGAAACCACCGTGACTGTGGATTCCGCAGCAGAGGAAGAACTTGGTCGGTTGCTGCAGCAAGCAGATGACTTGCACAGGGGGAATGACCAGGAGAAGAGAGAAGGATTCCAAATGCTTCTTAACAATAAACTAGTGGTAAAGTTCACTTGAGGCATTGCCCTGCAACCCTGAACTGAGCTAATCAACTGGGGCAGGGGGCTGAACAGGATGTTGTACAACTTGTCTATACCACAATTTTAAATGAAGATCAGTCATCTATGTAACTGCAACATACATTGGTGCCTTGACTTACGAACTTAATCCGTTCCAGAAGATGTTCGTAAGTCAAAAAGTTCGTAAGTCAAGCAGCATTTCCTATAGGAATGAATTGAAACCAGATTAACCTGCTCCAGCTGTTTTTTGTTCTTATGTCAAGGCACAGTTTGTAAGTACAGTAAAAGCATTAGTTCCCATAGGAACTAATGCAAAACCGGTTAATCCGTCCTCTACCACTAGGGAGAGAATTTTTCTTCTTTTAACCTAAGATGAATTTAGGTTAAAAAAAGTGCAGGAAAGGAGGGAGGGAGGGAACGAACACCTTTTAAACAGAACACATTTGAAACCAAGCATCTTTAAACCAAACCAAGCACCTTTTAAACCAATTTTTACATTTTAAAATTACAGTACCAGGCAGTTCAAAGTCCTTTTCCCGCTTTTCCTGTAGTTTTTTTGTTCATAAGTCAAAGCTCCATTCACAAGTCAAAGCAAAATTTGTGAACGGAGCTGTTCATAACTCAAAATGTTTTAGGCCAGGGTGTTTGTAAGTCAAGGCACCATTATAATTTGTTTTCTCTTAGAAAATTAAAACCCGCAGAGTTCTTGAGAGCCTTTCTTGAACAGTATTCAGTTATGTTGGGGGCACTTGCAGCTTGGGCAGTATAGACATTCATTCAATCATCTAACTTTGTTAAGTGAAATTACAACATCCTTGGAATGTGTAGTTAAACTCTCCTCAGACTCTGAATAGACAGAATTGTTTAATAAAATGTATATGCAATTTTTTTTGTATTAATATCCAGCAGAGCAGATGGTTAACTACTTACAGTTAGGTATTAAATATTCAGTGCAAGTAGTTGATTTCCATTTGTACGATTCTTCTATGAGTGATTATTAAATTATCCATTCATTAGCATATAGAGATGTGTGCTTTTAAACTCATTTTCTACAAATTGCACTTATGACAACAGTCTATTGTCCTGGCTCTGCTTGATCTATCTATTAATCCTTTGCCATGCATATTGTGCATAATGATGTGCAATACAATATGTCTGGTAGATATGGTTGTAGCAATTAACCTGGTGCCTTCCTTAAACATCTTATCTAGGTACGCATGCACAGTAATTTAGCTTTTACACTGCAATAATGCAGGGATTATTCTATGTCACTGATGTTTCTGGAACAGGGAGCTTAAGGAGTGGTTCAGATTATCAATAAACTACAGCTTGTTATAGAAAAAATGCTATATGTTTACTGTACAAAACAGAAACATATGGCTATTTGGTCTGGCCCCTGTATTTAGATTATTAAACCAGAAGAAATAACTATAATGTTCTGATGCTTCAGGTCACTGAAGACATTTAAAGCGACTCCTGATTTATATGTGCAAGTTTGATGTAAAGCAATCGTTTCTGTACTGCAAAAGCAGTTTATTTTAAAATTAAACCATATGGTATCTGCTGTATGTTGTACTTGGAATTCCTATTTGTCTATAGCTTGTGGAATACAAGTGAAGAAATGTTCATTCTATCCACAGTATGGTGACAAGCAGGATTTTCTTTGGCGTCTGGCCCGAGCCTATAGTGATATGTATGAAATCACAGAAGATGCAGAGGAGAAGAAGAACTATGTATCTGATGGTAAGGAACCCTTTGGAAATATGAGTGGGTTTGTGTTTTTCAATATTAGACCTGAATTAGTCATTTATTTGCCCAACTTGGGGGAAGTGTGTATAGTTTACACTTTCACTGTAGATTTTTCATCCCCCACGAGATGTAGTTTTGTACCTTGTGTTGAAAAATTGTTTAAACTGGCATCGTTAAGTATACCACCTTAAGTGCTACTGTTAAGTGCTGCTAAGCCACATTTTTGGCTTAGTAGCAGATACTAGACTTTCACCTCAAAAATGGTACAGCAAACAAAAATAGCTGCAGATGTATTGAATGCCTGTGTTAGATTCCATTTCTGATCTATGCTATTTCTACAGGCTGCTTTCCTCCTCCTAAAATTCTTGAGGTTATACTTGTCTCAAAATTTTTCATTTCCCCTTTCTACTTCTGTTGTTTTCTCCTGTCTGTTAGCTCTTGATAGTATAAACATCCTTCTCTCTGCAGAAAAATAAAGCGTGTCCATTTTTGAGTTTCACTATAGACTATATCCTGGCTGCATATTGCTGTAAGCGCTGGTAGAGGAGGGCAACTGTTTCCAGGCCAGAGCTCCCTTTCTGAATATCCCTATGCAGCCTGTACCTTTCCTTACTTTTTAAACTGAATTGGAGGCTTGCTTCCTGTCTTCACTTTCCCTAATATGAGTGTGGTATCTCTACACATGTTGAAGGTGAGGTTTGTGGCCAAAGCCTCTAGCCTTGTGGAATATGGCAGAAAACTTGCAACTTGCTTATCTCCTCTGGAAGAGCACAAGCCAAAAATGTAACAGGCTGTACAGTGGTGCCTCGACTTATGACCATCAGAAGATAGACGTAACTTGAAATGGTCGTAAGTCGAAGCACCATTTCCCATAGGAATGCATTGAAATGCAATTAATCCGTTCCGGCCAAAGAAAAAATCGCCAAAAATAATCACTACAAGACTCATTGGAAATGTGATTAAACCCTTGTGGCCAAAGGGGAGGGGGCAGAGAAAAGCAATCAAGAATGCAAGACCGATTGCAAATGCGCAGAAAACAAATGGAGCAGATTGGAAATGCACAGAGAACAAAGGGATAAGTTCTGAAATGCACAGAAAACAAAGAAAAAAGCAAGGGAAGCATGCAGGACCCATCGGAAATGGGGGAAACCCCCCAAAAAAGCAACCAAACCTCCCAAGACCCATTGGAAATGAGGGGTGGAAAAAACCAAAAACCAACCAAACCCCCAAGACCCATCAGAAATATGGGGGGGACCCAAAAAATAAACCCTCAAGACCCATCACAGCACAGAAACATAACCCCCCCAGCCTAAAACCACGCTGCACAAACCCCCAGAACAGTTTTTAAAAAGCAGAAAATAGCACCTTACCTTACCTAACAGGCAGTCCCAAGCCTCCCTGCAAATACACACACACACACATTGAGAAGCAGAAGCCAGGCAGTCCCTCCTCAGTCACACTCACTCTAACTGTTGGGGCAAAAGCGCTGCAAAGAATCAGCCTTGTCACCACCTACAGTTAGTAATTTCAATTTCCTGCCTTTTCCCCCTGCCTTTTTCTAGAAGTTCCGGTTGCAAGTAGAAGCAAAATTTTGTGACCAGAACTGTTCATAAGTCAAATTGGTCGTAAGTAGGGACAGTTGTAAGTCAAGGCACCACTGTATTTCTAAGAGTATCAGAGTATAAGAGTATTGGTGGCACTTCTTTGACCCTCTTTCTTCCATGTCATGCTAGCATTAGGTGAGTAAAATATCTCCCCAATGTGTGAAAATTCTGTATACAGTGGTGCCTCGCTTAACGATGTTAATTGGTTCCATTAAAAAATCGTTATGTGAAAACATCGTTAAGTGAAACACCATTTCCCATAGGAATGCATTGAAAACCAGTTAATCCGTTCCAATTGGAACAAATTAATGCTTGCAATCATTAGTCCGTCCAATGCTTTTCAATGAGAGAGAAAAAAAATCACCAAAAATTAACGAAGACTCAGAACAACACCAAATAAAGTTTGCATAGGTTTCAGGAGGTGGGCTAACGATTGCAAGCATTTAAAACAGGCTTCAAACAGTTTAAGACACTTTTACAGGAGCGAAAAGGGAGATTGGAAAGAGCTTTAAAAGGGAAACGGAGATCAAAGAGCCGGCTTCAGTGCTTTTGAAGTCCTTTCCAATGTCCGTTTTCGCTTATTTTTAAGTGTCTTACAATGTTTGGAACCTGTTTTAAATGCTTGCAATCGTTAGCCCACCTCCTGAACCCTATGCAAACTTAATTTGGTGTTGTTCTGAGTCGTTGTTAATTTTTGGTGATTTTTTTTATTCTCCATTGAAAGCCTTTGAACGGACCATTCAAAGGCTTTCAATGGAGAATTTAAAAAATCACCAAAAATTAACAACGACTCAGAACAACACCAAATTAAGTTTGCATAGGGTTCAGGAGGTGGGCTAACGATTGCAAGCATTTAAAACAGGTTTCGAACAGTTTAAGACACTTTTACAGGAGCGAAAAAGGGACATCGTTAAGTGAAATTCCCCCATAGAGAACATCGTTAAACGATGGGGGAAATTCCTCAAAGAAACCCATCGCTGTGTGAATTCATCGTTGTATGAAGCAATCGTGCGAGGCACCACTGTATACTGTTAAAATATCTATTTGGCAAATATTTAGAGGGTTCTCCCTCTTATATTGCAGGCAAAGAAGAGGCAGAAACAGCTCTGCTGCTGGGAGATCAAAGTTCTGAGTGTCACCAGTGGTACGTAATTACTTTGGAAATAAAAAGGAGATAAAATTGGTTCTGTATGTTATACTTCTGTATGTGGTTATTACAAATAGGAAAAAAAATCACATTGAGAAATTGTTGTTCTTGGACAGATGTGTTTGAATTATTGTTTTTCTCCAAATACTTTTTTAAACCACAAATATTTAATTTGGCAAAAAAATTCATAAGTTAATCAAAATAAATCACATTTTCTTCATTAGCTTTTGCCATTTAATTGCAGAGTGCCTTAGAAAATTTGCCTTACAGGATTTTAATTTTTCTGCAGTTAAAAGTAATGTCTCTTTTGACTCTGATACCAGTTGCATTCTTAATCTCTTACGAATCTTCTTCTAGTAATTTACTGCTCTTCCCAAGAGATGTAAAATATAGAATCTGGCCATATATCCTAGACAATATTGGGCTTCATTCAGTTAAGAAAGCAGCTGTGATGCCAATGGCAAAATAAAAAGAGCTCTCTTACTTTGCTTACTCCCCCTCTCTGTTTCTCTACAGCATTTGCAGACATTGTAAAAAACTATTGCCAAGATTAATGTTGCATACTATAAAATAGTTATGGCCCAAATCTCAGTGAATGTTTATGCCAATGAAACATTGTTGGCATAAATTTGATTGGCAAATGGTTGCAAATTGAGAATTTAGAGTTGGCTTTTGCTATTGAGCTCTGAACTTCACAATTGAGACACAACAGCAAATGCCTATGCTAACTTCTCTCCTGACAATTCACCATTAAGATACATGCCAATTGCATTATGCTGGTTGTCACAACTGATAGGATTTTTGTCTCTGCTGATACCACCTGAGGTTAATAACAGGCAGCTGATACTGGGTAAAGTATTGTTGACTTCAGTGATAGCCATGTGTCTCAGAGAATGACAGGTAGGCTGTTGATCAAACATGGTTTATTTTCTTCCATTTATGCAGTATATTGATATAATGTAAGTAAAATTATTCCATTATTTTTACTATAGTGAAATGTAGATATTTTATTAATTCAACATTTATATTGGATATGTAATGTATTTGGAAATAATTTCCTAAAATAGAAAGGCTTACATGTTGCTTAGATTTATAGGATATTCTTACATACCTGTGTTCAGTAACCCATGCTGAGTTCAGTGAGACTTACTCTTGGAATAGCACATATGTAATTATAGCCGTATAAATGGGAAAATAAGTTACATTGTTTTAAACTAGAATAGGTGGGTGACTTCTGCCCTTCCACATATTGTTGATTTACTCCTCCTCTCGTCCCTAGTGAATATTGCTAATAATGGGGTTGCAGTCCAAGAACATCTGGAGAGCTACCATTTGCTCACAATCAAATGAATTTCAACAGTCAAGTATTAATCTTAACAATCAGATGACTGTTCCTTGTAACAGTAAAATGAATATGAAACAAGGGTTAGGAATCTCTTTTCTTTGGAGGACATTGCTGCCCTTTCTAGGCAGTAAAGAAGAGGTTAAATTTTTTTTTGGAGATCAGTGCTGCCCTACATCTTTCTGTTCAGAATTGCTCTTTGGAGGTCTTCTCTATGGTCAGGGAGGCCAAGTAGACTGCAGAGGTCAAGGGAAGAGCAAAGATGGGCCTTGGACCCTCTGAAGTTGGCCATCCCATTCTAGAGAAAAAAGAGTATAGAATTTCAGTATCTGATAAGAGGATGAGTCCATGAAAGCACTAGGCATTGCTCCTGAAGACAGCATGTTCTGTTAGTGTGACAAAGCTTACTGATATCTTTCACAAAACATGATGGCTGACTGACAGTGAGGGAGCTCAACCTGTCCATGCGTAAATGGATATAAAAAAGAACATTACATGTACTGGTCATCACAAAGAGAGTCCAACAGCATTTACAACCAGCAAAACCTTTATTGTAGTTCTGTCTGCAAGGGGATCATTGGACCCATGGGCACGTCTCTCAACCCTTCTCCAATCTATAGTCCAGTCCCTTGGGAGATTCCACTTCACCTCCAGTAGCACTAATTCTCAAGTGCACATATAAACAAACAATAATAGCTTGTGGTATAATCTTTTTTCAAATGTTGGCCATCTGGTGTAGTCTCTTAAATTGTCTCTGGTGTCTCTACCTTCTCAGTTGGGTCAGGATCAGTGTGAGTTTCATAGCTGAGGTCTTGCCAGGTATAAGTGATCCTTTGGACATGAACCAGAACACTCAGCCCTTTCTACCTTGGGGAATGCTAGGTTCAGTTCGGGAAGGCTCACCAGTTAGAGAGAGTCTGGCAAAGTTGATATAGATCAGTGGTTTATCAGCCCCACTTGTCCACTCGGGAACATCAACCCATTCCTCAGCTCCACTCTCCTCTTCTTCTATCTTTGTTGAACTCTCCATCTCTGCTTCAGTACTTCTCACTTTCTCTGTGTATGAATCTCTCTGTGTGTTCTTTCCAGGCTTCCCTTACCTTCCTGTTACTTTTCCTTATTTGGTTTTCACTAGGCAGTAAGCTCTTTGCATGAGAACTTTTCCTGCCTTTTTTATCCCCTCACCTTCCTATGCCCTTTGTTGCAATGCCTGGGGCAAATGACACTCCTCCCAAATAGTAGGCTTGTTGACAAAAGCCATTCATAGCCTTCCATCAACTTTCACTTGGGGTCCTGGAGTAGTAGGGAAGATGCTGAGGTCTACCCCAACTGCAGGCCAGTGTCTATCCACTCACACTGACCTACTCTCATTTTTATCTGAGATGCTTCAAGCATTATCCTGTAATATCCTAAGTAGTTCTCACCTTTAATCATGGGGTAGAGGAAGACAATTTTGCACTCAGGTCAAAACATGATAAAATCTGTGATGTACAGGAACTATCTAATCTTCTGAGGCATTGATATATAAGTTCCTGATGTTCTAGCGGAAGAAAAACAATATAATTCTTTTCCACGTTAGGATGTCTGTGGCCTCTGCATTCCTTAAAAAGTTATTATCTGAATTGAGAATCAGGAGGGAGAGTTGCATGTTTTGTTTGGCTTCAGTATTTGCTATTCCAAGATGTTTTGGAAGTACAGCGAGAGAAGTTGAGATTGTAAACTTCTCTCTGTGGAGGAAACTGCAGGTGCAGAATTATCAATCCTTTAGATAGAATAATTCTGAAAATGTTTACTAATGACTCAGGAAGTTGAAGGTTGTTGTCTGCTTTCTGAGAGTTAACATAGAGTTTGTATAAAAGATGTGTGAAGCCAGCCTCAAAACCTAAATAGCTGCTTTGGGTGGCTCAATTGGAAAGGAGAGAAACATGTAATGCCCAGAAAAAACTACAGCACAATGAAGCTTTTAGTTCAGTAATTTCTGAATTCCAAGTCTTGTGTCTACACAACACACTTGTAGCAGTTAGATTACGCTTTAACTGCCATGGCTGCATGCGCTATAGTCCTGGGACCTATAGTTTGGTGAAGTACTAAGAATTCTCTCCTGTAGTTCAAAGGAGGGCACAAGAGGTCTCTGGTGGAGAATTCTGAGCATGCCACCAAACTACAGATTGTAGGGCTCCACAAAATGGGGCCATGGCAATTAACATGAAATGAAACTATTATTAATGTGTAGAATTGATAAACCGTGTGTTTTGGGAAATGGACTATAAAATGTAAGAGTAACCCAAATGCTACAAAATCCTGTTAAACTGGATATTTAGAATTTAGAACTGGGAGTTCAGCTTTATGATCCCACATTATTGGTCTCAAAGTCCATTGTCAGGAAGAGAATCCCACCAACCTCCATTTATTATCCTAGTGCTTCACACAAGAGTGACCTGTAATAAATACCTCTCTGATATATATCAAGCTAAGGTTTGTGCCTGTCACTTGGAAACCTGGGCTCTGCATATATGCTAAATGAGCCTGAACAGGAAATCTTCAACAGAAGCATGAGTGTCAGTAATTGAATGATACATCAGAAGCTGGGGCTAATATCAGGATTCACGAGTGGAGAGTAGAAGATAACAACAAAATAGCTTCAGCAAAAGATTTGTGGTAGACAATGATATTCAGGATCTCAGTTGTGTTTTGCTTCAGTTTTCCTGTTGTGTGGGTTCCTTTGGCTTTACCACCAACAAATTTATACAGCCTGTATTATCAGTTTGGAGGTTTAAAGTTGCTTTCTTTAATGTCTGTGGGATAGGCAGTTCTATCAAACAAGAAAATAGAGATGGAAATCAACTGCTCATTCAGCGTACTATTTGTTTGAGGTTGTTTTTTTAAACACTCCAACTCATAGAATGCTCCAAGAATTTCCTAAGCAGAATTTAGGAAATTCCTGCCTACAGGTGCATCCCTACATGTACTCACCTGGAACAAGGTCTGTATTACAGGCTGCCTCAGCTTACTACCTGTACAAAAAAGAAACTGCCCTGATTTTTTTTGGAATTACTCTATATAGAGCCTTATGGGCAGGAAGACTACCAAAACAAAACAAATGGCACATCCACATGGGCATGATGTGCAACACTTGTGACAGGCCTGCAACTGCAAGCTGGTAGTCCTATGGGAACTGCAACTCAAAGCCATCATCCCATGTTGCAGATTATCAGGGGAATTGAAGCATTTCTGAATGAAGTTAAGAGGTCTCACCTGGAAGAGTAACAAAACAGGAATGCCTCTGGGGAGAAAGAATTCCAAGAGCAGGGGACAAGATGAAACAGCCATGCTGTACCTTTCGATTGTTGTGCTAGAATCATCCTTGGTTTGTCTGTGCTGCATCATTTACCTCAAAGCAGATGTATAGCACTCAAAATACATGAAGCAATAGGGCAGCTTTTGTGGGGGGAATGGACAGTTTTCATTAAACACTATTTATTGGGAAAATGTCACATATTAGTAAATTATGTTTTAACCATTTAACAAATAATTGTTCAAAGAATAATTTTAAAAAGGAAAAATATTGTTAATGTTTTGAAAAAGAGAGTACTGTAGCTATTAGCTTGCTCAGACAGCAACCTGAGCACTGAAAAGCTTAAAAGCAACAATATTGATCCACATTAGTAAAAATACGCTGATTAAGCATTTTGTTTCTAGGACTTCAGGCTTTTGGAAACTGACTCAGTGCTCCGTGGTAAAGGTAGTTTAGTGAGAGGCTCCCCTTGTAGAGTCTAATAGACAGCAAGACATCATTCCCATGGAGCACTGGAAGAAATGGCTCTAGGGAGGCATTCCCTTCTTCTCAGTTGAAGCACATGGAGTAAAGCAGAAAATGGAGGTAGGGAGGCATCACTCTCATACTCAGAATTCTCATGGGGGATTGTGGGATAATAGGTAAATTCTGGGACTGAACAATAGTGCTGAGGCACTACTCGGGACAGTAAATACAGTGGTGCCTTGCATAGCGATCGCTCCGTTTAGCGATGAAATCGCTTTGCGACACATTTTTGCGATCGCAAAAGCAATCACTTTGCAATGTTCCCTATGGGGGAATTTCCCTTTGCGATGCTCGGTTACCTGCTTCGGGAACTGAGCATCGCAAAGCGACGATTTTAAAACAGCTGATCAGCGGTTTCTAAATGGCCACTGGGTAAACAAAATGGCCACCTGCTGTGTTTAGGGATGGATTCCTTGCTTAAGAGGCATCGAAAATGGCTGCGCTAAGGAGGATCTTCGCTGAACACTGAGTTTTAAGCCCCTAGGAACGCATTGAAGTGGTTTCAGTGCGTTTCTATCGGCTTTTTAATATCGCATAGCGACGTTTTCATTCTTCAGCGATTTTTGCAGAACCAATTAACGTCGCAATGCGAGGCACCACTGTACATACGTACCTACATATGTACGTACATATGTCCCATCCCTAGAGATAATGGCGAGAATCCTTTTGGTGTTTACATTAAGGTTTTGTACTAAGATTATGGCCACTGGTCCCATCACCTTCTGGTAAATAGAAGGGGAAGATACGGAGGCAGTGACAGATTTTACTTTCTTGGGCTCCATGATCACTCGAGATGGTGACAGCAGCCCCGAAATTAAAAGACACCTGCTTCTAGGGAGGAAAGCGATGACAAACCTAGACAGCATCTTAAAAAGCAGAAACATCACCTTGCTGATAAAAGTCCGCATAGTCACAGCTACGGTTTTTCCAGTAGCAATGTACGGAAGTGAGAGCTAGACCCTAAAGAAGGCTGACTGCTGAAGAATTGATGGTTTTGGTGGTGCTGTAGGAGACTCTTGAGAGTCCCCTGGACTGCGAGGAGAACAAACCTATCCATTGTGAAGGAAATCAACCCTGAGTGCTCACTGGAAGGACAGATCCTGAAGCTGAGGCTCCAATATGTTGGCCATCACATGAGAAGAGAAGTCTCCCTGGAAAAGACCCTGACGTTGGGAAAGTATGAAGGCAAGAGGAGACGGGGACGACAGAAAACAAGATGGTTGGACAGTGTCACCGAAGCTACCAACATGAATTAGACCCAACTCTGGGCGGCACTGGAAGATAGGAGGGCCTGGCGTGCTCTGGTCCATGAGATCACGAAGAGTTGGACATGACTAAACAACTAAACAACAACCATGATGTGACTAATTACAGCTAAAGGATGAGGTAAAAGGGCATGTATTGGGCATGTCCCTGATAATATTCCCATTTACACAACTGAGATGCACTGCGGTACCTTGTTGATAAGTTGTGAAAAGTTTGCTTTAGCAAATACTGTACCACTAAGATTATCAATGCATCATATCTGAGTTCTGCCTCTGTCCTTTAGAGTCATCTATTAGGTGAATGGGGAATGAACATTGAGCCTTAGAGTCTGTGTCCTGGTCTTATATTGCCCACCTCATTGTGCCTGACACGGTGTTATGAGTTTTAGGCACAATGTGAAAACAGTTTTATTTGATACTCCCCAAACACTAATAGTTTTGTTTTTGATCCTTTTATTTATTGTTGTTCATTCTGCCTTTTAAGAGTTCTACTGTTCTAAACATTCCATTGTTGCTGTTGTTGTGTTTTTATATTGTTTTTAAATATTGGAATAAAAATATTTTGTATTTTTTAAAAATAGATTATGATTGTTAACCATCTGTTGACCAAAGAATGTTGGAGATAAATGCACACTAGGCAAATATTTGTGGTGTGGAGTTTGTGGTAAAAAAAAGTCTGCGTATCTCCTTACAGTTCGAGGTGACTGGTTCTTGTTTTTTCAGCTGGCTAAGGTTCATGGAAATCCTTTCAGTTCTGAGATGTAGGACATAGCTCCAAATCTGAGCCATCAACATGTACAGTCCAAGTTGTGGGATAGCAGCAGGGGGAAAGAGAGACAAGACAAACGGAACTCTGACAGTCTCCCTGGTTGCTTTCCCATGGAGTCAGACTCTATCAACCGGTGGGAGATTTGGGAGTATTGAGTTACTTAGCCCTGCTCTTTCTAGTCTCTGACATTCCTCACTCTGCTGAGTTAGTTTCTTTGTAGTTCAATATTTTCTTTATGACTTGTTTTGGCCTAATGTGTTAACCAGGAGAAGGGGAAGTAATCAGTTCCTGCTGATTAGATGCATGTTTACTTGGAAATAAACCTGACTGTGTTCACTGGGACTTACTCCCAAATAAGTGTGGTTCAGTTTTTAGTCTTTAATATTCTTGGGAGTTCATGCCAAATGTTCCAGATTTACTTGTACTGACAAGTTCCAGTTATCCTGTTCAGACTCTTCTTGCTAGCACAGCATTAGAAACCAAAAATGCTGTCTTCTGAGTGTGATAGGATTTGTACAAGCTGTTGTGGTAAATGCTATTATTACTGGGGATAAAGTTTCCTAGTGCCTGGCTTAATGGGAAGCTTCAAGGTAATTACCTATGCTGTTACTGAGGATAGAGTCTGTGAGAGTTCACAAAATATTTATATGGCTTTTTCTAGTTTTTTCTATAGCCCTGTAAATGCATTTTAAAGATCACTTCAACTTTTAGTATTTTTCTAATAACTTTTATTATATCAGCTTAATATTTGTGGAATTTTTGAACAAGATTAATTAGAATCTGACATGAACTCTTGAATTTTCAGCCCTTGCTACTAGATAGGCACAAAGATGTCAGAAAACAGTTATTTAGTGTCAAAGTTCTCTCATGTTTCCATTGTTCTACAAATCCAAGAATCCAACACCCCTTTTCTCCTGTTTTCCATCTGCCACAGTCTCATCACTGAAGTGAGTGTTAGTTCATAGAGTATTTGTCCATCGAGATCAGTAGTGCCTTTTCTGACCTTCTCTCACGGAGGTCATCATTTAGTAATATGCATTTCTCTGGGATTCTGCTAGGAGTAGTCAATTGGATTTCTTCCTTTACATTCTTAATAAGGCTAAGCAAAACAGCCGTGAGCTAAATGTGTCAGCCTATCTGCCTAAACCAAGAGCTGGATTGTCTCCAGAATTTAACAGACTTTGTCGGGTTGGTTTATGTTGTGGTAATCTTAGCCAAGTTTATCTGTGTTTATAGAAAGTCTAGAGAAAATTCTTTTCTACATGAAAAGTAAATCAAGGTGACAAGGTATCAAGCAGAGCTGTTTGAATTGTATGGATTGCTGCTGCAGTGTTCGTTGAATATACAGTACTTGTTCTTTGTGGTCTCAGTGAATCAAACATATGGATTGTTTCTGTGCCTGTTTGAAACTCCTTGTAGCATTCTAGAGCTTAAGCAAACAGACCAGCTCTTCCCATTGTGTGTGCCCATGTGCCCAGTGACCATCTCTCAGTTCCTATTTTGCTTTTGTGGGGAGACTCAAATTTATGAGCTACCTGTTTTATCATTTCCTCATCTTTTTGTTCACTTTCCTTTGTGAGTCTTCCTAAAAATCATTAGATTTTGTTCTTTGTTTCTCTTCATACTTTTGACTCCTCTCCTTGTCGACCCCTGTTTTTCCTAGCCTGAGTTCCAAGTTTTCTCTTCTTTTGTGAAGATTCCCCATCTTTTATGGGCCCTTTCAAAAAAAAAAAGGACATTTCATGTGGAAGTAAGATATTTACTGATTTTCCTCACTAATGGACACTCAAGCTGCCTCTTCCGCCTCAGATGCAGTCTTACCAACACTGTTGAAAACTAACCAAGGTTGCACTTAAAATCACAAATCCCATCTCTGGGAGAAATCCCTTCAAGCAGTTGGTTCACACTCCCAGGGCCCTTCTTCAGCACCAGATATAGAGCCCACCCATACTGAACCTACCATGACATCCCAGACCAACCAACTACTAAAAGACCAAGACATATTACAATCATCCACACTGGTCAGTTTACCACCTGTTTCGACAAATCTCTCTGCCCTGTGTCCATGGCTTTTGACATCTAAAGGGTCATCAGCTTCAGTATTGAGAAAAAGGACCACATCTAAATCAGACTGGACCCATCTTCGCTGCCCTTCTGTAAGCAGGTGAAGACCTTTCTCTTCAGGCAAGCTTACCCTCAGTGACTGGCTACCTGAGTGGGATTTTTAAATACCTTACTGCTTTGAATGTGTTTTTAGTATTGCTTTTGTTTACCATTTCTCAGAGTGGTATTTGTTTTATTCTTTTCGGTATTTGTATGCCTATTGCTTTTTAGCTTTAAATATTGTCCTTTGATTATGTAAGCCACCTTTGAATACTCATGGTTTTTAAGCTTTAAATAGTGTATTTTAATTATGTAAGCTGCTTCAAGTCCTTTTTAAGGAGAAAGGAGACATAAAATATTTTAAATTAAATAGTAATAAATAAACCTTCTGATTTGAATGCTGCTTCTGCTTAGAAAACCAAACACAAGGTTAGAGATCCCAAGAAGAAGTCCATAAAACTTAAGGACTATTCTGAAGAGTCTTGGGCTTCCCAAGACCCCCCCTACACTTCAAACCCAGGCTGACCTTGACTGTCTTGGTTCCACTTCAGAGTAGGATGCAACCCAACCTCAAAACAATTCCCCAGCTTTTAGCCAGTCTCCAGAATGGAGCTAGTCAATCCAACACTCGCTACAGGAGCTTTCTTTCTTACACGACACTCCTCACCAGGATCAGCGTTGTTCTCAGGAATGCTCATATTTGCATAACTCGTTTTCCTGTTCAGTTTCTGCAGCATAGGAAAGAATCTCTTATGAGAGTTCATGTAAAATTCAACACCATCAGAAGTAATTTCCTTCCACTCTGCTTCTGTAGTGTAATACCCTCTTTTCACCAGGGGACATATTCAGGAACTGAATTGAACTTTTCACTACCATTAATCATCTATCCCGTCTGTTACAAAGGGAAACAAATCAGTTCTTTTGTGGTTCTCCCCGTGCTGTGCGGGTTCAGAAACTCTTCATTGAAGCTCTTCTTTCAAAACACCTTAGTATGACCAGAGATAAATCTCTTTTTATTTAAGACATGTAAATGGACATTCCTTCCAGTCTACTGTGGAGAGGGAATTCTCTAAAATCCAGATGTACTTCTTGGAACCATAAACACCTGGAATCAAGAAAACACAATCTCTGACACTGTAGACGATTGGTTTGGACCCATTCTCCACCTTCTCCTGCATCAAGTTCCTTCACTGAGACTGACAAGGATACTGGTCATAGACTGTCATCTCTTTCTACCATAATATCTCCCAGTCAAGGATCTCTGATTCACACAACCCACCCATCCTCCCCTCAGTCTGCTACTCCACTAATCTGCCTTTTATACAGAGGTAGATTGAGGAACTGTAGGGTGGTCATTTGATGTGCAGACATGAGCAGTGGGAGGATCTGATCTAACAGATTTTTGTTTAAGCTCTAGAATGTTCTGAGGAGTTTTGCATAGGTGCAGAAACAACCCATAGGTGTGAATTAAAGAAATACAGTTACAGGTAAGTAACCTGTCCTTACTTTTTCACTGTTGCTATTACAGTGTTATCACTGCATGAGGAAATTGCTGTAGCCTCGCTATCGATAAAATTGATAGGATGCAATTGTTTCCCTGGAGAAAATATTAAGTTTACATTAAATTTTAGAATAAAAATCAGTACAGTTGAAAAGCCATATTTGGGAATTATGCACTAATGTTTAGGCTTGGTGTAATTTCCAGGTATGCTATTCTGTGTGGTCAGTTCTCAGAACATGAAAGTATACAAAAACGCATTCAAGCAGGGCATGAGTTTAAGGTAAGCATGACTGCTTTTTGTGTATCTTAAAATGGGTCCCCAACCCCCGGTCCGCGGCTTTGTAGAGGGCCGTGGCCCTGGCAGGACCGGGCTGTGGAGACAGATCTACCGCTCCCTGTGCGCACTCCCCTCGCCCCTGTGCAAGAGAGCCCTGCCCCCCGCAAGCATCCCCCGCACATGTGCATGAGTGTGCCCCCCTACCCATAAGCATGCGCCCTGCACATGCATGTGAGTGAGCACCCCCCGTAATGTGCACGAGTACACGCCTGCAATGTGTGCAAGCATGCTCCACCCTGAGTGAGCACCCTACCCACTCACCTGCTCCTCCAACCGGTCTGTGGTTGGGAAAAGGTTGGGGGCCACTATCTTAAAAGACTTTTCCTTGTATGTGGGAAAAGTAAGATACTCTGTATCTTATCATGCGTAGATGGTATAGTGGGGTCTTGACTTAAGAACGGCCCGAGTTAAGAACATTTTGACTTACAAACCACTCTCATAGGAAAATATTGACTTGACTTACATACTTAGATTTGAGTTACAAACTGAAAAAAACCCACATGGGAGGCAGGGAAAGTGCAAAATTTGAACTTTCAGTTAACTGTTGGCCAGTGAAAAGGGTGCCTGTCTGCTTCCTCACTCCTCCCAGTGTTTAGAGAGTGGATTGGGAGACAGTCTTCAGACTGCCTGGTACTGTACTGCCTGGACTGTATTTTCCCTACCTTCCCTGAACCTTTCTTGACCTAAGAAAAAAAGAAACAAAATATCCCCCTCTAGTGGTCGAAGGCAGAATAGCAGCTTCCCATTAGTTTCTATGGACGTAAAAGAGCAGATACGGATCAAATGGTTTTCAATGTATTCCTATGGGAAATGCAGATTTGACCTGAGAACTTTTTGACTTGAGAACCGCCTTCCAATACGGATTAAGTTCTCAAGTCAAGACCCCACTTTTACTGTAAGACTAACCTGCAAAATTGATTATAGTCATGGTTTGCCCTAATATTACCATGTTTCCCTGAAAATAAGACAGGTTCTTATATTAATTTTTGCTCCAAAAATGCATTAGGGCTTATTTTTAGGGGATGTTTTATTTTTTTCATGTACAACAATCTACATTTATTCAAATGCAGTCATGTCATCTTCTGCTTGCTGCACAATGGTGGAGGACAGGGTTTCACTTTACTGGAGCTTATTTTGGGGTAGGGCTTATATTATGAGGATCCTGAAAAATCATACTTGGGCTTATTTTCAGGGAAACGGTATTTGAAACATTTATAGCTTTAATAATCCTGACTCACCTCATCTAGTGTCCTGCAGCAAATATCTCCCACCCTCATTCTCTCTCTTGTATGCCCTTCCCCAGCACATATAATAGTTGCTTTTCTTGCTACTCTCCTGCATTCCTGATTAATGTGAATAGGTGTGAATGAAACAACCAGGGAAAGTAGAATGAATGGGTTGTTTGCCCCAGTTGACATCCCCAGTTTATTTCTTTTTGTTTGTTTTTTCATTCATGTGCATTATCCAGTAATGTGCTTTCAGTGAGTTAAGCACAAAAAGGACTGGTACATCCACTGAAGCTGTCAAGCAAGGAGAGATGGTAGTCCCAGGACGTATCTCTCACTCCTTTATCTAAAAATGAGTGAGAGATTGTCCACAAAAATATCCTCACAGACAGATTCTACATAAGCATAATATCAATGCCCCTGAAGAAGGCTAAAAATGCAATAGCCGAAATGTGTTGGGCTTATCTTCGAATGAACTATTGAAAACCATTTTACATCCTGGGATTGCCATCTTCCCAGTGAGCTAGCCATGTTAGTCTGAGCATGCATAGGAAAAAACTTAAAAAATAGTTATGCCACCTTAAAGACCTATCAGTTTACTTCAATGTGAATTTCCTGGATCACACTGAAGTTGATTCCTCACATGTGGAGTACAATAGGTAGGCCGCAGCTTTATACGCACAGAGTGCATCATGGGGGGGTGGGGACTAAACTGAAAATGGTAAGGAGGTTTTAGGATGACCGTGGTCTAGTAACAGTTCAAGTGATAATTACATAGACATCCTGGTAGTCTCTACTAATGTGGCATAACAGAACAGGAAAAGAACTTTCATCCACTCTGTGCAGTGCATGTTGGAGGAAGCATTTAAAAAGTTTCGATAGGCATAAGCGAGAAAATGTTTTCTTTATTCCTTAAGAGGTTTCAGCACATAAGCTAAGGTGGTTTCATAATAATGAAAACAAAGTTTGTCTTCATTTATTTCTGCTGTAGACTTGGTGTTAACAAGTGGTATATTATCAACCTTTTATAGGTTTACTGCTTTCATTTTAAAAAATTCTTGTATTTTAAAGGTTTAATGCTGTTAGCTTTTTTCCTAAAATGCAGGCTTTTAAGTTTAATTTTTCAGTTTTACTCAATAAATACTTATTTCCTATGTTGTACATCTCTTTAGAAACACATTGATCAAGCAATCACTCTGAAACCAGATAATCCTAGATCTTACTATCTCCTTGGCCAGTGGTGTTACAAGGTAATTTTTTAAAACCTTTTTTATGTGTTTTTAGAATATACAGGATATCATACTAAACTGTTTTGTCTAAGTAGAGAATACAATACATCTGTTGAATCCTTTAGGGTAGTTCTGTTTTTAATTGCCTGGATTTTAATGCAACTTTCAAATACTGATAATATCTTGCAAAGATAGTCGGCTTCAGTGACCTGAACTATTGCATTTCCTTTTAGACTGATGGCTTGTATCTTATAATGTAATTGTAGTATTATTATCTACAGTGTGGTAAGGTCTTGTTATGCTTTACAGGCCTTTATTTAAAAGACAAAATCCGCTTTGTGGTCCCTTTACATTTTGTTCCTATATGGGGTCACGAAGAGTCAGACACCACTTAACGACTAAACAACAACAAAAATACCAATATAGCATTGATCTGAGGCAACATAACGTATGCGTTAAGCATAAGCTAAACTAGAATCCCCTTCGTGGATTGCTGCCTCGTCATGGCGAAGGGGCTTGAGTAATTCAGAGAAGCTATGGGCTATGCCATGCAGGGACACCCAAAACGGACAGGTCATAGTGGAGAGTTCAGTGAACTAAAGTGGACGGGAATGGGCGAATTTAATTCAGACCATTATCATATCTACTATTGTGGGCAAGAATCCTGTAGAACAAATGGAGTAGCCCTCATAGTCAATAAAAGAGTGGGAAAAGCTGTACTGGGATGCAATCTCAAAAATGATAGAATGATTTCAATACAAATCCAAGGCAGACCGTTCAGTATGACAGCAATCTAAGTTTATGACCAACCACCAATGCTGAAGAGGCTGAAACTGACCAATTTTATGAAGACATACAACACCTTCTAGAACTGACACCAAAGAAAGATGTTCTTATCATTTTAGGGGACTGGAATGGTAAAGTAGGGAGTCAAGAGATAAAAGGAACAACAGGTTAAGTTTGGCCTTGGAGTTCAAAACAAAGCAGGGCAAAGACTTATTTATTTATTTATTTATTTATTTATTTATTTATTTATTTATTTTATTTCTATCCCGCCTATCTGGTCATACTAGACCACTCTAGGCGGCTTACAATTGGAGCAACAATAAAATTATTAAAAACATTACAAATAGACAAAAATGGAAATCAAAGAATATAAAAGAAAAATCGTCAGGGATTATCTGTTGGGAAAGCCTGCCTATACATCAGTGTTTTCAATTGTTTCTTAAAAATGCCCAGTGAGGGAGCCGCGCGAATCTCAGGAGGTAAGTTGTTCCAGAGGCGAGGAGCCACCGCCGAGAAGGCCCGATTTCTGGTCTTTTCCTTCCGGGCCTCTCTCGGCATCAGGCTCCTCAGCCTCACCTCCTGGCTCGCACGGGTGACACGGGTAGATCTAGGTGGGAGAAGGCGTTCCACCAAATATTGAGGTCCTAAACCGTTTAGGGCTTTGTAAGTAAGCATCAACACTTTGAAGTCGATGCGGAATCGGATGGGCAGCCAATGCAATGCGGCCAGAGTGGGCGAGATATGTTGGTATCTTCTCAATCCACTGAGTAATCTGGCCGCAGCATTCTGTACCACCTGTAGTTTCTGCAGCAGCCTCAAAGGTAGCCCCACGTAGAGCACATTGCAGTGGTCTAATCTTGAGATTACAAGCGCATGTACCAAAGTGTTGAGAGCCCCCACATCAAGGTAGGGTCGCAGCTGGGCTATCCGCCGAAGATGGAAAAATGCGGTGCGGACCACGGACGCCACCTGGGTTTCCATAGTGAGCGCCGGGTCCAGATGAATCCCCAAGCTGCGAACCCCATCCCTGGCAGGCAGGGTCACTCCCCCAAAAATGAGGGAGTTTCCCAAATCCCCAACTGTGGGAGCGCCCACCCTCAGTACCTCCGTCTTGTCCGGGTTCAGCCTCAGCCCATTCTCCTGCATCCATTCCCGAACGGTCTCCAGGCAGCGCTGAAGGGACAGAACGGCATCTCCTGTAGTTGGAGAAAAGGAGATGTAGAGCTGTGTGTCATCCGCATATTGATGGCACAGGGCTCCACACCCCCTGATGACCCCACCCAGCGGCCTCATATAGATGTTAAACAGCATTGGGGAGATGATCGACCCCTGTGGAACCCCACAATTGAGGCTCCACGGGGCTGAGACATTCTCCCCAAGCTGTACTCTCTGGGGACGGTCCTCCAAGAAGGAACGGAGCCAGGCAAATGCCCGGCCACCTATTCCCAACTCGGTGAGCCTCCCCAGGAGGATACCGTGGTCAATGGTATCGAAGGCCGCTGAGATATCGAGGAGGACCAGCAGAGACATTTTGCCTCTGTCGGCCTCCCTCAACAGGTCATCACACAGGGCGACCAATGCCGTCTCTGTTCCATGGCGCGGCCTGAAGCCCGATTGGAATGGATCCAGGGCATCTGTGTCATCCAGGAACGCCTGAAGCTGATCGGCCACCACCCTCTCGACTACCTTGCTTAAGAAAGAAACATTGGCGACGGGCCTATAATTGCCAATTTCATTCGCCGCCAAACTAGGTTTCTTTCTTATGGGCCTAATGAGTGTATCCTTGAGGGCAGAGGGAAATCTGCCCTCAAGGAAAGACCCATTAATTATTACAGTAGCCCATTCCGTTGTTGAAGGCCTGGCTGCCTTGATTAGCCAGGCCGGGCAAGGGTCCAAAGAGGAGGTGGAGGCACGGCAGCGATCAAGCGTCCTGGCCACAGTGTCAGGCGAAACAGGCTGAAAGGAGTCAAAAATCACCGGACAAGACAGAGCGCTGGACATCTCAGCTCGACTCACTGTATTCAAAAAAGGGGAGAGGTCCCGGCGGATGGCCTCCACTTTAGATTTTAAAAATGCTGCAAATTGGTCCGGTGTAAAACTAGGGGGAGGCCTATCACCCGGGCCAATTCCGGATAGGTCACGTACTATACGGAATAATTCCGCCTGCTGATTAGACGCCTCGCTTATCCGGTTAGCGAGGTATGTTCGACTGGCAGCCTTTACCTTGGCCTGGTAAAGGTTAGTAGCGACCTTAACAGCTATGCGATTAAAAACCGTCGGGTCCTTTCTCCATTTGCGCTCTAGCCGTCTCCTGACCCGCTTCGACGTCCGGAGATCCTGGTTAAACCAGCGTGCCGGGCGATCTCTGCGGCTGAGAGGGCGTTTAGGCGCGATCGTGTCTATGGCACTAGCTGTGGCTGTGAACCAGGCGTCGACCAGAGCCTCGACAGGAGCGCCAGCCAGGTCAGCCGTAACCCCAGGTCAGCCAAAACTAATAGAGTTTTGTCAAGAGAACAAGTTGGTCATCACAAAACACTCTTTTCCAACAACACAAGAGGTGACTCTACACATGGACATCACCAGATGGGCAATACTGAAATCAGATTGATTATTTTCTCTGCAGCCAAAGATGGAGAAGCTCTATACAGTCAGGAAAAAAAGACCTGCAGCTGACTCTTGCTCTAATCATCAGCTTCTCATAGCAAAATTCAAGCTTAAACTGAAGAAAGTAGGAAAAACCACTGGGCTAGTCAGGTATAATCTCTAAACCAAATCCCTTATGAATACAGAGTGGAAATGAAGAACAGATTTAAGGAACTAGATTTGGCGGACAGAGTGCCTGAAGAACTGTGGATGGAGGCTCGTAACATTGTACAGGAGGCAGCAACAAAAAACATCCCAAAGAAAAGGAAATGCAAGAAAGCAAAGTGGCTGTCCAACGAGGCCTTACAAATAGCAGAGAAGAGAAGGGAAACAAAATGCAAGGGAGATAGGGAAAGTTACAGAAAATTGAATGCAGACTTCCAAAGAATAGCAAGGAGAGACAAGAGGGCCTTCTTAAATGAACAGTGCAAAGAAATGGTGGGAAATAATACAAAGGGAAAAACTAGAGATCTGTTCAGGAAAATTTGAGATATTAGAGAAACATTTTGTGCAAAGATGGACATGATAAAGGACAAAATGGGAGGGACCTCATAGAAGCAGAAGACATCAAGAAGAGGTGGCAAGAATTCACAGAGGAATTATACCAGAAAGCCTGGATGTCCCGGACAACCCAGAGAGTGTGGTTGCTGACCTTGAGCCAGACAGCCTGAAGAGCGAAGTCAAGTGGTCCTTAGAAAGCACAGCTAACAACAAGGCCAGTGCTTCATTGACTCCGCAAAAGCCTTTGACTGTGTGGGCCATAGCAAACTATGGCAAGTTTTTAAAGAAATGGGAATGCATGACCACCTTATCTATCTCCTGAGAAATCAATATGTGGGACAGGAAGCAATAGTTCGAACTAGATATGGAACAACTGATTGGTTCATAATTGGGAAAGGATTACAAAAAGGTTCTATATTGTCTTCTTGCTTCTTTAACTTATATGCAGAATACATCATTAGAAAGGCAGAACTGTATGAATCACAAACTGGAATTAAGATTGCCAGAAGAAATATCAACAACCTCCGATATGCAGATGATACCACTCTGATGGCAGAAAGTGAGGAGGAATTAAAGACTCTCTTAATGAGGGTGAAAGAAGAGAGCCAAAAATGGTCTGAAGCTCAACATCAAAAAAACTAAAATCAGGGCCACTGGTCCCATCACCTCCTGGCAAATAGAAGGGGAAGATATGGAGGTGGTGACAGATTTTACTTTCTTAGGCTCTATGATCACTGCAGATAGTGACAACAGCCATGAAATTAAAAGACACTGCTTCTTGGGAGGAAAGTGGTGACAAACCTTGACAGCATCTTAAAAAGTAGACCTTGCCAACAAAGGTCCGTATAGTCAAAGTTATGTTTTTTCCAGTAGCAATGTATGGAAGTGAGAGCTGGACCATAAAGAAAGCTGACCGCCGAAGAATTGATGCCTTTGAATTGTGGTGCTGGAGGAGATCTTGAGAGTCCCCTGGACTGCAAGGAGAACAAACCTATCCATTCTGGAAGAAATCAACCCTGAGTGCTCACTGGAACGACAGATCCTGAAGCTGAGGCTCCAATATGTTGGCCATCTCATGAGAAGAGAAGTCTCCCTGGAAAAGACCCTGATGTTGGGAAAGTATGAAGGCAAGAGGAGACGGGGACGACAGAGGACGAGATGGTTGGACAGTGTCATCGAAGCGACCAACATGAATTTGACCCAACTCCGGGAGGCAGTGGAAGACAGGAGGGCCTGGCGTGCTCTGGTCCATGGGGTCACGAATAGTCAGACATGACTTAAGGACTAAACAATAACAAACTAGAATATTTTGGGACTAGAAACTGGAAGTTCAATGACTCCATAATTCTAGCTCAAGTGCGTGCAGACACACACACCATCATGTTTTGTATTTGACATAATTCAATGATCAAATACATGTATGGTACACTAGTTGGTATAATAGGATTCACTCAGAAATAAGGGATAGCTGGAATACAAGTTGCTGATATCAGAGTCCGCATGGACATTGAAAAATTTATGTTCTAATGCCAGGCATAAATCTAGTCCTCGACATCTCAGCGGCCTTTGATACTGTTGACCACGGTATCCTCCTGGGGAGGCTCTCTGAGTTGGGAATTGGTGGCCAGGCCCTTGCCTGACTCCGTTCCTTCTTGGAGGACCGTCCCCAGAGAGTTCAGATTGGGGAGAATGTCTTGGCCTCGTGGAGTCTCAACTGTGGGGTTCCACAGGGGTCGATCATCTCTCCACTGCTGTTTAACATCTATATGAGGCCGCTAGGTGGGATCATCAGGGGTGTGGAGCATCGTGTCACCAGTATGCTGATGACACACAGCTCTACATCTCCTTTTCATCTACCTCAATGGATGCCATCCTGTCCCTTCAGTGCTGCCTGGAAACTGTTTTGGAATGGATGCAGTTGAATGGGTTAAGGCTGAACCCGGACAAGACGGAGGTCTTGAGGGTGGGCGGTCCTTTCATCAGCGGTATAGGTAACTCCCTTTCTTTTGGGGGGATGACCCTTGCTGCAAAGAGTGAGGTCCGCAGCTTGGGGTTACATCTGGACCCAGCACTTACCATGGAAACCCAGGTGGTGTCCGTGGTCCACTCCGCCTATTTTCATCTATGGCGGATTGACCAGCTGTGACCCTATCTTGATGGGGGTGCCTTCACTACTCTAAGTCCACGCGCTCGTAATCTCGAGATTAGATCATTGTAATGCACTCTACATGGGGCTACCTTTGAGGCTGACGCGGAAACTTCAGATGGTCCAGAATGCGGCAGCCAGGCTTCTTAGTGGGGTGAGAAAACACCAACATATCTCCCCCACACTGGCTGCTTTGCACTGGTTGCCCATCCATTTCCGTGTTGACTTCAAAGTGTTAATGATTACATATAAAGCCCTAAACGGTTTGGGACCTCAATATCTGGCAGATCGTCTTCTCCCACCCAGATCTACCTGAATCACCCGACATACCCAGCAGGGAGGGCTGAGGGGTCTGACGCCGAGGGAGGCCCAGAAGGAAAAAAAAAAGAAACCGGGCCTTCTCGGCGGTGGCCCCTTGGCTGTGGAACACTCTCCCTACCGAAATTCGGCTGGCACCCTCGCTGGGCATTTTCAAAAGCCAGTTGAAAACTTGGCTATTCAAGCAGGCCTTCCCTTCAGACAACTACGTGACTCTTTCCCCCCCCCCCCTTTTGATCTATGACATCTTGGAACTGTTTACTTTAAATTAATTGTTATATCTTATATTGCCTTGTTTTTAACTATGTAAAACTGTGAATATTTTAAATTGTTTTTATTGTATATGTTGTGAGCCGCCCAGAGTAGACTATGTCTAGATGGGCGGCATATAAATAAATAGATAGATAGATAGATAGATAGATAGATAGATAGATAGATAGATAGATAGATAGATAGATAGATAGATAGATAGATAGATAGATAGATAGATAGATAGATAGATAGATAGATAGATAGATAGTCAGTCGTAAGGATCAAAAGGTCATTTTGTGTTAGATAATCCAAATCTAACACTGATTTTGTTGTGTGGCAGATAGCTGAACATGATAGTCATATGTGATTAACGAACTGCAGGGATTTATCATGTGATCACCTACTGCTGCTTCTTTTCCTAACTGCTGTCTTGAATCTATTAGCTTTAGACTCCCAGGCCCTGGAGCTCCCTGTCAGGGGGAATAAGTTTGGTCCCTTTCCTGTTCTTGCACTAGCAAAAAAATAATGGTTTTTTAAAATTCAGACAATCTTTTATCAGCTGACCAATTGCTAAAGAAATGGACTTGTTATCATTATTTTCTTTAATGATATATTTTAAACTGCTTTAAATTGTGTTTTTAATTCTGTTTTAATCATTGATTTTGTCTTGCATTTTAAATGTACTTTTCCTTAAATATTATTATGAGCTACCTTGAGTCCATTTTGAGAGAATGGCAGGATGCAGCTAAATAGAACAAATAAGTAAAAAAAAATACATTTACTATGTAGTCTGTGTGTGTGTGCTGTTGTAAGGTATTTGTGTTGTGGCTCAATGTAGAAATGGATCCAAACATTTTTGGAAAATATCCCAAATGTGTACATGTTTTGTTTTATGTAGTATGTTAAGTTGGAATTTGCTAGATTTAAGAAATACTTCTTTAATAATCTGGGGGTAGTTTGATGTAGTGGTTAGTATATTAAACTAGCACCCAGTTCAGGTGTGCTCTCAGCCATGAAATTCATGGTTTGATCTTTGTCCAGTCATTACTTCTTTGCCTGACCTTTTTCATAGTGTTCTTTGGATATATTTGAGCAAGGGTGAACAATGTACTAAGTTACATCAGAAGTAAATACAGTGGTGCCTCGACTTATGACCGTCCTGACTTATGACCATTTTGAGTTACAACCCAGCTCTGGCTGCAAAATTTTGCTTTGACTTATGACTGGAGCTTCGAATTACAACCAGAAAAAAGGCAGGAAGTTCAGGTTGCTAATCGTTGGTGGCGAAGAGGCTGCTTCTTTGTAGCTCTTTCACCCCAGCAGTTAGAGTGTGTGTGTTCGGAGGAAGCTTCTGCCTGCCTGGTAAGGTGCTGCTTTCTACTTTTTAAAAACTGGCTGTTATGGGTGGGGTTTGCAGTGTGGGTTTGGGCTGGGTGGTGGGGTTGTGTTTCTATGCATGCTGTGATGGGTCTTGCAGGGTTTGTTTTTTGGTGTTCCCCCGCCCCCCCCATTTCCGATGGGTCTTGCAGGGGTTCTTTGCTTTTTAGTGTTTTGTTTTGTTTTGTTTGCATCTCCAATGGGTCTTGCAGTTTCTGTTTGCTTTTTAGGTTTTTCTTTTTGCATGTCTTATGGGTTTGCAGTCTCTGTTTGCTTTTTGGGTTTTTCTTTTGCATTTCCGATGGGTCTTGCAGTCTGTTTGCTTTTTGGTGATTTTTAAAAAATTTGTGCATTTCTGATGGGTCTCTGCTTTTTGGGTTTTTCTTTTTGCTTTTCCGATGGGTCTTGCAGTCTCTGTTTGCTTTTTGGTGATTTTTTTTGCATTTCCAATGGGTCTTGCAGTCTCTGCTTTTTGCGTTTTTCTTTTCATTTCCGATTGGTCTTGCAAGGTTTGTTTGCTTTTGGGGGGGGGGCTTCGGCTGGAACGGATCAGTCGCATTTTTGGTGGGTCTTGCAGAGTTTGTTTGCTTTTCTGTTTGTTTTTTTAATTCGGCCGGAACGGATTAATTGCATTTCTGATGGGTCTTGCAGTGTTTTTCTCTCTTTTTGGGTGATTTTTTTTGTCCAGAACGGATTAATTGCATTTCAGTGCATTCCTATGGGAAATGGTGCTTTGACTACATATTACATTTTGAGTTACGACCATCATTACAGAACCAATTAAGTTCGTAAGTCAAGGCACCACTGTAATAGACAGAACTGTACTAAGAATTAAGAACAGTTTTGTAAAACTGAGGCAGCCCATCTAGGAGAAGGAAAACTCTGGTCCCAAACCCCCATGCTGTGAGGAGAAAGAAGAGGCGCCGCCTCCACCCATGCGGCGAGGGTGCAGCCCAGGTAGGTGGGGCTCGTCAGCCTGGGAAGGCAGCCCATCTAGGAGAAGGAAAACTCCAGTTTCAAGCCTCCCCTGCCTTGTGGCTATATCCACTGATAGAAAAGGCTTCAGGAGTAAACCTCGTGCAAAATCCAGAGCTGGAGTCCCAGAGGCAGTTCCTGTCGTTCTGGCAACTCCTGCGACATCGCTGGAACCAGTTGTATTGGCTCTTGCCTTTCCATTGAACTATTTCAGCGATGTGGAGAGGGGCGATATGCTGCTTGGGTAACAGCCTATCCTCCATATTACAGTGGTGCCCCGCTATACGTTTACGCTGCATGATGTCAAAATCGCTTAACGATGACATTTTTGCGATCGCTATTGTGATTGCAAACCAATGGTTCCTATGGGGGAAATCCCTATTACGTTGATTAGGAGCCTGCTTCGTGAACCATTTGTTTGCTATACGATGATTTTTCTGGTTCCACAAAATGGCTTCCCTCTCTTCTCAAAATGGCTGCTTTCCAGAGGGAAGCTTCGCATTGCAGCGATTTTGAACAGCTGATCGGCAGTTCTCTATGGGCAATCTTCGCTGGACGATGAGGTATTTCCCCGCATTGACCGGTTTTCAGTGCATTCCAATGGGTTTTTTTTCGCTTGACAACAATATCGCTTAAGTGATTTTCCTGGAATGGATTATCATCATCAAGCGGGGCACCACTGTATTTTACTCAGGCTTCGTGCTCTGGAGAGGACACTCCAGCTTCACATACAGCATCAATGTCCTCCATACAGAGCACGTTACCATAGTCTCTCAAGACTGAAGGATGCCTATGATGAGTTTCAACATTTTCAAGGCCTTTTTCTTTGAAGCTTTTTTTATTTCTGCCCTTTCTTCTAAAAATGCTGAAAGCAGGTCTTCCAAGTAGTGAACAACTCAAAATTCTAGGTACTGTTAAGCTTCTGATTTAGTGCTATGGTAGGGGGCAAAGGACATGGACATAGAGGGGTCATAAAAGCAAAGCCCAAATTGCAAGCTAACTTGTGCTTTCACTTTCACCACATTTTTTCTTCTAGTAAAAACAGCCTTTCTCTAATCTTTCAAACACACATGGATGTGATTATGGATATTGTGGCATGCGCCAGGCCTCCTGCGTGCAGTGTATCTGTATAATCCTTTGCATGTGTTTTTCTTTTGCTTCTTTATCACAAACTGTGCCATCTGCTTTCTGTTTTTCAGTGGGGTGGATAATAGAAGCCAGTGGTATCAATCTCTGTTTTGTGTGTCGATAAGAATCAAACATGTTGGAGTGATTTTAACTTTAATGGAGAAGAAATGTTTTAATTAAAATGGAGGGACTAATAAGCAGGAGGATTGGGTTGCATCAGAGATCACTGTTTATGTGAAAACAGACAAATATCAGTGTTAAAAATCCAATGACCTAGCTTTAAAAGTAAAATGCAGCAACTAGATATCAGAAACATCTCACAAAAATCATTAAAGGAACTGCATGGCTGCCAGTAGTATGCTTCCTTTGGGACGTTTTTCAAAGTATTAGTGATGTTGATTCCTCAAGCCCTAAGTGTGGTGCCTTGGGATGTCAGTACTTGAAGGAATGCGCCTCCCTGTATAAGATTAAGATCATGATCTGCCAAAAGATTTCTTTGCTGTATCCCAGAGAAGAGTGATCTATTACATGAAGACATGAACGAAAGCTTTCTCAGCTGTGGTGTCCCAGTCAGGAAATGCCCCCCTGCTGCCCTGAAGGCAGCTGGGGTTTATTTCAGCAACAAATTTGAGACTTACCTTTTTACCACAACTTTTAGGCCTTAATCTCTATAGATAGGTTTTGTGTCTCAAAGTGGATGATTTAAGTTCAATTTCTTTGTGGTTTCTTGTTTTTATCATTACTATTTTTTGTCTTATTAAATATATCACATTCTGACATTTCTTTATATAGGTGGATTGGAATAATTCAATAAATAATGCATAAAGCAAATAGCTCTCACTCTTACTATAACAAGCTAGTCCTGTTTTGCAACTTGGGCTGCCCATTCTCAGTCTTCTGCTTTTTTTCATCCAATGCCAGTAGCCTAACAAAAGCATTAGGTACAATCAATCAGTTTTCATATATTTGGTATAGAATACTGGTTTCTAAAACTGACAACTCTTGAACAAAAACTTAGTTTTTGAGTGGTTGATACTTAGGAAAGAAAGACCACACAATTCTTTCAGTAATCAACAATAGGTGTCAAAATTTGTAATTTTGTATGAATAAAGTGTTAAAATGGTCAAGGGGGTATGAGGGTTTGAGGCTTGTCTCCACTTTTTCTTTGAATAAATTGACAGACTTCCTTGGTCTGAAAATAAGAGTCACATTTATTGGATTATTAAACCAACAGCCTATCTCTACAAACGTATTCCAACCATTTGTCTCCCTCTAACAACGGGTTAGGAGGGGGCTTCCAGTCTTCAACTTTGAACGGATTAGTCTCCTGAGTATTCCAGGGACCCAGCCATTCCAGGGTACAGTCTGCATTTAATAATTGTCCATTCTCCCCCTCCAATAGGGGTATTGTGTCTTCATCCCGGTCATCTGTCCAGATCGGGTCCTGGGAGGAGGCATTCTCAGTCTAGCCAAAGTCTCCTGAAGGACCTCTCTGCTGCTGCTGCTGCTGCATCATCAGCTTTTCCAATCTCTCTCTCCTTTCCGTCTCAACCTTCTTTTTTTCTTCCCTCAACTTCTTCCTCCACTCCTTCGTCTCATGCTCCCCCCAATAAGAGGGCTTAGATGTAAGCTCACTTCTTCTCCTGGCATCTGCCTCTTCTCTTGGGACCCTCAGCTTCTCCACCTTCCCAGTCCACAGGTCCTCTAACCATATCCACTCCCAACCATGAGGCAAGCTGTCCTTTCCCCTCTTTATATCCCCCAGCCCTACCTCTACTTCTACCCGGGGTTGTCGTTCTTTTCCCGCCAAAATATTCCTGCCTTCTCCAACGGACATTCCTCCTCCACGCTTCCTGGGCTTTGCTCAGGTGATCTAATCTTCCTGGGAGAGGGAATGGGGGTGTTTGCACCTCCTTGTCGGCAAAGTGGAGGGACGGCACTCCCATGAGAGGGGACTTGCTCTCACTGGCAGCCTCACCGGGGGGGAGGGGATATGAATTGTTACCCTGAAAACGGGGTTGTGCTCAGTTGAGATTTGAACCACAATATGTTGCAGTTAGAGGTTACTTCAGGGCAAGCAGCCAGTTTCACCAGTTAAGCAAAATATATAGTAATTTAATAGGATTTGTAACCCTGGCAGAACCCATAGAAAAAGTATGATTTTCTACCAGGGCAGATCCCCATAGATAATATACTGTTTTCTGTGCTAATGTTAAGACTAGCCTTCTTGTTTAGAAAATAACCTTATCAACATTTTCTGTAGTACAGGCCAGTTCCATTGGAATTTCCATTTTAGCTGTGACAGTTGCTGTCATCTGATTGTGTGGTTATCTACAATGTTTACCAAAAGGAAACCAAACATTCAAAAAGTATAAGTATACTCATGTAAGATAGTTAGCCAGAAAGCAGGAAACATGACACAGCAACAACAGCTGACATAATTACCAGAAGTAGGCTATGATGATGTTGAAAATTTGAAGGCAATGTATTTTACTTACCAAGAAAATTATTGACGTAAATTAGGTTTTTAGTAGTAGCAACTACTACTAAAACTAAATCAGTCGCATGTCTGGGCAATAGGATTTCTGAATATAAGAAGTTGCCTTATGTTCCTTCAGATCATTGGTCTGGTTCCATATTGTCCACACTAGCCTAAATCTTATTGCTTGTCTTTCCTGGAGATATTGGGAGCTGAGCCTGAGATTTTGTGTATGCAAAGTATGTGAGCTATGGCCCTTCCTCTACTCCAGGGGTGGACAATTAATTTCTATAGGGGGCCAAATGAAAAATCTGAACTGTGTTCGGGGGCCGAACCAAATTTACTTAAAAATAAAATGAAACAGTGATGTTATGATTGTAATAGGCCCCCATTGGGTGAGGCGCTGCGGTGAACGAACTACAAGACCGACATAGTTAACTCCCTAAATTTTTTAGGGAGTTAACTATGTGAGCATTGTAATTCGTTCACCGCAGGGAGGAAAAGGGGGAAAAAAAACAACACTGAGCTAACTCACCTGTCCTCCGTTCCATCGTGGCCTTTCTCTCCAACTGTCTTCTATCCCATGCAGCCAACATGATGTGTCATCACATCGCCTGCGCAAGGATCGCTTCTGGCCTCTTGAGCCACAGGCTCTGCAGCCTGCGGCTCAAGAGTACCAGTCAAAACTCGCACGATCCCAGCGTTGGATCTCGCGAGTTTTGCTTACTACCGTGCTGGGTGACCAGAGCTGGAGCTCCGACTCACTCAACGACGACGGGCCAGACAGACAGGAGCGACTCGCGGGCCGTATGTGGCCCGTGGGCCGCACTTTGCCCAGGTCTGCTCTACTCTCTCCCTTTAATTCTCTGTTCTCAAGTTCTAGATGAGGCAAACTGGGCTGCAGTTTTGATAACATATAATATTGAATGATAAAATAAGCATCTAATTGTTCCGACACAGGTGTCTCATCTGGGGTGGTTGGAGAGGAAAACTGCTTCTGCTTTGTATGAAGAACCTCCTACTGCCAGTGTTCAGGATGCTCTACAGAATTTCTTACAGGTTTGAATAATTGAGCTAAACAGTGAATTGACTGGTACAGAAGTTTTGTACAAACCATGAACAGAAACAGAACTTCAACTGAAACATTTCCAGCAATCTCATTTATTGATTTGTGACACTGTAAAGCATCTGTGAAGCATAGTAAAATCTGCTGTATTGTGCTTATGGTTGAACGACCCAGTGAAACTTCAGTAGCAGTCAACAAATCTTGAAGAACACCAAAAATTCAGCCGAGATTAGTTACTTTGTTTGCTTTTATATAGGGCTCTAACTGTAGCAGTCACGTCAGTTAAATAACTGCTTAATGGTTTTATTATTATGCGGTAGTTATGTTCCATAGTACAAGTGACATTTTAGCCTTGAATCATAACTCCCTAATTTTAGTTATGGAAGGGGAGAGAGAGAAAGAGATAAGACCATGATCCTAAAGCCAGCTTCATAGCTGAGCAGGAGTTTGTTTGTTTGTTTGTTTGTTTGTTTGTTTGTTTGTTTGTTTGTTTGTTTATTTATTTATTTATTTATTTATTTATTTATTTATTTATTTATTTATTTATTTATTTATATCCCGCCTATCTGGTCAAGCGTTTGAACCTGGATCCTTGATATTGTAGCTCAGCATATCAGTGATTGCACAGCACATTAATGGCACGAATATACTTTATTTTCTTTGCAAGCAGATGGCGAGTAAGCAGTGCTAAACTTTTTTCTTGCATACGTACTAATACATTGCTTTTGCTGTCTATTTTAATACATTTGGTCTGTTTTTTTAAAACAGCATATAGTGATACCTTAAATACTTAATAGACACTCTAGGACTGTAACAGACTAATATGGTTAGCCCTCCAAATATTTTTTCTTACTAGGCAGATGGACTGATGGCAAGGGCAACTGAATCATGTGAGAGGCATGTAGAAATAGCTGAAAGCTCTGCTTCTTAGAATGGTTTGAGTATAGCAGAAACAGATTAATGGAAGGAGTATTTTAGTTAATAGTTGAAATATAGGCTGCTTCTATGTAATATGTGTTGCACAGGCTGAACTAAACTAAACAGCCTGGCCCTGTTATAATTGCTGTATTCTGTTTATATGGTTTATAGGCTGAAAAACTGAGCCCTGGATTTTCAAAAATGGGAAGAGTATACATTGCCAAAGTAAGTAATGCTTGCCACTGACTTTCTAACAGAATGTGCTTGCTCACTGTATGTATGTCAAGTTTGTGTGCTTGAGTTGCTTAGTATTATGAACATATGAAACTGCCTAATACCAAATCAGATTATTATTCATTTACAAAACTTACTTGGTTTACTATTCCCTTCTTCTGGTGATGTTCTGCAACCATGTAGCTTTCCCTATCCACACAATAGTTGGTTTCTTCTTTGTGGTATCTGTGAATGCACACAAATGGGTTAAACTGTGCCTGCGCAGGACTCTTCGGAATATTCTAGAGCTTAACTAACTGACCAATAGAACGTTTCCCTGTGGTGTGCCGCCCACGGTACCTCAATTCCTTTTGGCCACTGCTGCAACCGGATTCCTTTGCTTCACATAGAGCTTATTCTTTAAAATTTCTGGTTTTGATCTCGGACTGGTTCTGACTACGGTGTTTATCTTATCTGGCATATTTCGACACGGACTAACCTGATTTTCGACTATTGCATTTTGGATCAGCTCTCGTTGTTATCTGGGTTTTGGCTTTTGGAATGGTTACCGTTTGTGATTTTGATTACGGATTTGGACCTTATATTTGAATCATCTCGGCTTGATTTCTCGGTTTTTGATTCTGGACTGCTATCGTTAACATTTCCTGTGAGTCTTTCCCCTTTCCTCGCCACCATCTTTCCCTGTTCCTGCCAAATTCAAATGCTGTGCATAGTGTGCTAACAAAATCCCTTTTACGGACAGCCACAACCGCTGTTTATTCTGTTTGGGAGAAAGGCCCAGTTCTTGCCAAGAGTGTAAAAAAATTAACCAAGCCTGCCCTGAATCTCCACTTACATATCTTTGGGAGAAGTCGTTAACACTGTCAGGCTCGACAGCCATGAAACCAACCATGTCTCCTGCTCCTCATTCCGATCCCACTGCTTCGCTGGCACCTGCTACCCCTTCTTCCAGAACTTCTTCAAAATTGTTCAAGTCGAAGAAATCTTTGACATTGGGGTCGGCATCGAAGGCACCATCTGTTAAAGATCCCAAGATAAAGAGGTAGTTAAACATAAAAAGATCAAACGTCCTTCTAAGTCTGTTCAACTTAAGGAACCTCCTCCAGTTCGAGTCCCCCTCCCTCCCCAATACTCAAGGAATCTTCCAGGGAACTGCATGATCCCAAACCACTTTCTGAAGGGGATGGCTTTGTGACACAGCCACAGCCACAGGTTTCGATGTTGATTCTGAGCCTGTCTCCAAGTCATGGTCATTCTGAGCCTGATGTAATCTCCAGCCCGGCCTCAGCCCATTCGAGCCCTATATCAGTCGGGTGGGCAACAGTGATTCAGTTGTCGAACTCGGAGATGTCACCACAACAATCACCTCCGCGTAAGCATCTTGTAAAGCATTGACATTTCTCGAGTCTGACAGCTCCCTCAACATCGGGACATTACAGTTCTCCCATGTCTATCTCGGCGTCATGCTTTTGCTGAGTATGAGGAGCCGCTTTGCATAGAAATTGATCAGCATGGTGGTCGACGTCAGTACCATGGGGACAATCTCGATCCCTTATATGACACCGGGGATTATGTCAGGCCCAAGAGGGTATGATATGTTTATGCTTCCCCATCTGGATCATCTCCATCACCCTCACCACCTCAACATCGGCATCGAGCCTATTCCCAGCTCAATCCTATGACTTCAAAGCCTGCTACTAAGTGCTATTTTGTGCAACAAGACCAACAAACACTCCCGAGAAGCATTCTTGGGCCTCATCGATACTGTCACCCTCAGTATCACACTCGAAATCATCTCACGCTCAGTCATCTCGGCAGGCTGCGCCTTCAAGAGCACTTATCCACCTGAAATAGAGATACCCCAAGCTTCAGTCTCCATATCAAGAACACACCATCACTCACCTTCACTGTTTTTGTCTCTTGATAGAGACTCCAGATGTTCCTCAATTTCATCAGTATCTGAGCAGGACCCGCGTTCTGAGGCATCCAAGGAATCCCCCTCAAACTTACCTACACCTGATTCGGACACCACTGATATCCATCCCCATCTCCCTCCGAAGACTTTACATCATATTCTCAGTTGATTCTACGCATGGCCAAGTAATTGGAATTTGACATAGACCAACCTCCTCACCCCAAGCAGAACCTTGTATTTGATGATATAAACCAAGATAAATCCCCTCCTTTGAGTTTGGCTTTTATTCCAGCAATGTTGAACCTTATTAAGGAATCGTGGAATCAACCATCTGCATCTCTTCAGATTTCTAGGTGTATTGAAAACCACTACAGGACACATAGCAACAATATGGCCTTTCTCAATAAGCATCCTGCACTGAAGTCCATTATTGTGCAGTCCAGTCAATCAAGGGCGGAAAATTGTTTTACGGTCACCCCTACCAATAGGGAGGGCTGTAAACTAGATGTGCTAGGCCGTCGCCTATACTCTCTGACTTCATTTATAATGAGGTCTCTAACTACTAGGCAGCTATAGGTGCCTATCGGAGACAATTATGGAGTAAGATTCTGCCAGTTCTTCAAGCCGCTCCTGAAGAAACTAGGACCGCTGCTCTCAACGCTCACCTGTAAGCAACAATGTTGGCTACGTCTGGTGTCACGTCATACAGCATTCGAGCCTGTGGCTTCTACTCCTCTAAAACTTCTGTCTCTAAAGACTTTGTTTTTGGTGGCTATTATGTCTGCACAGAGGGCGAGTGAGTTGGCTGCACTAAAGGCTGATGCACCCTATATACATTTTCACTCTGATAAGGTTGTCTTATTTGTCTGTCTGTCTGTCTGTCTGTCTGTCTGTCTACGTATCTATCTATCTATCTATCTGTCTGTCTGTCTGTCTGTCCGTCCGTCCGTCCGTCCGTCCGTCCGTCCGTCCGTCCGTCCGTCCGTCCGTCCGTCTGTCTGTCTGTCTGTCTATCTATCTATCTATCTATCTATCTATCTATCTATCTATCTATCTATCTATCTATCTATCTGTATCCCGCCCATCTGGTATATTTATACCACTCTGAGCGGCTAACACTCTGATATCCTGATATCTCATTCCTCCCTAAAGTGATTTCGAATTTTCATTTTAATCAGCCTTCGATTCCCCCAAAGTTATTTCCTAACCCTTCTTCAGATGTTGAGTGCATGGTCCATTCCCTTGACGTTTGTCAGGCTTTGGCCTTTTATATTTCCAGGACTAAGGATTTCCGCAAATCTCCCAGACTGTTTGTTTGCTTCCATGGGCCTCGGAAAGGTCACCCGGTTTCTTCTCAGTTTCCAGATGGATAGTTTCTGCCATTGCTTTAGCCTATGAGCTGGTTGGCAAGACCCCACCAGATGTGTTGAAAGCGCATTCTACTAGAGCCATGGCTAGCTCTACTGCCTGGCTACGTGGCATTGAACTCTCTGATATCTGTCGATCAGCTACTTGGCTTACACCATTGACCTTTGTGACACACTACACAAAGGCTGGATGTCAGAGCCAAAAAGGAAGCAAGTTTTGGAAGGGCTGTGCTGACTTCAGTTTTACCATGATGGCCCTCCTTCCGGTAAGTGAGCTTGCTAGTCACCCATTCATGTGCATTCACAGAGACCACAAGAAGAGAGGTTACTTACCTGTAACCATGGTTCTTCGAGTGGTACTCTGTGAATCCACACATATCGCCCAACCTCTCCGCTGCCCATCACGGCTTGCCTATAGCTTTTAGTTATCAGAGGCATGACAGCGGCAGACGTTTGAAACTGAGGTACTGCTGACAGGCGGAGCATGCATGCCATGAGGAAATGTTCTGTTGGTCAGTTAGTTAAGCTCTAGAATATTCCGAAGAGTCCTGCGCAGGTGCAGTTTAACCCATTCGTGTCGATTCATAGGGTACCACTCGAAGAACCATGGTTACAGGTAAGTAACCTCTCTTCTTCATGGTCTCTGTGAATTTATGATGTCAAGGCTCCATTTGCAAGTCAATGCCATTTTTTGCGAACAGAGTGATCGATGGCTTCGCAGGTCTCAGAGGGCTTTCCCCCCGACATTGGAGGAAACCATTTGAGACCTCTGAAGGCAAAAAAGCAGGGAGAAAGGGCTGGGGGTCCCCGCCCCAGCGATCGGCACCTTCGGAGGTCTCAAACAGCTTACTCCGATGTTGGGGGGGAAACCCCTTTGAGACCTTTTTGAAATGCTGGAACGGATTAATTCAATTCCCATGCATTTCAATGGAAAATGGTACTTTGACTTACGAACTTTTTGACGTACAAATGCCGTTCCAAAACGGATTAAGTTTGTAAGTCGAGTTACCACTGTACTTTATATCTTTTAACAAAATATACTGTATACTGTCCATAATTGTCTATTTTTAAGTAAGATTTGTCCCATAAGACCAGTTACGATAAAAACTGATCCACATATGAACAGTTGAAAGTGAAATGATTGATTTGCATCATTTTTTAAAAAACAATTTTTTCCCCATTTTCAGTAGGGATAGGATTTGGGGATGGAGGGCTGGGGGAGTGGACATGGGTGGGGTTAGGGAAGGATAAAATTCCATAAAGCGTGAGGGTACTTTTACATCCACTTATATAATTCTACTAGAATAAAAAAATAACAATAAGATTTGCTTCATGTTTAAATGTAAAAGTTGTTTCTAGTATTTTATCCTATACATATCTTCTGCCTTAATTTTTAGCCATATTTTAAACACATATTTTAAATCACACTGGCCATGTGACCACGGAAAGATTGTCTTCGGACAAATGCTGGCTCTATGGCTTGAAGAGCGGGATGAGCGCCGCCCCCTAGAGTCGGACACGACTGGACAAAAATTGTCAAGGGGAACCTTTACCTTTACCTTTTTAAACACATATTTTAATGTTGAGGCATTAGGCAGCATAAAACCTATGCTTCCATATCCCCCCTATCTTTTATCTCAGACTGAAACATATTCTAAGCATTTGTACTTGTGTTCAGCTCAAAATAATTCATATACATACTTGGAGCAAAACTGTACATGTATAGAGAAAAGTTCTTCTAAAATGAAGGAATGTTGCTTAAACCTCCACAAGCTAGAAATCAACCTGCAATGCAATTCTACAGTTGTATACTATTTGTGGCGTTCTCTACCTGCATTCACAGGGGCTTACACCCAGGTACGTATATCTGTATCATTTAGTATACTGTATTAAGGCATGATCTTGCTGTGGAAAGGCTCTGAGGGAGCAATTCAGTTGTTCAGTATTAGTATTTAAGAGAAACTGTTTTTTACTGATGCTATGAAATATTGTCTTGCTTTGCTTTTCTGGGTCTTCCTCTGTCTTACAGTGCTACAGAGAACTGGGGGATAACTCTATGGCTGCTCACTGGCTGAGTTTGGCTTCAGAACTACCAGTCATCACCAAAGAGGTAGTGTTTCAACATTCCTATGTGAATATAGTAATTCATTTACAGAACCATTTAGAAGAGGCAGGAAAAGGAGAAGTTGTGATGGACAAACCATCAATTTGTGTGCTTTGCCTGGCTTGCACCAGGAGAAAGGAAAGTATAGGGATGAGGCTTTCCTTTGGGCAGGTCATTTTACTGTTCCCTCCTGGTGCTTGAATGGGAGTGATATAAATAATTTGAGCTATAGAGCTGGCATTGTCCCCAGTTCTGTGATATGTGTACCGTAGAAACAGGAGTGCTTGTTATCCTGGGGATCCAAAATCTGCTCCTGGAGCACTTTTGTTTTGCCTTCTTCATCACCAGGGGCTGTTAATAAGGATGTGAAAATCTGCTCCAGTTGTATTGCTTTTCTGCAAAACCCACCTGCGCTTCGAGTCCTGTCTTTGGATAGGATTGTAGGGTATCAGCTCTATTCACTCATTATATAAGTGTGTGGAGCCCACACACATTGAGTGAGTGCAGTAGACTTATCCCCCTTCATTGTTGCTTTCAGTGCTTGAAAATGATGGTCTTGAAGAGGGGTAGGCTGCACTATCTGGTTAGCTTCTCCATAGGCAGCAGAACCTGATTTTGTCATAGAGGGAGCAGCCCCCTTTTCTTCACAGTGTTGCTGTTTATATGTTGAAAGTAATAATGGGAGAGGGTGGCTAGAGAACCTTCCACAACAGGTGTGAGCTCTAGATGCTTTCGTAATGACTGGACAGGGCTCTTGCTCTTTACTCTTGTTTAGAAATTTGTACATATTTTAATAATGCACAGATTTTTGTTATATGAGCACTTCCTTAATGTATGCACTTTGTTTTGTATTGTTAATGTATGCACTTTTTTATGTAGCTGTTCCTTTTACTAAAGCATGTTTATGCACATCTGTCAAATATAAATTTCCTCTCTATCTCTAGTTATTTGTCCCCTTTATATTGCTGTCCCCTCCACTACTTTTGTTTCATCTGCTATGCCACTGTAACTGGAATGGACATCTCTGAGCATCTCCCTGTGAATTCTGTCTGCTTTAGTCTGATTAGCCAGTATCTTTCCCATGTAATTAAATGAGTCAATGAATGAAAAGTTTGATAAAGCAGTACAGTTTTTGCTTTCACACAAGAGTATTTTCAAGCTTGAATCTTAGGAGTTGTTACTGCTGTTTAACTGGGCTTCAGTTTTGAACTCATTCAGTACCAGATGCCATATAGATCTGGCATTGCTGCCACCACTAGAACAGTATTCAGTACTGCATTAACAAATCTGATACTGTAGTCTGCCAACTAGAGAAATCAGATGTCAGATTTAAGAACTCCAGAAATTGTACAGGAAATTTGTTTCTGCAGTGTGATTTCTTAATAAATTGTATGAGGGAAAGTAACTTCATGCAGATGAATAAAAACCCACATAGATTCATATTCAGTGCTAGCTTATGTGTAAGGAGTGTATTTAAACAGATTGTTATTGTTTTCAGTAATCTATTTATATAGTACCATCAATGTATATGACTCTGTACAAAAAATTAAAGTTGAATAAAAAAAATCTATACTCCAAGTGGCATACAGTCTGAAACAAAAGGAGAACAAATAGTAGGAGAAGGTGGGAATGATAACCGTACCATAGTGTACAAAGTAAACTAATAATCTAAGATTCATTATTCAAATAAAAACAAAAATGTTGTTACATATGATAATAAAAACTAAAGAGAATCAAAAGCCTCAGTCAGAAAAAAAAAATTAGTTTTTAGAAGAGATTTAAATATATCAAGTGATGAAGTTGCCAGCAAATATTCAGGAAGATGGTTCCAAGCATATGGAGCAATGAAAGACAAAGGACAAAAGCACATTTAAGAGCAAGAGACACTTGAACAAGTAAGCCATATGGAATTGAAGGTATAGAGGGAACAACTAGGTTAAGGCTTATTAGCAAGGAATCAGGTCCAAAAGTTAGAAAGGAGACAAGCCATGATAAGGTAGGAACACAGAGATTATAATGAGTTCTGGAACTGACAGTAAGGCAATAAAGAGGATTTAGAAGGGAAAAAAACAACAGTCTGAAGGATAAGCCAAAACCATTATGTTCACTGCAGAATTTTGAATGGAAACGAAAAGACTAATATATCTTTGTGAAACATCAACCAAAAAGATAAAATTCATCTAAATAAACATGAACTGAAGTCTTCACAGAAGCAAGAGAAAGAAAAAGTTCATTTATGGCAATATTCTAAAGACGAAATTGACTGGTTTTAAAAAGTAGCCTAGACTTGAGACACAGAAGAGATTAGCAGAAACAGAAAAAAAAACCAAGACTGCATTCTCCACAGGATGTATAGTAACATTGTCGATAGTTATAGAAAACGTGTGAAAAACAGTTATAGAAAACATGAAAAAGAGGCATTTTAGAAGAAAAATAATTAGCAACCAAGCCTTAATCAGATTAAGTTTGTGATAGAGCATATGAGCTAAAATAAAAAACTTAAAATTCAAGAAAATTCTGGGGCAGAAAAATAGAGTATCATCAGTATATAAGTAATATTGAAATCCATGGGGCCTAATAAGTGGAGCCGTACACAGTATCTAAAGGGAAAGCAGCATGGGACCAAATAATAAGAGGAAAAGTAAACATAAAACAGCTTCCCATAGATACCTCAAACAAATAGCCCAAGAATTAAGAAGTAGAGTGGAGTAACTTATACTTAAATTGATAAGGGAACCCAGCAAAAGGGTATGATCAACTATGTTGAAGTCCACAGAAATGTCAAAAGGGGGGGCAGGGGGACATATAGGTTTTCTGACTTGACAATACTTATAAAGACCATTTGTGCTCTTTATAAGAAGTGTTTTGGTTGACTGAAGAGGAACCCAATTTGCAAGACATCCAGGTTCAAGCTAGGAGAAAGTCCAAACAGCAAGCATAAAATAATACATTCCAGTAATTCAGAAGCAAAGGTCAATAATGAAAGAAGAAAATACAAGAGATGGCTTTGTTAAGAGAGAGAGAGAGAGACTTGTATGCTGAAAGGAACAAACCAGAAGAAAGAGATATGTTAATATGTAAGATAAGGGAAGTAGCCCCCTTTCTTTCTCCACTCCTTCCCAACGCCTTTCCTTCCCCTTTTCTTTGTCTATCCCTTCCCAACGCCTTTCCTTCCCCATTTCTTTCTCCACCTCTTCCCAACGCCTTTCCTCCCACCAAATACAGTGGTGCCTCAACTTACGAACTTAATCTGTATTGAAATGGTGTTCTTAAGTCGAAATGTTTGTAAGTCGAAGCACCATTTCTCATAGGAATGAATTTAAAACCGATTAATCCGTTCCAGCTGAAGAAAACAATCACCCCAAAATTACAAAGAACACACTAAGCCCAGACGGAAGGCGCTCGGTTGCTGAGGTTTAAGAAGAAGAAAAAACTCCAAAAACAAACACTAAAGCCACCTCCTTTGCTGATATTTAAGAAGAAGAAGAAACTCCATAAACAAAAAGTGAAGCCACTTCCGTTGCTGAGGTTTAAGAAGAAGAAAAAACTCCAAAAATAAACAGCAAAGCCACCAGCAACACAGCACAGAAACATACGTGCCCCAGCCAAAACCCACCCAGAACAGTTTTTAAAAAGGAGAAAACAGCAGCTTACCTCCCTGCAGACAGACACACACACAGACACACATACCCCGAAGCAGAAAGAGGCTCTCCCAAGACGATGACACACTCTCTAACTGCCAAAAGTGAAAGAGCTACAGTACAAAGCAGCCTCTTCACCACCTACAGTTAGAAATCTGAATTGCCCGCCTTTCCCCCTGCCTTTTTTCTGTTCGTGGGTGGAAGCTCCGTTCACAAGTAGAAGCAAAATGTTGTGACCGGAGCTGTTCATAAGTCGAAATGTTCATAAGTAAGGACATTCGTAAGCCGAGGCACCACTGTGGAAAGATTTTAGGATGATAACAAACAGGATGTCTTCTCCACTTGAAAGAGAAAAAAGGTTGAAGGAATTAAAAGAAAGAGTATATAATGCTAGTAAAGGACAGCAGCCAGATCAGAATGGTAGAAACTGTTACTTAACAACAACCGCAGTGCTTTGAACAGATACAGTGGTGCCTCGCTTAGCAATTGCTTCGTTTAACGAAGAATTCACTTAACAATGTGTTTCTTGGAGGAATTTTCCGCATCGTTTAACAATGTTCTCTATGGGGGATTTTCACTTAACGATCTCTGTTTTCGCTCATTTCTAAGTGTCTTAAAATGTTTCAAACCTGTTTTAAATGCTTGGAATCGGTAGTCCCCCTTGTGAAACATGTGCAAACTTAATTTGGCTCTGTTCTGAGTCTTTGTTAATTTTTGGTGATTTTTTGTTTTTCCCCATTAAATCCATTGGACTGTCCGTTCAATGCATTTAAAGGGGAAAAACAAAAAATCACCAAAAATTAACGAAGACTCAGAACAGAGCCAAATTAAGTTTGCATAGGTTTTACAAGGTGCACTACCGATTCCAAGCATTTAAAACAGGTTTCAAACATTTTAAGACACTTAGAAATGAGCGAAAATGGAGATCGGAAAGCCATTCAAAAGCATTGCAGCCGGCTGCAATGCTTTTGAATGGCTTTATGTTGGGGGAAACATTGTTTCACTTAGCGATGTTTCCTGTGGGGATTTTCGCTTAAGGATGGTAATCCATTCCCATTGGAACGGATTAACCGGTTTTCAATGCATTCCTATGGGAAATGGTGTTTCGCTTAACGATGTTTTCTCATAGTGATGGTTTTTTTGGAACCAATTAACATTGTTAAGCGAGGAACCACTGTATATGGAGATGATTAAAGAAGATAGAGGCCTCTCTTTTTAGACAATATAAACAGTTTGGAAAAGGAAGTGGAATAATCTAACCATTCATGTTTTCCTTTTTGTTTTGGTTTTGCTGTTACAAAGCTAGAAAAGAGTGCTGATCAGCAAGATTGTATCATTAGCAATACATTTATTTATATATTTATTTATTTGTTACATTTATAGCCCGCCCATCTAGTCGTACCAACTACTCTTTACCTTTTCCTTTCTTTTTCCAGGATGCAGAAAGCAACAGAGAAATAGAAGAGATGCAAACTCTTTCAGAGGATTGAGCAAGTTTAACATTCTCATCCTTGTACTAGTTGTGTATGAGCAGTGTAAAGGATTTTATAACTGTGATAGCCCTCACTGGAGATCATGAACTCAGAATTTTTTTAAAAAATCCCTACTGTCAGCAATCCTTTCTCAAATATTTAAGCTGGCGGTACCATGCTTATTAAAGAAACCCAATTCACCTCCTCTCTGACAGATTCTAAATTGGTTCCTATTCTTTCATGGATATGTTTTGAGTCTTGTATATCTACCAGCTTTACACTTCCAAGTTACATTAATTTCTCACTTCCTATACTAATATGGGGTTAAAAATCCATTTTCGATGTTGGCCCTGTTTTCATAAAGCACTAGAAATTGTTGGTGGAAAATAAAATCTATACCAGATATTATGTGGGAGAACTATACCCAGGATCTCCCATATATTTATTAGTTTTATATCACAGTAGATCTGATGGATATTAATGATTTCCTCTCTATGCTATTTCTTATTCAAAATCTCCTCTCAGCTATTTGTTATGTACATACAGTGACTGTATGTATTATTCCACAAAGCAAACAGCAACTCTGTGGGGATGGCTGTTAATCTAAGGCAACCATGTAGGGGGAAAAACTTACTAACTCCCCCCCCCCCCAATAGCACCACAGACCTCCCAACCTCAGCAATGGCTTCTTTCATCTAAACGAACAAGATGAATTCTCCTGTCACCTGGTTTGAACAGACTATAGAAATGAAATTGATAGATCATGGTTCTCTGCAGTTAATATGTGCCTTCCTTTTTCTAACTGTTTAAACAGTTGGCTTCATCTGTGCAGGAAAGCCATATTTTCAAAATCTGGATCAGATATTTGTGACCAGTACAGAGAGGAAAATGTCAAAATCTACTGAACATGGTATTGTTCAGTTAGAGACAGTGAACTACTGTCAATCTGAAATATGCGGGGAATGGTAAACCATTTCTGAGAACTATTTACCTAGAAAACCTTGAAGAGAGTTGCCATAAGTTAGAATTGGCTGGATGGCATCCAATTATTATTTAATATCCAGGTGGAGAGGAAAAAAATTGGAAAAAAAATGACATCACTGCCAAAAGGAATTACTATATGTTAAGTTTAAGGGATAAAAATTGTGTTGGATTGGTTTTTAACTTTACAAAGGTCAAGCTGGCAGTAGGATCTCTTATTGCTGCCATTGGTTAACTCTGTTACAGTTCATACTAAACTGCCCTTGCTTAGAAATTAATTCAGTTCTTATTATGCTGTTTACATGAAGAACGTAATGCAGTCAAAGAATATCTTGTTCTGGTTGTAGCAGAATATATCATTTTATTTAAATGTTCATAATAATATCTGTGGACCTACTGTGTTTGCAAAAAAACCCCTGCTTTTTAAAAAACTGACTAGCATAATTCATTCTTTCCTTCAGGATTTCTAAAGTATGCACAAAGATCCTTGACAGTTGTGTTGGGTGAGCTTTTGACTGATTGAAATGTAGAGGAGGATGTATGTATGCTCATATCTAAAAATCCTGCCAATGTTAGGTAAAATTAGTCTTAGAACTCTTATAGGTATCCATTGAAAAGAATCAGGTGAACATAAGCCAGCATTTCTTAAAAGCTTCTTTTATGAACTTTTTAAACATTGCTTGAAGGGTTTTGGTGGACTATTTAGTTTTTAATTTTACAAGTGAAATTCTATCTTAATAATATTGGTCTTCATCAATGGCATAATCATCCAAACCAGCACTGTATTGTGGTAATCTCAGGTTTGACACGTGCTAATGAGAACTGACTCTTGAATGAGAAAATGTTTAGGAAAAAATTAATGTGATGTTGGTACAGTTTATTGTGAAAATGAGTGGCCTTGGGCCACAGTCTTGTAAGCTTGTTTGATAGGCCAAACAAGCTATCATTACAAGCTTTTCAAAACAGCCTCACTCTCCCTCTTCATAAAAAATAAAACAAGGTGCTGAGCCAAGTACGATATTGAGCTTGGGAAACCTTGGTCTTACCCAATATATTGCTATTCAGAAGTAGCTGTTAAAGTTAAAAACTTGTCCCACTACTCTGCAGTATCTGGACCAAAGGTTTGCTCTTAATAGGAGGGAGTAAATTCTTGTTAATACATTCTTGAACCTTGTTTTTCAACTTAAAATTAATGAACTGGTCTTTTAATGGCTTTGAGATCAGTTCTATTTAATATGATCAAAATTGTAAGTATACTAAAATGTAATAACTTGTTTTATTCTTGCAAGAGATGTCTAAATTATTAGACATTGACCAAATTATTTTCTGTAGGTGCTGCTTGAAGGGGAAAAAAACACATTCTAGAAGTGTTGAAAGCAAACAGACAGCTTGTAACTCAGGCTACAATCTCTTCCCCATATAGCTGGCAGTAAGCTATACTGAATGCACTGGGGTTTATTTCTGCCATTTTTTTCTTCCACTTTTTGAAATCCATGTGAATTCCTTATAGATGAGAACGCTAAACGGTACTGTTTCTATAGGAATTCATTTAAATGATGTCTTTAAAGAAGGTCACCCCCCCTCCGAGAGTTAGGTTTGTTTGTTGCAATTGCAAATGTATTTATAATAGTATGGAGTGGATGTTTGCTATGGGTGTGCAATGGGCATGTGAAATAATTATTAATCTAATCTTAACACAATCTATTAAAATGACAGTAAGATATATGAAAATAGGGATCTTTAAGAAACCTCATTCAAGATTAGGTAGAAGGCCATGTACAACCTGCAAACTGCATTCAATATTCCACTGTGACCTACTTCTAATTACATTCCCCCCAATATTAATTGCTGCATGGGAGCAACATGAGGCTTCTCTTAACTATAAGGACAAAGCTTGATATGACCCTCAAACTGTGCACTGCCAACACTTAATTTAAGGAGCCCAAGAGGAGACTGCCTAGAATCCCGATTTCCATCCCCATTTGGTCAGAATGATTCTTATTTAAGATATTACATTCTCTTAACACCATAGAATATTGAGCTGAAAACTAAAAACAATGCTGGAATTGTTTTATGTAATCAAGGCAGTGTATACTTTAGGGAGGGAGCTGGTAAACTTAAGATAATTGTTGTGGAGGAGCACATAGGTGGAAATAAGGTGTGGGTGTTTGTTTGTGTCTGTTTGAATTGTGTATGTTTTGCTAACTAAATGTCAATTAAGGTGAAAAGCTGTTATGAATGCACTGCAGCCCTCTTAGCATCAAAGCACTGATGGTCCTGTGGATGAGTGATAGGTGAAGAGAACTGATGTAGGAGGAATAATTTTTAAGATTTGTTATGGGAAGCAAAAGGCAATTATAATTTCCTCCAACACTGTTCTTTGATTATGTATTTTTGTTTTAAAAAAAACAGACTAATGCAAGAATGTTATTACTGCATAATTGATTTTAACCAGCTTCCTTTGAAATAAAAGTGACACCACTGCCCAATGATAATGCTGTTGGCTTTTCAAGTATGTAAGAATTCTGCAAGTAAAATGTTTACTGTATATATAACTATCATTTGAATCTGTTTGCATGATTAGACTTCTGTTCATAGGACATTCCTGTGGAAGGAGCAGCGAGATGCGAGTTTCCCCCAGTTCTTCCTTTTTGCTGAAGGTGAAAGCTTTGTCCAGTGATAACAAACACATCTAATGGTAACTTGGCTGAAGGGGTAATGAACAAAACACAGAAAATTAAATATGACTCATCATTTCTATAAATATATCCTGACTGTGAATGTATAGTTAACAACTCAAATATTAGTAATTCCAGATAGTATCTATGTTTTTTTTTGAGATCAGCAATTATACTGAGGAAAACATTACACAGAGTCAATATTACGATAGATCATGTTGATAGTACAGTATACAGTACTGTCACTTCCAACCAACAACATGCAAATAAACATCCTTCCGTGGTGGTAGTACAAAATGTGTCAATCTGTCTAAAACAACAAAAGCAGAAATATTGTAGCACTTTTTAAGACAACAAATTTGTTCTCAGTGGGAGCTGTCATGGATTGCAATCTACTTCAGACACACACTCAGAAGAAGTGAACTGTAGTCCAAAAAAGCTCAACCTGGAACCAGTGATTTAGGTATCTGGCTGCAGAGGCAGCGGTTGGGAGTTCAATTCCTCACTGTGCCTCCTTGACAAGGACTCCCTTCCAGCTCCATAGTTTGAAGATTATTGTTATTGTTACTAGCTTGCTATTCTCCAAGGTGCATGATACTTTTGATTTTGTTTTTGCTGAGAAAGACTGACATGGCTGCCTCTCTTGAAACTAAAAAGTAGACTACCTGATCAAATATGTTTTCATTGAAAACTATACTTAGCATGCTTTTGATCATTGATTAAATTCTAAGTTAGCATTAACAAAGCAAATATGCAACTGCTCCTTCTTAATGCTATAGACAGAATCAGATTCTATCCCCGAGAAACATGAGCCACTTAAAAATTAAAAGGAAAAAAACTTGCCACTGTGAACTTGTTTCATGTCAAGGAGGTGCACATAATTTCTGATTATTTCTGAGGAATCACCTACAGAAGCCTTCAGGATCAGGGGTCTATAACAGAAGGTGAAAGTGGGGGAGACAGCAGTGGAGTTCCAGTCCAGAGATATGCATCACAGTGTGTTGGTTTGGTCCTGGCAATGCCTTCTATAAAACATGCCAGTCTATTTACCCTCCAGCAATCACATTACCTTTAGAGCAGTGGTGAAGGCTTCTGAGAATTGCAATCCAAGGACATCTGGGGCCTCTAGTTTGAGAACACTGCTCTAGAGCAATTGTTTTCAACCTCTTTTTTTGCCACAATCATAAACACAATATGAAAGAAATATAGTCTGAATCAGGATTGTATAAGTTGAATAACAAACCTTTTAAGGTGATATGTGAAGAATTTTTTCCAATCCATGGCTCCCTTCAAATGTGCCAGGCCCCCTATTGAGAATGTCTGCTAGACTGAGGATCAAAAGATTCAAAGTAGAACAATTGTATGAGTTCACAATTCATACCTGTCCTGGTCCGAATCTCTGCATATTTACCATTGATGCTAGTCACTGACTCCCTAGTGATACCAACATTAATCATGTCATAATTATTATAGATGGTCATACAGTTGATCTCCTCATGGCCACTGCACTGCAAGGTAACAAACATGTTAGTATCATTCAGCACGAACTGCCATTATGTACCCCTTGAACAGTTGCAACAGCTGCAGTACTATCTCCTTGCATTCAGATGTCAATCCTCCCATTGCTTCCATATACCTTCACAGTTAAAACATCTGATACAACACTGACAACATCCTCCCCAACATTTATTTTTAGTGCCATCCACTATACCTACTTAAATTCCTGTCTGTATTGTCCTTCAACTAACAATTAAATCATTGATAAGTCAAGTGGTTCCCAGTACATCAGTTGCACTGATATTTTCTCCTGTAACAACTCATGTTCCGTATGTCCCAAGGAAGGCGGATATTAGTAAAACAACCTTTATCTCACATTCCAGCATTAAATCAGATGGTGGCTCAATATGGTTACTTGCATATTCAACCCAAGTACATCATCATCAGATGAACTAGTGACTTCTGCAGCTCCTCTGTCTCCTTTGGAGGTGGTCTCTTTGCATTCAGATTTACTTATCTGTTTATCTAAATATCTGAACATACTTTATTGCTGGCAGGAACCCCTGGAAGAAGATCCTTTCCATAGTGCGTATTTGAAACAACAGTGGCTCTTTCTATGCTCTCTTCCCTCATGAAGACTGAAAACAGTGTAGTATAAGCCATAATTAATGCTGGTTTCCTCATGCTGATTAGACAACCTTTACAGCAGTGGTCCCCAGCCTTGGGCCTCCATATGTTCTTGGACTACAGCTCCCAGAAGCCTTCCCTACCACCTCTGCTGGCCAGGATTTCTGGGAGTTGAAGTCCAAGAACATCTGGAGGCCCAAGGATGGGGACCACTGCTTTACAGGATACATGCGGAATGTTGCAAGCTCTTTGCTCGATGCCCAGCTCTGAACTCTCTTAATTGTGGCTTCTTCTATGGATAAGAAAACGTCATCTGTTGTCCCAGATAAAGTGTGTGCCTGGACCTACTTGCTCACAAGACTTATTCCAGGGTAACAGTAGTTCTAAATACTGCTAGTCAACAAGCTTACTTGGGGCAATAACAACTGTTCCTAGGGGACAAGATGGCTGCTTTCATTTTATCTACCCATTGGAAGGCAAAAAAGCCTCTTGCAGCATTCTTTAAAGAGGCAGGGAATGTGACATGGCAACTGGTTAACACAGCTCACTCTGAGCATGAATATTCTGCTAAAGCTCTCATGGGGCCAGTTAAACATGTGCCTCCATTCTTGTCTCTGGTCTGCTGTCTGTCACAAAATTGCAAGGAAAGTAGCAGATATGTTCTTGAACAGCAAAGTCCTCTTGGCTAAAACAGATTAAGTTTGATTTCAATCCTAAACTGGTCACTACAGCCAAGTGTATAAGAATCCTGCACTCTACTTCACAACATCAACAGTTTGCCTGGGACAAGCAACAGATTTAATCATTACTGCCTGCTGGTACCAGTTCCTCCAGACCTCAGCAGTTCTCCATAAAACAGTTTTCCTTCTCACATCAGCCCAAGAAGTCTCCATCTTCAGTTTCTAAACACAAACTTGTTGAAAACAAACATCAGTTTTGACTATCATATTTCTTTTAGCATCTTCATCAGTACTGCAAACATCTTTCCAGAATGAAGAAGCTGCTTGGATGAGTAGCAAAACATTTCTACCTAACAAGAAAAAAGTCCAGTTGCCATGACACAACTTCCAGATGACTGAGAATCTTCACAGGTCTTTCCAGATACCAAAAGTATTCAAGATGATAATTCCTCCTGCCTCACTAATTAGCTTATTATCTTAAGTATGAAGCTCACTTAACTTCAACAAGACTGGAACACCACCATTGCGAATTGACGGGTCCTTGCAAAGAGACTATCAGAGTTTGATTATCATCCACTAATGCTTTGACACCACCATCCACAATCAATACTCTCCTTAGTAATGGTACAATTGGAGTAGTTCCTCACCACCTCCGGCACACTGGTTACTACTGGTACAATAGTGAAGAAGTATGGAGCTTGCCAATCTGTTGCATAGTTCTGGAATGTCAGGACTTCCATTACTAAAACATTTTCATACGGTGACTGGCTGATCTTCCCTTTCTCATGGGGGATAACTAGTTCACAACTGTGAACAAGAAGGATTTTCATATAGCCATTCATCCTTCACATTGACATTCATTCTTTCCATTGAAAATACCATTGGTCTGTTCTTAGGGAAGAATGGTACCACTATCAGATGCTCCCTTTCTGTTTCTCTGATGTTGGCCTCTCAATGAATTCATTTCCAGAGCAAGTGTTTACAGCAAAGCAGCAACAGGCTGGGATTCTCTGGGGGATAGCTCACTCCCACATGGGAGGATATTCCACATGTTTCCATCCTTCCCACTATTCACCAGGGTTGTATCAAACCTAATTTGAGAGCAACTGCATGGGATCCTGCTGGCCCTGTAATGGCCGTGCCAGCTGCTGCTCTCCTACTCTAGCTCAGCCATTCTTCCTTTGGTTCCTGCTTTGACCAGCCATCTTCTGCCAGAAGGTCTGGTAGGAAACAAGATACTTACAGAGTTTGAGGCTTCCCACTCTTGCTCCACAGTCTAGCCACTGCCTGATGTGTGTGGGATGGTGAAAACAGCTCCAGCTGTTATGGTGATTTCAGTGTTGCCTGCATGGGGTAATTATAAGATAGTGTTTAGAAAGACTGAAAGAGGTCAGTCACTTCTCTATGATAGCTTGAACATACCCTTTATGGGCTGCAGCTTCCACAATTCCTGAGCCACCATGGGAATTCTGGGAGTCTGAATTTTAAACAAAGTCCTGGGAATCTTCCTCATATACATTTCTGCATGCCTTAACCCCTCCAGATTTACCTGATACCCCTAATACATTTAACCATGATGTATAGTAATGTATATATTTCCATAGGAAAGTGACAGCAAGATATTGAAATAAAATAAAACACACACTACACCAGAACACAGAGTTCTCCTTTGTGGTCCCTGTTAATACACATTAGTGGGTTAATCTGCACTCAAATAGAGTATCCTCAGAAACTTCCACAGCTTTAAGCACTTGGTGCCCGGACATCCACTACACCTGGCTATATAACTCCGCCCCTGGCACCTAGCCCTCAGTTCTTTTTTCAACCCCCGCTGTAGTAGCAGCTCTGTTCAGAACTTTGCAGGTAAAAACAAATTCTATTTCTTATCTTTCTTTACTTCGACCTCCCTTGTTCTTTCTTCTACATAACATTTATTAAGGCTGTGTTAAAAGCTAGGAGGCAAAGGCTTCAATACCATCTTTGGGGCCTTTCTTTGTCATCCTCTAAACCTGCCCCTATGGAGCTCCCCTCAACTCCTGCAGTTCCCCAGAATGAGGGTCCTTCTTTTTCTGAAATACCTGATGATAAGCAGGTTGAGAAGCCCAAGCAAAAAGTCCCTGGGAAAAAGTCCACAGCTCCTAAGTCCGCTTTGGCATCGACATCTGCAAAGCAGACAAAGAAGAAATCCTCAGCCAAAGGTTCTGACACCCTGAAACAACTACCGCCGGTGTCCATTTCTGTTTCCTCTCCCATTTTGAAGGACTCTTCTAGGGACAGGGATTCGCTGTCGGAGGTTGCCGTCTCGCTACCTGCTCGACAAGCTGAGCCTGCTCTCCCTGCAGCTATTTCATCACTGACGCCGAGCCAATTGGTTGGCGCTACTGCAGGCTTAATCTCTGCCCCACACAACCCCACCAGCTTTCAAAATTTATTTATTTATTTGATTTATATCCCGCCCATCTGGTCTATTCGGCCACTCTGGGCAGCTTCCAGTGAACAGATATACAATAAAACACAGAAAATTTACATAAACAATCCAAACAAAATACAGTACTAAAAATAATAAAGAAAGAATAAAGGAAGTTAGGTATTGACAGGAGGGAAGGCCTGAGTATACATCCATGTTTTAAGTTGTCTCTTAAAGGTGCCCAGCATGGGGGCCGCACAACTCACCAGAGGAAGGTTATTCCAGAGGCGAGAAGCCATCGCCGAGACGGCCCAATTTTGTGTCTTTTCCTTCCAGGCCTCCCTCAGTGTTAGGCTCCTCAGCCTCACCTCCTGACTCGTGTGGGAGATCCGGATAGATCTTGGTGGGAGCAGGCATTCCACCAGGTATCAAGGTCCTAAACCATTTAGGGCCTTATAGGTAAGCGTTAAAACTTTGAAGTCAATGTGGAAATGGATGGGCAGCCAGTGCAGCATGGCCAGGGTAGGAGAAATATGTTGGTATTTTCTCACTCCAGTAAGGAGTCTGACCGCTGCATTCTGCACCACCTGAAGTTTCCACATCAGCTTCAAAGGCATGTAGAGCGTGTTACAGTGGTCTAATCTTGAGATTTCAAGTGCATGTACTAAGGTAGTGAGTGCCCTCGTGTTAAGGTAGGGCCGCAGCCAGGCAATCCACCAAAGATGGAAGAAGGTGGTGCGGACTACCAACGCCACCTGTGTTTCCATGGTGAGCGTCGGGTCCAAATGTACGCCCAAGCTGCGGACCCCACTCTTTGCAGCCAGGGTCACCCCCCTGAACAAGAGTCACCCAAGCCACCAGCCACGGGGCCCCCACCCTCAGAACTTCCATCTTGTCCGGGTTCAGCCTCAGCCCATTTTCCTGCATCCGTTGCAGTACGGTCCCCAGGCAGCGCTGAAGGGACAGGACGGCATCACCTGCAGCTGGTGAAAAGGAGATGTAGAGCTGGGTGTCATCAGCATATTGATGACACGATGCTCCACACCTCCTGATGACCCCACCCAGCGGCCTCATATAGATGTTGAACAGCATTGGGGAGATAATCGACCCCTGTGGAACCCCAAATTGAGAGTTCACGGGGCCGACACACTCTCCCCAAGCTGCACTCTCTGGGAACAGTCCTCCAAGAGGGAACGGAGCCAGGCAAGTGCCAAGCCACTGATTCCCAAGTCAGAGAGCCTCCCCAGGAGGATAGCATGGTCGACGGTATCAAAGGCTGCCGAGATGTCGAGGAGGACCAACAGAGATGTTTTACCCCTGTTGGAGTCCCTCAGCAGGTCATCATACAGGGTGACCAATGCCGTCTCTATACCGTGGCGCGGCCTGAAGCCCGACTGAAATGGGTCCAGGGCATCCGTTTCCTCCAAGTGGGCCTGAAGCTGGTCAGCAACCACCCTCTCGACCACTTTGCTCATGAAAAAACATTAGCGATGGGCCTATAGTTGCCAATTTCATCCGCCGCCAAACTAGGTTTCTTTCTAATGGGCCTAATGAGTGTCTCCTTGAGGGCAGATGGAAACCTGCCCTCAAGGAAAGACCCATTTATTATTGCTGTGGCCCATTCTGTTGTTTTCGGCCTGGCTGCTTTGATTAGCCAGGCTGGGCAAGGGTTTAAGGAGGAGATGGTGGCTCAACAGCAGTCAAGCACCTTGTCCACAGAGTCAGGCATCACAGGCTGAAAGAAGTTGCAAGTTACCGGGCAGGACGGAGCGCTGGACATCTCTGCTCGACTCACTGTGTTCAAAAAAGGAGAGAGAGCTCCCGGCGGATGGCCTCCACTTTAGATTTTTAAAAGGCTGCAAACTGGTTAGGTGAAAAACTAGGGGGAGGCCTATCACCCAGACCAGTTCCAGATAGGTCGCGCACTATATGGAATAAATCCGCCTGCTGATTTGAAGCTTCGCTTATCCGGTTAGTGAAGAATGATTGACGAGCAGCCTTTACCTTATTCAGGTAAAGGTTAGTTGCGACCCTGACAGCTATCCTATTATAATCCATCAGGTTATTCCTCCACCTGCGCTCTAGCCTTCTCCTTGTTCGCTTCATCGCTCGAAGTTCCTGGTTAAACCAGGTCACTGGCCAAGCTCTACGGAGGAGAGGGCATTTAGACGGGATCGTGTCTACAGCCCTGGTAGCAGCTGTGGACCATCTGTCCACCAGAGCGTTGACAGGAGTGCTAGCCAGGTCCGCTGTAATCCCTCTCATGACATCCTGGAATCCAAAAGGATCCAGTAGCCTTCGAGGGTGGACCATGAAAATCGGTCCATGCTCCCTGCGAGGGGGGAGTGCTACTGTGAGGTTATATTTTATTAGGTGGTGATCTGAGCATGACAAGGGGACTGACTCAAGGTCAGTCACCATCAGACTACACACTCCAGCTGGTGGAAAAAAACAGGTCCAGTGTGTGACCACCCATGCGGGTGGGGCTGTTGACATGTTGGGACATGTTCAAGGAAACCATGGTTTCTAGGAACTTAAGAGCTGGCCCAGTAACTTCTGGCCCCACGTGCACGTTGAAATCACCCAAGACCTGGAGCCTCGGGGATCCCAACAGTGCCACGGAGACAAAGTCAGCCAGCTCCGGAAGGGAAGTGGCTGGGTCGCGGGGAGCACGGTAACCCAGCAAAATCCCAATACCATCCCTGAGAGCTCACTCTACTAGAGCTGTAGCATCCTCAAAGGCCTTTCTCCATGGAGTGGATATCGCAGATGTCTGCCATGCTGCCATATGTGCCACTCTGTCTATTTTCATCTCAGTACTGCCTGGATGTCCAGCCCAAGGCTCAGGCTGCGGTAGGTCGAGCTGTCCTGGCTTCTGCACTTTTGTGATGTCTCTCCTCCTGGTTAGTCAGCTTCCCAGTCAACCATTAGTGTGTATTCACAGAGACCACGAAGGAGAAAAGAGGTTACTTACCTGTAACTCTGGTTCTTTGAGTGGTCCTCTGTGAATTCACAGGTCGCGCCCTCCTCCCCGCTGTCTGCCACATGTGCCATGGCATGTTGGGCAGTGGCAGTTGGTTCTTTGGAACTGAGGTGCTGGGGGTGGAGTTATATAGCCAGGTGTAGGGGAGGTCCCGGCACCAAGTGCTTAAAGCTGTGGAAGTTTCTGAAGTTGCTCTGCTTGAGCACAGATTAACCCATTAGTGGGAATTCACAGAGGACCACTCGAAGAACCAGAGTTATAGGTAAGTAACCTCTTTTCTAACTCCTTTCCTCTGAAGATGCTGGCTACAGAGACTGGTGAAATGTTAGAAAGAAAAACATCCAGAACACGTCCAAACAGCTGAAAAAAACTACAACCAAAATAAATCTATTGGAGGGAAAGGTATCAGACAAGATTGTAATTTTGAAGAATATGCTTGTTTAGTCTCCGAAACTGTGTGAGCTTTGAAAGGAAATCTGACTTGTAGACCTTTGCTTCGAGGGCTGAGATTGTCTGTCAGGCTCCCAAGTTCATGATCAAATTATGATTTCTAGACAGTAACACAAGAATCTTCTGCAAGAAGATCTTATGCTGATTAATGTGTTAAATAAAAATTGCATATTTCTCAGCTGTGAAAAGGGTACAGATGTTTTCTCCAGTGGCAGCTGTGAAGAACTGGCTCACGTCTACAGTATAAACAAGCACAGAGACCCATGGGAGGTATCAGTGTCTCCCCTACTGACTAAAAAGGAACACAGGCAGACTGCTTTCAGGTTTAGTCATATGTGATTGCTTAGAACAGCGTTGCTGGATTAGCTCCAGAGAACACAATAGCCACACACATATATATTCTGAAGTGAAAAAATGCCCCTTTTGGATCAATATGTTTTGATTTAGGTCTCAATCCCAAAATCTTAGTATTATAAAGTTTCCTCTGCCCTACCCTTTCCCCCAATTACCTTGCAGCTACCATTGCAAATTTTAAAAACAGATGTATCTTTTTTTTTCTTTGCTGGAAGTGGACGAAATGGTAAGTACAGTAGCTCCTTAGGATAGGATTAGGCCTGCCAAAGTGCAGGCAGATGTGTCCAAATTTCAGTGGGCAGGTCTTTGATTTTTCAAAATTGAATTGCCAATAATTTCTGCATTTCTTGGAAGAAAATTGCATAGTTGCGTTTTCTGAGGAAATCAAGAGGATGACACAAATAGGCGCATGGTCTTTTGAGTAAGAGCAGCTTTTCTGTTTGGAGAATGTCCCAAAAAAGGACATTTTCCTCATGATGTTCATTCCTTGAAAACAAACAGCACAAATTTGGCTAGAAAGAACAACTCTGCATAGTAGCAGACGGATGGGTAAAACAGTTTACTTGGAAAGGGCGTCCTAAGTGTCTTTGTAACTTATTTGCTCTGTCTTCCCTTTTTCTTTATAATAAATATAGTGCAGTTAAACTTTCTAGGGTTTGCTAGGTATACCATACTTAGCGGTAGCTTACCCTTCCTGCTTCTGGGATCATATTGCTCACCAAAGACCACACAGATTGTCTCTTCTCCTAAAAGACGTAGCGGGGAACAGAACTCCTGACCCCTGACTCTAGAGATCCAATTCCAAACAGCTCTCACTTTGTCTTTAGAAGCCTAATTCCTAGAAAGAAGGAACACATAATGAAGCCCACCTCAAAAGAGTTTCATGGTTTCTGATAGATAGGTGCTAGGATGCCTGAAAATCGAGGTTTTTAAAACTATGAAGTGTGGTATCTTTTTTTAAAAAGGCGATACCAAAGTTTCTTCCTTACTCCACTCCCAAAAGATAGTAGTTAAAGAGTACCTTGAGGATGGGGGGGGGAACTGTCCTAAAACCAGAAGGTGGATCTGGGAGTCGCTAAACCTAGTTCCCCCTGCCTTATTATCATGGTAATAAAATCTAAACAATGCCCTGTTTTCTGAATCTTGTATAGAATTTTGTCTGGAGTTCAGTGTTGTTTAGTCATGTCCGACTCTTCGTGACCCCATGGACCAGAGCACACCAGGCCCTTCTATCTTCCACTGCCTCCCGGAGTTGGGTCAAATTCATTCTGGTAGCTTCGGTGACACTGTCCAACCATCTCATCCTCGGTCGTCCCCTTCTCCTCTTGCCTTCACACTTTCCCAACATCAAGGTCTTTTCCAAGGAGTCTTCTCTTCTCATGAGATGGCCAAAGTATTGGAGCCTCAGCTTCAGGATCTGTCCTTCCAGTGAGCACTCAGGGTTGATTTCCTTTAGAATGGATAGGTTTGTTCTCCTTGCAGTCCATGGGACTCTCAAGAGCCTCCAGCATCACAATCCAAAAGCATTAATTCTTTGGCCATCAGCCTTCTTTTCTGTCCAGCTCTCACTTCCTTCCATTGCTACTGGGAAAACCATAGCTTTGACTATGTGGACCTTTGTTGGCAAGGTGATGTCTCTGCTTTTTAAGATATTGTCTGGGTTTGTCATTGCTTTCCTCCCAAGAAGCAGGTGTGTTTTAATTTCGTGGCTGCTGTCTCCATCTGCAGTGATCATGGAGCCCAAGAAAGTAAAATCTGTCACTGCCTCCATATCTTCCCCTGCTATTTGCCAGGAGGTGATGGGACCAGTGGCATTGATCTTAGTTTTCTGGATGCTGAGCTTCAGACCATTTTTTGCACTCTCCTCTTTCACCCTCATTAAGAGGTTCTTTAATTCTTTCTCACTTTCCGCCATCAGAGTGGTATCATCTGCATATCTGAGGTTGTTGATCTTTCTTCCGGCAATCATGATTCTGGCTTGGAATTCCTCCAGTCCAGCCTTTCGCACAATGTATTCTGCATATAAGTTCAATAAGCTTTATCTCTTGACTCCCTGCTTTAGCATTCCAATCCCCTATAATGAGAAGAATATCTTTCTTTGGTGTAAGTTCTAGAAGGTGTTGTAAGTCTTCATAAAATTGGTCAATTTCAGTCTCCTCAGCATTGGTGGTTGGTGCATAAACTTGCAGTATTGTGATGTAGAGAGGTCCGCCTTGGATTCAGATTGAAATCATTCTATCATTTTTGAGATTATATCCCATTACAGCTTTTCCCACTCTTTTGTTGACTATAGGGCTATTCTATTTCTTCTATGGGATTCTTGCCCACAATAGTAGATATGATAATAATCTGATTTGAATTCGCCCATTCCTATCCACTTTAGTTCACTGATGCCCAGGATGTCAATGTTTGGACGCCTTCCGACCTGAGGGGCCCATCTTCCAGCATCATATCTGTTAGCCTTTTGTTTCTGCTCATGGAGTTTTCTTGGCAAAGATACTGGAGTGGCTCTGGGAGTCGCTAAACCTAGTTCCCCCTGCCTTATTATCATGGTAATAAAATCTAAACAATGCCCTGTTTTCTGAATCTTGTATAGAATTTTGTCTGGAGTTCAGTGTTGTTTAGTCATGTCCGACTCTTCGTGACCCCATGGACCAGAGCACACCAGGCCCTTCTATCTTCCACTGCCTCCCGGAGTTGGGTCAAATTCATTCTGGTAGCTTCGGTGACACTGTCCAACCATCTCATCCTCGGTCGTCCCCTTCTCCTCTGGAGTGGGGTGCCAATTCAGAGGAGGGGACGACCCTTCTCCAGAGGAGAAGGGTCGTCCCCTTCTCCTCTGGAGTGGCTTGCCAATTCCTACTCCAGGTGGATCTCATTTAGTCAGAACTCTCCCCATGACCTGTCTGTCTTGGGTGTCCCTGCATGGCATAGCCCATAGCTTCTCGGAGTTTAGTGTAGCTTTTGATAATTTCAGAAGGAAGGTTACCATTTTTCTTCCTATATATGTTGATCAACAATGTTTCTAATGACAGCAGGAATAATTATACTGTTTGTTAGCTGTAGGTGTTTTAGTTATTTTAACATATTAATTTTAGGAGCCTCGTGGCACGGTGGTTAAACTGCTGTACTGCAGCCAAAAGTGCTCATGACCCTGGGTTCAATCTCAGGTAGCCAACTCAAGGTTGACTCAGCCTTCTATCCTTTCAAGGTCAGTAAAACGAGTACTCGGCTTGCTGGGGGGGAGCAATGTATAGCCTGCATAATTAACTTGTAAACTGCCCAGAGAGTGCTTGAAGTGCTATGGGGCAGTATATAAGCAGCACACTTTCCTTTTTTGCTTTATTTGAAAGCTTTATAGATGACTATTTACACTGGTCAATGATCGTAATAAAGACAATACATGCAGATAGCCAAGGGAAAAATCTGTACTAAATATCCATTACCATCACTGATGTGTATGAACTAATCATATGATTACATGTCAGCTGTACCAATGGACATTAGTTGGCCCTTATTTTTAACTTCAGAATCAGCTGATTTGCATTTAATTGTGTACTAGTCCTGAGCTTAACAAGTGCTGGGTGCTTATTTCATTAGCCACAGTTTTTTATTTAATATTTCCCTTTTTTGTGTATGTTTAACATTTTGTTAGAAGCTGTCTTAGAAAGTTTGTCCTAAAAGGCAGAGAAGAAATACATAAAATATACATCTGCACTAGGGTTTTGGTATGGAAGAATCAACATACGCAATTTTTTAAATGTACAACTCATCCAGTCTTGTGGGGACGTCATTCCATTGCAGTCAGTGACTGAAATCATTGCCATAAGTTACAACACATAAGACTGATTACATCATCAGTTATGACATTTTTTTTTAAAAAATAAAACATTTCGGTTTCTCTCCTGAAAGTCTGAGGATCCTATGGAATCCCGTTCACTATCAGGAAGCTGTTGGGGACAGTAAAAAGGAAATATTGGCTGCCACCAATATGACTGGCAGTTGTGATTTTTCAGAAATTAGATACTTCCCCTTCCAACTTTTTCGCATCCAATAGATTCCTGAAAAATGGAAGGGATGCCTTGGGATTCTCAAGGCCTTTAGAAAAAAAACTTAGACATGTTTTATTGCTGAATACAGTAATTGGCATGGCTGATGGCATCATCAGCCTTATGAGGCATAGCTTACCCAACAGGATTTCGGTCATTAGGTCCCAATGAATCGGGCTTATTCTCCACTTACTATAAACATGGCGAGTCAACTAAAGAGTCCACTCTTCTAATACCCGTATTAAACAAATGATTTAGGGTCTGGTTTATGTACATGTTCATAGGTGGCCATCTCCATTTTACATAAAGAGAAGGAAGGCCCAGAGAGCAAGGCTTGTGAAAAATAACTAAGTACATGTGTGACTTTCGAGTTCTAATGTCCCAAATCTGAATCCCATTTTTAAAAAAAAAAAATCTAACAGGAAAGGCAGACAGATAAAGAATTGTGTTTTATTAGAGAAGAGGTTTATATGTAGCCCATGGGAAGCATGGAGAGTATCCCCCCTCCCTCAAATTTAATTGTCTTTTTCCACAGAATAGTTGTTTTTGTTGGTTGGTGTTTTGGTTTTTTTGTTTTGTTTTTGTTTTTGTTTGGAGGGGCAGTTTAACCATGTACCATCCCCCCCCCCGCATCTCTGCCATCTAAAATTGACTGGCCATTAATGAGTATGAGGGAGCTTTCTCAGTTAAAAAATATTTTAAGTTAACTTTATTATTCAGTTAAGTCATTGCAGAGACCTTTTCAAGAAACTGAAAACAATTTTAAAAAGTTGCTAATATGCAATTTAGCCTGTTTGCCCATGCCCTCTCCCTTTAGCCCTTTTCCTCTGGAAGTTTAGTTCTCATTTGCTATTAGCAAATGTGAAAAATACCCTTTAGCCCTCCTGAAATTGCCCACCCTTTCACTAGAGCTATTCTCAAAGTACAGAAACCCCAGCAGTCAAAGTGAATATATATGTATTTATATATTTAATACACCACCCATCTGACCAGGGGGCATGCGCATTAATGCAAACAGATGTGGAAAAAAATCTTTATTCAGAGAGGACAGAGTCACAATTTTGAAAGCATTATGTAGACATAATATGAGTGTTATTAGAAAAGAAGACCAAAAAACACCACATATGAAAACAGTCACCTCCTTAAGTTGAGAATAAGAAAATGAATGCCCAGTGGTGGTTTCCAGTATATGCAATATTGTTCAGACTAAAACACAGACCCTCACCCTCTATTACGTTTTGGATTATCAGGCACAAGAACTGTGCAGGGAGGATCTTGGTGCACAACTTAACTTCTTCCAAGTTTTAGCAAACAGCAAGCAGGCAGGTATATTTGACTTACACTGAGAAAGACTATGGTGCAATATAAAGTGCAGTTTGGTCAGCATCACTGTGATAGTGAAAGCAGGTTTTGAAAAGCATAGATCCAACGTTACTTCTGTGATCTTCCCAGGCCAATTGTATATGCCATGAAAAAGCTGATGCAGCTTTTTATTCTTCCTACCATGTATGAAATGTTAAGCATAGGTAGACAACGGCGTGGCCTCTAGATGTTTTGGAATACAGTTCCCACCATCCCTGCTGACCCCATATACATACATCCCTAAAGTCAAAGACTGGGGAATACTTGGTCCTCCATATGTTGATGGACTGCAATGTCATCATCCATACCCATGGATAAGAGGGGAAGGAAGCCACAGTTGAAAAACACAAAGGAGGGCAACTTTGCTCTAATAAACTTCAGTTCTACATCTCGTACTTCTTACTGAAACAGCTCTACTGTCCACAGAGTTCCTCTACAGAAGCTGTTCTTGAGTACTGATTGCCACAGCTATACAACTTTTTCATGTAAGAAATCAAAAAAATGAGAGAAGCGGTGTTTTCTTCATTTCCTAGCAAACAGGCTCCATTTTAAAGTATAATGTTCTGAATTCAAGTTTTAATTAACCATCTAGTAACATTTATTAAACAGCTGGTAATATAAACTTGAATTTCAAGGTAGATTCCACTGATTGATAATTTTTTTTAAAAGGCCAGATTCACTCATACATCAGTGCCAAAAACATGCTGTCCAAGTGTTTTGTATATTTGCATTTCTTCTTTAATTTGCAACAAAATTATTAGGAACAGTAGGAACAGACCATTGTTGGCATCTGGATAATAATGGGCTCTGCAGAAGTTTTTGTCAAAATGCAGCAGGGGGGATCAGTCAGCAGAAAAAGATTGGTGGTTTTCTATGGAAGAATGGCTTCAACTGGGGTTGATCTGGAACAGCAAAGAATCACCTAGTCCAGCGATGGCAAACTTATGGCACGTGTGCCACAGCTGGCACACAGAGCCCTCTCTGTCGGCACCTGAGCTATAAGTCACTGGATTGCTACCGCCAGCAGCCAAACCTGAGGAGGCAGCTGCAGCCGTGGTGTTAGCGCCCCAATAGGTGGCGGGCCAGGATCCACAGCAGCTGGCAGTGGCAGATTGGCTGAGCTATAGGCAGTGGCAGAGTTGGGCAGGATTGGAGGTGGATTCAGAGTGGGATCTGGTGGCACCTCCATGCCCGGGATTCCCTCTTCCGCTGCCGCCACTTCCACTTCTGCCACTGCTGCCACCCGCTGGGTTGTAGGGTTTTTTTGGGGGGGGGCACTCGTGATCAAAAAGGTTCACCATCACTGACCTAGTCCTTTCCCTGCCATTTTTTGTCTGCAGTTTCCCTGGGGTTGCCCAGGTTCCAGACATGCTGTATGTAGATGTCAGCAAGTTGGTTATGGGAGTTTTACCAGAAAAGCAGCTGATAGGGGAAAGGAACAAGCATGTCTCTTATTCTTTAGCCATTCCACTGCTTAGCTTAGCTGACACAGCTGTCTGGCCGGAGAGGGTTCTTACCCCGGCTACCGTGGCTAACAACGATAGTTGAATAATTGAAGAGAATTATCCTAGACTTTTCAGGTTAATGGTACATATTAACTTTCTTCAGGAATTTTACAAAATGACCAGAATATTACTGCTGATTTACACTTGTGTAAGAAAAATCTTGGCAACAAACCACTGCTCATTAAGGAGGTGTTGGTTGCATTCCTGGGTGTATGTGTGACTGGATGTATGACAAGGAACTCAACCAGCATCTTCTTAATCAGTGTTAATAAACTATCAAGACTTAGGCTATTTTTGTTACACAAGCAAAAATTGGCAATAGGATTCTGGCCAGCCTTTCCAACTGAAGGGTTCTGAGAGTTATTGTTCATATAAGTGCCTTTTCCAAGCTCTTAAAACCTGTGAGATAGAAAAAGCTAGTCCTGCTGTTCCTCTGTTAATAAGCTGGAGAATGGCTGTCCAGGAGGGAAGCAGTTGCTCCCTTAAATGCCTCGTACAGTTAAGAAACTAGTGAAAGCAGAGTTCTAGATGATGTAGAGAGATAACCTGAATGAAAGACTTTCCTCATCTCAGAAAGCCTCCCTTGACAAAGACAGAAGAAGGTAAATATAGAGGGTGCTTGTCCCTCTTCTCCATTCTCATCTATTAACACATCTGTCCCTTGCTCATCTTTCTACATCCAATTATCGCTTTTGATTTGGCACAGAAAGCTAGGGACCAGAATGTTACCTTTTGGCAGGGAAAATGACTGCATGGAGGAATTGCTTCAACCTCTTTCTCTTGGTGAGCAAAGGTAAGGCTGCTTCAAAACTGTAAGCAAGCTGCCCCGTGTAATTACTTTGCCCATGTGCTATCTATTGCAATGAGGGGCGCTGCAAAGCCCTTTAGATGCTATTGAACTACCCTTATCCCTCATAAATGGCTGGGCTGATGGGAACTGTAGTCCAGTACCCAGAGAGCCACATGATCTGCCCCTTGTTTTACTACATAAACACATGTTACATTTGTGCTGGGCAGCTGCTGTCAGCTGTGACTTCTCAGCTCATGAACACACCACGAATACATCACCATCACCTCCATAATGTAGAGATAGCCTGCATGCTGTTTTCTCCCAAGAACTGCTTTCTAGCAGTACCTGTACTAAGAAGTGACGAGAAAGGAAAGTGATGAGGAAGGAAGCCTTTTCAAGGCAGCAAATAAGGGTGTAGAATATCTCTTCTATTTCAGAGGCATTTTTACTGCACTCAGAACTTCACACTCGCAGTGAGATCCTTCTCTCTGCACATCTCTGCTCGAATACTCACGGTCTCTTATTTCAACCACCAGGATCCCACTTTCAGCCTCTCTAGGAAGGAAGAGTTTGGCTGGTGACTGCTGCCATTGCACAGATCTATCGAGAAATGGGCCAGTCAAATAAGCGGCAAACTGACTTTTCTTTCTGCCCCCCCAAAAAAAACCCCACCTCCCCTGAAACAGTAGTTTGCCCCTGAAAGAAGTAGGAGAGAACGTCTCCCGCGGAGCGCAAATGCTGCGGGGCAAGCAGCCGTTTTTCGGGCGCTAGCAAAAGCTGGATCCACCACACAGGACAAAACATCCCGTCCCTCTATCGCCAGCCCCGGCATCCACTCAAAGCAGTTCGCCTCCGGAGCGCCCCCCTCCCCGGGAACCGGAGAAGCGCTCGATCCGCGGGGCTGCGCCCGAGCTAAGAGGGACTCGCAGCGGCCGCTTGGCCGTCCTCCCGGCTCCGGGCCTCGCCTCGCCTCCTCACGGCGAGGGTGTAGCGCCGGGGCCGGAGCACCAGTCCGTGCTGGCAGTCCATGGTGACCTCATCGGCCGGGTTGGCTTCCAGGTCGCACTGGTGCAGGAGGATGGCGCTGAAGAGGAAGAGCTGCAGCTTGGCCACCTGCTCCCCGATGCAGCGCCGCTTGCCCAGCGAGAAGATCATCACCTGGCGGGCGAGGTCGGCGTCGAACGCCTCCTGCCGGGCGTCCAGGAAGCGGGCCGGCTCGAACACGTGCGGGTCTTTCCAGCGGAGCGGGTCGTGGTTGACCGACCACTGGTTGACGAAGACGACGGTGCCCTCCGAGATGTGGAAACCGTCCAGCAGCACGTCGGAGGTGGTGGCGTGCGGGATGGTGAAAGGCACGAAGCTGCTGTAACGAAGCGTCTCGTAGAGGAACGCTTCCAGGCGGGGCAGCGAGGGCCGGTCGTCAGCCGTCGGAAGCCGGTTCCGACCTACCACCCGGTCCAGGTCTTCCTGCAGCTGCCGGCGGAGCCGCGTGTGTTTGAGGAGCAGCAGCAGCACCCAGCTCAAGGCGGTGGAAGTGGTGTCCTGGCCGGCCCCGAAGAGATCGGACAGCGTGCCCTCGACGTAGTCGCCCACCAGGCCCTGCTGCGCGCCGGGGCCGTGCTCCATGCAGTCCAGGATGGCGTCGCTGATGTGCCGCGGGGGCTCCCCGAGCCGGAAGGTGCGCCGGTGCTGGGCCACCTTGCCCCGCACAAAGTCGTGCATTTCCCGGTTGAGCGCCTGGAAGTCGCGGAAGACGCTGCGCACCGGGTTGGGGAAGGCCTGCAACCAGGGCAGGACGTCCACCAGGCTGCCCGAGGCCACCGTCTGCCCGAAGCGGTCGTTCCTGCCCAGGAGGGCGCGGAACTCGCCGTCGCCGTGGCTGTAGCGCTGCCCGAAGCAGAGGGCGCACATGACGTTGGCGTTGGCCACCGTGAGCAGCGGCCCCGGGTCGGCGTAGGCGCCGCCGGCGCTCAGCCGCGCCAGCCCGTCGATGAGCTCCTGCGCCTCGGCCGCCACGTGCTGCTCGAAGAGGCGCTTGCTGGGCGTGTTGGCGGTCGAGAAGGCGCGAAGCGTGGCGTGGGCGACGCGCCGCTGGGCCCGCCAGCGCTCCGTGTAGCGCCCGAAGGCCATGCTCTTGCCCCCGGACACCAGGTGGAAGGAAGGGAAGTCGGGCCGGCCGGCGAAGGGCCCGCCCTGCTGCACCAGCGCCTGCCGGATCGCCGCCTCGCCGTTCAGCACCACCACGGCGCGCCGGCCCAGGCGCAGCTGGAAGACGTCCCCGTAGCGCCGCGCCAAGGCGCAGAAGGTGAGGTGCGGCAGGCGGCCCAGCTGGAGCACGTTGCCCAGCAGCGGCCAGCCAGGCGGGCCCGGGAGGCGTTTGCCCCGCGGGCGCGGCCCCCTCTTGGCGGCCCACAGGTAGAGCAGGAGGGCGCAGAGCGCCAGCAGCGCCGCCTGGACGGCGCTCCTGGGCAGGGCGCCGCCGGGCTCGCCCTCGGGGTGGCCTCGACCTTCCCCCATGGCTGGGTGGCCAGGCTGCCTGTTGGGGGGCGAGCGGGCGGGGGGCAGCGGCGGCAAGAGCCCCCTGTGTTGGGATAGAGACCCGAGCCCTGACGGGGGGCACCTGGGAGCGGGAGCCCGGCTTCCCCCTCCTTCTGTCCCCAAGTGCCCTGGCCTTCCTTTCGCAAATGCCTGCCGGGTCTGCTCTGAGGAGTTCGGAGGATGCCCGCCCGGGCTTTATAGGCCGTCTGGGAAGGGGGCCGAGCTTCCCTCCTCCCTTCCCCCCCCTTCCCCCTTGTGGTGGTCCGGAGTCTCCACACGCACCGCGCACAGCCATGCCGTGCCTTCCTCCTAGAGAGAATTGAAATAGCAGATTGATCCCTCGCACCAGGAATGTGTGCAACTTTCCAAGGTCCTTCCTCTGCCAAAGACAGCCTGATCCCCACAGCAGGAGCTGGAGGACGGGATGGGACGCGGGGGAAGGGGGCGGTGGCGGTGGCGGGAAGAATGTGAGAGCGACCGGCCTTTGCCAGGAGGCACCTTGGACTGCCTCGGAAGGGCTGCTCCTTTCGTGACTGGAGACGAGCTGCCTGCCCAGGGTGGGTGACTCAGGAGAGGAGGCCCAGGATGGAGCGCGTCGAGCAGGGAAACTCCCGCCAGAGGTGCGGGGCGGGGGTGGGTGGCTGGGGAGTTCATCGTCCTTGCGTTCATCCTGCGTTGTCATCAGATTTCCTCAAGAGACTGCCAGACCTGTGTGTGTGTGTGTGTGAGAGAGAGAGAGAGAGAGAAGGTGGCTCTCTACTACAGTTCCTTGCGCTGCTAACACCCCCCCCCCCAAATGGGGAAGACCCATTAGGGTTTATTGCTTTCACTTGACATCTTAGTCATAATAATGTGGTCTTTTTAGTGGGCTGATCCTTTGCTTCTAAGCAGGACAGTTTGTAACTGTATAGCTTAAAAAGGGGAAGGTGATGTAACTCCATAAAGAAAAGGTGTGAGAAAGGGGTGGGGGTTACTCTGCATTTGGAATAATTTTTATTTGTACCACAGCTTTCAGAATTCTCCAGCCAACCTGACCACTTGCCATGGTATGCCGAGTACTGTAGTCCAGAAAAAGTAACATTTCCAAATTTTGGAAAAGAGCTGGGGTTGAAATACACTGGAAATCCCATTGAAAAAAACTGCTGTACCTCTTGTGCCTTCCTTCGTAACAGAGTTTATTTATTTGGAAGCCAAGGGTAAGGCAAGGCAAGGCAAGAGAGCAGTGACTTCAGTGGAAAAGTTAAAGATGAGGTTTCAATGCCCACTAGAGCCAAAGTAAAGTTGGGCAGACAAGCATCTGGTGCATAGAGATTCTTTTGTTATGACCTATAAAGCCCTTAATGATTTAGGATCTCAATACTTATCAGAATATTTCTTCCTACTTCACCTGCTCCTCCTAATCCACCCACCAATGCATTGGCCAGGATCCTGTTGCTTAGTTTCCCTGGCAATTAAAGAGTTTCTTCTTCCATTTTCTGTTGCACACAAATTGTATGGGATGACACAAAGGTGTGCACTACCAAAAATCAAAGCAAACACTCTTTAATTAGCAGAGATTTTTCACTGCTGGTAATGTCACTCCTGTTGTACCTCTGCAGGTACTCAACAGAGGTATAAACAGTATGTGCAAATACTGTATACCTTTTCAAAAAAGAAAAATAGCACTGGGGGCATTTATAAATAGTGTCATATGGCAGTGAGTACTCCACTCTTTCCAACCCACAATTTTGTTCTTTGGTCACTTTAAGCTACCCATCCCCCAGCTTTCGGGACACTTGGGAAAGCTGTGGGATGGAGAAATTGCACAAGGGTAAAGGGGGAAGCATCCCCTTACTGCTCTTGTGCTAATGATACACCTTTCCTAAATCAATTTTCTTTTTTTCCAGAGGCACCATCCTTTTTCCATTTGTGATCAGTTTAGAGTAACATTGTACAGGAGGTAGCAACAAAAACCATCCCAAAGAAAAGGAAATGCAAGAAAGCAAAGTGGCTGTCCAACGAGGACTTACAAATAGCAGAAAAGAGAAGGGAAACAAAATGCAGGGGAGATAGGGAAAGTTACAGAAAATTGAATGCAGACTTCCAAAGAATAGCAAGGAGAGACAAGAGGGCCTTCTTAAATGAACAATGCAAAGAAATAGAGGAAAATAACAGAAAAGGAAAAACCAGAGATCTGTTCAGGAAAACTGGAGATATTAGAGGAAAATTTTGTGCAAAGATGGACATGATAAAAGACAAAAATGGAAGGGACCTCACAGAAGCAGAAGACATCAAGAAGAGGTGGCAAGAATACACAGAAAGTTTTGGATATCCCAGACAACCCAGACAATATAGTTGCTGACCTTGAGCCAGACATCCTGGAGAGTGAGGTCAAGTGGGCCTTAGAAAGCCTGGCTAACAACAAGGCCAGTGGAGGTGATGGCATCCCAGTTGAACTATTTAAAATCTTAAAGGATGATGCTGTTAAGGTGCTACATTCAATATGCCAAAAAGTTTGGAAAACTCAACAGTGGCCAGAGGACTGGAACAGATCAGTCTACATCCCAATACCAAAGAAGGGCAGTGCCAAAGAATGCTCCAACTACCGGACAATTGCACTCATCTCACACGCCAGCAAGGTTATGCTCAAAATCATACAAGGTAGGCTTCAGCAGTATGTGGACCGAGAACTCCCAGAAGTACAAGCGGGATTCCGAAGGGGCAGAGGAACTAGAGACCAAATTGCCAACATGTGCTGGATTATGGAGAAAGCCAGAGAGTTCCAGAAAAACATCTACTTCTGCTTCATTGACTATGCAAAAGCCTTTGACTGTGTGGACCACAGCAAATTATGGCAAGTCCTAAAAGAAATGGGAGTGCCTGACCACCTTATCCATCTCCTGAGAAACCTATATGTGGGACAGGAAGCAACAGTTAGAACTGGATATGGAACAACGGATTGGTTCAAAATTGGGAAAGGAGTACGACAAGGCTGTATACTGTCACCCTGCTTATTTAACTTATATGCAGAATACATCATGCGGAAGGCTGGACTGGAGGAATCCCAAGCTGGAATTAAGATTGCAGGAAGAAATATCAGCAACCTCCGATATGCAGATGATACCACTCTGATGGCGGAAAGTGAGGAGGAACTAAAGAACCTTGTAATGAGGGTGAAAGACGAGAGTGCAAAAAACGGTCTGAAACTCAACATCAAAAAAACTAAGATCATGGCCACTGGTCCCATCACCTCCTGGGAAATAGAAGGGGAAGATATGGAGGCAGTGACAGATTTTACTTTCTTGGGCTCCATGATCACTGCAGATGGAGACAGCAGCCCCGAAATTAAAACACACCTGCTTCTTGGGAGGAAAGCAATGACAAACCTTGACAGCATCTTAAAAAGCAGAGACATCACCTTGCCAACAAAAGTCCGAATAGTCAACGCTATGGTTTTTCCTGTAGTGTTGTATGGAAGTGAGAGCTGGACCATAAAGAAAGCTAACCGCCGAAGAATTGATGCCTTTGAATTGTGGTGCTGGAGGAGACTCTTGAGAGTTCCCTGGACTGCAAAGAGAACAAACCTATCAATTCTAAAGGAAATCAACCCCGAGTGCTCATTGGAAGGACAGATCCTGAAGCTGAGGCTCCAGTACTTTGGCCATCTCATGAGAAGAGAAGACTCCTTGGAAAAGACTTTGATGTTGGGAAAGTGTGAAGGCAAGAGGAGAAGGGGACGACTGAGGATGAGATGGTTGGACAGTGTCATCGAAGCAACCAACATGAATTTGACACAACTCCGGGAGGCGGTGGAGGATAGGAGAGCCTGGCGTGCTCTGGTCCATGGGGTCACGAAGAGTCGGACACGACTAAACGACTGAACAAACAAGAGTAGTGTACCATGAAATCGAACTCACTACGTTGGTTTAATTGGCTGAACAAAACCTGCTTTGACTGAATTACTTATCAGCAACGTGAATGTTGATTAAATAATCTGCCTGGCATCTTACTTCTGCCCATATGTGGAGGAGAGTGCTTTGGAACGGGTTTACAACTTTTAAAAAACTTGTTGGAAGTGTATCTGTAACCCAGAAACACTAGGTTTCGGTTCAGAAGAAAGTTGAAACAAACCAGAATTTGATCTTTAGGTGCAATATATATAGTCTCACTTGGATTCCAGCTATATTATGTGTCTATAGTATAATTTCTGCGTTATCTCGAGCCATGATTTTAATGTCTACAACCAGATTTTTTTTTGTCTGTCATGTATTGTATTTGTGATCTTTGCCAGCTATTTTGTTCACTAGTTATGGTGTTACCAAAACATGGCCACAAATTAAGTCTACCAGAACAGGGAGTCAGCCACAGATGAGTTGCACAGAAGGACTCTAATGTCTACAACCTGGAGGAAATTTGAAACAGATGGAAGGTTTAATGCATTGAAATCTACAAGTGAAGTGTTTTCTTCCAAACTTTTGTCTGGAACTTAATGACAAATTGGGCTTGGAAGCTGGATAGTGGTAGACTGCAACCCATTTCAAAATGAGAGGCTGCAGTTCTTTCATCTTGCTGCTCTCAGATGTAAACTTGTCCATGAATGTGCATGCCACTGCCAGCCTTACGTATTACAGTATGCAATTTATTTTAGCTGTTGTTGCTGTCATTAGCAGAGCTGAGGTGAAGGAAGAGGTCTACAGTGATAATTTCATGATATTTCTGATACAGCCCCTTGTGGTGACATCCTCAGTGAACACTTGCTGATTAAAAGGTGGGGCCAGAAATTTTTGATGTTTGAAATAGTTACTTTTTTGAACTACAGAATGCTCAGAATTCCTCAGCTGACAGGATCAATGGCTGTGCTGATTGAGAGTCACAGAGAGTTACAGAGACTTTTCTAAGCTCTGGGGACAGTGAAGACTCCAGCCAGGTGCTGTAGATCATAACTGTTGCAGAGTTTTGAATTCCTGCTTAAAATTCTTTTTGCTACACAGCAGAAGTACACAGACTCACAGAGGAGAATATTTATTTATTTAATTTTTAGATTTTTACCCCACCCCTCTAGACAATGTCTACTACAAGTTCCCCAGATAGTCCTACTCCTTTCTTATTAACTGGCACTTATGGTCTCAATAACTCATTCTGGGGCTTTTGTAGGAGAAAGAAATAATGTTTCATAACTTACAGTTGTGACAGATCAATAGCAAACAAAACAAATGATTGACGTCCAACAGACTAAAGAGAGGGGAAAAGTACACTTAGCAAAGAGGTGGATCTCCCTTTTAATTCAGAGGGAAGTGGGGATGATTAGTAGATTGACAATCACCCCAGCCTAGGAAAGTCCTTCCCAGTCATTCAAATCACAGGAAGCATGCAAGGTTTGTAAAAGCTCCAACAATGATAAGTAATAAATTAATTATTTTATAGTGTAATTCAGTTACTTGATTGAAGTAAAATACAAGTTGTAAAATCAATGAAATCATACTTAAAATCGGAAGTGCAAATTGACACACTGTCATTTTTCCTCCTGTACTACTTACAACAGCAGCAGTAGTACTGTGTTTCCCTGAAAATAAGACAGGGTCTTATATTAATTTTTGTTCCAAAAATGCATTAGGGCTTATTTTCAGGGGATGCTTTATTTTTTTTTCATGTACAGCAATCTACATTTATTCAAATACAGTCATGTCATCTTCCGGTTGCTGCACAACAGTGGAGCTGGGGGTTTCACTCAACTGGGGCTTATTTTTGAGGTAGGACTTACATTAGGAGCATCCTGAAAAATCATACTAGGGCTTATTCTCAGGGAAACAGGGTTGTAGTAGTGGTGGTAGTGGTGGTCCTCATCAGGGCTTATTCAAGGCTCTGGCGGGCCCAGGGCAAAAAACATAATAGCACGGGGAGGACTTCCTCCCTCTCTCTCGCCACCCACGTAAATAGGTCGCACAACATGAACAATGTAATATAACATGAATAAGACTGACTTGCTAAGGTAATCTATGTAGCAGCAAATAAGTGAACAACGCTTAGGTGAACAAACAACATAACAATGAAAAAAAAGTCTACTATATGACCATAAGCAAGCCTTCAGTACTAGAAAACAAAAAGCACATCCAAAGAAAACCTGCAATAAAAATAAGAGTCTTGGTGCCAAAGGGTCAAAGTGCTACTTCCTATTAATGGTGCCCAAATAAACACTTTGGATATGGTAGTTTGCTGCTCAAAATGTAATTGGGGATCCAACAGGGGTATGATAGTATACTGAATCTAGGCAATCTGGATAAATCATGCAGATAAGTGCACTGCATAAGATACAGGAAGGATTGATTTTGGTAGGACTGCTCTTACTACAAATAGGTTAAAGGCAGTATTATGAGGTTCAAAACAAAAAGAACTTTTTTTCTTGCTTTCTGTTTTGCACATTTTCCAATGATGTCTTCAAGAACAGTTTGCTTCAAAATGGCACTCTCAAGTGACATTATTGTTAATCTTTTAAACTGTTGTTCTCCCACTGAAGAGCCTAACACTGATCTTATAAGCTTTAGTTTTGAAAAGGAACAATCTCCTTCAGCCACAGAGACATGCAATGTCAGATAAAGACAAAAGGCTGTATCCACATTTGGGTATACTGAGATTATGTTTATTTCTTGCAAGAATTTTCTTCAGTATGTACTGTTTGGATAATCTTTATCCTCTTTGCTGCTGGGAAGGCAGCATTGTAGTAAATTCTGGAAAACAACTTTATCTCTATCTCTGTTTTTCAATTCATCCTGATAAGCTTGTTGTAGAGTAAATGCATGCTTTCTTAATTTTTGAACTAATATGAAAGCCAAGTCATTCAAAAAGCCAATTTTTGGGTGATGGATGTTTCCAATCACAGAATCCAGTGTCAGAAAATGTTGTTTTTGATGTAGCAAAAAGGAGACATTGAAAGCAATAAATATTTCCTTGGAGAATATATGATATAATCTCTTTTAACAGTCTGTCTGTTCTGCATGGAACATTCCAACATATCTTTTGTAAGAGAACACTTAGTACCAGCAGGATTTTACCTCTCACAAGCACTGTAATTTCCTGTCAAATTCTGGCACAGAGTAGGACCCCATGGACACCAGTATACCTGCAACAAGTTCTTCTGTTTAGGCCATAAGGCAGGATCAGTACATGATATATACATCGTGCTTGCCCAATGAGATTTAACTACTTTCAGCCTGTAATGTCAGATATGATGGACACTGCTAGTTGAGAGGGTGGTGGCTGATCAGTTGCAGCCTCTTCCGGATGAAACCAATTCCCTGGATCCGTTCCAGTCCAGCTTCAGGCTGCACTATGGCATGGAAACAGCATTGGTCACCCTGTTTGATGACCTATTAAGGGAGGCTGACAGGGGCTAAATGTCTCTGCTGGTCCTCCTTGATATCTCAGCTTCCTTTGACACCGTTGACCACTGTATCCTCCTGGGGAGGCTCCCTGAGTTGGGAATTGGTGGCCTGGCTCTTGCCTGGCTCAGTTCCTTCTTGGAGGACTGTCCCCAGAAAGTGCACATTGGAGAGAGTTTCTCGGCCCTGTGAAGTCTCAATTTTGGGGTTCTATAGGGCTCAATTATCTTTCCAATGCTGTTTAACATCTATATGAGGCCATTGGGAGGGGTAATCAGGGGATATCGGGCTTCTTGTCATCAGTACGCTGATGATACATAGCTCTACATCTCCTTTTTTTCCAACAACAGTGGATGCTGTTTCATCCCTTGAGTGCTGCCTGGAGACTGATGCGGAAACTCCATATGGTGGAGAATGCGGTGGCCAGACATCTTACTGGGGTGAAAAGGTACCACCATATTTCCCTCATTCTAGTCATCTTGCATTGGCTGCCCATTCATTTCCATGTTGATTTCAAGGTTCTTACAATTACATATAAAACCCTAAACTGTTTAGGACCTCGATACCTGGCCGAACACCTCCTCCCACCCAGTTTGGCCGGAGTCACTCATTCCATCCAGGCCAGGCAACTGAGGAGCCTAACAGCGAGGGAGGTTGTATATACGGGTTGGTTCTGCTGGGGGCGGTTCCGTTGACAGCGCGGGAAAAAGGACAGGAGGCTCTTCTTCTTTTCTAACAGAATCTGTTTTATTGGTAAACAGACTCAACTCGGTGGGCTCAAAAGGATCCATTAAACTCAACTTTGGTAACAACTTATAACTTCGAACTCGTGTAGTCATTTCTTTGTCTTTTCTTCTTACTGGGGGGCTGGCCCAAATAGCTCCCGGTCTGTCATAGGCCGAATCGGTGTGGTTCTGACCGCGCAAACTGTCCCACAACAGGGGTGTCTCGCCCAGTCCCCCTCCCGCTGGTTCTGGAGTAAAGAAGGACTGGGATGGATCACCCTCCTCCCCCCACGCTGATTGCAGGGATAAACCACCACAGTCCATTCCAAGGGATCTACCTCTTGCCTGCGCGTGAGGAAATCAGGAGGTCCCGGCAGCAATCCTCCATCTACTTGCAGATTGGGAAATTCTTTAAGCAGCTTGAGGAAACTCTCCTGGCCCATGCTCCATTCTGTCTGCACAGATCTATCCTTTTTATCAGCTGCCTCTCTTCTCACCACTCTGAAGCTTCCCGCCTTTTCGTCCCCTGTTATATCTTCCCAAATAATCAAATCTAGCTCCTCCCCTCTATCGTCAGCCAAACACACTTTTCTAGGCTGTTGTACTTCCCTGTCATCCTGCTCAACCTCCACTAGTATCTCTTCCACACATTCTGCTCCTCCTTCCGCTCCTTTGACTGTGGAGGACGGCTCACTCCCTTTCTCTCCTTCACAGAGGTCCGGAAGAAAAGAATGAGGAAGTGGTCCTTCTCAGCAGTGGCCCCTCGCCTTTGGAACAACTTGCCAGTGGAGATCCGCCTGGCTCCTTCTCTGGGAGTTTTCAAGAGCAAATTTAAAACCTGGCTATTTGGGCAGGCTTTCCCTCCTGCCATATCTTAATTTCTTATACTTTTCCCATCTTGGATTTATATGCTTTTTGTTTTTATTGTTTTTAAATTTGTAAACCGCCCAGAGTAGACCTTTGGTCTAGATGGGCAAGATAGAAATCTCATAAATCAATCAATAAATAAATATATTGACGTCTTCCTTATCTTGTACAACTGTGAGAATGTCATCTTCAGCTACTGTTGTGTTATTCTCCTCAGTCCAATCACCTTCTGTTGCCTCACATTCACATAGTATTGAATCTTTTTCACATTCAGGAATGTTATCTTCATCTGTGTTGGTAATGTTCACAATAATCTCTTTAGCATCACCATCTCTTTTCTCTGAAAAGTTTCCATCATGGGATGTTGATGGCACAGTCTTACTTTTAATCCCCCCCCCCCAAAAAAAAGCTAGGTAGCCTGCACTACGGCTGCCTTCTTTTCCTGTTCCATTTTATGCCTTTCTTTCCATTTAAGAGCTCCAGACTTGTATATTTTGGAAAGTGGTACCATATTTCTATCTAGAATCAGTAAGTGTAGTAAACATATGCAAGAAAGCATTGTCACTATAAATATATAGAAGGCATTCTATAAGGGTTACTATTATTTAGTTCGAAGATATATTACTTCATACAGAACTTTACAAATATTTGTAGACTCTGGGAGGAGCCAGCCTGGTTGGTTTTAGGAGCCAAAGAAATAGTCCTCCATAGAGTTCTCTGTCAAAAATATTAGGAGCGAGCAGCAGAAATTTTATGAGCCCTGGCTCCTTGGATCTGCCAAGCCCTGAATTAGAATGTATAAAAGATACAAGAAAAGAATTTTAATACTAAACACAAAACATCATCCTTACAATAATGCAGTCAGTCTTGTCCACAAAGTGAATATCACACAGTGGACTCAATTCAGTGGCGTGACATGCCACATTGCTGATTTTTACTCAAAACTTTCTATTGCAGTCTATAATATTCAATGAGATAAATTAACTCATGCTATTGAATGAAGTCCATTGAGTGCGAAAATTCAGCATGAGAGGTAAAAAAGTTTGGGGAAAAAGAACAACTCCCACAGTTCTGGCTCCAAGACTTAATCAATATTGGCAGATAAGATATTCTCCTCTGAGAAAAGGAGAATTTTATGAGCACACTATTTTAATGCATAGACCTGGTAGATCATGCCAATAAGCAGTAAGTACACAGACTTGGTATATCATGCTAAGTCTATGCATAGACTTTGCATAACATGCAAATGAGCAGAAAATGCATAAACCTTGTACATTATACCAGTGTTCTTTGTACCTCCAAACAGCCTTTGGTGGGGACACGGAAGAGGACTTTGTCTCTTGCTGCTCCAAGACTTTGGAACTCCCTCCCACAGGAAGCTAAGTTGGCCCCATCTTTGGTCTCTTTCCACAAGCAGGCAAAGACTTGTCTCCAGGCAAGCTTTTCCTTCATTACTGGCTGCCTGAGTTGGTTTTTAAAATGGATTGTTGTACTTAACTGTTTGTAATCTTATTGTTGTGCAAGGGGAAACCTTGACATCTGAGCATTCAGCCTGGAGGCAGGCGGTGCATCATGGCCTCTCCCATTTTGAAGAGACGCTTGTCCAGCAGACCGAGGCAAAGAGGCAGTCCCGAAAGCAGCAAAATCAGGGAGCTGGACAGGGGACAGATTGTATTTGTCTTCAGTGTGGAAGGGATTGTGACTCTCAAATTGGCCTTCTCAGCCACACTAGATGCTGCTCCAAGTCCTCTATTCCGAGCACATTACCATAGTCTCTTGAGACTGAAGGATGCCTAATCTAATCTGTACCTTACTGCTGTACTGACACAACCAAAAGGAGCTACAAAGAAGAAATCACACCAGACTTGGAAGCTCTGGAATGGAAACTCAAGGATTTGGGGGCTCAGATAATCTTCTTGTCAGTACTCAGACAAGGAGTAGAAAAGGAAAGTCCTCCTGGTGAGTGACTGGCTATGATGGTGGCACCCAAGGTGGGACCATGGACTACACTTCCTGGAAAATGGACTGCTGGCAAGTGATCAGTTGTACCTCACAGGGACTGGAAAGACTGTGTTTGTCCGCAGCATGAATAACTTCATCAGGAGGGCTTTAAACTGAATTGGAAGGAGGAGAGAGATGGAAGTTCAGCGATAAAGGGTGATTAATGCTTACGCAGAACAAGAGGAACAGACTGAGCTCTTGTAATGAGGCCCAATAATAATCTGTGTAAATATGTACAAAAGAAATCAGGCCACACATCACCCAGTCTCCGGTGTCTATACATGAATGCTGGGAGTAAGGGAAACAAATAAGAATTGGAAACCTTTGTTCAGAAGGGTGCTCTACGTGAGGCTGTCTGTGGAATTTGTTTGGACACTTTAGCAGGTCCAAAATGCAGCAACCAGATTGCTAACTGGGACTGGTCGCAGGGATCACATAACCTCCCTGTTATGGCAGTTCCACTGGCTGCCAGTCTGTTTCCAGGCACAATTCAAAGTACAGTTTTAACCTATAAAGCCCTAAACGACTTGGGTCCAAGCTATCTAAAAGACTGCATCTCCCTCTATGAGCCTGCATGGATGTTAAGATCATCAGGGGAGGCCTTTTTCCCAGTCCCACCACTTTCACAGGTGGGAAGCATTCAATTCAGAGGCATTCTGAATTGGAATTTTATTTATAGTTGCCTGGATGGAAGTCATACTGAACCCAACCCAACTTACCCCTGAATAGATCTGTATCCAGTATACATAGCCAGCAAAAAGAATAAACTTCTTAAGTATTACCCCACATATTTCCACCCTTTATCATGTTCTTCAGTATGATACACCCACATGATTTCTAATCTGATACTTTTTATATAGAGTAAAAAAATAATAACAATAAACGTTTTTTAAAAAATGAAAGCATTTGTATGCTGACCTCAAAATTGCAGCTGTAAGAAGAAATCATCCTTCACTGTAATCCATGGCTGATATCCAAAAGTGTCTCTCTTTTACTATTTCCAGATGATGAACAGCAAGCTGTTACCATTTGACCAAGCTGATATAATTTTAAACACAATGCTAATCATTCTTGTAACTTTCCGTGAAGTGGTACTCTCCACAAATTTTGCGCTACAGTTCCCACAAGGTGTCTTATTATCCCATTGATTCATTCATAAAATTTTACGCACAGTCTAGATGTCATCCTCTTCCATTTGTAATTTTTCTGACTTTTCCCACTGCACCATCAATCTTTTCTTCTTCTACCCCCCCCCCCCCAAAAAGCTGTAAAAGAGAAAGAAATGGGAGAGATGCACCAATGCCTTTTGACTGTCAATCCCAGGAAACCTCCATTAGGAATCACCCCAAATACTCAAACAATAAGAGGATCAAAGAGACATCACACCTTGGTAACCACTTCTTCAGGCCTCAGTTGCCAACAGATGCATAAACAAAACCTGGAAAAGTAAAATGGAGCTATTACTGCTTTCAAGTGTCAGAGAAGTAGCTATAACTCACTGACATTGAGCAAGTACCATTAACCATAAATTAAAAAGTAACTTTATTTACAGTACACAAATAACTAGTGTTCAAAAGTACGCGTATTCCCCCACTTCTTTTATATCTAAGTACAGTATTAATAGTAGAAAGCTTCCTTCAAGCCTACATTTAGTGAATGTAGTGGCTTTTGACAGGTGGCCTCTTAAACTTCCTAGAGCTGTTATATCTGTTTCTATTGTATCTCCACTTGTCAGTGGAGGAAGACTCTGCTTAGTATTCTATTTTATTGTTGTTTTAGTATTTCTGTTTTCCAGTCTGTAACTCTTTACAACTTAGTGGAAGACCTGCCAGTGAATTTCTGTGTCTTCTTTTATGATGTTATCCATTAACACTTGGAATCCATACTATAGAAAAAATAATTTGAGAAGATAAGAGCTACTTGGAAATGAAAAATACTGTCAAACACTGGGACAAGATATTATATTCTTTTTATTTCATTTTTTTCACACTTCCCCCACAAAACCCTTACCACTCTCGTTACTTTTCTGCCATGCATTAGAACACTGGTTCTTAACCTTGGGTTACTCAGGAGTTTTGGACTGCAACTCCCAGAAGCCTTCACCATTAGCTGTGCTGACTGGGGTTTCTGGGAGTTGCAGTTCAAAAGCATCCGAGTAACAAAGGTTAAGAACCACTGCATTAGAAAACCCCTTTAAAGGAGTCTCTCAGGGAGTAACAGGCAGAAATTAGATCAGGATCCAGTGGTAGATCTCTGCGTGGTTTTTAGGTTATTATAAATGTGTATTTGTTTAAAATATTTTTACCCCACCTTCCTCTCAAAAAAGAACTTAAGGCAACATACGTCATTAAAAATACAATAGTTAAAAGCAAAAGCAGTAGGTACATAAATATTTAAAAAGAATTGAACAAATACATTAAAAACAGTAAACAAATCCAATACTAAAAACACATTTAAAAGCAACAAGGCACAACTATCCATTTAAAACACCCCACTTAGGCAGCTAGTCACTAAGGGAAAGCTTGCCCAGAGAGGACGGTTTTCAACTGCTGCAGAAGAACAGCAAAGATGAGGCCTGCCTGTCCTCTTGTGGGAGGGAGTTCCAAAGTCTGGGAGTAGCAACAGAGAGGGCCTGTGCCTGTGAAGATGTCGGGACTGAGAGGAAGGCCTCTCCTGATGATCTTAACATCCAAGCAAGCTCATAAAGGGAGGTGCCGTTCTTGAGACTGTTTGGAGAACCCAGGACATTTAGGGCTTTATAGATTAAAACCAGCACTTTGAATTGCACCCAGAAACAGATCAGCAGCCAGTGGAGCTGCTCTAACAGGGAGAGTATGTGATTCCTGTAATCACCCCCAGTTAACAACCTTGCTGCAGCATTTTGGATCTGCTGAAGTTTCTGAACACTTTCCAAAAGCAGCCGCACATAGAGAGTGTTACAGTAATCCAGCCAGGGTGTAACTAAGGCATGTGTTACTGTGGCCAGCTCAGACCTCCTTAGGAATGGATGCAGTTGGTGCAATAGTGCTAACTGTGCAAAGTTAGCACTATTGCACTACTGGCCATCACCAAAACATGAGTATCCAGGCTGAGAGTGGAACCCTTCCAAACTGGGTAGAAAAACTTATCCCATCACTTTCTACATCACCCTGAACACAAATGAACTCACCTGATTTCAGAAGGCAATTCAGGTTGTTCCTGGTCAGTACTTGAGTGAAAGACCATCAGAGATCTTCAGATAGGGACAGGAATTATATCTAAAACCCCGGAGAATGGCTTGCCAGTCAGAGTTAACAGTAGAGAGTTAGACCAGTGGTCTGATTGAGGCACAGAAACCGACGTGATAAATACAGTAGATCACAATTAGAAATGGGGGAAATAAGAGCTGAGCGTGCCCATGTCCCAGAAGGAACTTTTCTCATCTCCTTTCTTTTCTGATTGGTCTTTAGGACTTAAGCACAGGGTTCCTTTGAAAACTACTTTTAAAAAAGGAAAAAGTGCTTCAACCACTTCACTTTAATATTAAGATACCTCCAGCAATAACTCTGGACCACCAATAATCTCTGTTTCTGTCCTCAGTGTAAGGTAGCTTCCTATGTTGCCTTGCACCACAGCCTGACTCATTCAGCTGGGTAACCAACCTCAGCCAACTTCCTCTGCCACATGGGGAGTTGCTGTTAGGAGGCAAAGTCAGTGGCACAGCACTAAATGTGGATCTAATTCTCTTTGCTTCTTTGGTTTCAGGAGGGAGCTGCAGCACAGCAATAGGGAAGAAGAGTAGGGAAATCCCACTCCCACCAGCCAAATTGTATGCACCAAAAACTAGATCCTTTGGGCACTTTAAAGATTAGCAGATTTGTTGCAGAATATGATTAAAGGGGAAATGTTTGGAAAAGTTATCTTTTTAGACTGTGCCTCCCCGAATATCAAGAATATTCTGTGAGATGCAGCCTGAAAAGTAACTTCTCTAAACTCTGATTTGGAGAACTAGAAACTACTTCCATCCAGTGAAGCAGGTTTCAATTCATGAACACTTACGGACATAGTTCATTTCGGTACATTTTGAAGATTCCAACAGTAACCTACCCCCTTACAATGTTTGGAAGAACACCAAGTCCTTAATAAAAATCATATCTGAAGCAAAAGGGGAGTAAGACACATATTTCAAACAATATTTTAATTGTGAAAAGGTTTCTTTAAAAGTGGTGGTGGTGGGTTACAGGGAAATGAAACTTCATAAATCTAATTTTCTACCATCTTCTTTTTTGGCTATCAGCTAATCTGGCCTCCCCTCAATATGGAATTCTTAGAAATCTTCAAAATGTTCCTTTGGGCCACAATTATTATGTGTTAGAAATACAACAGAACAGAAATAACAACACTTGAGTAACAGACGGGCTCAATTTGGCAACACAGCTGTGAATGACATGTTGATAGCACAGGCTGTCAGTTTATTATGCGACAGTCTTTCCTTCTTCCTCAGGAATGTTGGGGAGAGGGGAGAGAAATCACCAGAAAATGTTTGAAGTTGTAAAGCATTAAATGCTATCACATCATCCCAGACAGCAACAATAAAAACTAATCTTATTTTAGAACAGAGCCCTGCAGAAACATTTTGGCTACGATCCAGCTATCCAGAGCAACAGCTCCTCCTCTCTGTATGACCTGCAGACACACTCACTCTTGGGTTATGGCGTGCCAATGGCCTTGATTACCCACAGCCACCCAATTAGGCACTTTTTCTGGCACTCTGATACTGTTGAAGTCCATCAAAAGGATCTGTAAAGGGGCACACCGCCATCCATCCCTGACAAATCAATATTCAACAACCACCTTTTTAAAAGAGAGAGATGTTATCTTCTGACATTTTACCGTGATACCTATGTATGAAATTTATATATTTTTTAAAAAGTTTTTAGAATTGTTTTAAATCTTGATTAATGCTTAATTGTTTTAGTATACTTTTGTATAGTATTCTAAATGTGCTATTATTGTATAGTTTTAATTGTTGTGAATAATTAAAAAGAGCAATACTCTTGGATGCAATTCATTGGGCCCTGGAGATTTGAACTTGTTCAAAATATTAAGGTGTTCCTTCACTCTTTGTTTATGAATCTCAAGCTACACTCCTGTTCCCTCCGTTTGGACTTCACATTTGCTTGAAGGATCATACACTACCTTTTGGGAAAAGACCAAGCTAGGGCAGGAATTGAGCAGGTCTGCCTTTTCACTGTCATTTATTTATTTATTTATTTATTTATTTATTTATTTATTGGACTTATATACCGCCCCATAGCGCTACAAGCACTCTCTGGGTGGTTTACAATTTTTAATTAATTATACAGGCTACACATTGCCCCCCCAGCAAGCTGGGTACTCATTTTACCGACCTCGGAAGGATGGAAGGCTGAGTCAACCTTGAGCCGGCTACCTGGGATTTGAACCCCAGGTCGTGAGCACAGTTTTAGCTTGCAGTACAGCGTTTTTAACCACTGCGCCACGAGGCTCTCTGTTATCATTTTCCCATTCCCAATGAATAGCTGAGCCACTGTTTCTTATGTTCTCATAAGAAAATCAAGTGGGTAAATACCTCTTTCTGAACAACTTGATTATAAAATTATCACAGCAACGGATCACCTATTCCAGAAGGAGGGGACATGACTGTCACTATAAGCCTCAGTCTCAGGACTCAGCCACAATTGGTGTTACCCTTCTGGTATTTTTTTAAAATATTGAAAGTAAGACCAGTTAAAATCAAAATAAGACAAATCAAATAATAGCTAAAATGGAAATCCTATTGGACTAAACACAAAATTGTAATATTACAAAAGCAAAGAAAAAATGAAAGAAAAAAGGGGGAAGCGAAGAAAAAACTAAACTAAACAAAACATAAGTATATTCTAAACATGATATTTTATTGGATGAATCATAGCTTAAGATCTATACAGATGTATACTGGTGAGTGCTGTCGTCCATTGATTAGGCAAAATAATATGATCCACTTTTCTGTTCTATTTATTTCTGAGACCTTGCATATCATATTCATTAACTGACAGTAAATAGTTACAAAGAAATAATGTAAGTTACTTTTTTTGACTGATAAAATAGACTCTGAAACACTCAAAATTGCGATAGACTCTGAAACACTCAATGCTGCTGGACCATATATAGGTATCATGAGATGCTGTAATAATAATTCTAAATACAGCTATTTGACTGAAGCCGGCAAATCATACCTACTTGTCAAGTAGATAAATAGCAAAAATTCATAATTCTATCCAGTTAATAGGATAGGATGATTCCTGTACTATTCTTGTACTTACTTATAAGCTCTAATGCTTTCAAATATATCATGGAACATTTATACATATTATTCTACTTACCTTAGGCCTAAGAAATTGTTTTCAACTGCTACTTGATCTCAGTAATAGTGAACTGTTACTGTGGGATGTAAATTAATGCCTAATTTGTTGTCACATACTAAACAAAAATGGGCTCATTTTTCTCCTCATTGAAAGATGAAAAGGATAGGAATTTTGTCAGTTTCAGAATCTGTGCGTTTATGAAACCTGTTTTTGTTTATTTCTCTAAATGCACAAAATGTGAAGCTTTGATTAACTGTTGCCTCAGTGTGTGGACTGTTGATGAATAGAAGCATTTGATGGGGTATTTGTGTCTTATTGGGTAATCAGCCTGTCATTTTGCTCTTGCTTTAAGTGTGTATGCATAGCGTCTCAGAGGGAGAATGGGTCAGAGAAATTTTGCCGGAACTGCAGAATGCATGGCCAAAAGAGGCACTTGATGCCTCATGCTTTTGCTGAGACGAGATTTCTAATGGTGGCTTGAGAATCCTTAATTATCTCTGTGTTGAAATAACTTGTTTCAACTATAACTAAGATGCTGGAAAAATTTGCTCACTTTACCAAGAGCTACTTATCGATGTAAAAACTAACTGCTAAAACTTATTATTTATGGACAAAACACAGATTCCTTTGTTCTAACTATGAGTGGAATCCATTGTTGTTCAAGTAAATGTCTGATTCAATAATAGGACATTCTCTTCAAATCAACCCTTAGGCACCCTTAATATCTTTCCTAGAAGGTTGGGAGAATCACCTTTTTTCTTTGTTCCATTGTCAGAAGCAGTACCATCAATGGAAGTTTTTTATTGGATTTCATCCTGTATCTTTTCCCGAGAAAAGTAGAAGAAATATTGGAAAGTATGGTATATGGGTGGGTTTGGGCATGGGTGTATGTGTTTGTGACATAGAGAAAAATCATCGGACAATGTATATATTTTAATACCTGTTTTAAGCATGTGTGCGGAAAACCTCTTTTCCACTTTTCCATAAATAAATTCTTAAATTACAGCTTTATCTTTAGTCAATAATATAAATATTTAGCAAAAAGGAAGGAAGGAAGGAACAGCCAAAGGTCAATAGGAAAATATATTGAAGGTGCCATTGCATTTACGATGTATGGTGTGTTTTCTATATTAAAAGCATTATCCAGGTCAAGTGGTGCATTGTTTTCTTCATATATCATGACACTTTTAAGCTAACAAGCCAACTGCACACATTTACAAGATCAACATTAATATATTCCTCCTTAAAGCTTCCTCATGCATAACGTTTTTATTATACAGAGGTGAAGGAAAAGCTGTGTTCAGCACACACAGTAGAACTTCAAAGCACAAAGAACAGCTTTAAATACAAAGCAAAAGCAAAGCAAAGCTTGCTGCTTATATGCCGCCCATAGTGCTTCAAGCACTCTCTGGGAGGTTTACAAGTTAATTAAGCAGGCTACACATTGCCCCCCCCCCCCCAGCAAGCTGGGTACTCATTTTACCAACCTTGGAAGGATAGAAGGCTGAGTCAACCTTGAGCCGGCTACCTGGGATTGAACCCCAGGTCGTGAGCACAGTTTTGGTTGCAATACAGCGGTTTAACCACTGCGCCACGAGGCTACTACAAAGCTGTTCTTTGTTGTGCTTTGTATTTAAAGCTAGAATAATTATTGATGTGCATATACACGGTTGAAAATAGGTTTGTACTATAGCACAAAACCAGAGTTTGGGAGATTGACTTTTTGGAGTTCTGGGATTCATTTCTGGGATTATGGGACTTGTAGGCCAGAAATGGTAGCATTTCCAAGTTGCACAAAGCTGAAAGGAGAAATGCCACAGTTGGAAAGCTTTATTGCTTTGAAACGTGAACCCAATTTTTGAAGGTAGTAGCAACATAGCTGCTGATGCTGGTTGATTCCAGGGCGGTCCTGTTTAATTCTTTGAACTGCCCAGAACATGAGAGAAACCCATTCATGATCAGCATCCCTCTTCGTGGGCAGACACAGTGAGTCTCAGAAAGGCATCAAACAGCTCCTTCCAGGGTAGTTGAACAACATACTCAAAGAAGCAGTTATGTTAGCTTGCTTCAGCATTTATAATACAGATAGAACAAAACAAAACAAAAATGTAAACAAAAGTATGATGAAACTGTAAAGACAAACAGATTTCAAATAAAATTGTGGAAGTTAACACTAAAATAGATTTCTTAGACTGTAAGGTGCTGCCATACTTTTGGTTTGCATTTTTGTTCTGATTTTGTAATAAATCCTCAAAACAATCAAAAGCTATTAATTGCATGAACTCCATGCATTTGTGTGCTTCTCTTTTACTTAATGGGGATTTGTGCAGGAAAATTTCATACTGGTTTATGTTCAAAGTGAAAAACCATTTTGTGAAAATGTATATAATTGCAGATTTTCTAGGGAGACTAGTATACATGAGCATGTTCAAATGAATGTGAAAAAAATAGCCATTGAATTAAAATGCCTGTTTTGTTCTGTGAATTCATAGCTTTTCCTTTTTTAAAAAGGCTGCATGGATTTGCTCTGCAGTGCCTGTTGGTATTTATTTTAAAGAGAACCGTATAAGCTGCCAACAAGCTGCCTGTTGCACATATGTCATAATTTTCAGGGGGAAAACATTTACGTGGTCTTGTTTACATTACCACATTGTAGGTTACTGGGTATTTTTTAAAAAGCTATGTAGAAGGAGCTGTTGAGATGCCAGGGAACAGTCGTCTACGCCCTCCTCTCCTTTTTGCTATTCTTTAATGGTATTTACCCCTGCATAACTCCTGAGGGTCCTGTGAAAGGAAAGTAGGGTGGCCACTGTTCTGTCATCAAAAAGGAGGAGATACAGGATAAGCAACATTGAAAAAGAGGACATTCTTGAGGGGGGGAAAGGACATTTTGCATTAGATTTACATATGATATTTTAAACTAATATATACAAAAATTAACATTCATTCATTCATTCACTCACTCACTCATTTATTTGTTTGTTTGTTTATAAATATTTTACCCTGCCTTTCTCCTTAAGAAGGACCCAAGGCAGCTTATATAATTAAAATATAATATTAAAAGTTTAAAACAGTAAGTATGCAAATACTAAAAAGGACCAAACAAACAGCACAGTAAAAGATGGTAAACAGAAGCGACATCCAAACACATGCAACACGGTAAGGCACAGAATCCCTTTAAGCACACCACTCAGGTAGCCATTAATTAAGGGAAAGCTTGCTTGAAGAGAAGGACAGCAAAGATGGGGCCAGCCAGGCCTCCTGTGGGAGGGACCTCCAGACTCTGGGAGTAGCAGCAGAGAAGGCTCTCTCCTGTGACCCCACTGGATGCCTCTATGAAGATGGCAGGACTGAGATAAAGGCCTCTCCTGATTATCTTAACACCTAAGAAGGCTCATAAAAGATGATGAGGTTGAGATCTTGGACCCAAGCTGTTTAGGGCTTTCTCCCCAGAAAAAAAAGGAAGGCTGGCTGGGTTCAGAGTTGTAAGTAGAGTCTGAGTCACTGAAAAAAAAACTGAGTCAAGTCCAAGTTGAGTCACTGATGCATCTTAAGTATGACTTGACAGCAAATCCCATGACTTGAGTCCCTGTTTCTGTTGGCTGCACAGGCAAGGCTGCTCTGATTAGTAGTACAACAGTGTTGAGGCCTGGAGGTTCTGTAACCTTGCCCCAAATACATAACCACCTTTATAATGCTAATAGTTGGCAATTGTTTCCCTTCTAAGAGGTCCCTCCTAAACTAGCACTGGATCTAGATTCCATTTTTATAGCTAGAAATATTAGAATAGTCAACTTTCAGACTAGCTCTGCGTGAATTTTGACTGGAGGCATTGATCTAGAGGTGTCTCCTGGTTTGGAAAGAAAGCAAATCCAGAGACGTAAGAGGGACATCTTCTGCAAGATCAGTTGCAGTGATTGTGTTGGGTGTGCTGGCATGATCCAGTCCCACAGGGAAACCTGCCAGAAGCACTCATGCCCTAGAAAGGCTGGATGGAAGTAGGCACATAGAGCAGGCACCTTCCTCTAGGTTCATGGGAGCATTACATCGCAGTGGCCAAAGTCATGTTGTGTAAGTTACATGTGTTTGAATATATATATTTTTTCACACAAATGATCTTTTCTTCTTTAGAGGCTCTTTCAGATGGTACATTTATTTGTTTTGCAGTGATTTCTGCAGGATGCTAGCAATACATTTGTTCTTCCTCTTGTCTCACTTATTACAGTGATCTTTTCCATAGCTTTCTGTACATTTTAATTTCTCCTGAAAGCATATTTTATTTTTAGTATTGCTTTGTTCCACGGGTGGAGCTTAGTACTATGGCACTTCCTATTTAAAGCAGATGTCTGGTGAGAGCCTCCCTCTGGGAAGCTTTCAATTAGCACTCAAGGAATTAAAAAAAAAAAGCTTTTAAAAGCTTCAGAAAATACGCTCCGACAGAGAAGTGGAATATCTTAAATATTTTTAAAAGATTTCCTAAACCGAAGTAGCTGGGCAGGCTTTTTGTTCCTTTTGGAAGAACTATAATATGTAATTTAGGAATCATGGATACTCCGTGCTGGCTGGGGGGGGGGTCCTGCGAGTGGTCATCCAAAAGGTAGATTTCCCCACTTCCAAAGATACAACATGACAACCGAGCTATGATGACAGACCTAGAGCAGTAGCTCTGAGCTGCCAGGGGATGCTATCCTAGCGATAGGCTATTTTCATTCAGCAGCAGGAGGACAGCAGAGAAAGGTTTGTTTGTGTAACCGCCTCTTCAAAACAAGTTGATGACTGGTGGAACTTACTGAAGAATGCAGCCTTGGCAACAGAGGAATGCTTTCAGAGTCAGGGTCTGGCGTTCAGGCTGCAGGACTTTGGAGCCTTGATCCTGACAGCTTACTTATAAGCTCTTATCCCCCGCCATCCTTCATTTTCCTTATCCAGCCCTGTCTCTGTCCCAGACAGCCCATCCACAAGTGATCCAGGAGGAATGTTTTCCAGTCCGGCACTAGATCAGAGCTTTTGTTTCAGCTCTTCCTTTATCTGAAGACAGTGCTGTGTCTGCCCTTAAGAGCTGCATTTTCCACTGAAGTGGCCAAGTAAGAGAGACAAATGTGAGCGATACTGACCAGTTTCTTATTTTGGGGGGAAAAGGTTGAGAAAGTCCCTTTTTTTGGACTACAGTTCCCAGAATCTCGAACCAATGTGAACATTGGCTGTCCTGGCTTGTAGGATTCTTTCAGTTGTAGTTACTGGCCTCTAACGGATGGATCCATGGAGCTGTAGACCAAAAAAAGCAAAATATTCAAGTTACGAATGTTATATTGAAGGCCAAAACTAGATATGTGCAGGAATTGTGCAACTCGGAAATGCCAGATCCCAGAATCCCACAGTCCTCAGTGGGATCACTGCCGTGCTGGTTGGGGTATTCTGGATGTTGTGATCCTAAAGCAGTAACCTTTCCCATCACTGCAAAAGTGTGCACCCTGAGGGTGTGTTTATTGTGCTTTCCTGTGGGAGCCTAATTGCAAGGAGAGAAAATCACAAGGAAGGAAATGAAAAGAGACATGAAATTCTGAAAGACAGTCATCTATGGAAATCCACATGGGGCAAAATAAAGCTTGTATGTTTGTGGCTTATTTAGTGCTGCAAAAGCAGGAAGATAACTCCAGGAACTGCTGGATAGCTCAGCAGATTAGATCTCTTTATGTGGAACCAGAGTTTGGGAGTTTGATTCCCCATTGTGCCTTCTTGAAAGGGGCTGGACTCACTGATCCATACGGGCCCTTGTATCGCTGCAGTACTAAGATCGTGGTGAAGAATATGAAGATAGGTACATAATCCAGTTCCTGGCAGGTGAAAACTGGTTGGTAGGTTGCATTTTATTTAATGAGTCACAGGTTGTACATTTAAAACTTAAGTTTTGTATTAAAAAATTAAACTTGATTTGTCTCACCTTTTGAAGGGTACCGTTTAACTCATAAGTTCAAAAGGGAGGGTCAAAACAGCTCATCCAGATTGTCCTCATGACCTGCATGAGCTGATTGTCTCAACAAAGATGGGTGTCAAAGGGTGTGATCATATGGGGAAATGGGTTGTATTTTTGACTGCTTGTGGAGCATTCTGGTATGATCTGTTCCCTGCAATCACATAACATATGGAAAAATGCACTCTAGCCTGACCCTAATTCTTGCCCAAGTTGGATCTTTTGGTCCAGCTGTAGGGCTACTGTTTTTGGGGGGAAGGGCTGCAGTGATTCCCTGACGGATGGAAGGGTTACTTTAAGGGAGATCTCTCCCTGCAAAGCAACACTTTTCAGTGTGATCTGGTGTGCACGTTTCCAGCTGTCTAACTGTATCAAAATACTGGGTGTGTAGACTTATCATGGAAGGATGTGTGTGGGGAAGATGACAATTCCAATGAGGTTGGATGTACTCCTGGATTAATCCCTAATCTTAGATGCCCAGGTCTCAGCAGTGGCCAGGAGTGCATTTGCACAGCTAAAGCTGCTGCGCCAGCTGCACCCATTCCTTGAGATGTCCGATCTGGCTACAGTGACACATGCCTTAGTTACACCCCATTTGGATTACTGTAATGTGCTCTATGTGGGGCTGCCTTTGAAGACGGTTTGGAAACTTCCGCTGGTGCAAAACTCTGCAACCAGACTACTGACTGGGGCCAGCTACAAGGAGTGTGTAACACATCTGTTACAAGAACTGCACTAGCCACCAGTCCGTTTCCAGGCCCAATGCAAAGTGCTGGTCATTACCTACAAAGCCCTATACAGCTTGGGTCCCGGCTACCTGAAGGACCATATCTCCCTATATGTGCCTTCTTGGCAAATAAGATCAGCAGAGGAGGCCCTCCTCTCGGTCCCATTGCCAGCACAAGCACAGCTGATGGGGACACAGGAGAGGGCCTTCTCTGTGGCAGCTCCCAGGCTATGGAACGGTCTACCTTGGGAGATCAGGATGGCCCCTTCCCTTTTATCCTTCCGAAAAAAGCTAAAGACCCATCTCTTCAGGCAGGCTTTTTAATAATTATAACTAAATCCCTGAACCTAATTTTAGCAGAAATTTTAATATTTTTTATGTTTTCATGTTTTAATCTTTTAATTGTATTTAAAATCATATATTGTTTAATTCATCGTTTAATATTTAACTTGTTGTATTTTTAAATTGTGTGAATTTTAATGTTGTGAGCTGCTTTGGGTCCCTTGTTGGGAGAAATATGGCATCATCATCATCATCATCACCATCATCCTGATGAGGTTGAACTGCAACTCCCATCACCTGTAGCCCTCAAAGCCGATGTTGAAGGATGCTTAGAGTTGCAGACTATTAGTATCTGGAAGGCTAAACCTGACCTGTTTCTGTTGCAGGGGAAGAAAATAGCATACGCTGACTGGGTAATGTTTGATGTTCCATATTCAACTATAGAAAATATCTTCCCCCCCCCCCCGACACACTTGTACTTTGGAATATTCCATAGGCAAGTAGCAAATAGCAGTAGTGTAACAAGGCTTCTGTCCTCTCTGTAAGAGTGATCAGCTGGGAATGGTTGCTGGGCTGACCCCAGGGTTTCATATCTGTCAACCCAAGAATTAGTCCGCCAGGCCCCCTTATCCATTGTACAGTAGCTGCCTTCATGGGACAACAAGATATGGACAAACCCCATAGTCTCCCTGTGGAAGTGGACGGCCCCAGACCCATTGAGAATACAGAGAAACCAGACCAGCTATGAACATTTTAGGTGTGAGCATTCTGGGAAATATATGGAGGGCCTGCATGGGGTGGCTTCGAGGGGAAGGCCTGCAAAAGAAGAGTCAGACAATAAGAAGCACCAGACATGGGAGAGGGGAGAGGCTTGTGAGGATATAAAAGGATGGACATCAGGAGAACTGGATGAAAAGATAGTAAAAGAGGACAGAGAGTCTTGGAGGCATGTACGAGTAGCTGAGCAGATGGAGATGAAGGAAATCCAGGAGAGGAGAGTTAAAGAACCAGAGTGGCCTAAGGAGGAGCCGCTCAAAGAAGCTTTGCAGGCCACCGTCCCTGTCCTGGCCAAATGTCATCAGAAGAACCTCTTCAAGCTGCCACTTCTTCAGAGTCCAACCCACACTCAGCTGAAGTGGAGGTGGCAATGCCAGTTTCAGCTCTTCTACCAGGTAGAAACAGAGGTTCAGGCTGCCCAAAAGCAGACTTCTTAGCAGCACAGTTCAGATGCCTACCAACAACAGCAGTAGTAAATTAATGGAGGGTGAGGTCAACCATTTTCCTGGACATAGATTAAAGAGAAGGGACTGTTGGGTGACAGGTGTTAATATAATCTGATTCAGTTAAGGTCTTGTTACAGTTCTTGACATTGATAGAATAAGAGTTCTTGTTGTGCCATGTCTTGCCTTTAAGTAGTGGCTACTCCACTCTAGAACTCTCTTCTTGTGGAGATGCAACTGGCCCCACCCTCCTGAACTTCCACAATCAAATTAAAACCTGGCTTTTTACCCAGGCCTTCCAAAGCACCACCCTTTCGTAAAATTATGCTGGCCCATCGTCTGCCATTTTATGCCCCAGACGGGTGATTTTATGGGGGGGGGGTAGAGTTTGTTTTCTTGTTATATGTTTTATATGGTTTTAATAATATTTAAAAGAAAGTATGGGTTAATAAGAAATCTGAGAAATCTATACGTGGGACAGGAAGCAACAGTTAGAACTGGATACGGAAACACTGATTGGTTCAAAATTGGGAAAGGAGTATGACAAGGCTGCATATTGTCACCTTGCTTATTTAACTTATATGCAGAATACATCATGCGAAAGGCAGGACTGGATGAATCCCAAGCGGGAATTAAGATTGCAGGAAGAAATATCAACAACCTCAGATATGCAGATGATACCACTCTGATGGCAGAAAGTAAGGAGGAATTAAGGAACCTTGTAATGAGGGTGAAAGAGGAGAGCGCAAAAAACGGTCTGAAGCTCAACATCAAAAAAACTAAGATCATGGCCACTGGTCCCATCACCTCCTGGCAAATAGAAGGGGAAGATATGGAAGTAGTGACAGATTTTACTTTCTTGGGCTCCATGATCACTGCAGATGGTGACAGCAGCCCCGAAATTAAAAGATGCCTTCTTCTTGGGAGGAAAGCAATGACAAACCTTGACAGCATCCTAAAAAGAAGAGACATCACCTTGCCAACAAAAGTCCGAATTGTCAAAGCTATGGTTTTTCCTGTAGTGATGTACGGAAGTGAGAGCTGGACCATAAAGAAAGCTGACCGCCGAAGAATTGATGCTTTTGAATTCTGGTGCTGGATGAGACTCTTGAGAGTCCCCTGGACTGCAAGAAGAACAAACCAATCCATTCTAAAGGAAATCAACCCTGAGTGCTCACTGGAAGGACAGATCCTGAAGCTGAGGCTCCAGTACTTTGGCCATCTCATGAGAAGAAAAGACTCCCTGGAAAAGACCCTGATGTTAGGAAAGTGTGAGGGCAAGAGGAGAAGGGGACGACAGAGGATGAGATGGCTGGACAGTGTCATCGAAGCGACCAACATGAATTTTGCCCAGCTCCGGGAGGCAGTGGAAGACAGGACGGCCTGGCGTGCTGTGGTCCATGGGGTCACGAAGAGTCGGACACAACTAAACTACTAAACAACAACAATGGGTTAATAAGAAGATGATGGCATACACCAAAATCCAGGTCTATAAAGCCTGTGTCCTGAGCACACTCCTGTACTGCATTGAGTCCTGGACCCTTTGTGCATGGCAGGAGAGGAAGTTGAACACCTTCCATACGCGTTGCCTCGGATGCATTTTTGGTATCACCTGGCAGGACAAAGTTCCAAATAGAGTAGTCCTATAACAAGCTGGAATTTATAGCATGTCTACATTACTGAAACAGTGATGTCTACATTGGCTCGGGCATGTTGTGAGAATGGCTGATGGTCGAATTCCGAAAGATCTCCTGTATGGAGAATTAGTGCAGGGAAATCGCCCCAGAGGGAGACCATAGCTGCAATACAAGGAGATCTGCAAGTGGGATCTGAAGGCCTTAGGAATGGACCTCAACAGATGGGAAACCTTGACATCTGACTGTTCAGCCAGGAGGCAGGCGGTGCAGCATAGACTCTCCCAATTTGAAGAGTCCCTTGTCCAGCAGGCCGAGGCAAAGAGGCAGTCCCGAAAGCAGCATAATCAGGGAGCTGGACAGGGACTGATTGTATTTGTCTTCACTGTGGAAGGGATTGTCACTCTCGAATTGGCCTTCTCAGCCACACTGGATGCTGTTCGAAGACTCCATACAGAGCATGTTACCATACTCTCTCGAGACTGAAGGATGCCTACAACAAAATAAGTAGTGACATGTTCACTAAATGGGCAAGGTATTTATTAAATCTAAATAAATAAATAAAAATAACCATTTTGACTGGACTCACTGGGCCATTTGCGACCCCTTTGTCCATGGAGACATGAGGGAGTGGTATACTTTGTCATAACTAGGGGGCAACTAACAATCCTACAGAACTGCCCTGATAGCTATATGCATATTGTAGAAATAAATCGCAAATAATGATGTTAATTCCAGAAAAACCAGTAATAATAGCAGGGCAGTTATGGTGGAAGGCGAGGAAAATTGAAAGACCAGGGTGTAGTCTGGCAGCAGCATGTCTCTGCTAAAAATTACAATTAATTGAGCTACTTACAGGTACCTTTCAAAAATACATTTCCCCCTAAAGCATCAATAATAATAATAATAATAACAATGACAACAACAACAACAATAATATTTTAAAAACCCACATTCATGCTCATCCACTTTAGTCCATTAAAATTATAATTTATTGAAGCGTTCATACAGAACTAGGTGGACAAGGTCACTGTCTTACCCTGTTTCAGCTGAAAAGTGGTGAACAACTCCCAAGTTCCTGATATCTGCTATAAACAGTTTTTACTTATTTTTAAACATTCAATAAAGGACTGGGAAAAACCTAACCTGTTGCTATTTTCACTTGGAGCAATTTTTGTTCTAGCTAAATTAAGAAAAAAAAAGTCTATGTAATATTCTAATGCAGAGAAGCAGGCATGAAGTACTTTGGTTCTCAGTATTTTGGCCTTTGGCTGACAGGGAAACACTGACATTGTCAGTGAGTTCATTAAATATAAGACATGTACAATTAACTCTGTAGCCCTACCGTTACCCCTTGTTTTACTAACAGTCCTTGGCACACTGAAATTCCTATGGGCATCAGAAAATATCTCAGAATTCACACAATTCTATTGTGTTTTATCTGTCTATATATGTATTAAGGAAAACATCTAAATTAATGTTTAGAATAGCAAAACAGGAAGAGAAGTGCAAAGACAAGAGATTAGTTCCTGAGGATTTTGTTTGCTTTAAAAGAAAGTTGTTTGACTCAGAAAGTCCCTTTTTGCCCCCTAGGGGGAATGTTGGCTTTTTAAAAACCTGTTTTGACAGGCGACCCACACATCAGGCCCTACTCCTCTAATTTTTTTAATTCTTTAAAATATATATACTTTTGGCCACTAGATGGCATAAGGCTTTTTCCCAGTTTAAGAAATTCCACATTTTTTCTAAGATTTTTTTTTTTAAAGGATAGTGAGTATAGTGGTCAAAAATAAGTGTGTGAAACCTCTGGAGTCTTGAAGGTTGCCTAACCCTTCCTTAGGGTTTAAATAACAAATCATTAAAAGTATCCATCCAGCGTAAAGTTCCCCATGAAAGCTGAGAATTTCAGCCTGGAGATTTCATCAGGTACATCTTCCATCACGTACCAGCTGTATCAAGTATGCAAGAGTTCAGAATATCCTTTCAGGATCTTGAAGGGTAGGCTTTGGCTTTCACTATAGTACTCCTGTGCAGTAGCACAGAATTTTCTGTTTGAACAAACAGATAGCTATTAACTTGGAACAATCTATTATAAAGGGTCCCCAGAGAACCTTTTTAGAAGCAGCTGTTTAATTTAAACCTGACTGCTTAAGTATGTGTTCTTTCATCTCACTGCCTGGATGTAAAAATAAAATAAGGGAGGACAACAAAGACAGAAACCAACTGTCTTGTAATTTCCCAATCACTTGGAATGTGACAAATGGACAAATGGTTACATATGCCTTGCATATACTTCTTCGTCTTTTTTTAAATTAACAGAATATTTACAGAAGGCAAGCTTGGTTTATAGGCCTAGAAATCTCCAATTCCAGAGCAGCAAAACATTGCTAAAATAATAAACATAGAAATCCTGTTTCTTTTCTTCCTTGTAAAAGTGGCTTTGAGAAAACCATGCTCTCTGCTGAGAACTCAAGGCAAAGAACATGGGATTATTCAGCGAAATGTGTTGCTTGTAGGTAAGGATGGACTAGCTGAGATGCCTTCACAGAGAAGAGGTCTTTCAACAGATCTTATCCAGACAGCTAAATTGATTCTATTTAGGCATAAGTACCTCAGTATGAGATACTTGAGTGATCATAAACTCTTCTGCCACAATATAAAGTATCAGTTTTATTTCATGGAAAGTTGTAGATATACCGTATACAATTTTAAAAAATCAAGTTTTAAAACTCAGTGTGTGTGGGTCTAATTAGACAATACAGTATATCTAGCATATTTTTAGAACAGGTGCACCTTCAAGTGATGAAATATATCAGTCATAGCCATGTATCTTACATTTAAGCATGTTTTGTTCTGTGTTTGGACATTTATTATTGGCTGAAGTCTGATGGTCAAGGCATCTGTCTCTAGAGAGTTATCACTGGAGGGAAAACAGGTTAATAGGAGAAAATAGGCTTTCTTCTGAACAGAGCATGGACAGAGTTCCCACTCCAGTCCTGTGAAGATGCCGGCCACAGAGACTGGCGTAATGTCAGGAAGAACAACCTTCAGAACACAGCCAAAGAACCCAAAAAACTCACAACAACCACCAGAAGAGCAGGTTGCCCACCTGTAATTGTGGTTCTTCAAATGGTCATCACACAACCCACCCTCCACCCCTCTCAAATATCTCTATCTTTATAGTGGACTGAAATTAAGTAGAATGGGATGGAATCCTTGGGCCACACCCTCTAAAAGGGTGGAGATCCCACCAAAATGCTTCAGCTCAGCTCTAGAAGGTTCCAAGACTAACTACCAGTGCACATTTAGTCTTTTGGTGTGTCTTCACAGGTGATCCCCAGAGGAATTGCACTTACAGGTAAGCAACTTGTTCTTTTCCCCTGTCAGTAATGGTTACAACAGACGTGTAATTGCTGTCCTCCATTCTAGCTCTCTTGTCAACTGCCTTGTATGAGGTAACCCACTCAGCCAACCCTCCAATCTATCCTTGTTATTGCTTAATGCCAGGTCTGCCCAAAATAATGCCCAACTAATCCAGGACTTAATCCTGGATGAAGCAGACCTGGCATGTGTCACCAAGACATGGGTGAGTGTAGAAGGTGGTGTACCTACCTGGGTATGTCATCCAACATCAGGGTAGACTGGCGGGGCAGAGGGGGGAGAGTAGCCATTGTCTACAAAAACACCTTCAAGACTGTCAGTCTCTCTTCGCTATTGATCCTGGGCCTTGAGGCCCTCCACATGAAATCTATCAGCTCTTGAAAGGAGAGTGCTGGCTCATGGGGAGCTGATGGATTTCATCTTGGCTGAGCTGTTGAGGTCTCCCTGGTTACTAATCCTGGGTGAATTCAACATCCATGCTTAAGCTGAGGTTACTGGGCAGCTCTTGAGTTCTTGGAAAGCATGGCTTCCTTGGACAACATATAAACTGCCTCACACGTGTAGCAGGCCATACTCTAGATCTAGTGTTTTCGAAAGGGCAGGGAGAGGGTGGACTGAGGGTTATGCTCTTATTATTCAGGTTACCACCCAGGGTAACCACTGGGTTAGATGGGCAGTATAAAAATCAAAGAAACAAACAAACTGCTGTGCCTTTATATTGGGTGTTGGAATTACATCCAGATGATTTATTATATATAAGTCTTTCAAACAGCTTTGTATCATTCTTAAAATGTAGCAAAATGATCCTTTCTGGGCCAAACCTAGAAATCCATTGGTTCTGTGCCCCGCTCATTGCTCTCTTTTCCTCCACTGCCACCCCAGTATTTACTCAGCTCAGTACTTATCCCAGTGCTCATGCTAGTATTAAGGTTCCACACACTTGATGGAATTGAAACTCCCTGGTTAGAAATGTTGATGTGTTAATTTCACATTTGCATTAATTCATTCAATTATTACAGTTTAAAACACCGGTCTTCTCATTTTATATTAGTTGCAAGATTATTTTTCATCATTTGCTTCCTTTACAAAATATAGGTTACATTTACATTTTACATTAAGAAAGATTGTGGACAGAAACGTCGTGAACAACAGATGCGTTTCTTAGTTCTTAACAAGAAAGTATCTCATTGTTGCAGTTTCTCTGATATGCTTCACAAAAGAGGCCACCAAATGCTTACGAGGTATTTCTAAACACTTATTATCAGTGGGCCTCCATGGGGCTGTGAGGGAAATAGTGTCTGAGGTGTAACAAACCTAGTTATTTAATCTGGGAAATCTATGGTATCTAGTTGTTACTGTGCCAGGGGTCTTTCACAAAACAGGGGGGTGGAAAGTCTGTGTGTCTTATGGAGCGAAGAAAACAGATTATATATTCCTGTTTTCTTCTCCTAAAAAATTGATGCGTCTTATGGAAAGGTGCGTCTTATGGAGCGAAAAATACGTTATTTCTCAAATCCATTTCTAGTGTAAGGTGTTTTTGCCATTTCTTACATCAAGCAGTATATAAGTATTAAAATAAATAATTAATTGAGCTGGTATTTACCATTGGGCTGGATTGTCTTGGTGAAAACATGGGTAGGTCTCTTCATAAGTGAAACTGCAAAGAATTACTGAAAATCTATTCATATGTGTGGCGGACAGCCCACACGTCACTCCTGTCAGTCATTTTAGAGCTCTAGTGCAAGAGCCTATGACAAGACAGGAAAGGCGGAGTCAGCAGAACTGGGAGAGACAGAGAGTCAGTTAGGGAAAAATTGAAAAGAGTTTAGACAAGATATTGGAAAGTTGGTGTGTTAGAGAATATAAAAGAGTTAAACGTAATAAGAAATACATAGACAGTCAGAATATATTGAGACCTTGATTAAAGTGAATAAATACAAGCAAGTTTACGTGTAATCAAATCCACAGTTATTGAATGAATAATAAAAAAAAATCCTTGATTTTTTCCTTCTGTGATTTACCTACCAAACCTTAAATAAACCTTGTTATATTTGGCAGTCTGAGATTCATAATTGGTACAGTGAGGGTAATACCCTTTGGTGGCAGCGAAAAAGAGTGAAAAGAACAAGTTGTGTCCGAAGGTGAACCTGTGAATGGCAAAACAAACAGGGGACACTGGGGGTGAACGACAATGTATTTAATTGCACACTCTAAGAAACATTATTTTACCCTCCTTTGAAAAGTGGCACATTAGGAATATTTTCCTGGAGAGAGAGAGAGAGAGAGAGAGAGAGAGAGAGAGTGAGAGAGAGAGAGTTGTCAGAGTAGCCTAAAAGAGGCAAAGAATAATTTCTTGCAGCAAACAAATACTGAATTAATTTCCATGTTGGCACTGGTTGGACAGCAAAATCCCTTAATAATCACTATTGAATTTTCAAGAGCACATTGGGTCAGAATGCCAAAACCTGGGGCCGAGAGTTGGAGCAGACTGCAGCTTCGTGATCAGTTAAATTGGATACTGGTTCCACCCTACTGTTATAACAGCATGTCTCTGTTGGTCATTTCAGAAAACTTCTTCAAATATTTGAAAATGTTGACAGTGCTCCAAAGTCTTAGAAATAATGTAGGACCTTCCAGAACTTTCAAATCATTTTATATTTCTTCCAGGAATACTGAACATTCTTTAAATAATAATTAAGAATGCAGTTCTCTAGAGACAAACTTTATCAGCTCTTGCAGCTTTATGAATCTGTTTCTTTTCACTGATGAAATATATGTTCTAGATAGTAGTATAGCAGTAGATTTTAAAGTATAGGTGTTCATCTTGACAGTCCCTGTAGCTACACACCTGAATAGGTTGAGTCCAATAATGCAGAAGGCTGGATCAATCTATATCATCAAACAACAAGCTGTTCTTTGGTAAAACTAATGATTTAAAAGTTTCTATTAAAAATCAAACTCTGCTATGCCTGGAAAAAAAAACATTTCTCTCCTAGCTTAACCTAGCAAGAGGGAGGGATGATATCATAATCCCTGGTGACTGCTCAGAAAGTCCGAGGAACTTGACCTTGTAAGACTTGAGTCCACTGCACCATTGGTTTGGAAAGAAAACTGAAAGCCTGTGGCTCTGGGTTACAACAGGAGGGGCATTACATGAATATTGGTCTTTTCCAGTCATTGAAAGTAACACATCAAAAGTAACTCCCTTACTAATGGCTTGCTTTTTTGAGCAGTGAAGGCCACCCTTGTTACTTCCAAATATTTTAATTAAAATGAAGCAAATGTCAGGATTTTGTGTGATGGCTTACTGACTACTGTAAGCCAGATTTATTTATTTATTTATTTATTTATTTATTTATTTATTTATTTATTTATTTATTTATTTATTTATTTATTTATTTATTTATTTATTTATTTATTGAATTTGTACCCTGCACCATCTGGCAACCAGGCCAGTCTGGACGGCAAACAGCAGTATAAACAACAATATTAAAACATGATAAAAATAAATTAATTAATACAAGCCAAACAGGGTAAATTAAAACAGACGGGAATAAAGGTGTCAAAAAGGACGATGGAAAGGATGACAAAAAGGATTAACTGTTAGAGCAGTACAACAATGGAACCAATTACCTCAGGAGGTGTTCCAGTGGTGGAGGCATTCAAGAGAAAATTGCACAACCATCTGTCAGATCTGCTTTGATTTGGATTCCTGCATTGAGCAGGGGATTGGATTGGATGGCCTTATAGGCCCCTTCCAATGATGCTATGATTTTATGATTCTATGAAATGTTACTATTGCAGAAGGGTGCCATTTTTAGTTATTGTTGTACCAAAATTTTTTTTTGCCACAATCCTACTGAAATACAGGCATGTACCAAAATAAACACATAAGCAGTTTTCACCCTCTGGCAGGGTGTCCAGTCACGTGACTAGTCAGGCACTGGTTACAAAATGTGACTGGTCACATCCTGCCCAAAGGTTCCATCTGCTTACACGGTTACCTTTGTGTATGCAGCTAATTCAACAAAATTCTGGCCATTGCAGGTAAGATGTTACTAACATTGCTTGTGAAAAGTAAGGACTAAAGGGTAATGCATTATTTTTTGAGTAACCATTCTGAGCTCTTCTCTTTTTGGCTACAACAAGCCACTGGGGTTCAGGGGGCTGAAGGCTCTCCCTTGCTGCTGCTTCAGAGGACACCAGCAGGTGAATGGCAGGAGCTTTTCAGCCAGTTCTTTGGCAGTGGGCTGTTCTGTTTGATCCAAGCAGCCATAAACCTACCCAGTGAGAATTGAGCAAGCCTCAGTTGTAATTCTACAGTTGTTTTCTCCACTTTTGAAGTCCTTCAGGTGTCTGTAATGGTACCGTGAATGGTGGCACAGGGGAGAAATTAAGAGGGGAGTGCTGTAGTGGCTGAGTTGTAGAGGTTATGATGTGCACACAAATGGTCACAGGTTTAATCTCTGGCATCTGCAGGGAAAGCTGGAAAAGACTTCCTGTCTGAAACCATGGAGTTTCTGACAAGAAAAGACCTGCTGTCTTAAACTGCTGGTTTTTGAGGGAGTATTGGGTCTCTTCCCCCCCCCCCGATTTTTAGACAGTGGTTCGGATGGGTGTGTGTGTCACTGATAAACACCATCTCCTACAGTATGTTATCAATCACAGAATCTGACAGCCTCTGATTGTATCCATCGAGCAATTTGGAAGTAGGGTGGCCACATAGGCATCACCAGAAAAAGGAGTCGCCTCCAAAAATAGAACTAAAAGCCACATCGATTTGCATAAAACTTGCACGTAGTAAGGACTGTGAGTCTGTGTGCATGCTACCCTTCCTGCTCCTCAGATGTTAAATTTGGACAGGGAGCTTCTTCCTCCTTAGAGTTCATTATCTTTAAATTGGACCTGCATCAAATAGTTTTTCGGATACCTTGAAACAGAGGATTGTTCTCTATAAAGTAGGGCGCATGAGCTGCCTACTTGGAAGGTACTGACAAGTGATACAGTTAGTCTGCCAGGCTGTTCCTCCATCCATATTCCTCTGCACTATGGGAAATGACTGTGGATGCCTTGTACTAGCACTGTGAACTTCCTTGGGAGCCCTTATAGTGCATCAAAACAGTACAGTATATACATTTAAGGGTAAAGACCACTACCCTATTGAGTTCCCACTGACTGAAATAATAATAATAATAATAATAATAATAATAATAATAATAATAATAATAATAATAATAATAATAATAATAATAATAATAATAATAATAATAATAATAATAATAATAATAATTTATTGTCATTTTAAGTATATACACAGTAAATACCCCACCAGCATAGCAACACAGGCTTGCACAATTGTAAAAACACAGCCCAGCACAACCAGAGGAACTTTTTCACGGCGACTGAAAGCTGCATACTGGTATGTTAGTATCACATGCATGCACAACATGCACCTTTACACTACAGTGTGTTTGCTTTTTGCGTTTAGGTAGTAAATACATTATGGATCAGGGAAGGCGTGGTCAAGCTTTGCTGGCTTTGCTGCTCTCTAGAACACTTGTTCCCAATCTTTTTCAAGTCATGACCCTCCTTTTATATTAGCCAAGTAACCCCATGACCATATTTAGATTAAAATGCATTTTTAATGGGGTAAAATAATCTCTTTTCAGAAAGGAGAGGCTTCCCACCACCTCCAAAGGGCCTGTTTCTCATGCTTACTTTAATATCCTGCTCTGAAAGGTAAGCGAGAAATAATTTATCAAGGGCTACTAAACATAGGGTGACATGTGACCCAGCCACCCCAGAAAACACTTTGGAACCTCCACGTTGGGAAACACCGCTCTAGAGAGCACTGACCAGCAAACATAGGCAAGCTATGGCATGTTGGTCCTGATCAAAGAGAGACTTCTTCATGTTAGAAAAAAGAGAAAGTTGGGTTTATCTAGGAATCTTACACATGCAAGTCAGCATCCCTGTTGTGTAAGAAGAGTTCTGCTTGCTAACCGTCTGTTAGTCTGTATGTAGTGTAACTCAATCTGTTCCAGGCCACAAGCATTGTTATTCCTAATCATTGCCAGTGCTGCTGAGGGGGAGAGAGAGGTGTCTATGGGGGGTTGAGGGGAAGTGTTTCGGAGTCCAGTTTCCTGCCACCTTATATTTCTCCTCAAGAGAGTGTATACATTTTAAGAACTCTTCTCCCCCTCTCCAAACAAAACACATAGAGCCGGCTGTGAAAATAGTCCTTACCCATGACCATGAAGTCTGCATGTGGTAAATTTTGGCTCTTGCGGAGCAAGAAGCTTGCTGCCATAAAGCCCGAGACACTACATTCTGGACCTGATCAGCCTTTACCACTTTCTTGTCCATTGTCTCCTGGCTTTTGTCATGCCATTCCCAGGTGGTTTCCAAGGCCAGGAAAGACAGGAAGCAAAAATAAGAGACAGGGGGTTTAGGGTTTGTGAGTGTCCAAAACTTTATTGTATTGTTAGTAGAAAACTTTGGGGATTAAAAAGCAAGAGTAGAAAATTGGACATCTGTTGACTATGTTACTTTATTAGGTCATGTTGCTGCAACAGAAAGAAAAATAATGAGTGGGCAAGGACTTTGTTCTTAGCTCCAGTTTTATTCTGCCATTTTTGTTAGACATACAGGCCAACACAAAATACTAAGCAGGATCCAAGTACAGTTTTTTAAAAAGCGTCTGCTTATAGGACAGGACTACCCTTATCGTGGTGGCGCTGTGGGTTAAACCGCAGAAGCCTCTCTGCTGCAAGATGGGAAGACCAGCAGTCGTAAGGTCTAATCCATGTGATGGAGTGAGCTCCCGTCACTTGTCACAGCTCCTGCCAACCTAGCAGTTCCAAAGCATGTAAAAATGTGAGTAGATAAATAGGTACCACCACAGTGGGAAGGTAACGGTATTCCATGTCTAGTTGCACTGGCCACATGACCACGGAAACTGTCTTCGGACAAACGCTGGCTCTATGGCTTGGAAATGGGGATGAGCACTATGTCCTAGAATCGGACACAACTGGACTAAATGTCAAGGAGAACCTTACCTTTATCGTTAGGCAGAGAGAGGCAACAGGTTTTTGATACCATGATAGGCAGTAAGTTGCTAGTTGTTTTAAGGATTTTTTAAAGTAAGGAATAGAGGGAAGGTATTTGTACAATTGTCAGCCTCATGTAAAAATAAAGAACTTGGTTAGCTTTTTATACACTGCAACTTCCCCTGGATATATTGGGAGTATGTGCAATGCGCTGCCCTGCTTTAGGGAACAAAGTATCTTGGGAGGGTCCTGATTCAGGGACAGCTGGGCAAGAACGAAGGTGAACACGGCCATATGTTTTATGAACTGCAAAGCTGTAGGTTTACCCTATGAGACCATGTTCCTGAGTATCGCTGAATGAGTCTTAAGGGCCTGTCCAGACTGGCACATAGATTGGTATATGGATTGCTGTTGGTACAGTTTGATTTGAATCAAATGGTGGCATCTACACATGTTTCTACTGAGTTTAATCCATCCTGTTCCTTTAAGAGTTTTTGCGTACTTTTCTGGTACAGCACTAAGACATATATTCTTTTGGGTATGACTTAGTGCGATCCTAATTATCTCATTGTGTATTCTTTGCATACAGTTAGTACATACTAAAATGGAGCTGTGGATGGCATTATCTAAAGTGACAATACTGTGACATTATAGGTGGGTTGTAGTGTATTTAAAGCTAGCTGATACATTAAAAGAGGGGATGGAGGAACCCTTCCTCTATTTTTGTCGTCTTCTTTTTTATATATTTCCCTAACTGACGTAGCACAGTTCCAATAACCATTGAGAAAATAGATTGCACTGAAGATGAGAATCTTTCAAGTGTGAACCAGGCCACTCCAAATTCCCCCATCTGGACAGGCCCTGTACAGACTATTCATCGAGTCCAGACCTCCCATTAACTTCTCCCCAAATAAACTCCTGCCAGAGCTCAAAAAAGTCACTTTTCGGATAGCCAGGTGTAGGTTCAAAAGATTACTGCTTTAAACTTTATTCTTGAGCCATGAGGAGTAGTAGGATTCTCTTTTGAAATGTGTGACTCTGTAAACAATGCCCTCTCCTGTTTGTTACGTGAGACCTTCAACGGCAGGCAGTCTGGCTCCTTCAATGCTGATACTTAACAGCCAGTAATAATGATTTCTGACCATTGCTCCAGTTCAAAGTGTTCAGTCATATCCAGTGCCAGGAATGAGGCTTTCAACATCCATTCTTCTCCAGCACAGATGGCTTTAATTTGCATTTATTTTCCCTTCCCAACCTTCCCTTCCCTTCCCTTTCTTTCTGGACTTCTATGTTTCATAAGAACTCTTCATAATACCTGTTCAGAGAACAAAACTATGTTATGATACAGCAAAACTCTGACCTCAGCTTACACCCCACCTCCAAGAAATTCCCTCTGTTTCCCCCCCTAAGGAACCTATACAGCTGAATTCAATCTGTGCAGCCAATATAGAAAGAAAAAAGAGTGGATAATAGATTACAAGTGTTGATTTGTTTTATGGTTGCTGTTTTTGAAAAAAACAAAAAAAGAGACAAATTCCACATTTTTTACAATTAAAAAAGGAAAGCCATTAGAATGTTGGAAGTTGTTTAGCTTACAAAAAAGACAAGGAAGGGAAGGCATTATAGAGGTATGTAACATTCCGCATGGTGTGGAGCAAGTAGATGTGGGGGAAACTTTTCTCATCACTCCTTAACTCTGGAACTTAGAATTACCTAAAATGAATGGGACTGAGGACAGATAAAAGACAGTTTTTCATACAGTGCATAAACTTTGAAATTCATTGCCACAAGATATACTTAAAGCCAGCTTGGATGGCTTTAAAATGGGATTTGATGGAGCCTGGGGCCATCAGTGGAAACTACTCACAGTGACTATGTATCACCTACAGTAGGAGTTGCAGTATATGCTGGAGTTTTGTTTGTAACCTTGCATGCTGTCTGTAATTTGTGTAACTGGGAAGGACCTTTCTGGGCTGGGGTGATTGTCTGTCTATCTAACACTAACCAACCCTGCTTTTCAGCCTTTGAATTCAAAGAGAGTCCTATCTCTTTGCTGAGTGTTCCTTTTCCTCTCTTTCATCTATTGAAGGAAGTTGTTTGTTACTGTTGATTTGTTTGTTTGTTTGGTTGTCAGTATGTGTGCACTAATGTCTGCAATTTCAAGCAACTGTAAGTGAAGAAATGTTTTTTATTCATTCTAATACAAATGTCTCAGAGTGAGTTACTGAGACCGTAAATGGCAGTTAATTAAAAAAGAGTGGACTTTGGGGATCTTGAAGTTATTCACCTCTGTGGTTCTCTGCATAGCAAAAAAGGAACTTTACCAGAAATTCAAAACTCTGCAACAGCATACTTTATGCCTCAAGGATGCACATCTTAATTTAACAAGAAGGTTTGAAGTATTTCAGAAGAAGCTGTGAGCAATATTATCAGTAGACTGGATGCTGCCAAGAGCTGTGTTACCAATGAAGCAACTGGATTAAAGTTGAAATAATGTTTGGCTGATATGTGCAGAGACAAACAGTGCTGAATGACTCATACACTTGGAACATGAAACATTCAAGTATAACTTAAGGTAAGCTAAAAATTATAAAATAAGAACATGAAATATTTAAACATTATAATATTTGGGGTAAACAAACTGAAGGAGACTAGAATAGGACATTTTCAATCAAATAATCATGAAATTCTTTACTACGCAAATGACAAATTCAGAAGAAACAATGTGGCTGTAAAACAGAGAGAGATGTTATGTGCTATAATGTGAAATCTGTTTGATTAATAATTCAGAATTCATTGTAAGCCTCTCAACAGAATTATCATTCAAGTCTATGTTCCAGCTACAGTTACTGAAGCAGAAGAAATTGAAAGGTTTTAGGCTTTTAGGTGTCCAGGAGGAAATTTTTACTATCAAATATAGGAGTAAAGCTGAAGAAGAACATTAGAACAATCAAAATGCCAATTTAAATTACAGTCCTGGAGAATTTAAAGACCATGTAAAGAAGAAATTTCAGCTGACTGTGAACCATGGGAATTGTAGACTGGAAAAAAAAACATTGTCAAGGAAGAATACAAAGATACTGGTCCTGTGGTCAACATAAAAGTGTTAATGTATAAGTGATGAACTTTTAAAATTGTTAAGGAGAGGGCAGAATTAAAGTACTGTAAAAGGAGAGAGAAATAGACTTGGAATCCCAAGAATAACTTTCAGTGATTTGTGCCTAAAGACAAAGAAAACTATTAAAATAATCATTTGAAAGAAATAAAAAGGGACGGCCAAACCAGGAAAGAACACTATACAGTGGTGCCTCGCTTAACGAGCGCACCGTATAACGATGAAATCGCATAGCGATCTCTTTTTTGAGATCGCTAATGCGATCGCTTACCGATGGCCTCTGGCCAAAACTCGCATTGCGAAGATCAGTAAGCGTTTCGCTTACCGATCTTCGCAGTGCGACGCCAGGAAATCAGCTGTTCGGCGGCTCCAAAATGGCCACCGGACGACCCAAAATGGCCATCGCAACCATTTTCACACCCTGCCCTCGCTTACCGAGGGCGTGAAAATGGCAGCGCTATGAGGAAACTTCGCTTAACGGTGAGTATAGAAGCCATTGGAATGCATTTTTGCGTCCCGTTTAGCGATGTTTCTTCATAGCGAGGGTTAATCCGGAACAGATTAACCTTGCTATGCGGGGCACCACTTTCAGTATATCACAGAAGTGAGTATACCCCCCTCATGTTTCATAAATATTTTGGTACAGTGCAGTGGTGCCTCGCTTTACGATTGCCCTGCATTACGATGATTTTTTGTGATCGCAATTGCGATCGCAAAACGATGGTCTGAATGGCGTTTTTTCGCTTTGCAATGATTGGTTCCCTGCTTCGGGAACTGATTCTTCACAGAACGACGATTTTCCTCCAGCTGATTGGTGGTTAAATAAAATGGCTCCCCACTGTTTTCTGGGACGGATTCCTTGCTGCACAGGCTCCGAAAATGGCTGCCCCATGGAGGATCTTCACTGGACAGTGAGTTTCCAGCCCATTGGAACACATTGAAGGGGTTTCAATGCGTTTCAATGGGCTTTTTATTTTCGCATTACAATGTTTTCATTCTACAGCGATTTCGCGGAATGCGAGGCACCACTGTATATCTTTTCATGTGAGAACACTGAAGAAATGACACTTGGCTACAATGTAAAGCAGTGAGTACAGTATACAGGTTGTATAACAGTGTAAATGTGCTGTCCCCTGAAAATAACACAACACACAGCCATTAATGTCTAAGCGCTGACAACAAAAGTGTGTACACCCCTAAGTGGCAATGTCCAAATTGGGCCCAAGTAGCCGTTTTCCCTTCCTGGTGCCATGAGACCCGTTAGTGTCACAAGTCTCAGGTGTGAAGGGGGAGCAGGTGTTCTCGCTATCACTCTCTCAGACTGGTCACTGGAAGTTCCACTTGGCATCTCAGGGTAATGAGGTATCTGAGGATCTGAAAAAATGAATTGTTGCTCTACATCAAGATGGCCTAGGCTATAGGAAGATTGCCGAAACTCTGAAACTGAGCTGCAGCACGGTGGCCAAGACCATACAGCAGTTTTACAGGATAGGTTCCATTCAGAAAAAGCCTCGCCATGGTCGACCAAAGAGGTTATGTGTCCGTGCTCAGCATCAGATCCAGAGGTTGGCTTTGAGAGGTTGAAGGGGTGGGGGTCAGCCTGTCAGTGTTCAGACCATACACTGCACATTGCATCGAATTGGTCTCCAGGGCTGTCATCCCAGAAGAAAGCCTCTTCTAAAGATGATGCACAAGAAAGCCCTCATATGGTTTGCTGCAGACAAGCAGACTAAGGACATGGATTTCTGGAACCATGTCCTGTGGTCCGATCAGACCAAGATAAACTTCTTTGGTTCAGATGGTGTCAAGCGTGTGTGGTGGCAACCAGGTGAGGAGTACAAAGACAAGTGTGTCGTACCTACAGTCAAACATGGTGATGGGAGTGTCATGATCTTACGCTGCATGAGTGCTGCTGGCACTGGGGAGCTACAGTTCATTGAGGGAACCATGAATGCCTACATGTACTGTGAGATACTGAAGCAGAGCATGATCCCCTCCCTTCAGAGACTGGACCACAGGGCAGTATTTGAACATGATTACGACACCAAACACACCTCCAGAATGGCCACTGCCTTGATAAAGAAGCTGAGGATAAAGGTGATGGACTAGCCAAGCATGTCTCCAGACCTAAACCCTATTGAGCATCTGTGGGGCATCCTGAAACAGAAGGTGGAAGTGCTCAAGGTCTCTAACATCCACCAGCTCTGTGATGGCATCATGGAGGAGTGGAAGAGGACTCCAGTGGCAACCTGTGAAACTCTGGTGAACTCTATGCCCAAGAGGGTTAAGTCAGTGCTGGAAAATAATGGTAGCCACACAAAATATTGACACTTTGTGCCCAGTTTGGACATTGTCACTTAGGCGTGTACTCACTTTTGTTGCCAGTAGTTTAGACATTAATGGCTGTGCGCTGCGTTGTTTTGAGAGGGCAGCACATTTGCAGTTATACAAGCTGTATACTCACTGCTTTACATTGTAGCCAAGTGTCATTTCTTCAGTGTTGTCACATGAAAAGATATACTAAAATATTTATGAAATGTGAGGGTGTATCACTTCTGTGATACAGTGTATTTTCTGTCAGTTCCAAGAAATTTAAATCTCAGTCAGGGAACATTTTATCTGATCAAGGTAACATAAAGAGAATAAATAAGCAATATACTGAAGAAAAGGCCAGAAGTAAGGCACCTATAGTTTGTTGAACAAACAGTGATAATTGTGTTCCATATTCCTTAGTCCACTAAAGCTTCAGCGTTTCCTGTGGATGGGGAATGTCCTCAAAGTAGCTATAATAAATCTGTTACCTCCTGCTATATAAATCTGCTAGTCTTTAAAATGCCAGAGGACTCTTCATTGGTTTGTTGCGGAGAGGACAGTAGTACTAAAACAAGATCGAGACTTCAGTGTAGGCATAAGATAGCTCTCCATTGGGGCAGGAGTTAATGCAGTAGGAATGAAGATGTCTACATCTGTCTGCCTCTGTACAGGTACTTGTGGTACAGAATATGGCCCCCAGGGAACAGATAACTATGGACACACAACTATATGGTTTCAGGATTGCATATGCAATCTTCCCAATTGCATATGCATTAGAACAGGCCTGAAGACGCAGTTTATATTAAAGGTAATTCATCCCAGGCAGAATGATTAATAGAAAAGAAGCACAGAATGGCCTTAAGCAATAAGATATGTAAACATAAACATTCTTTTCCAGGAAAGGAAACATACTTGTTAGACAAGCTCCCGTGTGTGCAAATAATAAAACAATGGGATTATAATTGGATATAAATCTACATGTTTGAATCAGCCAGGAACAAACATATGGTGAGTAAACTGAAAGTATGCCAAAGAGTCTTTTCACAGTTCTGAATGCATGACTCCTATAATACTCAGTTATTAAAAGTCTTTTGCAATAGCTCATGCTATATTAAATGTACAACATGTGCATCCAATACAGAAAGAGAATACCATTCTATGCAAGCTCTTGGAGCCAACTGGCCTAGGAGTGACATCCTCCATCATCACGGGAAGATGAAGTTTGGAACTGAGTCTATAGTAATTTTGGATAGTAAAGATTGTTTAGATAACAATGGTTTAAATACTTCTAGCTGCATTAATATGAATAATGCAGTTCAGTTGCTACTGAATTGTGGTTGTGACTAGTTAGAGAAACTCCAGGTTAGAATACTAATTCAGGGGGGAAACAACATGTTCCACAGCAGTTGTGTTTGATGTCAGCCCCTCAACTCCTTTTCCATTGCAGAGCATCCTCACAAGGCTGTGCTTTGCAGCAGCTAAGGATTAGGAGGAAGGGCTGAATCCTTTACTCGCCAGCCATTTTTCTCATGATAGCACTACCAATATAAGCACTCAACTGCTCTCACCCACATTGCCTCCAAGTAGGGCAAGGCTTGCCTTCCCATTTCGGGGGCAGGGAGGTCAACTGCTTTAGTCAATGTGCTACTTATGGCTTTCATGTACAGATTCATATTTGAGGTAAAACACAAGCAGTGGGAAGGAAGAGCAACTGAGTGAAGAGGGCTCTATAGGGAAAAAAAAGACTGTCAGGAGGGTTAAGCACTTTCTATTCTCATTAAATATATATCATAAATCAAAGTTGGGCAATACTTTTATTTGGCCGACCATAGTAGCCCAAGAGAGTTTGCAAGCTTTCCAGACCTCAGGAACATTTTCTCAGCCTACGCAGTTCCTGGAGGTGGAGGAAGAAACAAAAGTTTAAAAATTCATCCAGATGTTGTGGCAATGAGATCTGTAATTTAGCTTATATAGAATCTCAAGATGGTGATTCTAGAGAGAATGAAATAAGCCCTATTCAGCCATTTCATGCTGAGGAGAATACTTAATAATAATAATGTGCCATCAAGTTGATTCCAACCCATGGCAACTTTTTCCAGGTTTTTCTATGCATACTGTATTTAGAAGTGGTTTACCATTCCTTTCTTTGAGGTGAAGCCCTGGGACTGTGCAGCTTGCCCAATGGGGCCACAAAGGCTGACTTGTCTCTGGGGCTCACAATGAGGAATTAAACTCCCAGTCTCTGGCTTCACGGCTGGGTACTTAACTCACTGAGCTCACACCTAGCTTTTCCAGAGTCTTGCCATGCAGAGAGTTCTCTTTCTTCAGACTCAGTATGGTCCAATGATGGGAGTGATGATGAAGAGGTTAAACCTAAAGCACCTCCCCTTGGTGCTTGAGTATTCACCACAGTTTCAAACAACTGAAGAGGGCTATAGTTAAACGTAGATCTAGCAAAGCATTTTGGAACAAAGATGCAACAGACCGATCCCCATTTCTGAATAAGTACAAATCCTTTTCAGAAGACCAGGGTTAGTCTCCAGTTGGACATTAAACACAGGGGTGTCCTTGAGCCAGTCACCCACTTTCCACCTAAACCACAGGGGCTTAATGGACAAAGTGGACAGGAGGAAACGTGTACCTTTGCACTCATTGCAGGAACAGTGGTATATAAGTGTAATATTAAATAACCAGCTCATGAATCCCTGCAGGTTAACATTTTATTTTATTTTGTAAGTTGGAGAATCTGCTATTCAGTTCTGTTTTATTGTGTATGTAACCACTCTGCAGTGAAGGGCTGGATGATAGTGGCCTCATTTTCATACAATGCAGAAAAGACTCAGGATTTCTTATTTAATATGTATTTATTGTTGTTGTTGTTGTTGTTATGGGCTCCCAAATCAGAACAGACCTATAACAACCCCAATACATTTTTCAAGGTAAATGAGGTATTTAAGGAGTGGTTTTACCCGTTCCACACTCCCAGTGAGCTTCTATGGCTGAGTGGGGATTCAAACCCAGGCCCTCTGTGTCTCAGTCCATTACTCTACCCACTACATCAATGATTAATGTTGACTTACCATTTAGCATTTGATTTAATGGATCTAGTCTTAGGTGAAACTAGAAATGGAATTCTGGCCTATAAACGCTACTTTGGAATTTGTGATCTGTGTGGATGCTTACAAAGTAAGCAAACACTGTTGTACAATTGTGTCTGTAATAAAAAACGCAGAAGCAATATTCAATGCTTCCAACATAAGGAGAAATGGATATTTCATGCTTTAGTATTTTATTTAGAACTGGCTTCAACTGCAAGAAAGAATCCATTAAAACATTGGGGAAACTTGTATCAAGTGAGCTTTGCTGCAGAAACAGAAGCAAAAACTGAATGATCAAGATCCAAGTTAGCAATGAAATGGAACTGTTAAAAAAGTTGGGTTTACACGGTAAAATGTGGACAAACTGGTAATGCAAAGACAAATTATAAGAAACATAATGAAGCTGCCTGATTCTCACAACTAATTGATTCACTGAGTCCAGGATCATCTCCCGCGATGAATCACCCCATCTGTATGGATCGTTTGGAAGCAGGGTGGTAGCCCTTAATATATTCTTTCTGTTGGTCCTGTTGCAATTAAAAATACATACACAAACATAGGTGAGTTGTTGTCTTAAAGCAGGAGTGTGGTTTGTGTGCCTACCCTGAAATTCTGGGATGAGGTGCAGTCTGCTTTGACCATAAGCTGCCCTTGTACAAACTATATGTTTTAATAATATTTTTGCACACCAGCATAAATAGTGGAAATTAGTGCTATAGTGTGAAAAACGTCAGCTCTTAGCTGAGATAATGGAAGGAAAAATGGAAGGCAGGAAAACAGGAAAGACTGAATATAAGATGGTTTGATTCAATAAGGAAGACGTGACTGAGTGTACAGAATCTGAGCTGAGCCTTTAGGACAGTGGTGTCGAACTGTGGCCCTCCAGATGTTCTTGGCCTTCAATTCCCAGAAATCCTGGCCAGCAGAGGTGGTGGTGAAGGCTTCTGGAAGTTGTAGTCCAAGAACATCTGGAGGGCCACAGTTCGACACCACTGCTTTAGGAGGTCATTGATTCAGAAAGTCACCATGATAGCTGGACATATCAATCACAAACCAAGAAAAGCCCTTTGGCTTGGCTAATTTAAAGAGAAAAAATTAATGTGGCCTCAGTGCAATTTGTTATGAAATCACAACCGGCAGGTCAGCATCTTTTAAATCTAGTGATTATCATCTGTAATATTGCTTTTCTGTAGATCAACTGAATGGGTTCTTAGGTCACCAATGGCTTGTAGACAAGTTTGAGAACCTCTGGTCTACTCTATTGGTGATCACTCACCAGAACACCCTTGGACAAAGGTCTTTGTCATCTGACAGCTGAGACCCTTGAAGTGGAAATGGTAGGAACTAAACCTAGAATCTGTGTGCAATGCATGAGCTCTCAACTGAGGGCCATGCTACATGTAAATATGTTTACCTGTCCTTCAACAGGGATTTCAACTTTTATAGAAAGAATGGGCAACTGTGGTATTCCAGCTGTTAGCAACCCTCATCATAGGCTACGCTGGCTTGGGGCCAGTGGAAACTGTAGTCCAGCTACAGCTTGGGAAAACAATCTTGAATTATAGTTCTCTTTATTCCTAAACCAACATGACCTGTGGGATATTCTGAGAAATGTAGTCCAAAAAAGTAACATTTCTGTCCTTGTAGTCCAATGACATCTTAGCTGCCCACTCATGTTTTCTAGTCACTTTAGGAGGGGGTGATTGATGGCTAAGAAGAAGCTACACTGTATGCCCTTAAGTCTACCTACTATCCATCACCTTTAAGTCATCTCTGAAAGAAAGAAAGAAAGAAAGAAAGAAAGAAAGAAAGAAAGGTTTGCCAATACTGATTAAGAAACAGAGCCTCAGCTTCTGTAATTAAAGTTTTTACTTATTATGCTTTGATTAGCTTGCTAACCACACCTTCATTTACTTAGCTAAAGCATGAGATAATTTCAGGAACGTAGCAATCCAATATTACATCCAAGACTTAGTGGTCTTTTGGGGGTTGCCATTTAGAAATTAATAGGTAATTGTTTTTTCTTCTTTCTCTCAGGCTTTGATTGAATTCTTTGTTTTGTAACTTCCTTTGTGCACCTTGAAAGAAAGAAAGAAAGAAAGAAAGAAAGAAAGAAAGAAAGAAAGAAAGAAAGAAAGAAAGAAAGAAAGAAAGAAAGAAAGAAAGAAAGAAAGAAAGCTTTGTTAACACTGATAGAAAAGAAGAAATACTTCAAGCATGTGCAGTTTTGCATTTTAAACTCAATTAAATCATAGCACCATTATGACTCCTGGAATCTAATGGAGACTGCTTATGTTGAACTGATGTTAAATACATTGGCCTGGGACTAAATGTTATTTTATTGCGGCAAAAGATAATATGTTTTAAAAATGAAATATTTGAAATGAACATAAATAATCCTATGCTTGCCTGTTGGCTCTGATTGTAAAATCCTTTTAAAAAGAAAAGAAAAGAAGGAAAGCAAAGACAGGACTGTGAATTCTAGCAGTCTCAGTGACCACCGTGATTCTGCTGCAGGTGTTCATCTGATTTTAAACAGCACCAACAATGTCCTGAGCCTGTTTTGGGGATAGGCTTCAGGGCTTTGCACAGCTTCTGTAAAGCTCAGACCCGAAGCAGATTCACTGTCCCATGAATTCAGAGTCAGCCTCCTTTGCTGCTCAGTGGGCTGCAGTATGGCTGTGCCGCCCCTTCATGCTGAAGCTGGGCTGGACTGGCACCACCCCTCTCACTTGATGCCACCCGGGCCATCATTTTCCCCACCCTTACACTACAAGGCCATCAGCTTTTGGTGTGAATATTTTGCAGGCAGTTCTATGGATTTCTGCTTTACTCCAAGGGTTGGTGATCTGGGATGCTGGAGACCATTTCTAGATTTGCCAGCTACCCAAGGGCCACACTCTTTAATTTCCATATTTAATTATGTTAATTTTAATAAAATCAGTGCAGTAACTATATAATGTAAAGGCTGTTTTTCTTCATTAGAAAATAGTTTGCTTTCAGAAGCATGCTTTCTTTTAACTTGAAAAGGCTCTACATGCCTTTTCGTGGAAGGGGAAAAAATGAAAAATTTTGGGGCAGAGGTATTGGCATGCCCCCAAACCACAGTGAATTTCCCCCTCTCCCTAAGGGCACATGGGGACTTTCTGAGCAACCTTTTTAAAGCATTTTTTAGGGTGGGAGTATTGCATTCATCCCCCTGGAGGTTGCAAGCAGCCTTCAGACCACATTTTTCACTCATCCTTGCATCACTTCAACAAAAAACAGTCCAAATAAAACATCCTCCTTGGCTTACTAAAAGCAGCTCATTTTGGAAATCCTGGGGGATGAAAATATCACAACAGTGGTAGAGGACACACTGGAAGGTTCTTTGTCTGGGTTTTTTTCCACCATAAAATTGCCTTCTTGGGGGTGCACTGAAGAAGGCTCCTAGATGATACAGTACGTCTGTTTTGCAAATGAAGCATATGTTTACCTTCCAACAGAGGTTTCTCTGTTTTTAACCCATTTGCCATATAACAACTTCATCTCAGCAAATTACAGTTTGATCGGCCAGCTGAAGTGTTAGTAATGTGTGGTGAACTAATTTGCAACAACTGGGGTATGTGAGAGAAAAACCCCTGCTAATAGAAACAGACGTCTTCTCCCTTTTAAGAATAGTTTGCTTCTAACAATGTGGTAATTGTGTCATTTCTTTTTTAAAAAATTTTAAACTTGGTTTTTACTCCACCCAGCTACTCGCATGCCACTACTCTGGGCAGTTTGCACTGAAGAAAAAAAATATTTAAATATCAACTCCCTACTGGACAAGTAGCCCTACAATGGGACGTGTGGTGAGGGATATATTTTGGGTATCTTGCACAAACATTTAAGAAATCTGAATCTGCAGGAGTAGGTACTAGTGCTGCTATAGCTTCTTTTTCAGCAGGACAAGCTGAGTACTATGTATTTCACTCTTCACTCCTTCTTACCCCTGTTGCTCTGGCACACAGCCAGATCAAAATGAAATGAACTGTGTAATTGAATAGATATGATTCCTTCTTCCCCAGCGTGTACAGATTTTCCACCCCATCAGTGGTCTAAAGACCATCTGATGTTTAACAAGTAAAGAACACACTAGATTCAGGTAACATTAGAATGATTTTCTTATCCTTTTGACTGTCGTCTGTGCTGACTGACTGTTGGTAAGCACTTAATAAAGAGAGCATCCAGTTACCAGCCATTGCTCTTTCCATTTTACTCCTAATCCTTATTATAGATAGCTCTTAATTAAAACTAAATGCATGGTTGGAAAACCAGGATTCAGATAGTCCTCCACATTTGAGAAATTAGACTTCAAAGGGATCCCAGCTTAAATCCTGAAAGTCAACTACAAAACAAAACAAGCTAATTTGCACATTATGTGAAATGAGAAAACTGTTGTGCACTCAGATGCTATCAGCAGTTCAGGATCTGCATCTTCTACTGATAGATTATTTCTAACATCTATTTCTGCCTCAGCTGTCATATGTTTCTTTCTCAATCACTGTATATTTTCCTCCTATTTATGGTATATCTAAAAGATTTTAAAGCTGTAATACACCTTTCTTTTTAAAGTTTATTTTGTATTTTGAAAATAAGCTGAAACAGATTTATCTGTTAATGCCATCAAATTTCTATAAATTTAAATGGGTTTAAATCCATAAATTTCTGAAATAGTTTTAGATTAGATTTAGGTTAGGTAAATTTAAAACAAATTAGAAGATGTAATATAAACAGAGACTCTGTAGGTGTGATCTAGCTACAGTGAAGCAGTTCAAAATCCCATCGTTTCCCTTGAAAGTTACATGTGCAGACAAAACTAGTGGGGCTTTATAAGTACTCACCTGCATATTGTGGCGTGCAATGGAAAATTTGGTGAGTGTAAAATAAACATGCAAGTGTGCTCTTGTCACCACAGTCAATATATTAATACTAATTGCCAGTCTTTGAATGATCACACTTTCATAGTCAGCCGCCCCCACCCCCCACCCCCCACCCCCACAGAGAGGCAGAGAGCCAAGGAGGGAGAAGAGGAATCTCATCAGGACTGAGCATGCTCAGTGCCAGTGGAAAACTGATTTACAAGGACTTATAGAACAGTTTTAGCTCACAGGACTGTCATGGAATCAGTCAACTATTTGGGATGGGAAGAGCAGAGGTATATGCCCTTGAGTCAGAGCTTGGAACGGTTACTTTTTTGGACTACAATTCACAGAATTCCCCAGTCATCATTACCATGTGCCACGCTGGCTGAGATCTGTTGTCCAAACCAGTACGAAGAGTTCCATGTAAGTCTGGGTCTTGTAATTTGTTTTCCCAGCTTTCACCCTTTTCGGCAGCTGACTGGTGTTCTGGAAGAGGCTTCTACTGCCATGTCCCCATGCCCGCCCGTCCTGCTTGAAAAACACAAACCCAGCAGGACATTGTGATTCTCATTTGGTGGTCTGGGAGGTCCCACCCACTTTTATGACTGAGTGACAAATGTGCCAATGTCTGCAGAAGCGTGTAGGGATAATGCGGGCAAGCAACCACTTTAAGTCATAGACGGGTGAATGGAAGACTTGTATTTCTGTGTTACCTTGGGTTTTCCTACAGCTGACAACACACTGCTGTTGCTGTTCTCTTGCTTTTCCTCTTGTGAGCCGCTTCTGCTCCAGTAACTAAACCTGAACTCCTTACCTGTCTTCCCCCACTCCTCACCCCAGCCACTGAACTTTATCTCACCCATGACCTCAGCAGCTTGTAAAAGATCCATTAGTCTGACATGTCTGGGTTTTGTGACTTGGCCTGGTGTAGCATTCATCTCAAATTATGAAAGACAACACATAAAATTGTGTCCCTCACAAGCTCTTTGTGCTCAAGGTTCACATAAACTTGAAAAAGCTAACCAGAAAGGCAGTAGATGGTGACTAACACAGAGAGGCTGCAGAGTCCATGAAGGACCATCTTGCTTAGCATGAGAATTAAAACACACACATAACAACACACACCAAAATACAAATAAAAACAGCAAAACAAAAACATCAGAGCCAATGAGCTGGTGAAGAAGGATTTATTTCTGCTAAGTCACACAAAGTGAGTTTGGAAACTAGAAAGGAAAGCAGATTTGTCACTGTAACATAGTGCAATAATAAAAAAATTGGAAATGTTCCTTTTTTTCAGCCACAACTTCCACATTCCCACCATCAGCGTAGCCACTTGTTATGCTGCTTGGGGGTTTTATGGGAATTGTTATCCAAAAAGCAACATATCTGAGTTATGTTGTAAGTAAAATGTTTAATATTCAAAATGTACACAAAAAATAGCAAAAAAGCATAATGTCACAAAAAAACTCTAACAACTGAAATTTTGAAAAGAATGAAAAAACCGTAATAAATATAATGACTGAAATAAGATTTCTCAGTTTAGAAGTACAATGGTGTATCAAATGACCAGGCTCTTGACTATTAACTGGTATTTTGACAGTACAGTAATTGGGAATAACAAATATCACCACATGTAAGGTATCACACATTGTTAAAAGTTCAGTATCATTGCATGTCATCTGTGTAATACTGTCCAATATGAAATGTCAAATATTAGATATCAAGCACTGGGTGTTTATTGATATGAAGGAATTTTAAATAGGGAGGCTTTGTCAGAGGTGAAAAATTAGATTTTTTTCAGCAGAATATGTAACTAGGAGGCAGTGTATTTGGAGCAGAGTTTGCATTGGCATCCACCCTTCATAATAGGAATTTTCAGAGACCTTTTCCCACCAGGTTTTCCAACTTCGTATCCAGAGGGAGACTTCATGATGAAGTTAGTTCCTTACCCCATCCAGAGTTCTAAAGCAATTGCTTTATATGAAGAGAGTATATGTTACCTCTCCAATACCCATCCCTAATTAATTAGGGAAAATTAATTGATAGGATCTTCTCCTCCATTATGAGCCAGCTTGGGCGTTAAGATAATCAGGAGAGGCCTTTCTCTCAGTCCTGCCATCTTCATAGGTTCATTTGATGGGAACATGGAAGAGGCCCTACTTTGGAACTCCCTCCCACAGAAAACTGGGTCCAGTTTTGTTGCCCTTCCACAAGCAGGCAAAGACCTTTGTCTTCAGGCAAGCCTTCCCTCAGTAACCAGCTACAGTACTTGTGTGTGATTTTTAGAGGGATTGTTACTGTGTTTTCCATTTTTGGGTTTTCCATTTCTCAGAGTGACATTCTCAGAGTGAAGATAATTCAAAGTACTTAGCTCCTCACAGTCTGGAAAATTTGATTTCTGGACTATAATCCCCAGAATCCTCCAGCCAGAGTGGTTGCTGGAGATTCTGGGAGTTGTAGTCCAGAATGACTTTTTTGAGCAATTATTTCCTATCCCATTTGATTTTTCAGTTTATTTTCAAGTCCAAACAATTACACAGCACAAGGTGTGATTTTTGTTTTGTTTTGTTTTTTGTTTTTTTATCCCAGATCCGAACACCTGCTCTTACATTTGGTACAATAAGGCAACTGCCTGGGATGTAATAGGCCTTCCATTCCTTTAATGAATTCCCGTTAGTGTGCTAGAGGGAGGGAGGGTGGTCAGCATATCTTGCCAAGGAAAAGGAGGAAAAAATGAATAAGTTCCTTCTGGCATGCAAAATTGAGACATAATCACTACTCTCCATAACTAGCTGTTATTTCAGGATGGGTGCGAGCCAGAGGAATAGAGGCTTTGGCTAAAGAACAGACTGCCCCCCCTTTCCTGTCTCACCCTTGGGAGGGGAGTGTGTATGAGGGGAAGATTAATCCACTGTCGGTGTGGATTAATGCTGACAGGAGGGCCTGGACCGTGACAAGATAGATGACAGGGTTACACGGCAATGCGTGAGAACCCTGCCCCCTTTGAGCAAGCACTGTTTTCATTGCGTGACTGCCTTCCTTCTCCCTTCCAGCAGGCTTTTACCTTGTGACAGGCTCCCCTTAACTCTTTGCTTCCCATCCAGAAGATAATGGGGGAGGCTGAAGGTTGGAGGGAAGCTGCCGCAAGCATCATGAAGAAGAACAGGGTGGTTCCTTCTGTGTGATTGACCATCATAAAGTCCTTTGGCTGGATAATACGGAGCCTGAGAGTACCACAAACTCTTGACATTTGAGCTGAGGTGAGCTCTCTAGGTGCATAAGAATATGTTTTGAATTTAACGAAATGTTCCTCTGGGATGGGGGAATATGTTGCCCTCCAGACATTGGTGGACTGTGGTCCCTCAATATCAGGATTGCTGGCTAGAGTTGTAGTCCAACAGCATCTGGAGGACCACATGCCCCTTTGCCCCTGAGGTGCCAGCTTATGTTTTAAAAATCCTTCATACAGTAATTACTGTATATCTTAAAACCCATTTCTAGATATTATGACGGAAGGCCAGCTTCTGGATGGGGCTACTCTCTGGACATTCAAATGACCACTCAGATGTTAGGTTCATTGGACAAATCTTCTCAGTTTAAGTTTACCTCACAGGATGGTTGTAAGGGTAAATCGCACTGCTCTATAAAGGGACAAGTAACAGTATACTGCCTGGAGAAGAATTACCTGGAACTTTAGATCCCTTCCAAAACCATGTTGCAAGATGGTTTGCCCTGACATTTTGCTACTTTTTAAAATGCATCTGTACTTGCAATCTGTATAAGATAATTAGACACAATCTCACAGAAGGTACCACATGCCTATAGAATTCATGCAGCCTGAAATACCGTGAACAACCCTGAGCTCAGGGTGGTTTGAGCAGGTTGCAGGCTGGAACTAAAACTGATGGGTAGTGATATCCCACAGAGGGACCTTGAAAAAGTTAGTTTTTGGACTACAAATCCCAGAGTCTGCCAGCCACCATGAGTAGATGTTGGTTTCTGAAAACCGCAGAACCCCTTCCCTCTCCTTTTCCAAGTTCTGAATTATGTATATTAAGTTAAATCCTTATTCCCCTGAAACTTTGGTCTGAATGGGCTACCGAGAGAGAGAGACAGAGACAGAGACAGAGACAGACAGAGAGAGAGAGATCCAATACTAAAAGGCATAAGGAACTTCTGCTTTCTTCATAGCTCCTATTCATTTCAATTAGATTGGACAAGGAAACTCTGGGGATTGTGCTCATACTGTGTACTTCCCATCTGTTGCTTGGATATACTGTATTAAAAATATATTTAAAAACTTTATACATATTCCTCAATTAGTCTCTGCTATAACTGCAGTTGAAATCTGTCATACAATATTTGACAGCTGTTCTTCTTCAATATTCAGTATTCAGTTCCGTTTAATATTTGACTCAGCTTGAGAACTGTGCTGCGTGACTCCTGGTATTTTCTGAACAATTGTTGTTGTTTAGTCGTGACCCCATGGACCAGAGCACACCAGGCCCTCCTGTCTTCCACTGCTTTCCAGGGTTGAGTCAAATTCATGTTGGTAGCTTCCATGACACTGTCCAACCATCTCATCCTCTTCTGTTCCCATCTCCTCTTGCCCTCACACTTTCCCAACATTAGGGTCTTTTCCAAGGAGTCTTCTCTTCTCATGAAGAGCCTCAGCTTCAGGGTCTGTCCTTCCAGTGAGCACTCAGGGTTGATTTCCTTTAGAATGGATAGGTTTGTTCTCTTTGCAGTCCAGGGGACTCTCAAGAGCCTCCTCCAGCACCACAATTCAAAAACATCAATTCTTCAGTGGTCCACCTTCTTTATGGTCCAGCTCTTACTTCCATACATTGCTACTGGAAAAAAACATAGCTTTGACTATGCAGACTTTTATTGGCAAGGTGATGTCTCTGCTTTTTAAGATGCTGTCTAGGTTTGTAATCGCAAGTGTCTTTTAATTTTGCGGCTCCTGTCACCATCTGCAGTGATCATGAAGCCCAAGAAAGTAAAATCTGTCACTGCCACCATATCTTCCTCTTCGATTTGCCAGGAGGTGATGGGACCAGTGGCCATGATCTTAGGGTTTTTTTATGTTGAGCTTCAGACCATTTTTTCGCGCTCTCCTCTTTCACCCTCATTAAGAGGTTCTTTAATTCCTCCTCACTTTCTGCCATCAGAAGGGCTTACCCTGGTAGGCCTGGTCTACTCCCCTGGAAAGCCTGAAGGCGCAGATCGCGGTGGTGGGGGACCTCCGGGAGGTCTACGATGGCGGTGGAGAAGCCCTGGGAGCTTCCCCGCCGCCATCAGAGACCTCCCTGGGGTCCCCCACTGCCGTGATTGGAGGCAGCGTCCACCCAGTGCTGGGAGGCTAGAGCCGGCTGGGCACCCAGCCGCTCGCCCCCAGCAGCGGCGGAGGCAGCGGAGCACCGCCAGGCTTTGGACTGGTAAGGACAGGTTACTTACCTGTAAACATAGTTCTTCAAGTGGATTCTCTATGAATACACACTGGTGGGTTTAACAGCGCCTGCGCTGGTCCTCTCGGAATTTTCTAGAGCTGTTGAGAAAAAGATACAAAGTTTAGGTTGCCCTATACTGCGCACGCTCGTCCCGCCAACCTTCAGTTCCATATGCCCGCACATAGAAAGAGTTGGAACTCATATCACAGTGACGGACATGTGGGGAGGCCGGGCGGGTCGTGTGTATTCATAGAGAATCCACTTGAAGAACTATGTTTACAGGTAAGTAACCTGTCCTTCTTCAACGTGGTTCTCTATGAATCTACACTGGTGGGTGACTACCAAGCTACTTACAGGATGGAGGGCCGTCACTGCAGTAGTGATGTGAGAACAGCCCTTCCGAATCTGGTGTCATTCTTCTCCCGAAGGTCCAGTCTGTAATGCTTAATGAATGTTGAAACACTGGACCAAGTGGCTGCTCTACATATAGAGGGAATATCAACCCCTCGCAGCAGAGCAGTGGAGGTGGCCACAGCTCTTGTGGAATGAGCACGAAGACCTTCAGGGAGAGGTTTGTGTTGCAGCTCGTAGGCCAATGAGATAGTGGAAACTAGCCATCGTGCCAACGTGGATGAAGAGGCAGCAGACCCTTTCTTTTGGCCATAAAAACACAAGAAAAGTCTTTGGGCTTTCCTAAAGTCCTTAGTTCTTGTCACATAAAACGACAAAGCCCTCCGAACGTCCAAACAATGGAGCGTGCGCTCAACATCCGAAGAGGGGTTAGCGAACAGGGTTGGTAATAACAGAGGTTGGTTCACATGAAAATCCGACACAACTTTAGGAAGGAATGAGACATCAGGATAGAGAACCACCTTATCCTTGAAAAACTGTAAGTATGGGGGATCAGCTCGAAGTGCAGCAAGTTCACTGGCTCTACGAGCCGAGGTGATAGCAACAAGAAACAATGTTTTCAGAGACAGAAACTTTAGGTCACAAGTAGCCATAGGTTCAAAGGGGGGCTGCACTAATGAGTGAAGCACAACTGGTAACGACCACTGGGGCAATGGTCTCTTCACAGGGGGCCGCATATTTGACAGGCCCCTGAAAAAAGCCTTCACTGTAGGATGCGAAAACCATCTGGAAGATTGAGAGTCTTGTGGCTGAAAAGTTACTATAGCCGACGTGTAAACTTTCAATGTAGATTTAGATAGGCCCAGGTCAAAGAGATATCGAAGATATAGCAGGAGAGTGGATAATGCAACAGGCGAGGGTTGTAGTCCTCGTTGTGCCGCGAACTTCAAGAAACCTTGCCATTTGTTTTGGTACAAGCGTATGGTCGAAGGTTTTCGAGCCTTATCAAGCACTTCTTTCACCGATGGGATATTCTCCAGCCTGTCAATTGAAGGGATTCGACATCCGGGTGGTATATCGACCCCGAGTCCTGGGTAATCAGGTGAGGAAGAAACGGAAGTCTCCACCTGTCTGTTGCCAGCTGGAGGAGAAGAGAGAACCATGGTTGCCTGGGCCACCAAGGTGCAACCAAGATTGCCTCTGCTTTGGCCTGAAGAATTCTGACTAAGGACCTCTGGATCATGGGAATAGGAGGAAACAGGTACAAGAGGCCTGTGTTCCACGGAACCATGAATGCATCTCCGGATGACCTTTGACCTCGTCCTGCCCGAGATGCGTAGGCCAGACATTTCCTGTTGTCCACTGTTGCAAAAAGGTCGATGGTTGGTGTTCCCCATCTGTCGCACATCATCTGGAATATGTTGTCGTCCATCTCCCATTCGTGATTTTGAGAGGACCGGCGACTTAGTTCGTCTGCAAGCAGGTTGTCTTCGGTCGCAATGTGAATCGCCACAGGGTATATGTGGTTCTGATAACACCATTCCCAGAGATGTATTGCGAGAAACAGGAGAGACTTGGACCTTGTCCCACCCTGTTTGTTCACATAGAACATAGCTGTGGTGTTGTCTGTGACCAACTGGATGGCTCTGCCCTGTACCAAAGGTAGGAAAGACCTCAGAGCCTTGATGATGGCCAGCAGTTCCAGATGGTTTATGTGTAGCTTCTCCTCTTGCGAGGACCACAGCGCATGGATCTGGTGGCCTTCGCAGTGGGCTCCCCAACCTAGGGGGCTGGCGTCGGTTGTCACTTGTGTGGTCAGCTGAATTGGTCGAAAGGGACGTCCCACCAATAAGTGAGGCAGGTAAGTCCACCACTGGAGCTGAGATGCCAGCTCTGGTGTCACTAGTAGTCGTTTGTGTTGGTTGTCGTGGAGCGGGTTGAACAGCGACAACATCCAAACCTGAAGAGAACGCATCTTGAGGCGAGCGTGTGATAGAGTCGACGTTGTGGAAGCCATGAGGCCCAGGAGATGTTGAGCAAGCCTGGCCGTCACCCTTGTGTTGGGTTTGAACCTCCTTATGGCTTTTTGTATTTTGTGAATGCGCTCTGGAGGCATGAACATTCGGGCTTGAAGTGAATTTATTGTCGCTCCGATGTAGTCCACCACCTGCGAAGGATGTAGCTTGGACTTTTCGTAATTTATAGTGAGGCCCAGCGCCTGCAACGTGTGGAGAACGTAATGAGTGTCCTGCAGAGCCTGGTGTTTCGACCCGGAGACAATCAGCCAATTGTCTATGTAAGGGTATACCTGGATCCCTTGAAGACGAAGGTAAGCTGCCACAGGGGCCATACACTTGGTGAAATTCCTCGGCGCTGTGGAGAGGCCGAATGGTAGGGCCACGAACTGATAAACCGTATTGTTGAAGAACAGACGCAGATATTTCCTGTGATTCCTGTGTATGGTAACATGGAAATATGCGTCCTTCAGATCCACCACCACAAACCAGTCTCCTTTTCTGAGCAGATGAATGATGGCTTCTAAGGTCACCATCTTGAACTTGCGTACTCTGAGAAACTTGTTGAGGTGCCTTAAATCCAGGATAGGTCGTAAACCCCCGTCCTTCTTTGGAACCAAGAAGTACCGGGAGTAAAAACCGTTCAGGATGTCCTCGGGTGGAACAGTTTGAATGGCTCCCTTCTGGAGTAGAGTGAAGATCTCCTCCTCTAAAACAGGGTCGTACGATGTAGGGGAAACCTGTCCCAGAGGAGGCGACTGTATAAACTCCAGGCGGTAGCCGGAGTTGACAATGCTGAGGACCCATGTGTCTTGCGTTATGAGCATCCAGTTGTGAAGGTAAGGAGAAAGGCGGGTGGTTTGGGTGGTGGCCTGTAAGGTGGGGAGAAAGTCAAAGGTACTGCTTTTGTTTCTTTCCAGGACCTTTGAAAGAAGGCTTCCTGCTGGAAGGTTGATGTTTGAAAGAAGAAGACGTAGATGCAGTCTGAGGGGGACGTTGAGAAGGTTGACCACCATAAGGCCGGTAAGTACTGGTAGATGGTTGTTGGTAAGTCTGGGGAGCATATCTTGAACGCCACTGAAACTTAGGCGGCTTGGGTGTAGGTTGGACAGAGTAGGATTTTGCAGTTTTCTTACTCTTGTGTAGATTTTCTAAGTTTTCATCGGTACCCTGGTTGAAAAGTCCCGAGGCATCAAAGGGTAAATTCTCCACCCTGGACTTAATGTCTTCAACAATATTGGCAGAGCGGAGCCAAGCATGTCGCCTTAATGTAATGATGGAGGCAAAATTCTTTGAAGTAGCCTCTGCCACATGCCGAGCAGCAAGGCGTTGGTACTTGGAGACAGTCAAGGCCTCTGCATGAGTATTCAAGCAGAGTTGCCTCAGTTCCTCTGGAGCTGCCTCCAGTGCAGGCAGAACTCTGGACCAAAGTTGTTTCTGATAAGCCCCCATGGCTATCAGATAATTGACTGCCCTTAGAGTGAAGGTGGTCATGGAATAGAGGCGGCGTGCCAGGATTTCCAACTTTCGGCCTTCCTTGTTAGTGGGTGTAGGATGGCCTTTAGAAGGAGTCTTGGATGAACTGGACTCCACTATAAGAGAATTCGGCGCAGGATGCATCAGTAGAAAAGAGGTATCTTCGCCATGTATCCGATAGAGGTTCTCAGTCCTCTTGGAAATAGTCGTGGGATTAGCTGGGTGCTCCCAGAATTCCTTTATCAAGTCCAAGAGTTCTGGTATAAGAGAGAGACTGACTGGGTGCGCTCTCTCAGCTTCTATGTCACCGAATATGAGGTTTTCTTCCCTTCGTGGAGAGTGCTCCACAGCAAGTTTAAGGGCTTGAGCCATACGGGCAATCATCTGGGTGTAAGAGGAAAAATCCTCTGTAGGAGATGAAGGCTTTAAATTTGCAGCCTCTGGAGGTAATCTTTCCCCAAGAGTAGGGGTGTCCTGGGAGGCATCGGAGTCGTCATTGTCGACTTCTTCAGATGATTCCTGGAGAGTAGGTTGAGACCCCTCCGTAGGTAAAGGTGGCTGCTGAGATGCCTGAGGTAATGGCTGAGCCAGACCTGTAAGGATAGGAGGCTGTGCAGGATGTGTAGACAGGTCAAGTGCTGCACTCGACGTCGAAGGTTTATTCGTATCGACGCCGGGAGGTCTCGTAGGTAGAGGGCTTCTACGAGAAGAACGAGAGGGAGAAGAAGAATAGGAATATCTAGACCTCTTCCTCCTATGCCTCCTGTCCCTCGACGTCGAAGACGACTCTGTTGAGTAGTCTCTACGACGTCGACGGCGGCGAGATCTCTTGTGGCCGTGGCTTGAATCCGAGTCAGAATAAGAAGAATCTCGTCGACGCCTATGCCCGCGTCTGTGTTTGCGTCGGTGTCGACGTTTTTTGGCGGGAGGCTCGTCGTCCGCCGAGTCTGGAGATGGGCGCCGCGGGGCTGGCTCCCCATGCGGTGCTACAGGTCGGCCTCGAGGAGGAGGAGGGGACCTGGAAGGCGCCGATCCCGACGTCAAAGACGGGGATCGCGTTGCCCGCCCAGTAAGAATTGGGCTCGATGGAACATTAGCTGAGTCAGCAATGACTCGGTCAAGCTGACTAGCCGTGGGCGACCGCCCACTATCCACCAAGGGTTCCTGTCGAGGTGGAATAGAGGCACCGGCATCGGAGACCGAGTCTCGGTCCCGAGAGGAGTCTTCCAACAATGGAGATGGTAAGGAGGCGGAGATCGGTGGCACGATCAGGGTGATCTCTGTAGCCTTCTTTTTAGGCTTCTGAGAAACCGCCTTTTCCTTCGGTGCCTTTTCCTTCGGTGCCGGTGCTGAAGTCGATGGGGCAGAGCCGTTAGAGGAAGCCTTCTTACCGATGGCTTGCTTCTTGGTCTTGCCCTTCGACGATTTTTTGGAGGATTCTTTAGTTGGCTGAGGTGAAGACACAACAGCCACCGCCGACCGCACTGTAGAAGTAGATTGGACAGACTCCATGTCGGATGGCTGGGATGCCGACAAGGTCTGGTTCCACAGATGAAATTTCAAACGTTGTTGACGAGATTTGAGGGTTGCCTTCGTGAATTCTTTGCAATGTTTACAAGTTGCTGAAGAATGGGTCTCTCCAAGACAGAAAAGGCATAAAGAATGGTGGTCCTGGAAAGGTAGTTTCCCTGAGCACGAAGAGCAACGACGAAAAGGTCCCTTTTTGGCTGACATAAGCCGACGGGGAGTGAAAACAGGCAGGGAAAGTTGTTGATTGAAGCTTTCCCACAGGCGCGTGGCGCCTCAGCGGGCGGTAAATAGGCCGCAATTAAGGGATTAAAGACCTTGTTAAGAGGGCCAAAGGCAATAGAACGGTCAGGCAGTCCACGGTCAGGGCAACGGAGATCAGATAAGCGAAAAACGAAGCCAAAGTCAGTCCGAAAAATCAGTTTGAAGAGGTAAAAGCGCTCTAATATTCCAAGAGGTTCCAACTCCGGTGCGCGGAAAAATGGAACTGAAGGTTGGCGGGACGAGCGTGCGCAGTATAGGGCAACCTAAACTTTGTATCTTTTTCTCAACAGCTCTAGAAAATTCCGAGAGGACCAGCGCAGGCGCTGTTAAACCCACCAGTGTGGATTCATAGAGAACCACGTTGAAGAAGTCCTTTTTAAAAAACTTTTCTGTGTGGATTTTGGAAGGTGGGTTTGGATTGGGGGGTTATGTTTCTGTGGGTTTTGTGTGGTTTTTTTCAGTCGCAGCGTGAGACTTGCTCTTTTTATTTTGGTATTTTTTTGAAATTCTGGAACTGATTAATTCCGTTCCCATGCATTTCAATGGGAAATGGTACTTCGACTTATGAACCTTTCGACATGTGAATGTCCTTCCAAAACGGATTAAGTTCGTAAGTCGAGGATTGACTGTATACCTGACTAGTCCAGTGGTATTTCCTACTTTCTTCAGTTTAAGCTTGAATTTTGCTATAAGAAGCTAATGATCAGAGCCACAAACAGCTCCAGGTCTTGTTTTTGCTGACTGTATAGAATTTCTCCATCTCTAGCTGCAGAGAACATAATCAATCTGATTTTGGTGTTGCCCATTTGGTGATGTCCATGTGCCTCTTGTGTTGTTGGAAAAGTGTTTGTGATGACCAGCTTGTTCTCTTGACAAAACTCTATTAGCCTTTGCCCTGCTTCATTTGAACTCAAAGGCCAAACATACCTGTTGTTCCTTTTATCTCTCGACTCCCTGTATTAGCATTCCAATCCCCTATAATAAGAACATCTTTCTTGGTTGTCAGTTCTAGAAGGTGTTGTAAGTCTTCATAGAGTTGGTCAGTTTCAGCCTCTTCAGCATTGGTGGTTGGTGCATACACTTGGATTACTGTGATGTTGAAAGGTCTGTCCTGGATTCGTATTAAAATCATTCTATCATTTTTGAGACTGTATCCCAGTACAGCTTCTCCCACTCTTTTGTTTAATATGAGGGCTACTCCATTTCTTCTATGGGATTCTTGACCACAGTAGTAGATATGATAATTGTCTGAATTGAATTCACCCATTCCCATCCATTTTAGTTCACTGATGCCCAGGATGTCAATGTTTATTCTTGCCATCTCCCATTTGACCACATCCAGCTTACCAAGGTTCATAGATCTTATATTCCAGGTTCCTATGCAGTATTTTTCTTTGCAGCATTGGACTTTCCTTTCACTTTCAGGCAGCTGAGCATCCTTTCGACTTTGGCCCAACCACTTCATTAGCTCCGGAGCTACTTGTACTTCTCCTCTGCTCTTCCTCGGTAGCATGTTGGATGCCTTCCAACCTGAGGGACTCATCTTCCATATTTTAATGCAACATTTTAAATACTCATTATATAACATATAATTTTTAGTGTCAATGGGTGGTAATCTTTGGTATTCATGTTAAACACTTGTTAGTTGTGCTAGATTTCAGGCTATCCAAGATAGCCATGGGAGTAATAGAAGGATCCAGTGGGGTGGGGAAATTGGTTGATCTTCCCTTCGGCAGCTGCCTCCACCTCTCAAAAACCGATCAGACTGGACTATCATCCTAAACTAGTTTTTTGCCAGGTCTATGGGGGAGTTGGAGGGAAGGAAGCCCCTTTGTGTTGTCATTGGATTTATGTGATATTGGATTTAGGCCTTCAGTCCCCATCTTTGAAATGTGAAAGGTATCTGTCTGTGTGTTGGAGCTGTGATAATCTTACTTTTACTCTTAATTAGGCAATGAGATCTACAGTATAGTTATTGGACAGGAATCCTTCTTGACCATATGCTGGATTTAATTCAATATTATGGAGCATGCTGCATTATAAATTAAGTGTGCAGTTTTATATAAAAAATTAGAAAGATGTCTTGAGACCAACAGCAGTTTTAAGTCTCTGTGCCCTCTGCAAATTATATGTCCTCAAGTAGCTTCCAACTTACAGCAATCCTAATAGGGTTTTCAATGTGGGATATTCAAGCAATAATTTACTGTTGCCACCCATCCCTCTGTGAGTTTCAATGGCTCAATGGGATTTGACCCCTTATTTTCCAAATCCTAGTCCAACACTCTATCCACTACACAACTGTGGGTCTCCTATGCGTATACCAATACCATACAGTACTTTCTAATCCTCCCGGAAAGGAAGAATAAACCATAGCAGACAATAGAATCACCAGTTCTTGATCCAGTAATTGTGGAGATTATCTTTGCTGCCTCTCAAATGCAGGTCTTTATTATCTTCTATAAATGGCATCAACACAGCAGTCTGTTTTTTTCCCAGGCAGTACAACACAAAATTCCAGACTTTCTGTACTTTGTACCTTCTCTAGTAGACCACACACATTTATTGAACTGGATATGTTGTCTAGCAATCAGGATATTTTAAAGATATGGCTGCATGCTGGCAGTGTAGCATGTGCCTCTACATACATTAGTAACTGCTTGTAACCAAACCAGTGGCAAAATTGAAAGATAAAGGGCATGAATTAGCAATCTATCTTTACACCCATTAAATCCACATATGGAAAAAATTAGCATGTGCTTCTGAAAACTGGGGAGAGAACTAGCCATCTTTGACCACACACAGTGACAAATTCATTCAAGTCTCTCCCCACAAACATGTTACACGATGTGGATTTTCTTTCCAGAAATTAAGAGAACAGATTTCTCAGTAACATAAGGCTACCCGTTTCTTTCTCCAAGTGAGAACCTGGCTCTGTTCCTCTGGCTCTGTGGTTCCTTCACATCTCACATATATTAGGCAGCAGTTAAATTTGTGTACAACATGTTAATTGTATAGTCTATGATGCTGCCAGTTCTGGATATGTACAGCAGATGTGTTAGGCCTCTAAACAGTGGCGACAGGATGTTCGTGACTGGTAACTAAACCACTGTACAGAAATGTTTGGGTCAGTTTAGGCTGCAGAGTGCTTGATCTTCAGCTGTCAAACTATCCTAAGGGGGGTAAAAAGCAAAAACAGAAACTCATGTTCAACACATGCTGTTTCAATTAGTGTTTTAAGAACCCACACAGTCCATAATAGTTCCTAGCATTTATTTAGGTTCACAGCCTACTGGTATATTAGCCAACTTTTTCTATTCAGTAGTTAGCCTTTCAGATAGCTCATGCCTAAACTTCAATTCTGACATTATCTGAGCAACTGTGAACATTCCAGTTGCAAGTTAAAAAGGACTTCTTGCACATTTTGTAACTTTCACCTACAGCCAAGCTGGTTAACTCATTGTCTGAAAAGGAAAAAAAATACCACAGAATAAGACTTTCACCTGAAAGCACAAAAAAACCACAAGTCTCTCTGAAGGCAAGGATAATGTGGTGCCCTGCCACATTTAGTTCCACGGTATAAGTTCATTTTCTTAGATTTCTTTCAAAGACTTTCCGATAGTCTCCAAAACCACAGGAAGGTATACATTTCCCTTATCCTGAATCATGCCATTGGCCCATCCAGACCAGTACTGTCATCTCTGATTGGAAGAGGTTGTCCAGGTTTCAGGCAGGATTCTTTCCTAGCTTTACCTGAAGATACTGTACTTGGCATTTCGTGGTGGTCACCCATCCAAGTACTAATTGGATTCAATCTTGCTTAGCTTCAAAAATCCGACAAGACTTACTGCATTCATAATACTATTCAAATTGAATACCCAGCAATGAAATTATAGACAAACTAGAAACACATAAGAACTGTTTGGATGCTCCAGCATGACACATATTTTAGGATGTCCTTTTAGTTTAGCAAGGGGCGTGGTGGCGCTGCGGGCTAAACCGCAGAAGCCTGTGCTGCAGGGTCAGAAGACCAAGCAGTCATAAGATCAAATCCACGCGACGGAGTGAGCGCCCGTCGCTTGTCCCAGCTGCCGCCAACCTAGCGGTTCGAAAGCAGATAAGTAGATAAATAGGGACCACCTCCTCGGTGGGAAGGTAACAGCGTTCCGTGTCTAAGTCGCACTGGCCATGTGACCATGGAAAATTGTCTTCAGACAAAACGCTGGCTCTATGGCTTGGAAACAGGGATGAGCACCGCCCCCTAGAGTCGAACACGACTGAACAAAAATTGTCAAGGGGAACCTTAACCTTTACCTTTACTTTTAGTTTAGCACATGATCATCATAGAATGTCTTCACTGTTAACTGGGAAACATTAGGCAAAATAGGCCGGCTGACAACAGATTCCTGAACAGTTTTGGTAGATAAAACTACAATTCTATTTCCATTTTACTTGAACTGTATACTTAATATTTGCACACAACTACAGCAAAGCTTAAAACTAAGCCTACACTTATCACTTAACTAATATTGAAAAAGTATTTCTAGTCAACATAATTAATTCAGACAGTAGACGGTGATGTATCTTTGTGTAAATACTTACATGCAGTTAGGAAAAAACACCAGCGAGTTATAGATTCAATTGTTCTCTTAACTCATTGACCAAAATCCTACTCAGAGACATCACAGGTATAAGGGCAATTGCACACCTTGTTTTCTCCTCTGGGCTTTCTATCCATCATGGGGTGGTGTGTGCAACCAGGCATGCAACTGTTTATTTAATAAGTGAGTTCAGAGGAGTGCAACAGCCAGCTGAAAAGGTAAAACTGTTTGTGCAATTGGCCTTATACAGCGGTATAAGGTAATAAGATTCTAGCCACGGTTACAAATGCTGAACTGTTTACTGTTTTACTAAATGGTATTGTTATATATTTATTTGTGATACAGGTGTTGTTACCCAAGTTTCACCCCTAAGGGTGAAACTTGGGTAACAGCACTTGTATCACAAATAGATATATTTGTGATACAGGAACTACAGGATTGCTACAATGCATCACAAACTTTCTAATATTGTATGCTTTTGCATGGTACATTTATCCTGAAAATGGCTGCAGGCTAATAGATGTAAGATTACTGCACCAATGGTGGAAGAATTCTGCCAGCTATATGACTAAGGCATGCATCTCAGTCATTAACACATCAATGTACCATGGCTCTTCGTGGTTGTTTCTATAGATGTACTGTATTTAGTAACCAGAGCAAGAAAATGGGAGGCAATCAGTTAAATGTACCACTGTGGACAGTTGTTTTACCTATTTTAGGTGGACACAGACAACTTGGTACTTATCATTAAAGAAGTGCTATTACTACAGAGAAAAGGTCTGAAATAATACCACTGATTTAAAGTTCTGCTAAATTGCAATAAAGGGGCTTTTATCCTCTGAGTAGCTCATGCCATTCTAGAGGTTTCTCTACCTTTCTTTCACTGCTTACTCTATCTCACTCTTTCCTTGTGAGGTCCTCCTAAATTTTCAATTTACAAGACAACCCAAGGTAAGCCACAAGAAACTCAAAGCTGCACAATAGAATTTGGATTGTGGAGTACAGCACACCCCTGCCTACTCTAAAAACACAAATAGGCAATACATTTATAGACCACTTAAAAATAATCACACAAGTGGTCTATAGAGATATCACCTATTTGTGCATTTAGATTTAATTTTGTTTGGAACACATGACTGCCCTGCCTACTCTAATCTTTCAACGGGATCCATAGTCAGTTTATGCAGTATACTTTCCTTTATACTGATTTGTTTAAGAGATACAAAGACACCAAAACAGCACTCTCCAGAGGTAACAGCAGTCAGTATATAATTAACTTTAATTAAATCAAATCATATGGAAAGTATTTACAGGCAGAAAATACAGTTGTACAACACATGAAAAATTGCTGCCGTGAAATAGATGAAGCTTTTACAGGCTGATCCAAAGAACCTCTCAATTTACAGTTGTATAAAAAGATATAGCAAATGCAACTTCAGCTTCTATTCTTTGTTCTAGAGATGTATAGCCATTAGTTCAAATGAATTTTCAGCTAACTACAACAACAGAAAAATCTGAACCAGAAGCTGCCTCAGGGTTGGGGTAATCCAACAGTGTTGCAACTCTATTTTTAGCAGATTTTGATTCATCTTCTTTCCGTCAGCAATCGTGGAATCAAGGTTTAATGCATCATATTTCATGAATATATAAGCTTTGCCTAAGCTTAGCCTTTACAAAGTCTAAGTGGTTTCTCAGAGTTGTCATCAGACTCAGTTAAACAATGGCTCTAACACAGTAACAGATGTCAAGTGATCTGTGTAAAGCAGTTGTGTTCCAGTTTTGAACAAGATGCAGCAACAGCAACAGAGTAATTTCTCTGAGTGTACCACATTTATAACAGCTTCCTCTGGCAGTCTACAATGGAAGAGTCACCAGAAAGAGAATGATATTGAAAGGACAGTCTCTTTGGGTTTGTCCCAAGATGTAAATGTTCTTCAGTCTTTGGCATCTCCTATTCCATCTGCATTGATTGCAAACATAGCTTCTGCTTCTGGGAGGCAAGGTGAATCATAGATTTTGCATATCCTAGTTTCTCCTCGACCTTTTCTCAAGTACAGCCTGACAAGAACAAGTGAGTACATGTATTCAAATTAGGACAATGGATCTATTAAATTTTAAAAGATCTGTTGTGGCCTGATATCAAACCAATTGCTGATGGATTAATCTCCCAGTTACCCAAATACGATAAATTACAAAGAATAAATGCATAAATGAGGGGAAATCTTACAGCAGACTTGGAAGGCTGCTCCACTGGCCTCCTCTTTCTCAGATGGTCCATAACCAGGTCCAATATACCCTCTAATTTTCAGGCCTGCTGGGCAGGGCTCCACTTCACGTGTGTGCAGCTTTGCCCCCTGCGTGCTGGGTTCCATTGCAACCAGAACCTAATATGATTATTGCACGGAGGGAGGTGGAGTCATGCACGCATGCATCCTGCTTAGTGAGAGCCTTGACCAGATTCCACTGATAGATTGCAGAGACTCAGTTTTCCCTAATTCAGTTCCCACACCACTACCACCACCATTTGGCAGCACCAACACCTGCTTATAGAGGAGCAGACAGGAGCTGGAATGTCCCAGACACATTTTCAATTGCTGTAAAAATATAACTATGGACATGGTTTTTAAAAAGAAAAAAACTATTGTGAACACTTGTATGCAGCCAAGTGAGGGAATACTGTATTGGATGGGGAAACCGCTGGTCAGTGAAAGAGCTTGTGCCACTCAGCCCACATCAGTTCCCCCAACACCATTCTGGAGAGGTTGGAAGGCTATTGCTTTTCCACTCCTTCCTGTCAATTTAAACACAGGGAGAGTAGGCTATGAAGATTCTTGCTTGCCCATGTCAAGTGCTAGCCCTTTTGCCATGGAAGGAAGGGCAAGCCATTTGTGTAGCACCTGGTCTCTAGGACCAAGCCCAAATGGAACTTGGGCAGGGGGGGAAGGCTTCCCGGCACATGGGGCAGCCTGCACGGCTCCTCTTGCTATATTGTACGTACATGCTGTACAACCATCTACAACAAACCTTCTAAGGAACTGGTCACTTTTTGTTGCAATTATTCAAAGAATGTAACTTCATGGGCTGGCGTAAAACCTGCAATTAGTACAAATGCTTTTAAGCCTTCAAAATATTTAGTCACTTTTCATACAGAAGTTTCTTCTTGCCAGACTGCTGTACAGGGTACAGTGGGGTCTTGACTTAAGAATGGCTTGAGTTAAGTACATTTTGACTTAAGAACCACTCTCACAGGAAAATATTGACTTGACTTACATACTTAGATTTGAGTTAAGAACTGAAAAAAAACCACGTGGGAGGCAGGGAAAGTGCAAAATTTGAACTTTCAGTTAACTGTTGGGCAGTGAAAAGGGTGCCTGTCTGCTTCCTCACTCCTCCCAGCGTTTAGAGAGTGGATTGGGAGTCTTCAGACTGCCTGGTACTGCCTGGACTGTATTTTCCCTGCCTTCCCTGAAACTTTCTTGACCTAAGAAAAAAAGAAACAAAATATCTCCCTCTAGTGGTCGAAGGCAGAATAGCAGCTTCCCATTAGTTTCTATGGATGGAAAAGAGCAGATACGGATGAAATGGTTTTCAATGCATTCCTATGGGAAATGCAGATTTGACCTGAGAACTTTTTGACTTGAGAACCGCCTTCCAATACGGATTAAGTTCTCAAGTCAAGACCCCACTGTAATACCACCACATGCAACCATGCAGAACATAGTCAGATCTGAAAGATCTGCAGTAGTTTAAATTGAACTGGTCAAGATTACCCTGGTCAGGCAATCTATTATACAAGAAGATGGGAGGTTCAGTGCTCATTTTATCACAGAAAGCTTTTTTAACCAATGTTTCTATTTTAATGAACATCTGAGAGAAGGTAACAGTTTCCTCCAACTTCTCCCTTCCCTTGCAATCTCCATGCCACCTCTGGGCCAGACAATGTGAAGTGCCGGAGCTTCAGAAGGAGGAGAAATCAAAAGAAATCACCTGCCTCCCCCTTCTGTCAAGGGAGCCGATCCAAATCGGAGTATTGCAGAAGCAACATATTTACAAATTTAAGTAGACCTAATGTAAGGGGCTTATACAATCACTTCAGTATATTTTGCACTGTGTTAAAGTTAGCTTTAATCAAGGGCACAAGGTAAACATTAAAAAATTTTTCCAGCAAGACTCTATACTGACACCTCAAACCATATAAAATGCTTAGCTCTTAAAGCAATAACCTGAAAACAGTGTAAACAAACATGAGCAATCTGCTGTCTTACCTGGTTGTGGATGCATGTGCAATGATATTTCCTCCAATAGGTTTCTTTGGATCAGCAGCAAACATTGCAGCTCCATCTACTTGCGCTACCACCTGGTTTGTGATCACTACTGCTATACCAAACTGTCATAGGAAAGACATATCATCAGTTTCAGTTTAACTGCCTTAAATTGGAAGTAATACAAGGATCTTTGCAATTGTGCTAATCTGGAACATTGCAAACTGAGCAAAAAGGGAGAAACACAGGGGGTTCAATTTCAGAGCAGTTTACCTCATCTGCAAGTCGAAGCAACATACGCAGAAATCTGGCCAAATGCATCTGTCTGGCTGATAGTTCACCACGGCCAGAGTAATCCGTCCTGTAAAGTGCTGTGGCACTGTCCACTATCAGCAAAGCATACCTGAAAGAATAAAGCACATGAAATTATCATGCACTGATTTTTGCTTTTGGCATGAATAAATTATTCTTACTTTTATCCAGATATTTTGGGCACTTTTTAAACACCTAATTATCTCTGAGAGACACAGTATATCTAGCATGTCAGGTAAAAACAAAACAAAAATAGAGAAGACAAAAATGTCATACAATCATAGAACCATGAAGTTGGAAGGGGCCTATAAGGCCAGCGCAGGAATACAAATCAGAAGATATTTCCCGGTTGGTTGTGTAAATTTCTCTTGAATGTCTCCAGTGTTGTAGCACTCATGACCTCTCGAAGTAATTGGTTCTGTTGTCATACTGCTCTGATATTCCCCTGAAATCTGGCTTCCCAGAACTTGAGCCCATTGTCACGTGTCCTGCTCTCAGGGATGACTGAGAACAGATCCTGCCCCTCCTTTGTATGACAGTCTTTCAAGTATTTGAAAAGTGCTATCATATCTCTCCTCAGTCTTCTTTCTCAAGGCTAAGCATGCCCAGTTCTGTCAGTTTTAACTCATAAGGCTTGGTTTCGAGCCCCCTGATAATCCTTGTTGCTCTCCTCTGAACTTGTTCATCGGCATCCTTCTTGAAGTGCAGTGTCCAGAACTGGACACAGTACTCAACATGAGGCCTAACCAGTGCCAAATAAAGGGGAACTAGTACCTAACAGGATTTGGAGATTACAGTTTTGTTAATGCAGCCTAAAATAGGACCTTAAAGACTAACTACTCTGTTTTAATGTGAGCTTTCATGGACAAGTCCACTTCAGACAATTACTCCTCTTGACTAAGGTATAGCCATGTTCTCTAGAGCTAAAGTAACATCTGAGTGAAAACCAATCAAACTTGTGTGTGGGTGAGAACTGCTGGGTTGTCCCCTTTTGAATTCACTCAGTTTCTTATCCATTACTATTAGGCAGACACTTCTAACAACAAACAACTCATTCCATCTCTTCACAGTAATACAGTGGTGCCTCGCATAGCGAGGTCAATTGGTTAAAAAAAAAACATCGCTATGGGAAAACATCGCTAAGTGAAATGCGTTTTCCCATAGAGATGCATTGAAAACCGGATAATCCGTTCTAATAGGAACGGATTATCCGGTTTTCTCCCCCACCATCGGGCGCAGTGCTTTGGGAGAAGCTTGGGGGGGGGGAGAGAGAGGATCGGCTCCTGCCTTCTCCCCCACCACCCGGCTTCTCCCAAAAGGCTGCCCCGACTGTGCTTGCAGCAGCGGAGGAGGTGCCCGGTGGAGAAGGCAGGAGCCGATGTGGCCTTTCTCCTCCACCGGGCACCTCCTCCACTGCTGAAAGCACAGTCGGGGCAGCCCTTTGGGAGCAGCCAGGCTGCTCCGAAGAAAGGCAGAAGCCAATCCGATCTCCCCCCCCCCCACCGAGCGGCTTCTCCCGCTGCTCCCGATGGTGGTGGTGGGAGATCGGATCAGCTTCTGCCTTTCTTCGGAGCAGCCTGGCTGCTCCCAAAGGGCTGCCCCGACTGTGCTTGCAGCAGCGGAGGAGGTGCCCGGTAGAGGAGAAGGCAGGAGCAGATCTGGCCTTTCTCCTCCACCGGGCACCTCCTTCACTGCTGCAAGCACAGTCGGGGCAGCCCTTTGGGAGCAGCCAGGCTGCTCCGAAGAAAGGCAGAAGCCGATCCGATCTTCCCCCCCACCGGGTGGCTTCTCCCGATGCGCCCGATGGTGGGGGGGGGATCGGCCATGGCTGGGAGTTGCTGCTGCGGGTCGGATCCGGGCATCCGGATCCCCCACCCTCCCCCCGCGGCTTGGATATGACCCGCGGCGGCTACCTCAGCCATGGCCGGACTCCCTAGAGTCCGGCCATGGCTGGGGTAGCCGCCGCGGCTCGGATCCAAGCCGCGGAGGGTGGGGGGCATGGCCGGACTCTTCGGCAGCCGCCGCAGCTTGGATCTGAGCCGCGGGGGAAGGGTGGGGGGATCCGGATGCCTTTCAGGCATCCCGGGCTTGGATCCGACCCGCCGCCGGTTACCCTTGGGTAACCAGTGGCAGGTGGGATCCAAGCCCGGGATGCCTGAAAGGCATCCGGATCCCCCCACCCTCCCCCCGCGGCTTGGATCCGACGTGCGGCCGGCTACCTCAGGCATGGTCGGACTCCTGAGAGTCCGACCATGGCCGGGGAAGCCGGCCGTGGGGAAGGGGAATCCCGGCGGTGGCCTCGGAAGGATCCTTCGGGTCCTTCCGAGGCCACCACAGGCATTTTCCCCCAGCTGAGCTGCGGGAGCGTTCCTTCGGAGGCTCCCACCGCTCAGCTGGGGGAAAATGGTGCCTATGGGGAAAACATCGCAAAGCGATTTTTCCCCATAGGCAACATCGGTATGCGATCGCAAAAGCGATGGCAAAAATGCCATCGCTATGCGAATTCATCGTTAAACGGGGCACTCGTTATACGAGGCACCACTGTATTTAATGAAGTAATTGAATCAAGTTTCTATGCTTAACAAACCGGATGCATTTTAGGATCAAGATGTGAAAACAATACTTTCTCTCCTGGAAATTGTATCCTTGAAGGACAGGAGGGTGGGGACAATATGCAGGGGAACTATAGAGAAGGAAGGAGCCCGCTTGGAATTGACAGTGGTAGAGAAACAGAAAGAGAAAGACGTGCATTTTGTACTTTGAAGAATGTGCCTTGCTTGTAAGTTGAACGATAACTCTTTGGAACAAGAGTAACTAAATATATTACTCTTAACTTTTAGAAACAGAAGGCTGATAATAATGGCTAATTTGTAGCAAGGATGGGTTACTTCAAAAAAACTTTTAACAGCAGAGCAACTGTGATAAAAGAAGCCAAATATGCTTTAATATGACATTATCTTGCCAACTTTAGAGAAAGTGCTTAAAATAGTGGACACGCTATTTATGAATTATAAATATATTTATATTTATAATATATATACAAGTCACAAGTTGATAAATTACATTAAAATGCTAGTATCTTATTTGTTCAGGAATAAATTTGAAGATTTTTTTTACCTTGATTCAGTCATCATGGCAGATGCTTGGTAAAGGAGCTGGGTCTGATGGTCTGTGTTAAATCCCCGAGCGTACGCTACATTATCAAGCACATCGCTACCAGATAAGCCATATCTAGAGAAATGTATCCAACAAAAGATAATATGACTATTTTCTAACAAAAAAAAATCTGTCAGGCAGAGAGAAAGATTCTGAAAACTGTATCTGATCAGTCTACTTTGGAAAAAAATTCCTCCCTTGCACTTTAATTACACTGAATGCTATATAAAGGGGTTCTTAAAGAAAGCAACACTTCTTTAAAGTTGATGTTCCATGTTATCAAAGGTTTCTTTTAACTCTATCTAAAGGGGTGGAAATACAACATTCTGAAGTGGCATTCAAGCTGATTTAAAATAAATCCGGTTTTCTACCCTGTTTCCTTGAAAATAAGACAGGGTCTTATATTAATTTTTGCTCCAAAAATGCATTAGGGCTTATTTTCAGAGGACGTTATTTTTTCATGTACAACAATCTACGTCTATTCAAATACAGTCATATCATCTTATTCTGATTGCTGCACAGTGGTGGAGGGCGGGGTTTAACTTAACTGGGGCTTATTTTTGGGGTAGGGCTTATATTATGAGCATCCTGAAAAACCATATTAGGGCTTATTTTCAGGTTAGGTCTTGTTTTAGGCAAAAAAGGGTATTCAGTTTCATGCATTTATTTCATTAATCACCAGTAGATGGCACTATATCCTTCCAGAGAATGAAAAATCAAGGATCACCTGTACATGATAATTAACAAACCTCTCAGCCACAGCAAGGAGACGTTCTGGACGGAAGGTGCCCTCTGTGTCAATGTACATGGCTTTCCCTTCACCGCCACCTCGATCAATAGGGAGCTAATAGAGATTAAGGAATAATGTCATATCGTTACAAAACTGCTTCTGCAACAGTCAACCAAAAAAAGTATGTTGTTCTAGCACATCAAATGAAGAAAGACAAAATCCAATGATTTTGATTGTCATTTTTAAACTAGAGAGGTTGCGTTTTCTTTAGAATGACTGCTAAAAACATGAGGAAAAGGTTACTTGAAGAAATACCATGAGAGGTAAATTTAAGATAAACAAGTCTAAATGACATTCAGACAGCCCAAATGTGTTTTTGTTATTGCCATACTCCCTCTTTCTGCACAACACTTCATCTGAGAAAAAGTTTATTTACTTACTTGACAGGTTACTGCGAGTGTGTGACATAGCTGAGTCTTTCCCGTGCGGAATTCTCCAAACATCTCTGTTATAGACCCAGTTTCTATTCCTCCTGGATCAGAAAAACAGATTTCTGTCAACAATCCTTACAAACAAATATGTGTCACTCACAAATATATGCATTCAGGCTGACAGACACTGACATCTCTTTCAGTTCTTACTGCTGCTATGCATCTTATGACAAAAACCTATTTCTGGAACAGAGTCCAGATTTAAATGATTTAAAAAGAATCATCTTTGCTTATGCATAAAGATACCCCAAGTCCTATAGCCTCACCTTCAAAGAACTCAGCCTTGCACTGGCTGCAAAATTAGGTGCACGGCCAATTGTACCATTGATCACAAGGAAGCTCACAGGATAAATTGCCACACAACTGCACTTACACATACAATTTTTCTCCAGTTGGATTTTGACCATGGAGAGGCAAATTATCAAGAAATAGTGCAAACCAGTCACCAGCACATTGGTGCCTCACAAGACAAATGCCTCGCAGGACAAAAAACCCGCAAGACAAATGGTTTTGGCAATGGGGTTGATGACTCAAAAGACGAATGTTCCTATGGCCGTGCTTCGCAGGATGAATGTTTTCCGTTTTTTGCTCCTGCATGTTTGCTTATTTTTAAATGTTTTATTATGTTTAAAAAGTTAAAGTTTTTTATTGAATTTTTTGAAATCAACTGCACAATATGTATGGCTTTAAAGAGCACTTAATAAACCCTTTGTAAACCAAATTTGACTTTGTTCTGACTTTTTTTGCCCATAGGAATGCATTAATTAGATTTCAATGCATTCCTATGGGAAAATGCGTTTTGCAAGATGAATTTTTTGCAAGACAACATTAACCGCATAACAAATTAAATTCGTCTTGTGAGGCACCACTGTATTTGTCGCCAGCATGTTACAAGCACTAAAGGTCAGAATGAGAGGCTTGCAAGACAGCTTAAAATAACAAAAACAGTATATTCAGCTATGCTCATATCAAGAGGAAGAATGAAGAAACAAGATGTCCACTGTATGGAGAGGATGGAGAAATGCTAATGGAAGTAAAGAGAAGGTGTGACTGCTTAGCTTCCATCTTCTTCCAAAATGGAAAGAGTATTCAGCTTGCTGAAAACAGAATTAGTACTGCAGTGAGAGAGATGTTACCCAACATCAGGAAAGAAGAGGTATACAAACCAGCTACTTTAAATGAATTCAAGCCCACAGTGGCAGATGAACTGGATCCAAGTGTTCCAAAGGAACATGCAGATATAATCTCAGAAGTTATGCCTATAATCTTTGAAAATTCTTGAAGAAGAGATGGGTCCCTGAAGACTAGAAGCAGGCATGTAATGTTTCTGTACACAAAAAGGGGGCTGTGGGGAGAGAATCTAGGAAAAATCTGAGCAGTCACATTGACAGTGATATCAGGAAAAGTTCTAGAACAGATAATTAAACAGTCTGTGATTAATACAGGAAAGGAAAAAATGGTTATAAGTCCCTCTACTGTCTTCTCTTTCTCTTTTTAAAACCTACAAGGTGACAGATTCGGGAAATGCTCTAGGCATGGTCTAACTTGATTTCAGAAATACTGTCAGCAAGGTCCCCGATATTCTTGTGGCCAAATTGGTATAATGTGGGATAGTTGTTGCTACTGTAAGATGGATTTGCAGCTGATTGATAGTCCATACCAAAACAGTGCTCACTGATGGTTCTCCATTATCTTGGAAAAAAGTAACAAATGCAGCATTGCGGGTTTCTGTCCTTGACCTTGTGTTCGTCTGTATCTTTATAAATATTTGGACAGTGTAGAGAGTATGTTCGTCAAATTTTCAAATGGCATGAACTAGGGTGGGGGGGAAGTGCAGTAAGTGAATGCCTCAGAAGACAGAATCAGCTTGAAGAATAGGGCTGAAATACTGTACATAAAATGAATGTAATATGAAGAAATGTGAAGGTCTATATTTCAGCTAGTAAAATCAGATGCAAAGACATAGGACAGATGACAGCTGGCTTGGCAGAGATATGCAAGAAAAGGGGATGATGTACTTTACTAGACCATAAGCTGAACATAGGAAAAAGTGTGATGTACCAGCGGAAAGTGGCAAATGCAGTTCCATGCTGCATCAGCAGAAGTACAGTGTCCATGTCAAGAACTAACAATTACACTTCATTCTTCGTTAGACCTCACCTGGAGTACCGTGCTCAGTTTGGGGCACTAGAGTAATATATTGAGAAACCAGTATATGTACAGTGGAGAATAGGTTTGGAAGTCAAGCCTTGTGTGGCACTGTGGGAATGAGCTGAGTATATTTAGCCTAGAGAAGACTGAGACTTGATATGATAATCCTCTTTAAATATCTGAAAGGACTGTAACATGGAAAAATCTTTTTTTTCTGCCATGGAGGATGGAGTAGGAATCAAACTAATGAACTTCAAAAAATATTTCTTGACAATATAAGCTGCTCAGCAGTAAAATGGACAGATTTGGAAAGTGATGATCTCTTCACAGGAGTTTACAAGCAGCAGCTGGATGGTTACCGGTCACGAATGCTCTAGCTATGGATTTCCTGCACCAGCAAAGGATCAGGGTCCCTTGCTGCTCTATAATTGCATGATTCTTAAATAGCAAATTAGCTACCTTAAAGATGTTTGTCCCTCTTTTGTTACAATGCATATTGTGTTAAACAACTAGATTTCTGTGTGATGTTACTGCCTTGCTAAACAAAATACTGTTTTCATGAAATAAATATGAAATTAATTTTGAAAAAAAAATCACGGTTCTTAGTACTGCAATTGTCAGAAGGAAATGTCACTGAATTTAGTGAGATTTACTTCCAAGTTAACCAACCATAGGATTTAGCCTAAATGTGAGTTTCAATACCCGTGTGAACCTTAATTAGGTCCCTTGCCTCCACCCTGACATTAACATATTGGAACCACCTATGGTTGTTTGATGTTTTATATGTATCACTTGAGCCTTGCTATACCCTTGTTTTTAACTTATAGTTCATAATAAATTAAAAAGCACACTGCAAACTAGGTTATATACCTTGAAGAAGCTTGTCAAGTTCTTTGGATCCAGTGGTGATCTGAATGATCTCTGACCTCCGCTGATGAAACTCTGTTGCTGTGGTGAAGCCCATTGGAACAAGTTTTGCTGCTTCTGCCTAAGAAAATCAGTAGGGTCAGTAGACTGAGTAGCAGAATGACAATAGCATTTCATTTCAGTATTAAAACTCCCACATACATTGCTTTATTGCAATCTTTAAAATCATGTCATAACAAGACTTGAATAAAGTTGTTTGAAAACTTCAGAATAACATGGTTTTGTAGGACTAATTAACTGATATACAAAGCCATACATGTATTACAGAGCTTCTTATTCTTAACAACTTTAAGTATAATTACCAGGATTTTGTCTGCTTTAGCTTCACTGATGCCTTTAATAATGAGCAATTCCTTCTTGGGTGCATAGGCAACAGCTTCAACTGTGTGAAATCCAGCCTCTTCTAACTTCTTGACATCATTTGCATTTATACCACATTGCTACAAAGAAGTAAACAGTTATTAGCTATGATATATTTCATGCAGGATCTGAAATGAGATGCCTAAATGTAAATATGTATATAAGCTGTACTGAATCTCAGTTGGGGTGTGTGACTGGGCATAAGTCAAATAAATAACAATATATAAACAATCACATTTTAGTATGGTACACTAAGGCGGCACTCATATGTAACCTTTTTAGGAATAAGCCTAAACAATCTTAATGGTGTTTACTTCTGCACAGACATTTAGAGGATTGACCCGTTAAACACTGTTACCATATTGTAGCTGTGTAAAAAGATATTATTTCATCAGTTTGTTATTTGCACTAGTACTAAAGAGTCAAAAGAGACTGCTACCTTAGTTCACCTGCTAAATAATGTATTACAATAGGAACCTCATATCTGCTGTACATTGGTTCTAAGCCCCCCATTGATACTGAAAACCATGGATAATGGTTCAGTGACCTGGACACACTGTTCCCAAATAACACATGTGCCAATACTAGTTAAGCACCTATAGAGATGTTTTTTTAAATTCACATCAACATTTTATTTATCACACCTGCCTTTTTGATATTTTTGCTTGTAGGCAACTTTATTTATTATGACTTAACCACATAATACATATGTAAAAAGCAACGCTAAAATGATTGAAAAAACATATATTATATGCCTATGTTCATTAGTGTATGCCGTTTGGATCATTGTGTATGAAAAAGAGAGATCTTAAAATAAATAAAATCAAACACTGCCATAGCATTTAAGAACGATGGCTACAGATGTTTGGGCTAATTAATACCTTGAATTCATATATGTATGTATCAAATATACCACATACCTCCAGCCGGGAAATGGGTTGAGGACCAAAGCTTTCTTCCTCTGTAGATATATCTATACTTGTATCATCCTGCATTTGCATAGCCATGATGAAAATTATTTAGTTTCTATCAAAGCAGGAGAAAAGCAGCTTGTAAATAAAAGAAATGGTAGATTCTGTATGCAAGTTATGTGTTACAACACTTTTAAAATAACATTTACTGCATGCCATAATAAGTGTATTATTACAGAAGAAGAAAATTCACTAATAAAGTTTCTCTGCAATTCAATTTTATCTACGTTATGGATTAACACCTCCGTGCCATTTCTCTGCTGCATATACCACTTCACAATTTAAACCAACCAAGTCTTTATAGTAATACCATACGGGGCATTTAATTTAACCGGACTGAAGGTAGGACCACCTGATTCACAAATCCGACATGGCTGGAGGGACCAAAGGCCTGACTCCGTACAAGGCAGCCTCGTTATCTTTATTCCCAACCCATCTGAGGCTTTGAAACGTTACATTGTTAAGACTACAGCTCCCAGAATCCCTCAGGGAAGCGACTCTGCTAGCCCCATCGTCCCCCCCCCCCCGCAGCCTTTCCCATCGCAGGCCAAGGAACGCCGTCAGCAACGACCGCTCTCCGTTCGAGAAAAGAGGAAGGCCCGTTTCCTCTTACCCCTTCGCAGCTTCGCGGCCGAGGAGGGCGAAGGGAGCCGGCTACGAACCCACCCGGGAGGCGCCCACCGGCCTAAACGGCCTAAATATTCCGAGTCCCCCTCGCCGTCCGCCGCTCCTTCTCTCCGCCCCCAAGTTCAGAGGAGCCCGCCACTGCGTCACGTGGCCCTGACGCAGGCACGTCCCAGCGACTCAGCTGCGCGCGGCCCGGCCCCTGAGCGCGGAACTTGCCCGCTGCGCACGCGCAGTATTCTCTCAGAGGGCCGTCGAGGGAGCTTCTCAAGGGGGGGGGCGTCGGGCGCTTTTCCCTTCACGCAGAGAGGGCTCCGAGGGTGCTGAGGGGTGGCTTTTGTTGGCGGCCCCCGTCGATGGCGTCAGCCATGCCCTTTCTGGAGAAAGTTTGACGGAGGCAGTTGGGGGGCTCGTTAACGCCAAGTGTGGGGGAGTCGACAGAGTGACGACGGGCCAGCACTTCAGGAGACCTGGGTTCGAATCTCCGCTCATCCATGGAAAGTCTCGGGGGCGGAGTGGGGTGGGGTAAAACCGAGCCGCCCTGGTAAAATTACACTTTTAATATCTCCCTTAGCTTACCGGTCGGGGTCACTAAAGGACGGGACCGACCCGACGGCGTATACCTGATCATCTTTTGCAAACTAAAAGCCGTGGCATGTTTACGGGTGGACCAATGGCACGGACACGAAATTCCGAAACGACAGTCGCGTTGTTAACACAAGTGACGGACCTTGCGAGTTGATCGCAAAACTTCTTAGCCAAGTGATGGCTTCCGACTGACGAGCAGTGGCTTTAGGCATGGCCAAGAGGTTCACCATGTAACCAGCCCTCTCCTAGTTCATAACTTGTGCTCAGAATGCTATTGCCATCCCCTCTCTGTGTAAGTATCCGTCTTTCTTGGGTCCACAACTCCCACAGTGTATAAAAACGGGCTTAAATATTGCTCTACTGTACTTGTGTCTGACGAAGCAGACTGCAGTCCTCAAAGGCTCACATTGAAATAGATCTCCTAGTCCTTAAGACGCCGGAGATTTTCCAACTGCTGCATGACATTTCCCATTTTTGTCTGTTAGGAACTATATCCAGTGGTATAGCCCTGTATTGGTGAAGGTTTTTGTTGTTGTTGTTAAGTCATGGCTGACTCTTCAGGACTCCATGGACCGGAGCACGCCAGGCCCTCCTGTCTTCCACTGCTTCCCGGAGTTTGGTCAAATTCATGTTGGTCGCTTCGATGACCCTGTCCAACCATCTTGTCCTCCTCCTGCCTTCACACTTTCCCAACATCAGGATCTTTTCCAGGAAGTCTTCTCTTATGAGATGGTCAAAGTACTGGAGCTGCAGTTTCAGGATTTGTCCTTTCAGTGAGCACTCAGAGTTGATCTCCTTCAAAATGGATAGGTTTGTTCTCTTTGCAGTCCAGGGGACTCTCAAGAGTCTCCTGGAGCACCACAATTCAAAAGCATCAATTTTACAGTGGGCAGCCTTCTTTATGGTCCAGCTCTCACTTTCATACATTGCTACTGGAAAAAAAAAAAGGTTACCTACCTGTAACCATAGTTCTTCTAGTGGTCCTCTGGATTCACACAAATGGGTTGTTTTGCGCCTGCGCTGAACCACTTGGAAGACTCTAGAGCTAAAAGTAACAATTGAGTGGGACATTCCCCCGGGGCACATGCTCCTCCCACTCCAGATTCCCCTCAGTTCCTAAAATTTGTCCGCCGGGCCAAAGAGTAATTAAATCTAACCCATGACAAACAAAGGGGAGGATGGGTGGGATGTGTGAATTCACAGAGGACCACTAAAAGAACTATGGTTACAGGTAGGTAAAGGTAAAGGTTCCTCTTGACAATGTGTCCAGTCGTGTCCGACTCTAGGGCGTGGTGCTCATCTCTGTTTCCAACCCATAGAGCTTGCATTTGTCTGAAGACAATCTGTGATCACGTGGCCAGCGCAACTAAACACAACGCCGTTACCTACCCACCATGGTGGTAGCTATTTTACTCACATTTTTGCATTTTGCATGCTTTCGAACTGCTAGGTTGGTGGGAGCTGGGACAAGCGACGGGGGCATATGATCTTATGATTGCATGTCTTCTGACCTTGCAGCACAGAGGCTTCTGTGGTTTAAGCCGCAGCTCTACCAGGTCCCTGGTTACAGATAGGTAACCTCTTTTTCTTCTTTGTGGTCTCTGTGAATGCACACAAATGGGTGACTAGCAAGCTTCACTTACCAGATGATGGTATGTCACAGTAGGAAGGATACCAACACAGCTCTGCCCAAACCACCACAATTGCGTGCTCTCACATCTAAGCAGTAGTGCTTTACAAAGGTTGATGGGGTAGACCATGTTGCAGCATGACAGATGTTGGGAATCTTGATTCCATGCTGGAATGCAGTCGAAGTCAACAACGCTTTTGTTGAGTGTGCTTTCAATTCATCAGGAGGTGATTTTCCCGACAGCTCATAAGCCAGAGATATGGTCTGGACTATCCATCTGGAAATGGATTGAGCTGAGGCTGGACTTCCCTTATGAGGACCATGGAAGCATGTAAATAGTCTGTTGGTTTTTCTGAAAGCTTTGGTTCTGTCAATATAAAAAGCCAAAGAGCGTCTGATGTCGAGCATATGGAGCATGTGCTCTAGAGGAGATGATGGTGATTTGAAGAAAGATGGCAATATAATTGGTTGATTAAGATGGAATTCCGGCATAATCTTAGGTAGAAAGGAAACATCAAAATATAAAATCACTTTATCATGGTGAAACTGAATAAAGGGTGGATCAGAACGGAGGGCAGCAAGTTCACTGGCTCGTTTTGCAGATGTTAGTCACTAGGAATGCTGTTTTCAACGAAAGCAATTTAAGATTTGACAAAGCCATAGGTTAAACGGTGGTCGTATAAGAGCATTCAAAACAATTTGGAAGGACCATTGAGGAATGATATGTTGACGTGGTGGACAGATGTTATTTAGTCCCTTAATTTATTTATTTATTTATTTATTTTATTTCTATCCCGCCTATCTGATCATATTAGACCACTCTAGGCGGCTTACAGTAAAAACAACAATGTAATTTTAAGACTTTACAGCAGAAACGTAAATAAAAAAAAAATAAAGAACAGAATAAGAAAAAAGATCGTCAAGGGTTTTCTGTTGGGAAGGCCCGCCTATACATCAATGTTTTTAGTTGTTTCTTAAAAATGCCCAGCGAGGGAGTCGCGCGAATCTCAGGGGGCAAGTTGTTCCAAAGGCGAGGAGCCACCACCGAGAAGGCCCGGTTTCTGGTCTTTTCCTTTCGGGCCTCTCTCGGCGTTAGGCTCCTCAGCCTTATCTCCTGGCTCGCGCGAGTGACACGGGTAGATCTAGACCATAAGCTAAGAAATTTCTTAACTGTAGGATGAGAAAACAGTTGTGCTGAACTGGAGTTGTCTGGTTGGTGGGCAACTATGGCAGATATGTAAACTTTCAAGGTACAGTCCGAATTCAAAGAAATTAAGTAGAAAGGTAAATAATGTTTTTAACGAGATGGGAATAGCAGGCAAGTTGTATGAGTTGGTGTATTTGAGAAAGGATTTCCATTTGTTCGAATACAGGAGCTGTGTTGGTTTCCGCACTCAATCTAGCACCACTTTCAATGCGGGAGTATCCTCCATGCTGTCAAATTCAGTGACGAAAGGTTCGGGTGGTAGACTATTCCTTCGCTCTGTCTCAAGAGATCGGGAACCAGAGGGAATCGAAACGAATCAGTGTGAGGGTTCAGTTTGTGGGGCTGTCAGCACTTCAAATAAAGGACGAGTCGATTGAGGTAAATCCAGTGGCTCTGTATTTATTGCAACATCAACACCAACAGGATTCACCCCCAGAAAAGGGTTCAAAGTCTCTTGCAAAACGTTGCTCAGTTTTAACGGGGTCCATACACCATTTATGAAAGGGTTTGTCGTCTCTGGGTTCCAAGGTCCTGTTAACGACGGCACAGGTCCCCGCCCAGGGTCCAATTCTTCTTCCAACGATATTAACGGTAAAGTCTCTTCATCCCCACTCCACTCACCCCAGGATGACCCGTCTCCTCCTTCAATTCCCCAGGGGCCGGGTAACCCCCCAACTTCCTCAATTCGGCTATATGCCATTGCTTTTTCCTCTCCAGCTCTCGGGCTACAGCCTCCCTTTCTTCCCAGAGCTTCCTTCTCCACTCCTTAGCCTCTGTCTCGCCCCAATAAGAAGGACGAGGTTTCAGCCCAAGCTGACAGCGCTTCTCCGCCTCTTCATGTGAGACACGGACCTGCTCCCACTTGTGGGTCCAAGGATCCTCCATCCAGATCCACTCCCAACCCCCCGGTATCTCCGCCTGCTTTCCTCTTATATCTCCCGCCGCCGCCTCAATCTCCTCCCTCCGTCTTCCCGCCAAAGATCCCCTGGGTTCAGGGGTAAGGGTTAACCCTTTCAGAGTCGCCTTCAAATCTCCTGTATCTACCCCCTTATTTAAGGTAAGGGGTTCGGCGATCTCCTGTTCCCAATCTGGGGTCTCCACGCCTTTCTCTTCCCAACGCGTTGGGGTCGGAGGTGGGGATGTTTGGGTGTGAAGGGTTCTCTTCGTGAGCGACGGCACTTCCACTAAGGCCTCCATTTTGGGGGCCTCACAATCAGTCGACATTGACCTCAGGTGGGTGAACCAAGCCTGTCTCAGCCATCAAGGAGCTAGTAGGATTGCATTTGAGCTGAAGTGTTGGATTGTGATGATTGTTCTCTGAATTAGTGGTACTGGTGGGAATAGATAAAGTAGTGCCTTGTCCCAATCCATCATGAATGCATCTCCGATGGAATTTGGATCTGGTCCGGCTCGAGAGCAGTAAGTCTCGCATTTGCTGTTTGTACTGGAGGCAAAAACATCAATGGTAGGTGTTCCCCTGCGATGACATATTTGATTGAAAACGGTAGTATTGAGAGACCACTCGTGTGTCCTTGATGTCATACGGCTGAGATGGTCTGCTAGATAATTGTCCGTTGAGATGTGAACAGCTGTGGGAAAAATGTGGTGTTGGTAACACCATTCCCATAAGATCTATAGCCAGGTATAAGAGGGACAAAGAATGGGTACCTCCCTGCTTGTTCACATAGTACAGCGCCGTTGTATTATCTGTAGCCAGCTGTACCACTCGACCTCCAATGATTGGGAGGAAGGCATGGAAAGCTCTGATGATTGCCAGAAGTTTGAGGTGGTTGATATGGAGTGACCATTCTTGTGCTGTCCACAGTCCATGACTCCTGTGATGTAGGCAGTGTGTTCCCCAACCTGACGGGCTGGCATCAGTGGTGATCTACACCGTTGACTGGGAGAACATGAAGGGCCTCCCCATCTTGAGATTTGACTATCCAAAGGACACTGTTCCAGAAGTCTTATGGTGTGTCCAGATGCAACTTGTCAAACCTAAGCCATGCTGTCATGTTTTTAGAGATAAGAGGTTTCTCCTGACAATCCTTTCAAACAAACACTACTTGTTCAGTCTTTTTCTAATTTTGCTGTCATGAACTTTTAACATTTAACATGCTGAGGCCTGTAGTCTGAGACGTAACTCTTGTGTTTTTTGCAGTTTTTCTCTGAGCATTGCACAATCTGACCTTAGGATAAATATGCTTAGCTGTCCACTCCTGGGAAGACTGAATGCTTTCTACTTGTGAATAATCTTCCTCACTATAGGATGATGGACTTCAAATTGTTTGTGAATTGCCTCCCAAATTGATGGGCAGCAACAATGGCTTCTGTACTATCATTGCTGATGCGTTTCGTCCTTGGCATTGTGTTAATACACACCTGAATGTTCCAGACCAGCAAACTGCTAAAACTTCAGCTTTTATAGAAGCGGTCACATTTGCTGATAGCCTATTAATCAAAGGCATTTGGTTAGCAGCCCCTGGCTGCTACTTAGCCTCCTAATTCCTATTGAAGCAGTAAGGGTGTATTTAGTTTTTCACACATGGCATCTCCATTTTAGCTTTAATTTTGTAAAATAAATCACATGTTGTAATATGTCATATGTTGTTGGTTCACCTGAGGTTGTATTTACCTAATTTCAGACCTACTAAGGACCAGATTTTTAAAAAACATCCTGATATGTAAGAGCACAGAATTCAATCAAAGGAAGTGTATTCTTTTACAAATGACTGTATGTTTTTTTAAAAAAGTGATCACTGCAGTTTTGTTGAAATCTCTGGTTGGGCAACAACCAGTTATTTGTCTGTGTTAACTTAAATTGGCATATGCAAATTTAATATAGAAGTATCTCCCCTTTTTTAAAGACTATCCTCCTTTTTGGTGTTCTTTGTTCTCCATGTCTTCCTTTTGGTGACCTCTGGTGTTGCCAGTGTTGGTGAGTACTGGAGCTGGATAGCTAAGATCTGTTGCCATTTGAGCTGATAGGCAGGTCTCTTAAATGAGGACAATTACCTTTGTAGGGAAGGCAGCAGGAGAGGTAAAGAACACATATCCAAATGGTTCCCAGTAGAGACCACAAGGGTGTGCAGATTGTGGGTGATTCAAATATGAAGGCTTGAATTCCTGAATGTTTTAATCAAGGCTTTGTTGTTTTAACCAACTTAGATTTTAGTTTTAACAGAATTTAATGACAGAAGCTTTGCCAAGTAGTCAGGGAAGAAAGGTTAGAAGGAGAAGCGAGAGAATGCAAATCGGAGAAGAAAATACAGAATTGAAGATTATGAGTAATCTAGAGGTAAAAGTTGGATAGGAAGAGCATATGAAAAGAGTAGGATGGGGGCAAGTCAGAGGAGGAATACTGGAGAAAAACCATGTGCAGAATAAAACTTTTATTCTTCATCCCTTTCCTGCCTTGCCTAGGCAATTGTAGAATTAGCCCATTAATGGATTCTTAATTTCTGCAGACTAATATGGGTTTTTGTCTCAAAAAATGAGGAGAAGCAGCAGGGTGAATAATCCAATGCCAGGTGATTATGAACATGATATAAAGTTTCCTTTAAAAAATTTAAAGGTATGTGATACAGGACAAACCCACTCTGCTGCAAGAACAATATTGTTAGAAAAATTAACAGTGGCAAATCCTGTCTGTTTACTCAAACGTTCTAATACCTTCAGTAGGATTTGCTGCTTACATGTAAATGCAGTCCCATGTCTGTTTATTGGTGAGTATCATACCAATTTCTATGAGGCTAACTTAGTTAAACAGGTGAGGTTGGTCATCCTTTCTCTACTCCATGTCAATACTAAGACAAACACTTATTACAATTAGTATACTAAACATGTTTATTACACTTATCTCCTTTACAAAAGGAAAAAAACTTTTTAAAATGTCAATACCTAAACTTCAAAAAGCATTTTACAATATACTGTACATACATAAAGCATTTATTGACAGCGGACAGTGGAAAATTCTGGCTGTTTCACTACAATAGTAGAAATTTTACATATTCAACATGGAGGGAGGCACATCAATTTGAATTAACCTTAGAACATACTACAAACACAGCTAAATTTTAGTTATTTTTCAAATTAAAACTCCATATTTCTTACAAACCACTGGAAGTACCATTTAATTTACCTCATGCTGTAATGGTTTATAAAATAAAAACTTATAAGCCTTAAAATACCCCTTAACTGCCGTATGTGAACTTTGATAATTATTTAAACCACTGGAGTAGAACTGCAATGTTATTTTGTTTTAGTAGAACTAGATTCCCAGAAATAAAAGGCAGTCACAGGCTGCAGTGGACAATACATGAAGGCGAGAGAGAAAAAAATAAACTATATACAATTTTTAATAGGTTTTGTTGGAGTATTTATGCTTATTGAGTGTGTAAACAAAGATTTGATCACTGAAATATTGATGACATTTGGCAGTTCATGTAAGACTTTTTTCAGTGCTGCAGAGACAGAATGCACTATCTGAGAGCTGCTCTTTGCTTTTTGCAGACTGTTGAAGAAGGGCAGTGGAGCAGACTCTCACTAATTTGTTTGACTGTTCTCCTTAAGTAGTTGGCTCCCACTGGGATACTGGACAAAACTACAGAAATTTCTTCTTGGCTGAAATCAGAAAATGCATACATGTGAGATGGTGGGGATTAATGTATTTTTAATCAGAGTCTCCCACAAAACTGAAATTATAGCCCAAACATCTTCTGCTTGATTTTACTCACGTAAGATTGCCTGTGCATTTCTGGATGGCAAAAGCTACTGGGGTCACAGGATAGTCGGCAGATAAAGAGAATTCAATTTCAAACTTTGCATGGCAACTGGAGAATAAGAGTTTCAATCTACATATGATAAAAATATAGATATACAGAATAATTAGGAATGTACTTCATCAGTAAAACAACTGCTTGGAGAAGGTGGCAGGATATCTGGGATGAAACTTTATCAATATATGCATTACACACAGCTATACTTCTTCCTTTTATTTGATCCAGGCAAAGCAGTGACACTTAGTATTTGAAGCCAGAAACGGACTAAATAAACGTGTTTCCTCTTAAAAATCATGTTCAGTTGGAGAAACTTTTTGATTACATTTTGCTGCTAAGTAGCTGAATGATACCAATAGCTTGGAGGACTGTTTTTCTCTAACTTCTCTTGTTACAACAGTCTGGAAGAGAATGATCTGGCTACCAAGCCATCCTTCAGTTATTCACATCCAGACTTGTGTAGCAAAACACACTAGACAGTCACAGAGGCCACGAAGAAGAAGCTGTAAATGGCTAGCTTGCTCCTTTTATTGAAGGTATCCAGCAGCCAGGATCTTTTTTAGAAGCCCCTCCTCCCTGATTGCCCCTGTCTCCAGAGAGATTGTGAATGCATTCAGCCTAGGAGCTCTTTTAGGGAGAAACGCATGATGCCCTTCCTTGTTCTCTTTCAGATACTAGGAAATCTCATCCTATTTTGACAGTCTTATAGCTTTGTTTGTCTTTAGCTGTGAAGATATATTTTGATTTGTTTTTGCTTTTCTATTGCATTTTTGTTGGGCTGCTGCATTTTGAAATTCTAGACCAAAGATCTACTCTGGGCAGCATTACAAATTTAAAAACAGTTAAACCAATAAACATGCTCTATAAATCCAAGATGGTAAAATGCGAATTTAAGATACAGCAGGAGGGAAAGCCTGCCCAAATAGCCAGGTCTTGACCTTGCTTCTGAAGACATCCAGAGTGGGAGCCAGGCAGATATCCATGGGCAAGTTGTTCCAGAGGTGAGGGGCCACTGTTGAGAAGGACCGGTTCCTCATTCTTTCCTTCTGGATCTCCCTCAGCGTTAGGCCCCTCAGCCACCCGGCCTGGCTGGAATGAGTGACTCTGCAGGAACTGGGTGGGAGGAGACGCTCTGCCAGATATCAAGGTCCTAAACCATTTAGGGCTTTGTATGTCATCGTTAGGACTTTGAAATCATCATGGAAACGAATGGGCAGGCAGTGCAAGGCGGCCAGCGTGGGGGAAATAGGTTGGTACCTTTTCACCCCTGTAAGAAGTCTGGCCACCGCATTCTGCACCTTCTGTAAGTTTCTGTGTCAGTCTCAAAGGCAGCTCCACGTAGAGTGCATTACAGTAGTCTAACCTTGAGACTAGGAGTGCATGGACCAAAGTGGTGAGCCCGCCCCCAATCAAGATACAGTCAACCCTCGACTTACGAACTTAATCCTTTCCTGAAAGTCCGTTTGTAAATTGAAAAGTTCATAAGTCAAAAGCAAACTTCCCATAGGAATGCAATGAAATTTAATTAAGCATTTCTATGGGGAAAAAATTAAAACAAAGTCACTCACCAGGTACTGGTAAGTGAGCCCGGCTCCTCAAAGTGCCTTGGTAGCAGCCATTTTGTGCTCTTCTCTGCTCCCACCCCCCTCAGCTGATCGACACTGGGTCTCATCTCCACGCATTTTTTTCTGTTCGTAACTCGAATAAAGTTCACAAGTCGAGTCCATTTGCCCTAGTAGAGCGGTTCATAAGTCAAAATGTTCGTATCTAGAGCCGTTCGTAAGTCGAGGGTTGATTGGGAGGGAGGCAGCTGGGCAAGCTGCAAAAGATGGAAGTGTGTGGAATGGACCACTGACGCCACCTGGGTTTCCATTGTGAGCACTGGGTCCAGATGTACACCCAAACTGCGAACCTCACTCTTGGTGGTAAGAGTTACCCCCCCCCCCAAAAAAGAGAGGGAGTTTCCCAAACCATTAATGTCTGGGGCACCCACCCTCAGGACCTCTGTCTTGCCTGGGTTCAGCCTCAGTCCATTCTCCTGCATCCATTGCTGAACAGCCTCCAGGCAGCCTTCAAGGGACGAAACAGTATCCACTGTTGTTGGAAAAAAGATGTAGAGCTGAGTATCATCAGTTTACTGATGACACGAAGCTCTACATCCCCTGACGACCCCTCCTAGCTGCCTCAGCACTGGAGATAATCAAGCCCTGCGGAACTGAGGCTCCACAGGGCTGGAGAAACTCTCTCTAATGTGCACTTTCTGGGGACGGTCCTCCAAGAAGGATCGGAGCCAGGCAAGCACCAGACCACCGATTCCCAACTCAGAGAGCCTCCCCCGGAGGATACTGTGGTCAACTTTATCAAAGGCAGCTGAGATGTCGAGGAGGACCAGCAAAGACATTTTGCCCTGTTGGCCTCCCTCAGTAGGTCATCAAACAGAGTGACCAATGCAGTTTCCGTGCTACAGCTTGAAGCCCGAATGGAACCGATCCAGGGCATAGGATCCAGAATCCTATTGGATGTTTACATAAGGCTTGTGGAACTTGACACAGAATATTGTGACTAAATGATAAGGTCATGGGGAACATCACAGTCACAGTCGGGCTGCTTTGGGTCCCTTGTTGGAAGAAATGTGGCGTATAAAACTACTACTACTAATAATGTGTACAGATGTGCAACTGAGACATGCCCTCACATCTTGTGAATTATGTAGGGCAAATTACAGAAACTGTACACAAAAATCAGTTGTATTCTGGACAATATATGTTTTTGTTCCTCCCCACCTTGAATACTAATTGGAGCAAATGGCCATTAAAACAAACAAATAAACATTACCGAGGTGAGATATGCCAGAATGTTGTGCTCAACTAGTAGTGCATATATAGAAAGGAAAGCAAATACACCTACTACAATTCTTAACTTTTACACTGACATCAGTACATTTTATAGTATTTAATTAGGCACTTACTTTGTATCATTCAGTTCAGTCTTCAGCAAATAATATTTTCCACCCCATCTTTTCAAAAACTCGATCTCATCTTCCAAAAATTGACAGCGACTCACCACAAGAGAGACATCATGTAGCATCTGGTTAGAGAGTCAGAACAATTATCTGTAGCCAACTGACAATATTCTAAAGGGCAGTCATAAAATCATACCCTACTTGTGACATTCAAGGCAGACACAGAAAGTATTACGATAATTAGAAATATGGTAAGAAAAGCAAAGAGTACAGATTTCCAACGAACAGCAGTTCTCCAAAATACAAGGAGGAATGAAACCCTTACTGTTTGTTTTATTTATACATCACACCTTCATAGTTTTCAATGTCAGCTGTATGAAGCTAGCATTTAAAGTAGTTATTTTGAGATTACTAATGTGTGAACTATTGCTAATAGGCTTTTCTTATTCAGGTGGAAGAAGTTTGATTTTTAAAATAAATTAAGTTTTTTCTGGTTAACATCTGGAAGAGCTCTAGGTTAAAAAAAACAATAAGTCTCTGCATGCCCCACTTGGCCAAGATGATGGGATGCCATGAAATGCTCGGAAACTTCTAACTGCTCAAAAGCTGGAAGATATCCAACTGACACCATGGAGGTCCCATGGATAGCCTGATCTGAACAGGGGAGAGAATAAAAGCAGAGAGGAACAATTAAAGACTGAGACGGGAATAATCTGACTCCCGTTGGTTTGTAATGGGGAGAAGTGGTCCATGGAATTCATTCTAGATGTCTTTTCCACTGTACTGTTGCAGTAAGATATGGTCTGGAGTAACAGAAGTAAAAGATTCAGAAGAGTGACACCAAAATATACTCTCCATTCTTTTTTTATAAGAAAGAAGAAAAAATGGATATTTATCTTCCATTCCATGGAACAGGACAGAAAAAAAGCTAACATAGTTATAATAGCTATATTATAGGCATATGACATGTAATAGGTTTGGACATGGTGAAAGAGTCTCTCTGCCTTACTCCACTGATGTAAATCTTAAACTGACAGAGGGGAACTAGCGACATTCTGTTCAGGGTTTGGATGTTTTTGTCATACTTTATTTTTTCCACTGTGCGGACCAAATTGTATGCTTTCTTTTGATAGTGTATTTTGTTAGTTACCTGAGAAAGATGAGGTACTGTTAAGCATTTCTCTTGCCATGAACCTTGACTGTTAATGAACTGGAAAATGAGTCTATGCACAAGTTTTGCTGAAGGCAAAGCTTTTGCTTCTGTAAAAAACAAAGCAACAAATTAAAAGGACTTAAATTATATTCAAGACATTTCATTTTATGCTTTCAAATTCTAATAAGGTGGTAGCTTTACAACTACAAGCATGTTGGAGCCTGTTTCTGGGCAATGCTATTTTCAGACTGCCAATCATGTGACTGAGTTACACCTTCAAACAAAAATTCCTGGCATGCATAAAATTAAAAGGAAGCAAGCTCTAGCCAATCCCTCTAATGGAGGGATATAAATTTTCTATGATATGTAGAAACATTCAACTAACATGAGGCTACACCTGCAGTTTGACAGTAGCAACGTTACCCTCTTTTGTAAGTGGTAGGTCCAGTCAGGAACATGTGTGATCTAAGTGAAGAGCATTGTTTCAGTTCAATTACATATGCCTGACTAAGCCAAATCCTGTCTTGTTCCAAATATTGTTTTCAAAACAGACTGAAGTAAAGCCAGACATCCAGATTAAATGATAATATCACTTATCTCCTCCAGGTTTCACTTAATCTTTCATGAGGGTTCTGTTACTCTTTACAATAATGCAGGGTGGATAAAAGTCAATTTTTAAAGAAATTAAATTGATTTAAATCATGATTTAAATAATTTTTTTAATCTAAATTTTCAAATTTAAATCTTAATTTAAATCAATTTAATTCAAATCAAATCTACCCTGCAATGATATAGAAGCCTGAAACCATGGTGTCACATTTAGAAAGTACTGTAAAAATCTGCAAAGGGCATGCTGCCATCAAGGCACAATAGGGAATACAGAAACAGTCTTAACTTGAGGTTCTTTCTGCTCATATTGAACAAAGGCATCAGCATCATGAAATGGTTATTCAGTGTAAATTTCTTCCTTATCTCCTCCAGTTGAGGAGTGTATACAAGGTGGCAAGAAATGTACCGGTATTTTAAAAACAACAGCTAAATGCTACGTATCTTTCTGGACTTCTAAGGATTCTTACTACAGAGAAGGGCAGGGAGAAATCCTCCAACTTTCTAGTAAACATGATCAGATCCAGCCAGTGCAGGCCAGAATCTCCATTACTATGACCAGAAATAAACACAGTGGAGAGTTCAATATCCCCTACTCATTGGAAAATGACAAATTAAGATAGGATGACAGTGTTGCCTACATCATCCAAGGTGAGAGACATGGGCCATTAAGGTAAGCTGGTGTCAAGTGTAGTGAGGTTATGAAACCTCATCTGACAAATATCACTTTAGATTGTTTAGTATATACTTGTATACATGCTTTAATGTATTGATTACTTGGTTTGCATAAACTCCTTTGCTTTAAAAGGTGCATGCTTCATGTTAGTAGTTTTATTGTTCATTAAATGCTTTTCCTTCAAAAACCAAAAAAAACCCCAAAAAACCACCAGAAGCATTCATATGAGCTAATTAAATACAGAAAATAAAAAAATATTCCCACTATATTGCTTTTTATATTTTCTCAAAGTCTACTAATATAGTTCACATGAGTTAGAAAACACACAGATCTCCTTTCAGGAAAAGGATCCGCAAAACATTTCAAATCCTTACCGTCCAAGAGTGATTCAAAGTTCACACTAACAATCTTACTGCTGAAAATGGCATCACCTACGAAAAAGCAAATGTAGCATGAAGTGTTTCTTTCCACTGAAACAGTCAGTTTGTGTCTGCCCCACTTCAGAGTGTGGGTCAGTGACTACATGTTCCTCCATACCAAATCCGTCATCTGTTCACAAATGGAACCATGAATGTCCCGAAAGAAGATTAGGCCCATAGTTTACATGCAGAGTTTATATGTGTAAGGATTTACAGTGGTGCCTCGCTTGAAGAGGATAATCATTTCCAGCAAAATCGCTGCAGAACGAAATCGTTGTCAAGCGAAAGTAAAAAAAAACCAATTGAAATGCATTGAAAACTGATTCAATGCATTCCAATGGGTGAAATACCTCAGCGTCCAGTGAAGATCCTCCATAGGGCGGCCATTTTCCAGTGCCTGTAAAGCAAAAAAGCCTTCCTAAACACAGCGGGGAGCCATTTTGAAACAGCGGGCGGCCATTTTGAAACCCGATGATCAGCTGTTTTGATCATCGTAAAGCAAAAAATCGGTTCCCGAAGCAGGGAACCGATCACTGTCAAGCGATTTTTTCCTATTAAAACATCGTTTTGCGATCGCTATAGCAATCGCCATATACTTATCGTTAAGCGATTTTCTCTTCTAACGAGGCAATCATCAAGCGGGGCACCACTGTATTTTTTAATGGAAGACAATTAAGTTATGCAATCCACTATTTATAATCTGGACTGAGAGAGCCTGGTCATGTATGTATCCCTTTGTTTGTTTGAATTTATTTATTTATGTCATGGGTTCCTCAGGGCTCAATACTGTCCCCCATGCTGTTTAACATCTACATGAAACCACTGGAAAAGGTCATCAGGAGGTTTGGGCCGAGTAGTCAGCAATATGATGATGACACTCAGCTCTACCTCCCGTTTTCCACCAATCCAAGTGAGGCAGTTTCTGTGCTGAACTCGTGTCTGGACCTGATAATGGACTGGATGAGGGTTAATAAATTGAAACTCAATCCAGGCAAGACAGAAGTACTGTTAGTGGGTGCTTCACTGGACAAGCTGGAGGGCCATTTTCCTGCCCTGAATCGGGTTACACTCCCCCTAAGGGACAGGATCCGCAGCTTGGGGGTGCTCCTGGACCCCAGTCTAACACTGGAAGTCCAGGTGGACTCAGTGGCCAGAGGCGCCTTCCTTCAGCTGCAGAAATTATACCAGCTACGGCCCTACCCGGAAGAGCGGAGTCTCATGACAGTTACACACGCACTGGTAACATCTCGCATAGATTAATGCAATGTGCTCTATGTGGGGCTGCCTTTGAAGATGGTCCGGCGACTGCAACTGGTCCAGAATCGAGCTGCGCAACTGGTGAGTGGTGGGGCCGCTAGGGAACATATCAAGCCAATTCTGGTTAAGCTACATTGGCTACCAGTTGCTGCCTGGGCCCAATTCAAAGTGCTTGTTTTGACATAAAAAGCCCTAAATGGCTTGGGCCCTGGATACCTGAAGGACTGCCTCCTTCCATAGCTACACAGCATTTAAGATCTAGCCAGGGGGCCCTTTTGAAAGAGCCGTCCCTTAAGGAGGTAAGAGGGATGGCTTGTAAACATAGGGCCTTTTCGGCAGCTGCCCCCAGACTATGGAATGCCCTCCTGACTGAGATTCATCTGGCGCTGACACTGATGACATTTCAGCGCCAGGTCAAAACCTTCCTGTTTGAGAAGGCTTTTAATTGAAGTAATATCAGCTGTGGGTCCAATGGCAATTTTTAGAGTTTATATTTTAATTGCATTTTAATTGTTTGACTTTTTATTGTATTTTAAATGTTGTAAGCTGCCCAGAGACCTTTGGGTAGTGTGGGCGGCATATAAATTAAATAAATAAATAAATATTTTATATAGCCTTTCTAGAGTACCACACAGAAGTTTAAAAAAATTATAGTTTCATAAAATCATTATATAAAACTGTTAATATAGAAACTCTAGGATCAATAGTTGAAACAGACTCTCCTTCACATTTTAGACTAGATTAGGCATCCTTCATTCTTGAGAGACTATGGTAATGTGCTCTGAACAGAGGACTTGGAACAGCATCTAGTGTGGCTTAGAAAGCCAGTTTGAGAGTGGCAATCCCTTCCACATTGAAGACAAATACAATCTGTCCCCTGTCCACCTCTCTGATGTTGCTGGTTTTGGGACTGCCTCTTTGCCTCGGCCTGCTGGACAAGGGTCTCTTCAAAATGGGAGAGGCCATGATGCACCGCCTGTGCTTCCAGGCTGAACACTCAGATGTCACAGTTTCCTATCTGTTGAGGTCCATTCTTAAGGCCTTCAGATCCCGCTTGCAGATATCCTTATATCACAGCTGTGGTCTCCTTCTGGAGCAATTTCCCTGCACTAATTCTCCATACAGGAGATCTTTTGGAATCCGACCATCAGCCATTCTCACGACATGCCTAAGCCAATGTAGACGTTGCTGTTTCAGTAATGTATAAATGCTAAAAAATCCAGCTTGTTCTAGGACTACTCGTATTTGGAACTTTGTTCTGCCAGGTGTCCCCTCACTCGTCTAAGGCTGAAGGATTCGGCACTGCCTTTAGTTTATTGCCTTCTACGGTCCAGGCCATGGCATTGGGAGGAGAAGGCGGGAAGTTAAGAGAAAAGGGAAGCGGGAAGTCAGTGGTGGGAAAAGAACCAACAGCAGAGGATTTCTTGATGACAAAGGAAGACCTGTTTGGGTTAGGAGATATAAAGAAGGAAAAGAGGAGCTGGGGGTCAGAAGAGTGGGAAGGTCCTGAGACAGAAGATAGAGGGGAAGGTAAGTCACTGTCTCAGGGTACCAAGGGGCCCTATATACTGTATTTTTTCATGTATAAGACACCCCCACTTTTCTAACCCAAAATTAAGAAATCTAAGTGGGGCTTAACAAATGTAGGGGAAAGGGATCAAAGCCCTGCAGGATCACTTTGATCCCTGCTTACCCCTCCACTTGTTTTTGTCTCTCCTCAGCTTACTTCCGTGTATAAGACGACCCTCAATTTTTAGTCTAAAGATTTTAGACAAAAGTATAGTCTTATACAGGGAAAATACAGTATTTTTCTTTCTCCAAGAGAGACAAAGGACCACAGGGGAAGGAAGGTTCAAAGGGGAAAGGAGGATGGAGGAACTGAATTACAGTTGGGAGAGGTAGAACCTTTAGAATGAACCATGTATGTTTATCTGAGAGGGAAAGGTCCTTCAAAGAAAGTGGTGTGTCTGGATCGGATCTGATCCCCACAGGTTTGACACAGCCTGAAGGCAACTGGGCTCGACACCCCTGTTGTGGGACTATTTGTGTAGTGAGGAGTCAACCCATGCGGAAGCCTACCGATTGTGAGAGGTTTGGAATGCCCCCTCATTAAGAACTCTTTTGGGATGCTGTGGTTACAAAGGATGTGGCCTGATGCATCTATGGTTGCTGGTCCTGGTGGACCCACTGAAGTTGTTGTTCACATTACACCATTTAACATATTAAACTGTTGTCCGATATTACACTGTCTACTGTGATGCCTTTCTTTAAAGGGGAGGAACCGCCCATCTTAAAATTAGAACCCAATCACAATGGCCAGCAGCAACAAAAGGCCTAACACGCCTCTGACATTAGCAGGGCCAAGAGACGGGCCTGTGCCCAGATATCAAAGTCCAGATGTGCTTCAGGGATTTAGGCATCTGGCTGCAGAGCCAGAGGTTGGGAGTTCAATTCTCCACTGGACCTCCTTGACAAGGGCTGGACTTGATAATCCATTAGGTCCCTTCCATCTCTGCAATTCAAAGGTTATTATGATTATTAATAGTTTTACAGAGAGACTGGACCAAAGTTGCATCGGACTTCATAGGCCATATTCAACACTTGGAAAAATGTACAAAACTGGATCAGAAACCAGTGAGACTATTTTAACAGGAGAGTAATTGATGAACTGTACTCAGAAACAAATCAGTAGGCTGCTGAAGGATTGTTCTAATACGGTTCCATGGGCAGGCACTCACAAACATCCTCATAGCTACACTTCAGAGCTGCTCAGACTCTTTAAAGCCAGCTCCATGTAAAAGACATTACAATAATTCAAACAAAATATAATGAAGGTATTGGTGGTCTGGACCAACTTCCCCATGAACTGGCATGGTTGGCATATATGTGGAGCTTCGCCAAAGCCACTCCTAGACACAGGCCATCCAGCCATCAAGTGTAAGATCAATTTTTTGTTGTTGTTTAGTCATTAAGTCATGTTCAACTCTTTGTGGCCCCATGGACCAAAGCACACCAGGCCCTCCTGTCTTCCACTGCCTCCCGGAGTAGGGTCAAATTCATGTTGGTAGCTTCGATGACCCTGTCCAACCATCTCATCCTTTGTCTCCTTCTCCTCTTGCCTTCACACTTTCCCAACATCAGAGTCTTTTCCAGGGAGTCTTCTCATGAGATGGACAAAGTATTGAAGCCTCAGCTTCAGGATCTGTCCTTCCAGTGAGCACTCATGGTATGATCAATTACAGCAGCGGTCCCCAACCTTTTTGGGACCGCAGACTGGCTGAGCCTGAGAAAGGCGCCTCCCTACAGGTGTGTGTACGCTCTCGGAAGCATGCGTGAAGCGGTAGGGGAGCGCCTGCCTGAACGCTCCCCCACCCCGTTTGCACATGTACAGGGGTGCCTGCACACCCTGGGCGCCTGTGTGAAGGGGTGGGGGAATGCTCACAATGGCACTGGTACGTGCGCAAAGCAGCTGTGGGGAGTGGAGTGCATGCGGGGGAGAGCCAGAGGTCTTTGTGGTCCAGTCCAGCTCAGGCCATGGACTGGCACCGGGCCACGGACCGGGGGTTTACGACCTATGAATTACAGGATCCCAGATTGCAAACATGATTTTTCAAGAAGAGTACTACCTCATTCAAAGATTAAATTCCTGTCCTAGAGCACCTTGTTCTGCAGCAGTACCTCATTGTCTTGCCCTCAACTTCTTAGTACTCATTCAGCCCATTTCTAACTGATTCAAATCAAGATTACACAAAAAAGGGGGAAACTTTCATATTAGTGGCAATGCACTTTAGATTTCTAGACACTCTCTTTTAATGAATATATAAAGATATTTATTAACACGAGGAACAGGACTACAAGATGCCACTAACCGACCAAAACACTGCAGAAAAGTACCTCTCAATATCACCTTCTGGAACAGGCCTCAGAAGAGTGTTGGTTTCTCACAAACCCATTATTAGGCAGTCTAGAGTGCTTAATTTAATTGATGTCTATTACAATCATGAGGGATGCATCTCACCAGCCCTGTGCAGTTCCAACTGCAAATCACCTATTAAGTCATTTCACTCCATAAACTAGTGTGAAACCAGATCGAAATGGGTGTAACCAATTTCACCCAAGACTTCCTAGAGGTTATGTGCCAATACACGAGCCTTCGTTTACTTGGTAGCCTCCAACTAATTCTCATCAGTCGAGAAGTGCAGTATCATGGGAGTTGTAATCAAAATGATCTGAACGGCACTAGGTTGGGGGAAGCTACATCCTCAAATAATTTTCCAATAGCAAATTTGAGACAACCAGAAATTATCCAACAGAGAGGGATCCAAAGTTGTTTTTAATCAGGAAAGATATCACAATAGCTGTCTTAAGATTCAATGGGTATAGGACATCCTTACAGGTGGCATCAGTTACTCACTTAACCAATCTTTCTCTGCCTGCTTTAATCAGACAGATGGACTTGGAGCAAGAATGCAAGAGATTAATCTTAGACTATCTTGAAGGGTATCCATCACAGCAGTCACTTAATAAAAGTGAAGACCGAATGCCTTTTCTGTCTGTATACATGTTATGCAAGTACAGATGTGGTGCTGTAAAATTTTCCAATGTTTGCAATTTAGTTTTTTTCCTCCCATGAATTGAACTACTAAATCTGGCATGGTGTTTCTACGGCTTAGAAACATATGATACATTATGAGTTTCCCTCTCTGGGGTCATATGGCAGAAAATATTTAAAGAAAAACATAAATTCATAACAGGTTCTTTTATATACTTCATTTGCTCTTTATACTATTATAAAGTTCCTTCTCTTTTTTCACAACTTACCTAGAGGGCATGCAAGCCCAACAGTGAGCTCAACAGAATCATAAAGGAAAGTGAAAACTGCCTGATTATCATTCCATTCTTTTATTACCCATTCAGAGAAGCTATAAAAAGAAGAAAGGACATTACAGGATACAAAACATTCATCAAATGACACTGACATGAACACCAACACCTGTTATAATATTCTTCCTCATCTCCTACCATGCTGCCTTATCCTAAAACAAATCCCCAGGGGGCGGGGCGGGGGGAGGCATTTTCTGCTATTATGCACCATGATGTAAAATAATGGTACTCCAAGAATAATTTTTCAATAGGAAGATGTATTGTTCCTGCAGCCTTTATAACTCCAGAAGTCTCTAAGCCGAAATCTGGTAAGCTGCCACTATGTTATTGATTTGAATAACATTTTGCAGACCCTAAAGGAATAAGACTCTGTAGCAAAATGATTCTACACCACCAGAATATTGTCACCCTAACATCCTGAAATTCCAGAACATTGTGAACTCCAAATATTATAGGCACCAAAAAAAATGTGTTATAGAATTTACAAACATGGCTGGCTTCATGTTTACATACTGTAACGTAAACAAGTTCATTATAACAAACAGTTCAACTGTCAGGAAACATTATTGCTCAGTGACCTTGCTGTTTGGGAGAGCTAGCTAATTGTTTTGGAATGACTATAATAAACTATTGTTCAAGCCTCAATTTTAAAAGTACTTTGATTTTCAGGGCTGTTTTCCCATACTCCCCTTAATTATTTTAATACTCTATACATACAAAATCTCAAACTTTGATAACACTCTAAATTTATTCCTGACAGAGATTAATCTCTAGAATTTCACTAATCTTAGCAAAACAGGAACAAGAGATGTTATCATGAAACTGTATGTCATATCAAAATAAGATCCTCTTTATTAAAATTCACTTACTTGTATTTCTCTACCAGCTCCTGAGAATTTTTTATATCTTTCTGGATATGGCATATCTCAGAAGCTATTTGTTTCTTTTTATCTTTGAGATTTGATTGGGTTCTATAGGGATACAAGCAAATAAGTACAACAAATGAGCAAATTATTGTAAATTGATTCACAGCAATCACCCCCGCCTGAAAATTTCATGCTAATTATTACCTTTGAAAAGTTTCATCTTGGGCTCTGAGATTTTCCAGCTCTAAAAATTGGAGAAGTATACATTAAGATTCTAGAAGGAGATTACAATCATAGATGTTTATACTATCTGATTATGGAGGTATGGTCCCAACAACCAATTCAATTCCTCTCTAATGGCCAACTTGTATTCTGTGAAATTATTATATAAAAATAATTAGTTTACGGCCTAGTGAATCTTACATATGAGGCAAAATACTTGTTTTTTGAATATTTTGTTACAGCATGTAATAAAGCACACATGCACTGAGAAGATGCAAGCAACCACAGAAACATCCAATGATATGCAAGCAAACATCTGTTCACACCACAGGACTTCCCCTCCCATCCCCAACTGCCAAATCAGTTCTGGAAGATGTTTTTAAGCAATGCTAAGACACATGAAGGAGCCTCTGGTTTATTCCTAAAGACATCAGGCACTGTACACATACCCCACCAGTCTTAGCATTCACAGCTTTCTACCTCATTAAGCTCAAAAGAGTCTCATTACCTCTTTCAGCATTTCTTAGTTTGGACTCATATTCTGACATGGCATTGTAGGCATTCAGGTCACAATCTTCTATCAAAGCAATTTCTAAAATGCAAGTGGAAAGGAGAGTTTCAAATAAAGATTGCCACTTTAAATTAGCTCCAGCAGAAAATCAAGTTGTCATAAACTCTTTGAGGCTGTACCTGTCTCCAGAGCAACAAGGCAGCTATCTGTTTCTTTCAAAAGCTCATCTATTTTACCTAGTCTTGATTGTAGCTTTTCCCACTGAAACTTAAAAGGAAAAAAAAATGGCTATTTAGAACACACTTTTGTTCATTAAGTCAATCTGTATATGATCATATAGATGTATTTGATCTTAGCAATCTCTTATTAATATTTGCTTGCTAACTACACAATAACATTAGTTTTTCTTAAGTGTTGTTCTATTATATCTATATCCAGCTATTATACACAGTTACCAATAGCTTTGTATTCAATGGTCTGCACAGCAGTTACCAAATGCTCCTAGATCATTACTGTGACTACAAATGAAACCACACACACACACACACACACACACACACACAAAAGACTAAAAACAAACCAGAGTAGCTATGCATTTTTAAAAAAAGATGCTAAATTACTTTTATGACAGGATTACTGAAGTAGATTCAGTGGTTGTAGTGCAGATTTGATACAAGAGACCTAGGTTCACAGAAGAACTCCGCTCACGATGAAATCTTGATTAATAAGCCTAGCCTATCTCCTCTACTACAGTGGTGCCTCGCATAACGAGCGCACCATTTAACGACGAATCCACATAGCGATCTATTTTTTTAGATCGCTAATGTGACCGCATTGCAATGTTTTAATGGGTAAAACATCGCACTGCGATGATCAGTAAGCGTTTCGCTTACCGATCTTTGCATTGCGATGTTCCTAGAACAGCTGATCAGCGGTTCCAAAATGGCCACCGGATGCCCAAAATGGCCACCGCAAATGTTTTCGCGCCCTGCCCTCGCTTACCGAGGGCGCGAAAATGGCGGCGCTATGGAGGAACTTCACTGAACGGTGAGTTTGGGCCCCATAGGAACGCATTAAACAAAGTTTAATGCTTTAGGTAAAGGTTCCCCTTGACAGTTTGTCCAGTTGTGTCCGACTCTAGGGGGCGGTGCTCATCTCCGTTTCCAACCCATAGAGCTAGCGTTTGTCTGAAGACAATCTTCTGTAGTCACGTGGCCAGCGCGACTACACGGAACGCCGTTACTTTCCCACCGTGGTGATACCTATTTTTTGCATTTTGCATGCTTTCGAACCACTAAGTTGGCAGGAGCTGGGACAAGCGACGGGGGCTCACTCCATCACATGGATTCAATTTTACGACTGCAGGTCTTGTGATCTTGCAGCACAGAGGCTTCTGCGGTTTAACTCGCAGTACCACCATGTCCCACTTTTTTCACTTTAGTCTTTCTTATAAACAGATGAAAAAAAAAACCCCAAATGGCCAAAATATGTTTCAAGTACATGTAAAGAGGGCAGGATGGGTAGGTATCCATCTCTCAGTGCACTGGCTTATTTTCTATATTATTTGATAGATCCAAATATGTAGCAGTAGCAAAACTGAAGACTTAAAGTAAAATAATGAAGCTACCCTTCAGCAAGCCACAGCCTAACCTATCTAGGCTTACTGAGGGAAGAACAGGACTGTTCCATATATACTATCTGGAGCTCACTGGAAAAAGCTAGAATAAAAACAACAAATAAATATGTTTTTTCCTGTATATGGCCAATTATTATCAGATTGCCAACCGATTACCTCACACTAGTAATATCAAATGATTTACCTGTGCGTTCTGCACCAACTTGGCATATAATTTTGCTTTTCTTCTATGAGCAAGAACTTTACTCTTCTTGGTGAAACAGGATTTCATTTTGTTCAATTCTGCTCCAAAGCCTTTCAGCTGCAGTGGAAGAACATAACAGCAGCATGAGAGCACGTTCATAAGACTAGAAAAGAGACCCCATTGATAACTTAGTAGCAGCACACTACAGTGTAGTTGCATCTCCACTCATAGTGGATCCTTCTGCCCAAATAACAGGGCTCCCTTTCTTCCCTCTTAGCTTCCGATACTGCACTGTCCCCCATTCAGCAGGGTCCCCCAGCCCAGGTTTAACGTTCTAAAATCAGAAATGGCATGTGCCTATGAATGCAACTTTCTGAAGGATTCTGTGCAAATCTAAAGTGTAGTTTACAGGTTGCTGTGAAAAAAGCCCTCATCACAGCAAGTTCATGAAAAGCCTCGTTCTCTCAGACAATGTTCTTATTACTTAAAATATAAACAATATATTTAGAAAAAGTAAGCCTAATTGGCAAGGTTCCCACTAAGCTTGGCACACACATGCATGACTCCTCTTCCCTCCATGCAGCTCTCTTTCTCCGTGCAGCAATCGCGAGGTTCAGGTCATGATGGAATCCAGTGCGTGGGGTGTCGAGTTGTGCGCGCATGTAGGGGTGAAGCCACAAGAAAGAGAGGTGGACCCCCACCCCCTGGGGCTGAAAATAAGAGGTACGTTGCTAATTGGTACTCCCAGTGTATGTCTGTAATGAACTGTCATGCTTATACCACAAACAGCTTAAGCAAACTATACCACATTCAACACGTACCATTCAGTATATAGATTTGTTACAGGTGTTAATTTTTTTTTCTCCCCCCCAAATTAAATCGGACCTGTTGCAGTTTATTATGTTGGTATGGACAGTCAATTCATTATGTCTATTTCCAGGCTGACTGATATTCTTCCACTAAAGAATTCCCTCTTTTGCTATGTTTACTTCTCTTCATCTATAGCCAAATGATGGACAACTCATTCTGTATTACTGACATCAGAAAACTCCGGCTACTTCTGAACACCAAATGGACCAAACTCTTCATTTTTTGCATTACATCAAGCTTATTTTGGTAAAGGTGCTCAGCTGTGTATGTATGTTTGGTTTTTTGTTTCTTTTAGAAAATTAACTAAGCCAAAGGAACAGACCTTTGTTCTAAAAATAGCAAGTACATAAGGGCAGTTAATGCACAAAGAGCAACAGAAGGATAAACAAACACAGAAAAAGCAATGTAAAAACTGCAACATTGAAGCACTAATGTAATGACTACATTAGTGCAAAATAGCTGTCCATACCTCTTCATCAGAACAGGTTCTCATTACTTCCCATAGACTTTTATGGACATTCACCAGAAGTTTATCTTGGTCAACTGCATGTGACTTTAATCTGAAATATCATTAAGTATAGTATTAGTAAGTATATTTTCTTCAGGAGTTTCTAGAATCTAATCTGAAATAAGATCTTCCCCCCTCCACTGTTTTGTTTCTTCTAAGAAAAATTAATTTTACTATGTGCACGAATAGTTCTACTCTGACTGTGCTCACTTTAGCACAGTAACACACAACTCCAGTAGGCACAATTAAATCAATGGAACTTACAGTTAACTTGCTAAATCAACAATTGAATGAATCTACTCTAGTACAATTTACTACACTAAGCAACAGAATTTTGGCCAATGTGTTATTTGCATAAATTATCTGAACTCTTAAAAGAAAAAAATGTGTTTAAGGGGTGTGGTGATCACCCTGCTCTTGCTCATGTAGGAGGTTATCTGCATACACCAATGGGAGCTGTTGGGAGGCGGAGCCAGAGAAACTAGAAGGGAAGGGTGAGGCAGAGAAGGAGAGTTTTGTGAGTTAGTCAGTTTCAGACAGAGATGCGAGTCTGAAGTGAAAAGTTAGTCTGTGGGAGTTGGAGAGTGTGGTAGAGTGAGGAGTTAAGGGATGCAGTTGTGTGGAACTTATAGAGAGTTAAGAGTGAAACAAGTGATTACAAAACTACTGAATACAGTACTTTAAAGTCTTTAAAGAACCTGTTTAAGTGAACTGTATCCAATAAACCTGTTTTTGTTAAACTTTACAATCAGCATGGACCTCAGTCTTTTTAACTGAACATTGTTGACAGAGATCAACTGGTGGCAACATAAAGGAGGGAATGTGTTGTGGGCCTCAGGCTAGTGAAATAATCTGGAGACACACAGGGGCATGTCACAAGGGGTTCAGCCCAATTTTTCTGCAAAGTGAACACATATTATTCAACTGCACATTCAGCCTACAATTTATCCTTTATCTTTAGTTACCAAGATGTTCTTGGCTCCCGTCATCATCCAAAATACCTGTTACATCTGTCTCATTCAATTCCGCTGTTTACATGTTCAAATACCAGAGCAAATATTTCATCCAGATAAACATTTGGCATTTAAACTGGGTATAGCTGAAAGGTTTTGTCGATGGTTCAATGTGTTTTTGCATTTTAAAAAAATCTACTTTGGATTTTCATTTCTTTTTTAAAACAGAGTTTATGTTAACGAACTTAAGTGCCATTTTTCACAGAAAAGGGTATACATTTAAGAAAAATGTTTCAATTGCTCTTCCTGATTTACCACCAAGTAATACAGTGGAGGGTATTCAACTGTTTGAAATAAAATGAATAAAATTATGAGGACCCTGGTAACAAATATGGTCAAGTGCATTTATTGCATCCTGGAAGATTAAGAGAAAAGGTCAAAGACAGATACAGAAAACAGATCAGGATAACTTGCATACTCTAAACAGGGCAGAAAATCATAATATCATTCTTCATAACTGCTTGTAAAGCTGCTTATAACAATTGTCACGAAACCATATTAAAGACAGCAGCTGAATACAGTACCTATTCTATTACAATTCCTATCGTCTTTCTGTTACATATTAAAATATATTTTTATTTTGAAAAAATTGCAAGCATCTTACTCTTCTATTGTCTTGTAGAGGCCCTGACAGTCTTCCTCATAAGCCTGCAACTTTGGATGATATATGTATTGGCTAAGAATCTCATCTTCCAGGGTAGGAAGTGTGTTGACTTCATACTACAAAAAAGAAAAGCCCAATAAGGTTCTCTACATTAAGAATCTAAAATACATGATATACGTGGCAGGAAGAGTCTGAGCTTCAGTGTACCCGTCTTGTTGCAATAGTTTCAAAGAGACCAGTTGGGTTTTATTTTGCAAAGTAACTTCTTCATGACATAGCATAAGAAATAACTAAATTTGGCTCAGTCAGGTTCAGTAATGAAGATGTAGGTTGGCTGAAATGACTACACAAACTAATAGAATATTATTTATGAGTACTGAATAATCTCATTAAACATTTGGTAAAAACATTTACTTTTTGTTTACATTGATATTCTTATGTTCAAAGACACCCAGAATGGTGTACATTATAATTCAACAGCCATTACACATATAAATATGTGTAACAACCTAATAACAAAATATTTCACCAAATAAATGGTAAGAACACAATTGAAATGAACCATAAACTCAGCCAGAAGTTCTACTACATGACAATTGGTGAAATAAGAATTTCACAACATCCAAAAGTCTACTCAAACAATTCTGCCTTACGTTCTTTCCTAAATCTCTGCAGATATATCATGCTGGGGCTCACTCTAACTGAGGCAGTAACATGAAAACATCTTTCCTAATACAGTGGTGCCCCGCATAGCGAGGTTAATCCGTTCCGGATTAATCCTCGCTATGTGAAATCATCGCTAAACGGAATGTAAAAGCCCATTGGAACGCATTAAACATTGTTTAATGCGTTCTAATTGGCCCTAAACTTACCGTTCAGCGAGGTTTCCTCCATAGCAGCAGCCATTTTCGCGCCCTTGGTAAGCGAGGGGAGGGCGCGAAAACGCTGCATGTGGACATTTCGCGCGTCAGGCGGCCATTTTAGAACCGCCAAACAGCTGATCGACCGACTCTGTAGGAGGTTTGGGGGGGTCAGCAGCAAGAGGAGGAGAAGAGGGAAAGTGGGGGGGAGGACGTGCGAATGCGCGGCTTCCCTCCCTTCGCCTGCCTGCCTTGCAGCCTGCTTTCGTCCCTGGGGGCGGCAGGAGAAGGACGAGGAGGAAGAGAGGAGGAAGAGGACGCGCGAACGCGCGGCTTCCCTCCTTTCGCCTGCCTGCTTTGCAGCCTGCTTTCATCCCTGGGGGCGGCAGGAGAAGGACGAGGAGGAAGAGGGAAAGTGGGGGGGGGAGGACGCGCGAACGCGCGGCTTCCCTCCCTTCGCCTGCCTGCCTTGTAGCCTGCTTTCGTTCCTCGGGGGGGGGGCAGGAGAAGGACGAGGAGGAAGAGAGGAGGAAGAGGACGCGCGAACGCGCGGTTTCCCTCCCTTCGCCTGCCTGCCTTGCAGCCTGCTTTCGTCCCTGGGGGCGGCAAGAGAAGGACGAGGAGGAGGACGCGCGAACGCGCGGCTTCCCTCCCTTCGCCTGCCTGCCTTGCAGCCTGCCTTCCTCTTCCCGGCCAGCGCCGCCCCGCATCACTCTTGCGGCGGCGGCAGCTCCTTCCTGGCACCCTTCGGTAAGCGAGTTTTCTCCATATGGAAGGACGCTATGCCTCCGCATTAGCGATCCCGGAGAAGGGATCGCTATGCGAATTCGTCGTTATACGGTGCGCTCGGTATGCGAGGCACCACTGTATATTCAAGCTGATCAGATTTAATATAGTTGCCATCTTTAAAAGGATGTTCTGGATGACCTGAATTAGCTCAAGAACTCATATGGGTAGAAGGTATCCAGCTAGTGTGTCAGGAATGAGGTCTTTTAATGTTTCAAAAGCAATAACCAGTAACTTTAATTTAGCCTTAAAAATCACCGGTAGCCAATGTAACTGGCATCAAATACATGCCAGTAAATTCAGAAACTTCTGAATTGCCTTCACATTGAGTAAATTATACAGTGGTGCCCCATATAGCGAGGTTAATCCGTTCCGGATTAACCTTCGCTATACGAAAACATCGCTGTGCGGGGCAGGAAAACCTATTGGAACACATTAAACTTAGTTTAATGCGTTCCAATAAGTGTCTAAACTTACCCCCTCCAGCGATGTTTTCGCTCCGGCGGCCATTTTGGAGCCGCCGATCAGCTGATCGGCGGCTCCAAAATGGCCGCTGGATGACCCGAAATGGCCCCTATCAGCGTTTTCGCGCCCTCCCCTTGCTTAGCAAGGGGAGGGCGCGAAAACGCTGATAGGGGCCATTTCGGGTCATGCGGCGGCCATTTTGGAGCCGCCAATCAGCTGTTCGGCGGCTCCAAAACGGCCGCCGGAGCCCCAATCGTCGCAAAGCGAGTGCGGTGATTGGGGCTGATCCGTATAGCGATCCCCAAAAGGGGATCGCTATACGGATTTTTCGTTAAACGGTGCACTCGTTAAGCGAGGCACCACTGTAGTTGCCTAATCTTGAATTTACATTAACATGGATCAGTGTGACTATATTGGTTTCCTCCAAGTAAGAGGAATGTTTTATGACCAGGACAGAGGGGAAAACATTGACATGGCTACAGCTGCCACTTGTTCCTTCAGGAGAAACATTGGGCTTGACAAAATAGTCAAGCTCCTTAACTAGTTCATAAGGGCAATTGCCCCCACATCTACCTTTAGAGAAGTGACAGTTTTATTTATCAATTCCTGAGTAACCATGGATTCAACTTCCATTTGTTAACTTACAGCTACTTGACCATGGACTCCAGACAATGAATAAAAACTTCTATGGCCATTCCAGCTGATTAGTCAATGAAAAATATAGCTGAGTGTAATCAGCATATTGATGGTATATAACACCAAAACTATAAATAAGAAGACTCCCTGGAAAAGACCCTGTTAGGAAAGTGTGAAGGCAAGAGGAGAAGGGGATGACAGAGGATGATATGGTTGGACAGGGTCACCAAAGCTACTAACATGAATTTGACCAAACCCCTGGAGGCAGTGGAAAACAGGACGGCCTGGTGTGCTCTGGTCCATGGGGTCACGAAGAGTCGGACACGACTTAATGACTAAACAACATAAATGATCTGACAATAGACTCGTTTTAATTTTACAAAGAGTTTTCAAGGTCCACATGTATAATAAAAAGAAAAAACAGCAGCAACATAAGGCAAGGCAAGAACTGAGGAAATCACACTAAGATAAAACAGTTAAGTAACTGATCAATTAAATATTTTGTCAGATATCTACATGAGAATTTGGAGGGAACTGCACATGAACATGAGTGCTTATTTAGCTGAAAAACAGGTCCCATATTTCACAAAAATAAGAAGTTAGAAAAGTTCCCTTTTCTAAGTGAACGTATCTGCTGGATTAGTTTAGCACTGGTACTAAGACCAAGCCTTGGGGAGTTCCACACAATACCCAAGGGCTGATAATTAGTTTTCCACAAAAACTTTCTAGGTCTTCTTGCAGAGGAAAAACAAATACCACTAGACCCAGATCTTTCTCTATTCTCCTCAACAATATACCATGATCCAGTGTACCAAAAGCTGCTTAAGATCTAATACCATCAGCAGGGATGAATCATCAAATTTATTTACAAACTGAGGCAACAGCTATTTTAAATTTTGCCAGCAAACAGTTGGATGGTGAAAAAGAAGATGACTATTCAGTGGAAGCTACCATTACCACATAGTTGAGATAATGGGCGAATGAGTACTCTATGTTATTAAACTTAAATTTGAAAGCTTATACACTTACTTTGAATGGGAGCTGACTCTGGCGAGGTTTTTGTATCAGAACATGGACTTCAAGAAGTGTGAAAAATTCACGGACTGTTATAGTACCTTCCTGCAGTTTCTGAAAGTAGAATCCAAGCATAACTACTTAAAATAGGCTTATAGCTTTTTAAGAACTATTTGTTTAGAACTTTTATGTTTTAAATTTAAATGATAAAAAACAATATCATAAGCAGAAATGCAAAACAAAAAGCAGACAGGAACTAAATTCATTTCTATAGGCATGGATATTCCTCCTCTCACAAGCAACTTCTGAAAGTGGATTCAGAAGGGGTCATCCCCTTCCCACTGCAGTTTCCTGTATATGCTAAAACTTGTTTAGGGGCTGGAAACCAGTCAAACAGGTTTTTAATACTGCACAGAAGTGGAGGAGAAAGGGAAGAAAGCCTCAAAGATGCTGCACTGGATTTCGCCCAAAAAGCTTATGGGAATAAAAATGTCTAAACTGTTCTTCTAAAACAGGAAATGATGCTCATTTGAACTCAAGAAGGAAGGCAAGCAGTAACTCTGACAATACACTTCTTGACAGCAAAGGGAATTAAGAAAGTTAAGCTTCTAACATACCTCCCGCAAATTTTGTTCACAAATACTGTCTAAGAGAAGCTGAGTTTCCATTTCAGTATTCCGCTGAACTGAGAAGAAAACATAAATCTGCTGAACAAGTAAATTGTGTTTCACACTTAAACAAAATATCCACAACAGATCAATGCCAAGTAAAAACTATTCGATCCGCCAAGTGCTTTAAAAAAACCTTTGCTTTTCATTTCTTAAACATATCACAGACAAAATCTCTAACCTTTGTATTTCTGGTCCTGGCAATCCTGTAATCACTGAGATATTAACAAGGAGGAAATATATATATATATGAATTCATAGCACAGAAAGTTATAAACATATGAACAATATAGACAGTGAAGTTTTTGTTCTCTAAAAACTAAACACATCCAATATTTATTAAGAAGATGCAGGGCAAGCACAGGGAACAGAAGGTCACTTGTCTGTAACTGTGTTTCTTTGAGTATTCATTCTGTGCACTCACATGTCTAGGTTAGAGCACCTGCATGGTACACCACTGGAATCTTCCTATAATCTGCATATCCAGTGCTTTCTTCTTCTCCCTAGCCTACTATACATGCCCCCCTTCTCACTTTCCAAGTTGTCCACTATCACCAGGAAAAACTGTGACTAATGGGGAGATGGGAGAGAGCACTCAAAGAAACACAGTTTCAATTAAGTAACCTGTCTTCCTTTTTCATGGTCTTTTGTGATTCATGCAACTTGGTTGATTAGCAAGCACCTATGCTGGAAGATGGGAATCATGGTGTCACAGAAGATGAAATAGCTCTGTCAAAAGAAGCGTCTCTCTGAGCACAGAGATCCAGCTTATAATATTTAACAAATATCATAGGCTGAGGCCAGAGAGCAGATTTACAGATATAATGCAATGGTATACCTTTCAAGGCAAAAAAAAAAGTTACCTCTGCCCCATGCCTATAGAAATGACTCTAAGGCTTGCCAGGCTATGGAGCTTTATCAATGTCATAAGCCAATTGAATCAAATTAGCCACTCATTTAGTTACCGTAATCTCTGAGATGAGACAAGAAGACCTTTATGAGGTCCCTCATAGCAAACAAAGAGATACTTACTCTGCCTGAATTATTTTGTTCTAGATACATAAAACACCAATGCTGTTCTAATATCTAGGTCAGGGGTCTCCAAATTTTTTACCCTGAGGATCACACCAGATGCTTTCAAGATCTTAGAAGGCTGAAGGAACAGGCATGTACATGCCCTACCCACCTCCACAGGTGCCTGGACGCATGCATGCACCACCCCCTTGCATGCACGAGGTTAAAGGAATGGGCCAGATAAAATGGATGTGACCCACTGGCTGTACTTTGGAGACCCCTTATCTAGGACATGCAATGATCTCTCTAATTGTAACCATAGATCTTGGTAAAAAGATGTAACACTATTGGTTGTGAAGAATGGAACAGTATTACTATCTTAGGAAGAAACAATGTATGGAAATAACATGACCATGTCCTTGTTAAACTGAATATATGGCACATCAGACCTTAGGGCACACAATTCACTGGCTGGCATTATTGCAACAAAGAAAGGAGCCTTCATAAGAAGTCTTAAATCTGTAGTAGCAAGGGCTCAAATGGAGAATGCATAAGTCTTGAAACATCAAAGATAGTCCACAGCATTGCTGGCAGCTTAGTTTCAGGAAAGGCATTCATCAAACCCTTAAGAAAGTTTTTAATACCCTGTTTCCCTGAAAATAAGCCCTAGTATGCTTTTTCAGGATGCTTATAAGCCCTACCCAAAACATAAGCCCTAGTTAAGTGAAACCCTGCCCTCCACAACTGTGCAGCATTGTGCAGCAACCAGAAAATGAGATGACTGTAAAATAAAACATCCCTGAAAATAAGCCCTAATGCATTTTGGAGCAAAAATCCTCTCTTATTTTCGGGGAAACACAGCAGGGTGTGCAAAACATTTGAAAGAGGGATGATTTATTGGCTGATTGAACACGATAGCCAATAAAATAGATCTTCAAGAACATTGTTGAAAGACCAGATTCCTTCAGATGTAGTAGAAATAACATCACCACATTCAAAGAAACAGGTATTGTCTCAGCCATTTAGATTTATAAAGTTGCCTTATAATATAGAAGACTTTCTAGCACATGAAAGTACAGTCAACCTTCAATTTACGAACTTAATCCATTCCGGAAGGACGTTCGTAAGTCGAAAGGTTCGTAAGTCGAATCAGCATTTCCCATAGGAATGCATTGAAAACCAATTAATCCATTCTGGCTGGTTTTGATTCTTAGGTCGAGGGGCGGTTTGTAAGTCGAAGCTAATGCAAAGCCGGTTAATCCGTTCCTACCACTAGGGGCAGAATTTTTCCCCTTTTAACCTAAGATTACTTAGGTTAAAAAAAGAGGAAAGAAAAGAGTTCGTAACTTGAAGCAAAGTTCACAAGTCGAGGCAATAATTTCCTATCAGAGTCAGAATGTTTGTAACTAGGACTGTTCGTAAGTCGAGGGTTGACTGTATATTTCTTATACCCGACAAATATTCCAAGCAGTCAACTTCAGATTTTGAATGTCTGGGTGGAGAATCCTATTTTGGTAGGTTAATAAGCCCTTTTCAATTGGGAACTGAAAATTATCCTTGGCTGCTAGAAGAAGGGAGGCAAACCAAGGTTTCCATGGCCACCATGTGGTCAATAGTATTATATCAACTTGCCCAATTTTTACTAATGGCCCATGTATCAATGGGATTGGAGGGAACATATACAGCAGGAGTCTGTGCCAACACATCTCCAAAAGAATTAAGGCCTCTCCCTGCCCAAGAGCAGGGACTGTCCAATGGCTTTCAATGGAGAAAACAAAAAATCACCAAAAATTAAGGACGCCTCAGAACAACACCAAATTAAGTCTGCATAGGTTTCAGGAGGTGGGCTAACGATTGCAAGCATTTAAAATACTTTTCAAACAGTTTAAGGCACTTTTACAGGAGCGAAAAGGGACTTCGCAAACCCATTCAAATGCATTAAGTCGGCTTCAATGCATTTCAATTGCGGAACTGTGTTTCCCTCAACGATGTTTCCTATGGGGATTTTCGCTTAAGGACTGCAATCCGTTCCAATTGGAACAGATTAACCGGTTTTCAATGCATTCCTATGGGAAATGGTGTTTCACAGAACGATGTTTCACAGAACGTTTTTTTTTTTTTGGAACCAATTAACATCGTTGTGCGAGGCACCACTGTATACACAGTATTACAGAGCTCCTTTATCTACTGGGTTAGTTGAACTGAAAATAATTAGGTTAGAAAGGATACTTACTGCTGAAGTCTGCATCAGCCTTAACTGAACCTAAAGAGCTGCTGTTGCTGCTTTCTGTCTTCTCCAGTGACATTTCTGGAACATTTTTACCCTTAAAGGTTTTTGCTTGTTTATGAGTTACCATAGCGCTCACATGGGACTGAAAATAAAACAGTAATTATTCAATATATATTTGATAAGCAAGACCTAGCAAAGTATTTCTTAAACTTTGCTGTGTATCAACAGAAATTATTAGATTATCTATGATAGCATATTATGCAGAAGGCTGTTAAATTCTCAGGAAGCTTGTTAGAAGAATAAGGGATTGCAGCCTATCTGAATGTAAGTCTCAACAAATTCAGTGGGACTTTTGAGTAGTTGTGAGACACAGAAATATGCAGCATATTCTATTTATAATTAATTTTTACAATAGAATTTACACAGAAGGTTTAAATACAACTGCCCAGTTATATTGGTCAACCTAAAGTGTCATAAACCTTAATCTGAAAAATAAGTGTAGCGTTCTCCTTTTATTAGATCTATGGTTCTTGTATTATGTAATGGTTTATGAATATTCATATCGCTGAGAGGCAGAGTCAGAGGGGAGATTAAGTGAGATTGAGTCAGTTAGAGAGAAATGTAAGAGAATCAGGCAGGAGAGAAAAGCCAGACAGTGTAATAGAGTGTGTAGTTTGGGAAATTTAGATGTGATTAGCTACTGAAGTTATTTATGAATCTCTGTAATCAATAAACCAAAGTTTAATTTAAAAGAATTTGAAGTGTGGACCTGAATCTTTCTGAAGTAATGGTGAGAGATCACCTGGTGGCAGCAAGCGTAAAAGGAGAGAGAGTTTGCCTTTGTGTGCTCTGAGGCTTGAAGGTCAAGCAAAGGGGCAGGAGGGTGGAAGCCACAATAAGGGTGTTCACTAAACTATACTCATCATTAGAGGCTATATTTATATTTAATGTCTGTGTATTGCCTCAAACCCAAATGAAGTTTGTAAAAACTCCTTGTGTAATAAAACCAAGCACAGCAAAATTCCCTGCTTGGCCATGGAAATTCTCTCTCTCTCTCTTGTTCTCTCTCTATGTGCATATGAATGGTAAATCACTCCTTGAATACTACCTTGTTTCACCATAACTCAGAAGAACTTGACAGTACCTAACAATAGTAGGTGATTCATCATAACAGAAACCAAATTAAAGAAAAAGCTATTAAAAAACAGGTTCTTCAAAATTTTCTTTAAAGGCCACTTTTGCTTGTACCACCAGTACCTCCCCCCTGCTTCACATACTTTCATTAATATCCTCTCTTTTTAAAATAAATTTTTAAAAATTAAAAGGACAAGTAGTAAAGAAAAGCAATTGGCTACTTCAGAGGGTATGGGGCCCACTACCTCCCACCAAAACTGGAAATGGCTAGAATCTTATTTTAAAGCAAAATTTTACAAAACTTTTGAAAAGCAAAGTGAGGCACACAGTGATTACGAAACTTGGCTTAAAATACAATTGCATTTCCAGAAACAATTCTCTAACTTTTAGCCAAAGAAAATTTCTTCCAGGAAGAAAGGGGAAACTGCAGGGGCCACAAAAATAGGTGCACAGCTATGTATCACCATGCGTTGCTGAGTCATGCTTTAGGAAAATGAAACTTCAGTTCCTTATCAGTTACTTCAGTTCCTTTAGTTACTCTTACAATAGAGAGCCATATAAGTTAATCATATAACAGATTATTTTTAGAATATCCATGTTAGCTTGTTACAGCAAATGGAACAAAAGTCTTACGACACTTCTGACTACCAAATTTTACTTAACCTGTATTTTCTGTGGACTGCAGACTACTTATATTTGATGAAATGGACTGGAATCCAGGGGAGCATAGGTCAATTTTTTTAAGTCTTTAAGATTTCACAAAACTTTGTTACAATAAATATTTAATCCCCAAAGAACAATATAGCATGACAAGTAAAATACTGTAATAATCACTACAAGACCATCTGAATTTACAGGAACTACATCACATCAACATTTAGCACAATATCTACTATCATATATGTACTTCATTCTGTAATGAACAGAAGTCAATTCAAACTTAAGTAACTATATACCAAATTAGTCATCTTATACCCACCTGCGGCAAATCTGCAGCATCATTCAAGTCCTGATTTCCCTTGAATTTTTTTTCTTTTTGAAGTTCCTCCTCTTCATTCAAAACTCTCTGCCTCTTATTAGTTTCATACATTTCAGATAGGTAGCCTTCCTTTTCAGCAATCTCTTTTTCTTTTATCACCTCACAAACCTTTTCCGATACATTACAATTTAGAGACTCATCAGAATCCATTTCCTCTACATATGCAGGAAGCAACTCTTCATTTATATAATTGGATGGACTCAAGCTTGCAATTTTATCTGATGGACTTTTAACAATGAGACCGTTTTGTGAATCATCAATTTCTGTTCTCTTTTCTGATTTGGCGTCAATGGCTTCTGCATTAGATAGAGAAGACTTTCTTTTATTTGGCAGTTTAGGTGGAAAGATACCTAAGGGTACTTTTTTAATTTCACAGCTATTTGTGCATACTGCATTTATGGGTACTTTGAAAGGAGCATTTTCAGTAAAACCAGTGTTAGTCAATTTTTTAGAAGAAATATTGGACTCCTTAGCATCCTCCTTCAAAACTGAAGGACTATCTGATTTCACTGTCAGCTCTGGCAATGCATCCCCCAAACAGGATTCTACATCTTGACAGATTAAATCAGGCTCTGACTTCTTCCTTCTATCTTTACGCTTTGAACAGATATTGGCAGCACCAGATATTTTAGGTAAAAGGACGGGCTTCTCTTCTGAAGGAAATGTGTTGACGGGAAGGGATTCTAAATTTTGCCAATCCTTGCTATAGTTATTCAATTCACCAGACATAGCTTCATAACTATTAGTTATTTTGCCATCATCTGAAAGATCACTAGTTTCTCCAGGGGATTCGTGTCTTTGCCAAGACAACTTCTTTGGATCACCTTTTGAATTCTTGTTTTCACTCAGTGGTATGTACATTCTATTTGTGTTTAAATCATGGAAAGTTTCTTCAGATAACTTTGGATCTAAGTTTTGCATATTAACTGGAAACATAAAATCATTTTCTTTATTAGAAACAGCCTTTAATGTAGCATCTTTTCCAAAATCATTAATTTCAGATATGCTGGATTTTAGCTGGTTATCTTTAATTTTCAAGAAATTATGTTGCTCTTGGGGAATAAGTAGCATCTCTGTTTCTGAACAAGTGGAATATTTATCCTTTACAGTTTGGGAAATATTTAATTTCTTTTCACATGTGATAGCTGAAGCAGAAAATTCAGAGTTAGATTTGGCCTGGGAATGTAAGTAGCATTCATTATTATTTATATGCATACATTCAATTTCTGTTGTGTAGTTTCTTGTCACATCCATATTCTCACCACCTCTTGAGTTTGTGAAAGAGTTTTGTACTTGGTTTTCAACATCAGGCACATTGTTATTAGAGCCATATATAGAAACGGTGTGATTTTCTGCAGATTCTGTATCTTTTGTTTTTCCACCATAGACAAGGGGAAGTACTTTAATCAAATTTTGCTGTATACTTTTATTTGGCATTTTGTTTCTCTCAGATTCTTCCAGATCCCCACTATCGACAGTATTAGTTGGCAAGTTAGTGACTTTTGTGCCATCCTGGTAAGATGTGACAGAAAAAAGGGGCTTGTCATAGCTATCTGGTAGGTTATGTATGCTTCTTTTGCAATCAAGTGAAATTATATGTTTTTCACTGACATTCATATCAACTACTGCTAATGCCACCATACTTTTTGAAGAAAGGTCCCATTCAGCATGCTTTCCAAGTTCTGTGGCATTCTTATGCAAATTTTCTTTAGTGTTTTCAGAAACAGTATGAGATTCTGTAATGTCTATATTATCCTGACAAAACAGGTCTTGGGGAAGTTTTTCACATTTGGGAAAACTGTCATAGTTAACTGCCACTGTATGGCACTTTGTAATTTCCATTTCATCATTGCACAGTGAAAGAACAGAAGACTTGTCTTTAACTGATCCCGACAATGTGATTTCTTTAGCCTCTTTTCCCTTCTGTGGCAAATATGAAGAAAAGCTGTTTTTCAGAAATGCATCTGATACTGATTTTGTTATTTCCATGTCGTCATTGTGCATAAATAACACAGTTTTATCTACAGGAACAGGAACTGTAGATTGAGTTATGGTTGTGCCACTACTGAGTACAGGCGTATTTGTTTTATCTACAAGAGCTGAAATCAGCCCTTGAGTATTTAACTGGGCCTGCTGGAGAATATCATGGTTTACTGCTACTGTATGGCTCCTTGTAATCTCCATATCATTGATTTCCTGCAATTGTATAGGTTTCTCTTCCTTGGATTTTCCTGATAAAATTCTCTTGCTAGTTTCTTGTATGCTGCATTCCATATTCTTTGAACCATTATCCTGCATAGATATGCATGTTAGTGGTTTAGTTATTTCCATGTCATTGTTGTGCATAAAGAGCACAGTTTTATCTGCTACAACAAAAGGTATGGTTTTACTTTTTGCCATACTGCTATGTACAGACATGGTTTTCTCTGGCAGAAGTGAGGACAGTGTTTGAGGAGCTCCCTCTACTGTCACCAAAAGGCTCTCTGGAAGTTTCATTTCATTGTCTTCATTCTGGGAATGCATAATCTTTCCACTAGACAATCCATTTATTCTCTTACCAGGGTTTACTTTTTGTTCTACTACAGCAATGGAGTCAGTTGCATTTCTCAGGGATTTATCAGTTAGACTAACAACTGGATTAGTTATGTCCATATGCTCACCTTGGGTGACAGCATTATGATCTAGCGCCACTGTGTGGCTTCTGCTAATTTCCATTTCATTCTCATCACTGAGGGAAAATACAGTAGTTCTATCCTTGGTTGACCCAGTCAATGTCCTTCTAACAGACTCATTAATCTCTTTGTGCATTTCTGGACTTCTGGCATTTTCCATAGGCTGATCTATTATGCCAGTTATGGCTTTTGTTTCATCCATATCAGTATGGTACACAGTTCTATCTATATGTTGTAAGGAGAGTGGTTGAGCAGTTCTTCCACATTGCTGCATATCAAAGTTTACTGGTACGGTGTGGCTCTTGGTAATCTCCATTTCATTGTATCCTGTCAAGGAAAATACAACAGTCTTATTGCTATCTGATCTGGTCACACTTCTTGTATTAGTTTCCCACTCTTCCTGTGGCATTCTCTGGAATTCAGCAACATCTGGATTGTTATTTGTCGAGTTTGTTGTGCATTTAGTTATTTCCATGTTTTGACTGAAAATGGGTGTAGCAGTTTTATCTTCAGGAATTAAAGATATTGTATTGTTTGAAAGCCCGCTTGTGCTATTAATTTTACTGTGTATTTCTGATGTCTGAGCCCTGTCATCATCAGTCGGTGAAAGAATCTGACTCTCTCTTTGCTTTCTAGAACTCTTGGAAACAAAACTGCTATTTAAGATTCCATTTTTTGAAAAGACGACAGATGATCTTTGTGGTTCATCACAATGGAAACAATCATTTTCCTTCTTCTCAGGAAGGCATGACACCTGAGGAACAGGTTTTATTCTTTGATTTAGTTGTCCCATATTATTACAGGTAACCTCTTCGTTAGGAACAGCTTTTTCATTGGAGAATATAGAATACTGAGTATTTTTTAGAAAATAATTTGTAGAAATGTCCATACAGTCCTCCCTACAAGTTGTTCTCTCAAGCTTGGAAACATCAGTCTTCCCTTTTTCAGGATCTCCATGAATAGGATATGTTTTCTTGGAACTGTCTTCCCATATTAAACGTGTGTCATTCCTTGTTAGTTCCATAGTTGTAGAGATTCTCGAAAATGTAGTTGTTGCATCTTTAGAATGAACAGGCATAGAAGTGACAGATCCAGTTGCCACAGCCATGGTACTAGTTCTGTAACAAGGCAGTGAGTTATCATTCTTGGTTGCCATAATACTATTCTTTAGGTTAGTATTGGTTTCTGTTGTATTCTTAGTTTTTTCATTAATACACATACTTGGGTCCAGCTGAACACCAATTTGATAATTTGAAACATCTCTTCTGCAATTTTCTTGTTCACTCACAATACTGCATACGCTAGTTCCAAGTGGCAAACTTCTTTCTCTGTTAGCAGTAAACATTTCCACACTTTCCTCTTGAGCAGGTGGACTCATTTCTTGAAATCTTAACTGCTTTGAAGCAAATGAGATGCCCTTATTAGATAAAACAGGATTTAAATAGTTTCGCTTAAGATCATTTAGTCCTTTAGAAGTAGTGATCGTATTATTTTCCTCCCGCAATACATTATCCTCAGAAGCAACAATATCAGCAGTCAGTGTGGGAAGTTGTTTAGTGGACTTCAAACTTTTTAAAAAGTCACCAAAGTTAACTTTCTGTGTGTTTTCACTTTTTCTCTTGTGCTGAGATGAGCAGGTGTTATTCATAAATGTAGGACCACTGAAGAAGTTGAATTTATTCACTTGTGAGGCCTCCTTCTTTGATTTTAAATCATCTGAAAATGATTTGAAGTCTATTTTTCCACTGTTGTCATTTTCTTGACAGTTTTTAATGTCATGGGTAATCAGTATAGTGTGACCAGATGTCATATCCATTTCATTTTCTTCTGAAAAGATTAGTGTTTTATCTATTTTGTTCCATTCTAGACCACTGTTTGCATAAAAAACCTAAAAACAGCAAAAAAAAAAAGAGTTAAACATAATAGCTTAACAGGGGATTTTTATAGATACTGAAATGCCTAGTTTGCCTTATTGGCTAGTTACAATGCAAAATTTGCCCTTGGTTTCACAGACGTCTATTCCCTTTCGAAAGCCTAGTTCCAATGTTCAAAGTTTCCTACCATAGTTAAAGAGACAGCCTCCCCTCTTCTAGCTGGAGAGACAAGTAGTATGCCAGGAATATTGCTGCTCCTTCCAACCTTAGAGAAAACAGCAGATTTCCCCACCTCACTCACATTATTCACTGGAAATCTGAGACTGAAAGTGGGGTGGTGGTGGGATGCTCATGTTAACTCCACTCTGAGATAACAGAGTACAGTATTTTCCATGCAGAGAGAGGGATGAAAATCTTTGATTCACTCTTTACCAAAGGGAAAATGAATGTCAGGAGAGGGGATGGTCAAGATAAGGAAGGTGTCAGACTTACATGCTTGACTCTTCCTACAGAAATTCTACAAGTCCCACAGAAATTTCATAGACTTCCAGGAAACAAACACTATAGGCTGAAAGTGTTTCATGCATGACTGCAGCAGAAATGAACAAACAACTCTAGCTTAAATATGTTACCAGTTTCACAAAATGCTTGTCCCCGAGACCAGTGGTTCTTAACCTTGGTTTACTCAGGTGTTTTTGGACTGCAACTCCCAGAAGCCTTCACCACCAGCTGTGCTGGCTGGGGTTTCTGGGAGTTGCAGTTCAAAAACGCCTGAGTAACCAAGGTTAAGAACCACTGCCCTACAATAGAATATAATATACAAAGAAAAAAAAGGAAGAACAAACAATATCATACCTTGATAATGTCCTTAAAAAGGAAGGAAACGGAACTAAAGAAGTCCCCAACTAACAAGAGTTTACTGAATAAGATAACTATTTTACAGCACCAAATTAATCTGTTAGAACAAGAAGAGATGGAGAAAAAAATAAATTTTGCGAGACAGAACTTCTTTGAGAATGCAAATAAGCGAGGAAGATGGTTAGCATATAGAATAAAAAACAGAGAGAGAAAACAAGAATTACGGAAATATTGGATAAGCAAGAGAAGGAAATCTATACGCAAAAGGAGATTGAAAAAGAAATAGTAAAATTCTATGCTGGCCTCTATAAGAAAAGAGAAGTAGAGTAGGAGAAGCAAATGGAGTACTTGAACAAATCTCCAAAATGGAAGCCTGACTCCCAACAACTGGAGAAATTAAACAAATCAATCACAATGGAGGAGATTCAAGAGGCTTGGAAAAAACAGAAAAGTGGGAAATCCCCTGGACCAGATGGATTACCAGCTGAATATTATAAGGCGTTTGAAGAAATCTTAAGTCTTCAATGTAAGAAGTTAACCGAAGATATTGAGTCCAAGGGGGTAATACCAAATACATGGAAAGAGGCACACATCTCATTAATACATAAAGAGGGGACCGTAAAGAACAAAATCAAGAATTCAGACCAATCTCTCTACTAAATGTTGATAATAAGATCTTTACAACCATCTGGGCCTCAAGATTAAAGGAAATATTGGGAGAAATAATACATAAAGACCAAACAGGTTTCCTCCCCAAAAGGAAATTGTCATTAAACATAAGGACAATAATAGACATTTTAAAATATTATGAACTACATCCAGGAAAGCAGATGATGCTAATTTTTCTAGACGCAGAGAAAGCCTTCGATAATGTCAACTGGGAGTTTATGATGTTACAACTAAAGAAAATGGGAGTGGAAGGAAAATTTCTATAAATAATCAAAGCAATATACTCTAAGCAAGAAGCCAAGATTAAGGTCAATGGGAATTTAACGGAGAGTATATCAACTGAACAAGGCACAAGACAGGGTTGTCCGTTATCCCCTTTTATTTATATTAACACTGGAAATCCCAAATAGGCAGATAAGAGCTAATGAAAGAGTTAAAGGACTAAAAATTAGAGGCGAAGAATTTAAGGTACAAGCTTATGCAGATGATCTGGTAATAATACGGTGGTGCCTCCAATAGCAATGTTAATCCGTTCTGCAAAAAAAATCGCTACAGTGGACCCTTGACTTACAGACGGCTTGACTTATAGACTTTTTGAGCTACAGACTTCTCTGGCCGCAAAATTTAGGTTTGACTTACAGACTGAGATTTGACTTACAGACCAGAAAAAAACCAAAAGGGAACAAAAACGGCCTGTTACGGGATTAATCGGTTTTCAATGCACTGTAGGTCAATGGAGACTTGACTTACAGACTTTTTGACTTGAGAACCGCCTTCCAATACGGATTAAGTTCTCAAGTCAAGACCCCACTGTATCGGATTTCTTCGCTATTCAAAACGCGGTTTCCCATTGAAATGCATTGAAAGCTGGCTAATCCGTTCCCATAGGAACAAATTGCTGTTGCTAATAGAAAATATCCGTAGGAAACCTCGCTATTCAAAACGCCGTTCCCCCATTGAAATGCATTGAAACCTATTCAATGCATCTCAAGGAGGGAAAAAATTCCACAACAAATTAACAAAGAGTCAGAACAAGGTCAAATTGGGTTAACAAAGGGTTTATTCAGTGCACTTTACGATCTGAAACATTTCAAACCCTAAACCAGGGGTATCCAACCTTTCACCTTCCCTGGGCCACATGAGAAGATGAAAATTTGATTTGGGCCACACATACATTTGGTTTGGGCCGCATGGGGTGGCAGCCCTAGCCGTCTTCTGCAGCCCCACTCCAAGCACGCTTACCAGCAGCTGCGATCTTAGACAGCAGAGGCTGCCAGCTTCAACTCTGGCGGCTTTATGGGGCCGGGAGGGGGTCCACCTATTGACGGGGACGACGCAATGCAGTCAGGCAGCCCCCCCTGTCCCCTCCCCTCCCACTCCTTCCTTCCTCCCCTCTCTCCCCCTTTACTGTTGTGACATGCCCTGGCCACATTCCGGCCGCATGCGCCGGCAGTGTAACTTGAAACTTTGGAATTTCTTTAAAAATAAAAAATTGCACTGGCCGCGGGTTGGACAAGCCTGCCCTAAACCTTAACTTTAAACCATTTTAAAAATAGCGCTCTCGCGGCTGTTTTAAAAATCGCTAATCGAAAACGGGACCTAAAAAACTTGCTATTCGAAGCGCGGTCCCGAAGATCGCTATTCAAAAATCGCCATAGGAAAAATCGCTAATCAAGTCTTAAAAATGCCCCAAAAACCACATCGTTATTTGGTTTTTTCGTTAATAGAGGAACTCGCTATTCGAGGCACCACTGTACTTGAGAATCCTCAGGGAGACCTAGAGGAAGTATTGAGAATCATAGAAGATTATGGACAAGTGGCAGGTCTCCAAATTAATTATCAAAAAACAAAAGTTATGATTAGAAACATAAAGAAGAAATTGGAAAACTGTTGAGGGAAATTAATTTTGAAGTAGTACAAAAAAATCAAATATTTAGGAGTCATCACCAAAAAACCCAGCAACTTAATGAAAGAGAACTATCTCAGAATACAGAAGGAAATTCAGAAGAACCTGGAAGACTGGAGTAAGCTACAACTATCATTGATGGGAAGAACTACAACGATAAAAATGATGATCTTGCCTAAAATTTTATTTCTCTTTCAAAATCTACCAATATTATTAAATTTTAAATATTTTAAAGAATTGGATCACCTGACAACCAAATTTATATGGAAGACTAAGAAACCAAGAATAAAATTTAAGCTATTACAGGACTTGAAAGAAAGGGGAGGTGTAGGACTACCAAACTGGTTATTATATTCTAAGGCGTGTGCTATGACATGGATAAAAGAATGGATAACTCTGGTAAACCAAAGATTACTGAAACTAGAAGATCATGACTTAAGCATGGGCTGACATGCATATGTGTGGTATGGGAAATATAAGGAACAATCACACTTTATGGAACATATTGTAAGGAAAGCATTGGGTCTAGTGTGGAATTTCAAGCACAAACACACAAGAAAATTCCATTATGGGTAGTCCCTATAGAAGCCTTTATGATGAAAGTGTTGAAGCAGAAAGGGATGTTGTTAACCTACAAAGAATTACTTAACACAGAACAAAATATAGAAAGTAAGCAAGAATTAGAGGAACTAGGGGTGGCAACAGATTGGTGGTCATTGAATAAATTAGAATCAAGATATAGAAAAGATAGAAATTTGGGCTTTTTTGAAGGTGAAGTACAGGTAGATAAACTGTGGATCTACACCGATGAGAAAATAATAAAGAAAATTTATACATACTTATTGGAATATGAACTGGAGGACGAGAGGATAAAGGAGACGATGATAAAATGGGCAAGTAATTTCAGTTATAATATTTATCTGGAGATAGGGCAAAATGATTGATGGGCTTTGTTTTTCTTTTTGCTTTCAATGCTCTCTGGAATTTGGAAAAGTTGGGATGCAATGAGGTCTGAATCTCTGTCCTCAAAGGGGGGAGGGTTTGGGGTGTTTGTACTGTATTTTATATATATATATATATATTGTAGTTCATTTAAAAAAAAGAACCACTGCTCTAGACAATATGTGTAAGTCAAATGTAGTAACTTGAATATTCTGTTTTAGGAAGTATATCTTTATCTTATTACATTCTTCAAAAACTGATAATCTAGATTATGTTAATGAAAGAAAAATCTCATTTTTACCTCCATCTGTTGCAAAGGTGTCTGGATGGGAGCATGAAGTAAAGTATTCATTCCTTTTCAGAAGGGGGGAAAAAAAGTTAAATATCTGCTCCTGGTCAACATGGCATGCTACCTTTAAAAGCCAAACTGAAACTAGAAACCTGCAGCCAAAGGACTGATGGTCATATTCAAATTGACAGATGACACTCAGACTCATCAACCCACCTTGAGTCCTTTTTAGGAAAAAGGTGGGAAAGAAACAAACAAACAAATATTGGCTTTTGTTGATAGCTTAAGATTCTAGATCACCAATGCAAGAATAGTAAGATTTACAACTAACAGAATTTTTCTGACAGGCTGCAGATGTACCACACATAAGCTCCTTGAATATTTTTCATACCTCATTTCTAACAATTGTGTCTATACTCTCCCTCCAGAGGTCATACAGTTTTTCCCCTAGTTGCAGTTTCTCAGAGCTGAAGAGGATTCATGCCACATCAGGTATTGTTGCCTCCTATATTCCACATTTCTTTTAACTCTTCTATCCTTGACCAAAGCCTATCCTTACCTCAGCTACAATTCAGCCCTCCTAATGTTTCTTTCAGTAAAATTTCTAAACGGCCCTTTCCCTCTCTCACCTGCCTCCTTCAGACATCTATTCCCTTCCCCTCAAGCTTCATTCTTTATTGGTGTACAGATTGTCTTCTTTTAATGCACAACCTCTTCTTCATTCTCCTTTCAGCCTCCTTTCCCGAGCTATTTATCCCACAGACAGCCTATATATGATTTAAATCCCAAACTTAGAAATTTTCTCCTACTTAAGAAGAGAATTACTCTTTTAACTTCTGAATGACCAAATTCTGTGTTAAAATCTGACCTGAGCATTAGAAAATTCACTGCTGCCTGCTTGGTGTTTCTTACTATTCGCAAGTAATAATTGTTCTTCAAGCAAAACAAATTATACAGAACCTTCTTGGAGAAACTTGCACATGCAAAAGTAATCACACCGTTTCCTCTCTTTGGCAGAGTGTTTGTTGAACACTGTGTTTGTCACACATTGTTGCAAAATCAGCTGCAGCCAAATTTTATAACCAATATATAATCAGTTACATCAAGGACACCATACCGGAGAAGGAGGAGCCATCTGCGTGATTTTTGTTCCATATGTGAAAGGTTCCCTCTAAGGTGCACAGCTGTGCGAGTGTGCATGACTCTGCCCCCCAGCTTTCCTCCTCCTCCGCACACTCAAAGAGAGCATTTCCTGCCCCTTTGGTTCTGGTCACGACAGAACTTCGTGGGGGGGGGGAGTCCCACATGTGAGGGGCGGAGCTACACCCAATGGGGATGAAAAGTAGAGGGAACATTCCATACGTTTTTTTTCCCTAAAAGATTTTGGGCACAGTAATCAATTCAAGTAATACTGGTTTAATACTTACCAGTGATTTCACATGGGACAACCTCTAGTTCTTCATTTCTAAAAATAAAACAAGGCCATGGTTTGTATATAAAACCATACTTTCAACATAACAAGGAAAAAACATTAAGAGGAAGATTTAAGTGCTGAATGTATGGCAGTATATTTATAAATTACAGCAACTAAAGAATAAATACTATTAGAATGTTTAATACATTTGGAAAAGTCGTATGAGTGAAACCATTATTTCAACTCCAAAGGAATGTACTGAAGCTTCCTAAGCAGTGGATATGTTCAAATTATTGAAACTGATAATTCCTGCAGTTTCTGAGATATTTTAAAATGTGATGTGAGAGAAAAAAAATAGAATAATCCAGTCATTTTTCATGCTGCAGAATTATATAATTTTCATATAAGGCTGTTCACTGCCAAATATGCCATTAAACTGCAGTACAAAACTCTGCTCATGACCAGGTAGCCAGCTTGAGGTTGACTCAGCCTTCCATTCTTCCAAGGTCAGTAAATTGAGTACCCAGCTCACAAGGGTGGTGTGGGAGGGAGAACAATGTATAGCCTGAACAATTAACTGGTAAAGCAGAGAGTGCTTTAAGTGCAATGAGGCATATATTGGTATAGGAAGCAGTATGGATGCATAGTTTAGAAACAAATCTTATGGCACAGAGAAGTGAAGGGCGCCTCTAGACATAATTTGTTTGGGGGAGTGGGAAACCATTTTAAAATAAATTTAGGAAAGAATGCAGAGAAATCAATATTACTAGTATTAGACAGCTGAAAACAGGTTTGGGACTATTACAAAATCAGCATTTTGTTTAATAATTTAATTTCAAACTTACTTAGTGATTACGTTTTGATGTCTTGGTTCTTCTGTTGTCCCTAAAACCAAATAAAATAAATAAATGTTACAGAACGGAGTTATGACAAGCATTTGCAGCAATAGTAGCAAATATATCAATATATTAGATAGTATATTACGTTTTGTCGTATATACCTATATTCCTGTATTAATACATTTATTAATATATACACACGTACGTACATACACTGAAGTTCTCACCTGCATGGTTTAGTTCCACAGTGGCTTGAGGATCTGGTGGAAAGATCCTAAAAACAAATACAAATAATCTTACTGAAAAAAACCTGTTACATGTCCCTTTACATAAGTCTAGACACTTCTGTATATATATCACAACATACTATTACAGTAGCATTTGCTAAAGAAGTGGTTAGGTTAGTTTGTCTTAGAATATTGCCAAAAATAAAGGAGATGGTGGAAAAGCAAAATATTGGAGCACTTTTAAAAAATAACATTTATTTCAGTTGGAGATGGTGTGACTTTGTCTATTATCCGTGTGTGCACCTGGATTTGACTCTCACCACCCTGATGATAAATACAGGGGATATGTATTTGCACCCCTTGTGTCTGATGAAAAAAGGTATGATCCACCTAAGTTCACACTGAAACAGATCTGTTAGTCTTTAAAGTGTTGTGTTATTTTGCATTTTTTTTCCTTCTTCACTGTCATTTTTGCCAACATATTCAAGCAGCATGTTTCAGATTCAAGTTTATTGTGGATCTGAAGGTTTTTTTAAACATGTAACAGAAGTAAAATAATATTTATCAAATATTCAGTATACAAAAATAATAATCTAAGAGATTATTTCACTATTGTGTTGTCAAGATACAGCATTAGTTCTGTAGTAGCTTTAATATTAGTAGAAAAAAACTACTAATACTACACAAAGGTAGCTACATTATATGTAGTAATACTGTACAATAATGTGGACTAAGAATATACTTGATTATATCTGTATTTATTCCTCTCCACTGCTGAAAAAAGCCAGAAACCTAAGATTTATTTTCTTTTAGGGAGAGCAGTAATATCAGGTTGGACTCCATGACCAGTCTGGACTCCCTAGTAGGGTCACACAGAGTGGAACAAGGTTCAGACACCAAACTAAAATGTAACCATCTTCTTCAGGAATGATGGGTTGATCAATAAAAGAGAACTGAGAGCCAACGCCAATGAGAGCAAAGAAATTCTTATTCGACCACTCTAGGTGCATGAGTGGCGTCGGAGGTTAAGAGAAGAGAAGGAAGCTGTGGAAAGAGAAGAGAGACGAGCATGGAAACTGGAGGAAGCCCGGCGGAGAGGGTTCCTGTCGGACCTTGGGCTCCCTTACGAGGAGATGAGGACTCCTTCGATCCAGAGGGGAGAGAAGAGGAGACCATACCATTATTAGAACCGGGGACTGACACTTTGGACTTGGATGGCAATAATCCTTTTACCAAAGGACCCTGTAACGATTTAGAATATAACTCGTTCACCAAAGATGTTTGGATGCCCTCGTGGGACCCGTTGGCAGCGAGAGACTATGTTAGAGTTGACTTAGAGACAAAGGACTTGATGTTTAATGTTCCAATAAAGCCCAGTTTTGATTTCGCACAAGAGACTCCAGTGTCTATGTCGAAACCAGGAGAGGCCATATTTGAACCCTCACAAACACATTCAAGAGAAAATTGGACAACCATGTATCAGATCTGCTTTGATCTGTATTCCTGCATTGAGCAGGGGTTTATAGGCCCCTTCCAACTCAATTATTCTATGATTCTATCAGATGCTACTGGATGATGAGTCTCCCAAGTCAGAGGACATTGAATCAGCTACTGTGAAACAGCAAAGGACAATCACAAATAGTGCTGTCACAATGGAATTAAAGAAAGGGATGTCTTGTTGCAGATGGGCACAGAGGAAAAAAAAAGACAGGTCTAATGCTGCATGTAATATAATTAGAATGGAATATGATATGAATAAAGTCTTATTGGCTGTGGTTTCTCTTGCAGAGAGAAAAGAATCTGCTTCTCCCTGTCTCAGTAGTGCTTTTTTTTTAATACAGGGAGAAGTAGATTCTTTTCTCTCCGCAAGAAAAACCACACCCAAGAAGCGCTTAGCTGCTTGAAGACTTACCATAGACTGTGTGATTCTGCTTCATACAGCAGAATAACACAATGCTCTTCTGTATCCAAAATTAGATAAAGGTGATATTTCAAGAAATCGACTTACCTTATGGTATCAGCAAAACTGACACGCCTAGAGTTTTTCTGATGTTTCTCAACAATGCATTCCTAAATGTGCAACACAGAAAGTATACTCAAAGGTGTAATATGCACCACTATGTAAGGATTTTATACCAATATGTACCTAATTTAGCTGAAACATGGCACAAAGGTTATTTATACTGTGTTTCCTCAAAAATTAGACAGGGTCTTATATTAATTTTTGTTCCAAAAATTCATTAGGGCTTATTTTCAGGGGATTTTCTTTCCATGTACAACAATCTACATTCATTCAAATATAATCATGTAATCTTCTTCTGGTTGCTGCACAATGGTGGAGGGCAGGGTTTCACTTAACTGGAGCTTATTTTTGGGGGGAGGGGTAGGGCTTATATTATGAGCATTCTGAAAAATCATACTAGAGCTTATTTTCAGGTTATGTCTTTTTTTTGGGGGGGGAAACAGGGTACATTTGATGCATGCTAGCTGTATATTGCATCTCCAGCAATTTGATGAATTCCCAAGTGAATGTTCAAATGCCAAATTCATAAGTTGTTCTTTTGCAGTCATAAAACTTTGCATTCTATTACAAAAATGACCTCTTGCTGACATATTTGACTAAATAGTAAAAATGCATTGTCTGAGGCAGAACATACAAAAGTAATATTGAAAATATCTTTCACAAATATTCATGACATAATGTGAAGTGATTCCAATAACACCTACACGCAAGCTTGCCCCACTGATTTTAATCAGCATTTCTTCCATGTAAATATGGGAAGAAGTCATTCCCTCAAGTATAATAAATGTTTCAGCTTGTAAGAGGTTGCAGACACTGAAATAAATTGAAAAAGGTCTCATTTCTAAAATACTGGCACAGAAAACTTTAATGCTTACCTGAATTAATTCATTTCCACTCCCTAAATCTCGAAGAGGAGTTCTGGGAGCTTTTAAAATCTGAAGAGAAAATAAACATAGTTCAATCAATCAATAAAAATTTACCCCTAAATAAATAAAACTTGTCTGGAGAATACAACATGAGCTCCAACATTAGCTCTTTTTCTGCCTGCAGAGCGTCTGCCTAAGTAGTATTTTCATGTTTTCTTTTTTTAAAAATCACATTATTAAATTAAGTCTTTCTCAGGAGTTATTTAAATCTGGGGTCCGCGGCCCGGTACCAGGCCATGACAGAACCAGGCTGCGGAGACAAATCCCCCCGCATGCCCTCCACGCAGACGAAGGGCCCCCACATGCATGCATAGATGCACACCTCCCCACACGCATGCACGGGTGCCCCTGGTTCCCTGGTGTCACCTGCACGCACGCCGCCCTCACATGCTAAACCGGTCTGCAGTTTGGAAAAGGTTGGGGACCACAGATTTAGATCATGATTTCAGTCAAGCCCACCCTGCCAAAAATGGTCCATTCCTTGCTCCTGTAGGTCTCCAAGGGCAAGTTTTCCCTTAGAGGGCTTACGAAATATTACAATTCCCAGACAGTGCAGCCCAGGGGGGTGGCTGCAGAAAGAAATTGGTCACTGGGCCCCCTAAGATGGCCCACCACTTGTTCTAATCCATAGCCTATATATAAGGCAGTAAACCTGGGCAATACATTAAATATAGGCCAAAACAGCATCATCAATAATCAAAAAGTCAATTATTGACAGATGTATCACACAACATAAAGTTTAGATACAGAATCCTCACATAACAGACTGCATTCTGCTTCACAAAGTTCTCTCTAATATTTTTGGACACTACTGAAAATACCGGGACTCAGAAGGCCAGAGTTTAAATCCCCACTCAGCCATGGAAACTCACTGGGATGTGGAAATGTAAAACCACTCCTTAAATATCTCATTTATCTTGAAAGCTCTATTAGGATTGCTCTAAGTTGATTCCAACTTGGCACTACATAATATGACACAGAAAATATAAGGAACCTCAGGATTACAATTATATGTCTAAAACGAATAAACATATATGTCTTATTCATATGTTACACTTACTGAGGAAATTCTTTTATTTGTACGATCTGTGAAGTCTCTGAAAAATACAAAAGGTAAAACTCAACAGCCCATTCCTCCTCATCGCTACCTACAAAAAGCCATCTACAAAACAAACAAACAAACAAACCTAGAGAGGAATTAGAGGAGCACAGTCTTTCTAGATTGGTGGACGAGATTACAATTAGACTTGAGTTATGTAAAAGATAAAACAATGTGGTTTATGAAAAACAAATGACATCTGATAAACTACTGCTAGGGACAAGTGATAAAATAATTAAAAGAATATATGAATACAGTGGTGCCTCGCTTAATGAGCGCACCGTTTAATGACGAATCCGCACAGAGATGCGTTTTTTGCGATCGCTAATGCGATCGCATTGCGATGTTTAGATAGGCCAAAAATCGCATTGCGATTATCGGTAAGCGAAACGCGATGTTCTAAAAACAGCTGACTGGCGGTTCCAAAATGGCCGCCGGAAGAATAAAATGGTCGCCTGCTCCGTTTTCGCGCCCTGCCCTCGCTTACCGAGATTGCGAAAATGGCGGCTGGATGGGGGATCTTCGCTTACCGGTGAGTTTTCGCTCCATAGGAATCCATTAAACGGAGTTTAATGCGTTCCTATGGGGTTTTCAGTTCCGTTTAGTCATGTTTCCGGATAGCGACGTTAATCCTTGAACGGATTAACGTCGCTATGTGGGGCACCACTGTATCTCAGATATGAAAATCGAAGATTGTAAAAGACTGTATGATAAAATGGGCACAAAATATTGGTCATAATATTGATTTAGAACATTGGGCATAAATTTGGCAGAGAAAGATTAGACTTACAAAATCAGTAAATTTCAAAGGAAAAAAATATATTTTATAGATGCCATATGACTCCAGCAAAACTTTCTAAAATGTACGTGTGAAGGAGAGAAAGAGAGTGAGCCATCCTCCACTGTCAGAGGAGCAGAAGGAGGAGCAGAGTGTGTGGAGGGCATATTGGTGGAGGTAGAGACGAATGATAGGGAGATACAGAAGCCTAGAGAAGTGTGTTTGGCTGATAAGGGGAGGAGCTTGATTTGATTATATGGGAAGATATAACTGAAGACAAAAAGGCGGGAAGTTTTAGAGTGGTGAAGAGCGAGCCGGCTGATAAAAAGGATAGATCAGTACAGACAGAATGGAGCATGGGCCAGCAGTTTCCTCAAGCTGCTTAAAGAATTCCCCAACTTGCAAGTAGATGGAGGATTACTGCCGGGACCTCCTGATTTCTTCATGCGCGGGCAAGAGGTAGACCCCTTGGAATGGACTGTGGTGATTTACTCCCGCAATCAACGTGGGGGGAGGAGGGTGATCCGTCCCAGTCCCTCTTTACTCCAGTCAGCGGGAGGGGGACTGGGCGAGACACCCCTGTTGTGGGACGGTCTGCGTGGTCAGAACCACACCGATTCGGCCTATGACCGACTGGGAGCGATTTGGGCCAGCCCCCCAGTAAGGAGAAAAGACAAAGAAATGAACATGCGAATTTGGAGTTATAAGTTGTAGCCAGAATTAAGTTTAATGGACCTTTTTGAGCCAGCCGAGTTGAGTTTGCTAATAAAACGGATTCTGTTAGAAAAGAACAGCCTCCTGTCCTTTTTCCCGCGCTGTCAACGGAACCGCCCATGGCAGAACCAGCCCATATTCACAGTACGAAAATGTTTCTAATTGTGAAAAATGAAAAATATAGTAGGGTACTTTCTATCATGTTTGGTGAACATGTAGGGAAGTAAAAAATTACTGGAAATTAGTACATGAAATGTTGAAAAAAGTGTATTCTGTGCTGTAGCATTTAAACTGGAATTGTATTCGCGAAGGCTTTCACGTCCGGGATCTAATGGTTGTTGTGGGTTTTTCAGGCTCTTTGGCCGTGTTCTGAAGGTTGTTCTTCCTAACGTTTTGCCAGTCTCTGTGGCTGGCATCTTCCGAGGACAGCACTCTGTGCTCTGGTGTAGTTGGCTTGGGAGTGCAGTATTTATGGCTATGAGATAGGCTTGAGATATGGCTGTGAGATAATCTCTTCTCCAAGACACACTAATCACCCATCTACAGAAAAAGACAAAAGCCTATCCATATCTATTCCCCCAGCCCCAATCCTATCCCCATTGAAAATGAATAAAAAGTAAAAAATAAATAATAGAAATAAAAATAAAAAAGGGGGGACAGAGAGCATACAATTTGCTTACAACTGCCTTCACATTTTGTAGACGAGGTAGTCATGTTAGTCTATGCTAACCTATCAGGCAAGAAAAAGGAATAAAAAATGAGGACAAAACGTTGTGGCACCTTAAAGACTGCTGCATTTTAATGGAAGCTTTTGTGGATAAATCAGCCCATTCTTAGGTCTGAGGAAATCGACTTGCTCAGGAAAGCTCATGTTAAAATGTAGTAGATAATAATAATAATATGAAGCGACATAATGAAAAATGTAAAAAAAAAATCAACACAGAATTCATTACTCCACATTAGACGCACAACTTACTTTTCTTCATTCGTTTCAGAATGAGTTCTGTCCATTTTGTTTAACGCCAGTTGCCTGAAACAACAAAGATATTTGTCTCCCGAAACAGTGCCAGGGCAAAAAGTGGCCTTCGACATTCTTCAAAGCGGAAAAAAACATGAATAACTAAGCGTTATGTAACGCCTGCACTGGTTATTATTTATTTATTTATATTTATATCCCGCCTATCTAGTCAATTAAGACCACTCTTAGGGGGCTTACAACAAGCAGAGCATTTTTCTGGAAAAAAGGAAGACCGTAATTCAAACACCACAAACGATCCCTAAATCGGGGAAATTAAACCTGACAGGCCAACGACTGTCGTTCAGGTGTGAGGTCAGGTGAACTTCACTAGGACACGAAGCCCACGGGATCCCACGGGACTTCACCAAAGCGCAGGCAAGGGCTCGAGCTAGAAAGTGGCCAAGGGGCGAGTTCCTGTGAAGGGGCAAAAAGCCCTCAGGATTTGAGCCGTAGGCCGCCATCCTCAGCGCTCGCCTACGCCGCGGCACCCGCCTCACAGAGCACAGGGAAAACTTGCTCCCAAGGAAGCCTGCGCACAACTGGCTTGGCAAAGGCCGGCGGAGGCTGGAGAAAGCCAAGCGCCCAGGCGGCGGAAAGGAGTGGCCAACAAGGGAGGTTAGAAGGGGACCTCGCTCGCTCGCTCCGGTGACCGCAGTGACGACTCGAGGAGCGGGAAGAGTCACGTCGCAACCGCAAGCCTGGGAGGCAGCCTCGCGAGGGAAAAGGCCCCCCTCCGGGGATGTCGCGACAAGGCCTCGTCCGGCCGAGCCCGCCGAAGGCCAGCCTCAGCATCCGTCCCGCCGCAACGCAACGGCTTCCTCCGCCCCTACTGGGCTGAGACCTCACCCCGCATTTCCCCTCAGCTGGCCGGGGAAGGCCCTTCGCAGAGGCAGTAAAATCTCACCACTCTTGGAACCGCGTCCCTTCCCGCTCTCCCTCTAAGACTCGAAGGCAATGTTTCCACAGCGGAGGTTAAAAAAAAAAAACCTGACTCAATCTCCCTGCTCGACACCGAATGTCTCGAATGCCGTCAGGACGCCGCCGAATTCAAATTAACCGCCAGGTCGTGCGCATGCGCCTCGTTCGCCGAATGAAGGCGGGCATCTGTACGGCTCATCATGGCGGCTTCCTCTTTCCGTACAAGATGGTTGCCCCCAGGGGTGAGCCTCAACGCCTGTTGTGAAGCGGCCTCAAGGAGAAGAGTAGCAAAGGCTCGAGAAGCAAACCGAGAAGTCTCGAGAAAAATGCGGGCTATCATTGTCAGACCAAATGCTCTAAAACCGAGAGGCTACCTAAACATTCAAATAAACGGGTAAGGAATAAAAGAATGCTGTGCTGAACAGTTCCTTATAGGCTTGGAGAAAACACAGAGCAGTGTGACGAGGTGGCCGAGTGGTTAAGGCGATGGACTGCTAATCCATTGTGCTCTGCACGCGTGGGTTCGAATCCCATCCTCGTCGTTGTATTTTTCTCTTTACAACAATTAAAATGAGGCTCTGGAGTTTCGTCAAGACCCTTGCTATTTTTAATATTTTATATTAAGCGGGCAAGTAATTTAAGGTGTGCCTGCATCATCCTATTGCCGTCTGATGTTGGGATAATTAATTAACCGAAACCCAAAGAGCCTGTTTTCTAAAAACTATAAGAACTAGGGAAAGTTGTGAGTTATTTACCATCCCAAACGAGTTCAGGTGGGCAAGATTGCTTTTCTAAGGACAGAATTGTTTTGCCCGCATCCTCCCAATGTACAAACCCCCGAGTTTAAAACTCATCTATTTCTTTTACAGCTTTCAGGCGGTTTAAATAATGTAAGAAACAATGCAAGGAGTGGTCTTCCTGGTGGACATCAACTACATAAGCTTTTTAAATGTTTGTGAATATGTCTTTACGAGTTACGGATTTATTACAGTGTAAGTTTTTTGAAGTACAGTCCAGTTCCTGAAACGGAAATTTTGTATTTTCTTTGTTGTATCTACAGTACAGTGTTATACTACTTTTATATTTCATTTCTTTTTTTTGTAAACTCATTTCTCGCGCAGCGATACAAACGCGTGCACACAAATCACATCTGTTCCCCCCCCCCTCTCTCTCTCTCTCTCTCTCTCACACACACACACACACACACACACACACACACACACACACACACACACACACACACACACACACACACACACACACACACACACACACACGAGTGAGTGAAGTGAGGGAAAGAAAGGAAGAGCACGATCTGTACATTCAGAAAGGAACCCAACTGCATTCCAGCTTCCAGCAGAGCAAATCAAGATTCTACGAAGGCAGTACTAAAAATGGGGTCGGCCCAAACAAACAAAAAATTGTCAGTTGGAAATTGAACTTCAGACCAGCACCAATTTTAGCACAGTTGTAGCAGGCAGTCTGCTCTTGGTCTATGCCAAATTTGTGGACGTTTGGACAAAGGTTGTTCAAGTTATGATTTTTTAATAGTAAAACTTAAGGAAAGTCCAGCAGGGCTTTACCATTGCCACCTCTTGCACAATACTAACAAAAGTTAGTTTGTGTGTCATCGCTATAGCTTCCTTTGGCAGTGCCTTGAAGAGAGTGGATGCTTATTAGTCTGTCCCTTCTGCCCTCGATGACCCTGTTTAGGAGTCCAAGCTTGTAATGGAATCTAGCCTCCTGACAGCATGATCTCTTGGTTGTTGTGGGTTTTTCAGGCTCTTTGGCCGTGTTCTGAAGGTTGTTCTTCCTAACATTTCGCCAGTCTCTGTGGCTGGCATCTTCAGATGACGGCAAGCACTTCAGAGGACCAGAGCACAGAGTGCTGTTCTCTGAAGATGCCAGCCACAGAGACTTAGGAAGAACAACCTTCAGAACACGGCCAGAGAGCCCGAAAAACCCACAACAACCATTAGATCCCGGCCGTGAAGGCCTTCGCGAATACAGCATGATCTCTGCTTCTCTGACAGTGTTTGACTTTTTCACCATGTTAAAATGGGCGTCAAAGGGGTGAGAAATGCTTGAAGTTCAAGCTGGAATTCAAAAAGGAAGAGGGACTTGAGATCATATTGCAAATCTCCACTAACTACTGAAGCACACTAAAGATGATCAGCATATGCTTTATATGCTGGAAAGTGAGAAAAATAGGAGAGAAGGGGGAAAGGAGTGAGGATAGAAGGGAAAAGCACAAGAGAGGGAGGCATGGAGGATGATGGTATGAGTGACACAACTTGGCTGGGAAACTCCTCCAACTTACATAGAAATGGGAGAGACTGTGGTTGCCCAAGTCACTAAGGATGACAGGAATTGTAATTCAAGCCATCTGGAGGACACCAGCTTGCAGAAATATACTTCAGATTTGCAGACAAATGTGTTCATACAGTGTGGATTGAATATATGTACACTACAAGTTACTAGTACATTCAGTGGGTTTTTTTTTTTTACTTTTTCAATCTATAGTGACGCAAAATATAGACAATACCTGGTAAATATGAGCATATACTGTACAGTATAATGTTAATTATATGGGCTGTTGAAAAGCTTTTTTCATAGTATTTTCAATAAAAGCAGTTGCTTTGGTTTTGGCCACAACATGCCAGGCTATTTTCACTGAATGTTCTATAGCGTAGCCTAAGGACCAGAACAAAAAAGTATGTGTTCACATTAATCTTCACTATTTGTATTTATTTATACACTACTTAAAAAATCATCAGGAGAGGTCTTTCTCCTGGACCTGCCACCTTCACTGGTGCGTCTGACAAGAGCCTTCTCTGTTGCTGCTTCCAGACTTTGGAACTCCCTCCCACAGGAGGTCAGATTGGCCCCATCTTTCCTGTTGTTCCGCAAGCAGGCAAAGACCTTTCTCTTCAGTCAAGCCTCCCCTCAATAACTAGCTGTGTGTGATTTTTAGATAAATTGCTGTGCATTGCTGCTTTGACTGGATTTATAGTGCTACTTGTGTTTTCCACTTCTCAAAGTGGCATCTTTTAAAAACATTTTGTATACTTACTGATTTTTGCCTTAATATTGCCTGTTGATGATAAATGCCGCTTTATTCATTGCTCTTAGCTTTAAATATTGTCTTTTAATGATATTAACCATTGTTGTATACTCATTGTTTTCAACTTTAAATATTGTCTTTTATTGTTGTAAGCCACCTTTGGTCCTTTTCAAGGAGAAAAGCAGGGTAAAAATATTTTGAATAAATAAGACTGAATTCCTGCTGTTCTTTTTCTGAGTTATACATACCCGACAACATCCTTCAGATAACTGTCAGTGCTTGTTAAATAATATTGTCCTAAATTTAAGCCTTTGATAACCTTGGTTAACTGAACTGCCATTCATTTATAAAAGTACTGAAAAGTACGACTTCCAAAATACAGTATATCATATCGGATTTCTGTGTCTTTTTTCTGATGAAACAGATGCTCCACCTTTTGATCCCTCTTCAGCTAATATGCAAAGTGCCTTTTCCAATTATTTTGCACTATAAACACATGGCTCTCCTGAAGAATCCAGCTTTTGACACAATTTGCACTCCCACTGCTGGCATTCCAGATGTTCGAGGCACTCAAATAGCAATATTTTGTCACTGAGACACTCCCACCACCACTTTGCAATGGTTAATGCCCTTGTACTGTGATTTCCTCAGGGAAGAAAATCCAAACAAGGCACATATTTGCAGCCGTTTAAACTTCGGGGATTTCCAAGATACTGACCTTGCTCAACTAATTACGAATAATTGTTTTAACATGGATATGGCTCTGTCCTGCCTCGTTTTATAACCACAAAATGATTATTTCAAAGAGGGCAGAATGGCAGTCTTATAACAGACTTTTACAGCAGTGAAAGCAGGCAGTGAAGGACTCCCAGAACACAATTCTGCTACACGCATTAACTATCATTAAAACTATTTAATGGGCCTGCTTGCAGTTAATTTATCTCACCATGGTTTGGTAGAGCCATTAAGGAACAGAACCACCAGCCAAAATAAATCGGATAGGAAAAAGAGAAATGTGTACTCATGCAAGACTGAGAAACTTACATCAGCCTCCTGATCATATACTGTGCACTCTGTAACAACAGTGCCATACCTCACAGATCTGAATGAATTTATTTTGAAAATTACTTCTGCTAAGTAAAATATGCTTTATTTCAGAATATATCCTACAGTGGCCCAGCTCTCTAAGACTTAACACTGGTGTTTCCAAGCTGCAGTCCAAGCTTTAGTCCAAAACATAACTTTTTCAAGCTCTGTATAAGAGGGTCTACAGTGAATACAAATGAACTCTAAAGCAGGAGTCCCCAACCCTGGTAAGGTCCCAGTTCGTGGCCTTACCAGGACTGGTCAGTGGAGACAAATCTCTTGCCCCCTGCCCATGCAGATGCATGCACGGCCCCTCCCTCACCCACATGGAAACCCCCCCCCCGTGCACTAAACCATTCTGTGGGGGCAAAAAGGTTGGGGACCACTGCTCTAAGGATATACATCCTTCCATTGGGGTTGCTATGTTAGTCTGTTGCAAAACGAAACTAAAGAAACTGACAAGCAGATAATCGGGGCTCCATAAAGATTGTGGCTCCATAAAGATCAACATGTTTTATCTGATGTAAGCTTTCATAGACTGTAACTACACTTCACAAAAATTTATACCCAACAAACCTGCTTGTTTTTCACAGAATCATAGAAAAGTGAAGTTGGAAGGGGCCTACAAGGCCATCAAGTCCAACCTCCTGCTCAGTGCAGGAATACAATCAAAGCTTATCTGCCAGGTGATTATCTAAGTTTTGCTTGAATGCCTCCAGTGTTGAAGCACTCACCCACTCCCGAGGTAACTGGTTCCACTGTTGTACTGCTCTAACAGTTAGGAAGTTTTTCCTGATATTCAACTGAAATCTGGCTTCCTTTAACTTGAGCCCTGCACTGTGGGATGATCAAAAATAGATCTTGCCCCTTCTCTGTACGACAGTCTAACAAATATTTGAAAAGTGCTATCATATCACCCCTCAGTATTCTTTTCTCAAGGCTTCAGCCTTTCCTTATAAGGCTTGGTTTCCAGCCCCCTGATCATCCTTGTTGCCCCCCTCTGAACTTGTTCCAATTAGCATCCTTCTTGAATTGTGGTGTCCAGAACTGGACACAGTACTCAAGGTGAGGCCTAACCAATGCTGAATAGAGGGGGACTAGCACCTCTCGGGATTTGGAAACTACCGGTATACTTCTATTAATGAAGCCGAAAACAGCATTAGCCTTCTCACTTGTAGTTTTGCTGAGCCAGGTGTCCCCCATCTTGTAACTGTGCAACTGGTTTCTTTTTCTGAGATGCAGTACTTTGTACTTATCCCTGTTGAATTTTATTCTGTTGCTTTCAACCCAAAATATAAAGGGCCACAAGATCCTTGGGTATTTTCATTGAGATCTTAACCTTTTAGGGATCTAAGACCACAGTACTGTATTTAGAAAAAGTGACTACCACCTTTGTCACCACTTAAGATAGTCTTGAATCTTTACACATGTTTTCATCACCATTCCCAGCTCAACACTAAGACAGGAAAGCAAAATGACAGAAGCCCAGTATTAATGGGTGGCAGTCATATTTCCTGCTGTACTGGGAAGATTTGAAGGTATATCTCCAGAGGGCAACTACAAGAGACTGTTGAAAACATTCCTATCTTCTTGTAATCCAAAGATATTTGCATTTACATTTTGGACTTTAAACCTGCTTGCTTTTACAATGAGGAAGTTTCATAGTTATGTAGAAGAGGTAATTTCGTGTGGTGTACCTTGGATCTACTTTCTTTGGATTAGAAAAAGAGAAACCATCAAGATAAATACCCTCGAAAAGCTCCCATAGATAACAAAACAATTTATTATTTTCCAGGACTTCTTCCCACTTATTAAGGAACTATTTTTTTCCAGTCAGTTACAATGTATAATATAAACAGCTATAGAAAAGTTTTTAAGTCTCCCATAAACACTCTCATTCTCTCATTCTCACACATTTTCAGAATCTCCGGTCTCTGTCCAGTCCTCCTGGGCCCAGGCGGGCATCTTAGAGCAGTAGTCAAACTCTAATCCTTTGTAGCGCAAAGCATGGAGATACATGACAAGATCTTTGGGTGATGGGTCAGGCCTTACAATTTTACATTCATCACACAGAGGATCTATTGCATCCTGGTGCTCAGTTGAATACGTTTCTCCACTCTCTGTCTCGTGAGTCTGTGCCTTAAGAAGAGAACTTTGAGAACACACCAAGACTGCACTCCTGTCCTCATTTTTTGATTCTTCATTATGGTGAGAGTTAACACTTCCTGGGGTGACCTCAACGGACGTAGCACAATTCCCCAGAGTGTCCTGAAGTTTATCTCCCAAAATGGGCTTCAAGTCTTCCTCAACAACATCCAAGATACTCAGACTTTCTCTGGAAAGGTGTTCCTTCACCAACGCTTGAAGCAGTTCCGTGTCAGTTTTGCCAATATTGCCAGCTTTGCCCTTGTTGGGCCCCCAGGCATCTGTGTTGTAAACAGGATCATTGACAATAGGGTATCCCAAAAATTGTAGGTGGACACGGATCTGATGGGTACGGCCTGTGTATGGAAAACACTTCACAACACTGGTCTTGCCATTGTAACTGAGCCTCTGAAAGACAGTTTTACAAACTTTACCCTTGGGGTCCACTCGACACACTCCCACTTTGTAAGAGACAACCAGGATGGGCTCTTCGCAGATGACCTCGTCTTGTGGAAACTCTCCAACTACACGACATACATACTCCTTCTCCAGCTATTAGGAATGGAAATGTGGAAAAGCAAAGAAGTAAAATCAAAAGTGAACATTAATCAATACAGGAAAAGTAATTATGTGTAAACAATAATATACTAACCACTGTTACTAATCATTTGCACTCTCTCTAATTGGGATCTGCCACTATGTATGGCAGGGGTACAGGTCTCCGGCCTACCAGATATTTTGGCATACAATGCTCATCAGCCTTACCCCCACATTGACCAATGGTTGAAGGGCTATGGGAGTTGTTGTACCAATCATATGATGAGCAAAAGATTCCTGTCATTGACTGACTGTGTGTGTATCTTTCTCATTCTACTTTCTCATGGACTGAACACCATATACTCGCAAAAGACACTGTATGCAATCTGTCAATTCTGAACCAACACCATCCTAGAAATATTCTGAATGCCACAACAAGTATAATGCTTGTGGTAACCATCTGTTCTACTTTGACTGAAATCCTACTGGTGCTTGTGAAAGGTTTGTGTAGCTTATCAGTAACTAACTGACAAGGTTGTGCAGTTGGATGTGTAGCTAAGCATGTGGCCAAAATGTCCCTCTGCATCTCATAAATTAGTTGTAATTAGCTCTGGCAAGTTAAGCAAACCTTACAAGAATACTAATAGGATACTGGCTTTAGTACTTTGATAGGAGGAAAATATTTAAAAGGAATTAAAAGGAAGAATTTAAGTCTTGTTGGAGTGTTGAACTTTGACTGGGAAGACTTGTTTGAGCCATACAAAACTCCTGGGGTAAACAATAACTCTCTTATTTTTCCTGTCTACCTTACTAGGTTGTTCTGAGAGTAAAAGGAAGTAATCCTGAACCCCTTCGTTAGCTTTCTTCTATGCAACAGCTTTCCAGCATACAAAGTACAGCTCATTTCCACACAACAGCTTTGCTGCCTTCAAAGCATGATTCAGTTCTACATAAATTATTTAAATTTAAAGGTATTTAAACACCCTCTTATATCTAATGGCTAGCTGGAAGCAAAAACAAATGGGGATGCTCCCCAGGTTGATGCAATGTATGAGTCACAGCTTCTGCATTCCTGACATGAAGAAAGAATGAACAATAAATGCATACAACAAAAAAATTCTTTAATCTTTACCTGTCGTTGTTGGACTTGCTCATTAATCCTCTTCGAGACCTCTATGGACTTAGCAAATATGAGAACACCTGATGTCAAGCGATCCAGCCGATGAATCGTGTGCAGCTCCTTCAGGTTGTGCTCTTTACCCAAGATGAAGACAATACTGTTGTGCCGAAATCTGCCACATGGGTGGACTGGTAAAGATGATGGTTTGTTTATCACCACAACTTCATCGTTTTCTTCTAGAAACTCAATGGCCTGTGCTGTAACTGGAGGTTCATGACGATGTATTGTGTTTTGCAAAAAGTCATTATTCTGCAAGCAAAGAAAGGACTGTATTAGGAAAAGTACTGTATGGTATTTTCTAGACTAGTCTATTTGCCATGATCTTTACAGACCTGAAAGGGAGTGAAATGAATCACAATTTGCAATTGTCTATGAAATTACATCAAGGTTCTTTAGTTCTAAAACATAACTGAGACTTACAAAAAATTGCAGTATTAAAATCTCCTTAAAGTTTTAGAAGTAAAAACAACTGTTTGACTATCCCTTGAAACAGTGAATTTTGCAGGCATTCGTATGACACAGATTACAGTAGATGCTTTCACACAATGGTATACCGTAAAATGCTTTTCTTTCAGGGTTCAACCACTCACACATTTCCCCCTCTGTTTTGGGTTTCCTTATCATCCCTCCCCCAGGAGGTGGAGTAGATATTTGTGCTCACTACCAGTTAACTGAATTTTTTTTAAAAAAGTTTTAGGGGTTAGGGATGGGGATAGGGGACATAGGATTGAATGGACTGTAAATCAACATGAACATTTTACAATATTCATTCTTATCTATTAAATTTCAAAGATACATAAGTTTCCGGTGTAACTAATTTACAATAATATTCTAATCCTAAATTGATCTTAAGCTTTCAATTATCAAATATTAATTGACATTCTATTTCTAAGCCGATCATAAAATTTATGCCAACAATCTTCATGATACATTTTTGTTGTTGTTGTTGAGTCTAGCCATTCTGATAGTTTATTCATCTCCGCCATATCCAGGATTTTTGCTATTAACTCATCTTGAGATGGATTCTCCGGGTTTTTCCAGTATTTAGCAAAAAGAATTCTTAAAGCTGTCAAGATATGGATAACTAAATATTTTCCCATTAGGCCTATTGAATCCAGGATTATATTTAGAACAAATAATTCAGAGGTTACAGTTATCAGAATCTCTAAAACCTCATACAAAAGCATTTCAACCCTTTTCCAGTATTCTTGGGCAAAAATATTTCTTCATTGATGTCTATGAATATACAGTACCTTACTCCAATTGCTGAATGTTTTAAAATAGCTTGCCCATGGGAAACTAGGAAATGATCTACCTCAGTGATGACATCATTCCGTTTAAACTTTTAATCTGTGTCTTCCTTTCTCTTGTCTGACACTCGGATATAATCTCTTTCCTACCCAGCTGTCAGTTTTTCCCACTTTCAGTCTGTCAGTATTCTATGCCACTGAGTTCTTGCTGATCTATTTAGTAGGAACATCTCCCCTTGGGCCAAGCTGACTGTGAGATTCTAAGAGTTAAGAATACAGTCGTGACTCGCTTAACGAGCGTACCGTTTAACGACGAATCTGCATAGCGATGCATTTTTTGCAATCGCTAATGCGATCGCATTGCGATGTTTAGAAAACAGCTGATTGGTGGTTCCAAAATGGCCACCGGGTGCAGAAAATGGCCGCCCGCAGCGTTTTCGCGCCCTGCCCTCGCTTACCGGGCAGCGAAAATGGCGGCTGGATGGGGGAATCTTCGCTTACCAGTGAGTTTTTCCCCAATAGGAACGCATTAAACAGAGTTTAATGCGTTCCTATGGGTTCCCCCCGCATAGCGATGAATCCGGATAGCGACGTTAATCCTGGAACTGATTAACGTCGCTATGCGGGGCACCACTATACAAAAACTCAACTTTTCCAAGCTCTAATCAACACCAGATTATAAGGAGCTTCCTGCTAACCTCTATTCAGGTAATGTGTAAAACTGTCTTCAGTCAGCTGTCCATCCCACTAGTTCCCATGGTATTAGAAAAGACAGTTATCCTACTTTTGAAAAAATGAAATACAGTATGACTAAAATCATATGAATTGATTTCTGTGATGTAGCCATACCAGTCTGTTGCAACACAATTTACAGAAAACCTTGACATCTTAAAGAGTAATGAGGTTTATCTGGCATACACTTTCACGGCGTTTAGCCTCTTTCAGCACATGTGTGCAAAGAGTCCACAAAAGTGTGTACAATGTTTATCCCCCTCAGCAAGAGTGAAGCCCCCACACAGAGGATCTCAAAGGTGGGGTCACAGTGAAATCTGGTGAGCATGTTGAAAGTCTGGATACTTTAGTACTTCATGTTTCACAGTGAAGAGGAACATCACAAAGTACTCAATAAATCCCCCCAGTCTGATAATAGTAAGAAAAACAAGCTGTTTATTATTTCATTAACTTATGGCTTTTATATCTCACATTTCCTCCAAGGAGTTCAAAGGAGCAGCTGTAGCACTTCTCAGCCCTTCATCCCTCAGTGCTAATTGAGTTTTCCATTTTTGTATTTTTCATTTCCCAATGTGGCATTGGGGAAAAAAAGATATGCTGGTTTTAGCTTTAATACTGCCTTTTAATGATGCAAGGTGCCTCTTTATTCAGTGTTCTTAGCTTTAAATATTATCTTTTAATAATGTTAACCATTGTTGCCTGCTCGTTGTTTTCAACTTCAAATACTGTCTTTCAATGTTGTAAGCTGCCTTGGGTCCTTTTTCAAGGAAAAAGGCGAGGTAAAAATATTTTAAATAAAATAAATACACAACTGCCTGCAGGAGATCATATTGACCGTGTGTGGTGGCCACAAGTCATCGAATCCGTGACACATGTGTGGGCGCGCCTGCAGATACCCCAAAATTTCCAGTTCAGTAACTTAAACCACATTGCATCAGTGACAGCAGCTGCCAGCGAGGCAGAGGATCCAGGACCTCCAGGTTAGCAAGGGGGAAAACATCAGATTCTCCCGCCCGCCCCGAAAAGCTTCAATGGTAGGCGGCTGCCTGCCTGCCTGCCTGGGGGATGAAACCCCCAAAAGGCTCTTTTCCCCACTCGGGTTTGGCTCACCTCGCTCTTACCTTCAGCACGACACTGAGGTCCCGCAAGGGGTGCCCGTTGAGAAGCAAGCGGCCGGCTTTCGCCAAGCCCCGGTAGTACTCGAGGGGACGGGCGGAGAACTCGGTGCTGAACACGTCCGAGAGGCGCCTGCCCACCCAGCGGCCTTTGCAGTAGGTCGGAAAGTCGAAGAAGTAGGGCCGCACTTTACGGAGGCCGCCCTCGAAGTAGTAGCTGGTCTCGGCGAAGTGAGCCTCGCGGAAGCCGATGCCGGGGTTCCGCTTCTTCGGGGGCGGCACGTAGCGCTTCTCGCCTTCCTCGGGCGCCGTGGCCTTCCGCGTCTTCGTCCCGGGGCCCGGCGGAACCCGCCGCTTTTTCGCCGGCGGAGGAGGGGAGCCCTCCTGCTCGGGGACCGGCTGCTCCGCCATGCTTCGGCTGGCCAAGGCGGGCGCCCGCGAGCCTCGGCGCGGCGCTCTGGGGCCGGCCGAGAAGAGCCGCCGCCGCCGCCGCCCTCCCGCGAGGCGCAGCTCCGTCAAGGGCTGCCGCAAGAGCAGCAGCAGCAGCATGGCCTCCTCCTACTGCGCTGGCCCCTTCCGCCTCGCGGCTCCCCGGGCCGGACGGCAGGCATGGCGGGCAACCGGCAGGGCCCCGCTGGCGGGATGGATCAGCTCCGGGACAGGAAGGAGCCGCGCTCCTGAATTCCCTGGAACTAGTAGACCTCTGGCGATGACGCTTGGTCGGGGTTTGGGCTAGAATTGCAGGCGCTTTCGGTTCGAAGGAGAAGCAGAGCGGGACGGACTTGCACCTAGAGAAAGGGAAGAAGTGTGCCCGTGCGAGCACGCCTTAGAAGACCACGATTTGGGGCAGGGACAACTTCCGAAACGAAATCCCCATCGTTTCATGCAGCTCCCCTCTCATCAGTTGCGTCTTCCTTGCGCCAAGTCACCCCGGATTAACCATTAAGGAAAAATAAGGCCATGGTTAGGGCATCAACCAGGGAAGGAGGCACCACAGAGGTTTTTGCATTCTGGATTTACCATGGCCCCTGGTGCAAATGGTGCACAAACCACCTCCAAGCCAAATCCTTCTCTCCCTCCCTCCCTCCCTCTGGAGCCCCCAGGAAGCCACCTCCCTGCCTAAAGTACTGTAATTGAGTATGAACCAGTAAAAATGAAAAAAAGTAATAGACTCAACTAGCGAGCCACCTCATGTTTTGAGTGAAATGATCAATTATCTTCATGATTGCTTGTTTTATTATTACCACATCTGTATTTTGGGAGGTTGGGTGAGGACAAGGAAAAAAAAATGAGCTCTGGTCTTTTAGGCCAATGGCCTCTGCACTCTTCATGTGCAAGCCAAAGAAATAATAGCCACTGCTAACTGCCCCAAAGGGGCTTTAAGCTCTAGCTTGAGATTTTCAGTTTAGAGTCTAATAAAATCAGTCTACATTAAACAAAGTGTAAAAGTGCAAGATCTGGTGGAAAGCCATATATGATTCTGCATATGATATGTGGTTGTCCCATGCTATACAATTATCATAATTTTCATGTGCACATTATTTTTTCTGCCAAGCCATGGGACCTGCCACATGTTATATTCACAGGGGACACCATAATCTTTTCAGTGCTTTGGGCCTCTAAAGGTCTCAATCCAGCCCTGTTCCAAGTCCAAGCTCTTTCCATGTCAGCAGCAAAATGTAGAGGGCGATGGGGTCAGAAACCAATTGTTACATTAAAATAAATTCAAAGATCTCCCCAATTCACCCAAGATTTAAAAATAGAGCTGGATCTACTTTCTTCCTAGCCTAAGCTCTGCTTACATTTACATGTAACCAGTTTGTTGAAACAACACTTGTGCTCTCGGGGAGAAATAATTCTCAATAAGCTTAAACTGTGGCTATAAGACAGGCTAGTTACACTTAGCTTTTTCATAAAGCACAAGGTGCAAAATTGTGTGCCCTTAGTTCTCCAGGATAAAACAATAAACCCCGGGCTTATACCTGACACCATGTGCCAGCTACAGGGTAATGATGAGCTAGCATCAATGCATCATAGTAGCTAAAAGAAACTTTACTGGCCAGATGGCTAATGAGGAAGAAGGGTCCACCTTACTCATCGTCATTTAGTCGTTCAGTCGTGTCCGACTCTTCGTGACCCCATGGACCAGAGTACGCCAGGCCCTCCTATCTTCTACTGCCTCCCAGAGTTGTGTCAAATTCATATTGGTTGCTTCGATGACACTGTCCAACCATCTCGTCCTCTGTCGTCCCCTTCTCCTCTTGCCTTCACACTTTCCCAACATCAGGGTCTTTTCCAAGGATTCTTACTAGGACTGCAATTTATTTCAGTCTCTGTGCATGTTGGACTGGGTGAGGGTGCAATATTGGCAAAAATATGTTGCAGTAGGCCACCATTTGATCCAGCTAAACAAGACTACCTTATGAATGTTAATAAAGGAGAAAAGCAAATGTCAAATTAATTATTTTATTGTTACAAATGCAGGTTATTTCCAGTATGCTGTTGTCCTTCAAGACATGCCAAAAGATTTTACAAGTATTAGATAACCAAATAAGGACTTTTTTCTGGCTCATGAAAGGCATAGTATAGTACAGTATAGAGAAGCCTAACTCAATTGTTCTTTCCACTCCTGAAAATACTGGAGTTTATTTGTAGTTATGAAACCACATGCTGAATTAGTGCTTTCTGTTAGTTTTTATTGTATTGAACTCCAAGGTTTAGAAATTACAAACTGTTAGTCTGATGGAAAGATTTCTCTTAGTTTTTCCATATTTGTATTTGAAATAGCATCAAAACAATCAATTCAAAAAAGCAGAGCATTATGTATATATAGCATTTGAATGCCTATTCCTTCCAAACATTGTTCACAGGCTTTCCAAAGTTCCTTTACAATGATTTATGTCTCTTAAAGTTCACCCCTAGAGAAAAAGAGATAATTGACTGTTACTAACCATACCCTAGATACCCAGTGTGGTGTAGTGAACAGAGTAATGTACAAGGACTTAGGAGGCCTGGGCAAAAATCTCCACTCAGCCATGGAAACCCACTGAGTGTATGGAAGTGGTAAAACCATTCACTTACCTTGAAAGCCCTAATTGGGTTGCTGTAAGTCAGTTCCAACTTGACCGCATATAGCAGCAAGAACTATACCCCAATCTGCTGTTCACATTAAAACGTGCAGATGATGTTCAAAGATGAAATGGCTTTTTTGTAGTAGCCCTTGCCAAACAAGATGTGTGAACATGTAAAAAACAGCAAAGTACGGGGGGGGGCACTAGTCTGCCCTGCAATTATTTAGTGGGTATGTATTTTCTACCCACCAATAATTTATTATATATAATAAATAAATAAACAAACAAACAAACAAATAAATAAATAAAAATAAACTGTGACTTATAAGAGAAGCATCTAATGCTGAACTTCCCACTTCAATCACAGCATATAGTGCAAAGAAATTTCACAAGTTTTTTTTTTTTTTAAAAAAACAAGGGCCAAGAGCCACTATGGAGGAGAGATTTATACTGGCAGAAAAAAAAGCTAAGTGATTCACAGTGGGATGAAAACAGTAGCAAGTTCTGGAACTGCTGCAGCCAGGGAACAACAGACTCTGGGACAGGTGTCATCTGTCAGTGGCCAGAGGGCTATGTAGATGTCAATGGTTAACTAAATCTCATATAGGATATATCAATAAATGTGATTTAGATTATGCCATAACTATGGAAATCTGGCCAAATAAGAGACAACTGTAGCAGGATGTAGTTAAGAAAATTTGAGAACAAGCATCGCTCCCAGTTCCAGTGAACTCGTCAAGCATCAGCCACCCTCCTAAGCTAGAAGCTGTTAGCAAAGCAAGCAGCAGCCAAGTTAACATTTTGTTTCAACCTTGAAAATCACACGTTTCCTCCTTTGGAAATAAATCATACCCACAATTCTTATTCTAAGAAAATAAAGGAGCTATTTTGTATTAATAATACAGAACACACTGAGATAGGAAATATAATAGGAATCTCAGTTCCGGCTAGGCCTTCTGTCTCTGTGCAGTCAGATATAGCACTCACATGGGGAAGGACCATGCCTTTGTCAACAGTTAACTTCTCCCATCATTACATGAGACCTGTGTGGGCCAAAGGCATTCTAGATTCCAGCTTCAAGGATTTACCAACAAACTTCAAAATAGTGGGCCTTTTAAAAAACACAACCAGACCATATTTTTAAACATAGTGTAGAAATTGACAGACAAGTATAATGTAAGTATTATGCATTTGTTGCCTATGTATTATAAGGCACAATTTGGTCCTCCTAATTATTCTGTGAACAAGGGCTAATGTAAACAGCACTCTTCTCTTGGCCAGTCACCATTTTGAAATAATTGCCTCAATTGGACAATCAATACTCAGCTAGCTAACAGATGGTACTACCATCTCTCTCCTTCTCAATTCTTACATCTGGTTTAATTAAATGACAACTCATTGAAATAGGGCAAAGAGAATGAGATGCAGTCATTTAACAAGATACAATCATGTTAGAAAACCTGTAATTCTGGGTAATTTTTAAGTAAATATATTGCCCAATATTGAAGCTTTCTCAGAATTTCTTCACTGTGGCATCCAAGATTTATCTCTAAGATTTAAGAGAAGACAGTTGTAGCTTCTTATGATTTTACCACAGAAAACTCTACAGCGAAGGTACATGTTCTTTACCAAATCCCTAGGAGAGCTACCAATCATGACCAGGCACAGAAGACACGCACATTGAAAATTAAAGAGTCCTGATCCGAAAGCTTGCTTTGAAGACCAGAAATGAATGGAGCTCATAGAATTTCCACACTAAAATCCAATATTGGTTGCTTCATAGTGATGTTACTTTGAGTGGGGGTATTATTTTATTGCTTCTAGGTACTATTACATCAGAATTATTACTTTATAGATTTCCTACTCTCAGAATCGATCAGCCAGTATGAGCATGCTAGCTGGACAATTCTAGGAGTTATTCTCCTAAAAAAGTACCGTAACTGGGAACGAAAAATTCAAATTTTTATACTTCAAAATCACTTGAGCAGCTTTTCTGTCCCTTGGCTTACAGCATATTAATACCTTGTTTTACTTAATATGAACAGAGTAAGGAGAGGGATTATTTTCACTAGTGTGCCATGATTTCAGGAACAGCAGGTGTTTGCATAACTAGCTGTAGCTAATTGCAACTAACTGACAATGTACCAGGGTGCATCTTGGTCACATGCCTACTCATGCATCTGACTACACAGCTGAGATATACCCTAGCATCTTATCAATTTGTTATAACTCCCCACCAAAACTTCAACAAATTTTATGCAATCACCAATAGGATTTTGACCAGCATTTTAGAATACCAGGCTACAGCAGCTTATTAATATTTTACCGAGGCCACTGTTTCTCCTTGTCTGTCAGAGGAACATAGATCACCCCCATCAGATTCTTTTCCACAATTTGACCATCTTTTGTTTTGTCGTATTGCATCATAACTTGGTTTCCACCCTCTGGCCCTACTGGCAAGATCAATCGTCCTCCTGGTTTCAACTCATTCAGCAACTGGTAAAAGAAAATAATTGAAATTAAAAAAGACAAATAAAAGGCCCAACAAACTGCAAAAATTCATAATTTCCATTTACATAAAAAACCCCTCAAATCAATTATTCCCTCATAATCAGTAGATTTGCTGTTTATTGCTCTACACAAGGCTTTGAAGAGTTCTCTAAAAAGTGCCAATGGTGAAGCATTGTCTTGTATTGATGGAACACACAAACTCAAAATTTCATTAGAAAGGCAAAATAGGTGTATTTCTTTTTTACCTCCTTTGGCACTGTGGGCGCAGCTGCTCCAACATGGATGGCATCATAAGGGGCTTCTTCTGGGTACCCCTTCCTGCCATCCCCAACTGTGGAGAGAGAATGTGCAGTGAAGGTTCTTGTTCAGATGGCAGCTTCTGTTAAATAATTCTCCTTTGTCTCTGCCTCTCCTTTCACTTGAAACCTACATGCACGAGAGACTTGTATGCAGATTATATCAGCACTGGGGCACCACGACAAAGTATGGAAACCATAAGGAGAAAAATTGCTCCTTGATATTATTTTTCAAGCTAAATGGAAATGAGAAACAGACAACTACCAAAATCTGGTTGCATAACATAAGCAAAGCTTTAAGATTTAGTCCATTTTAAAGAGCCCCTGCTGCAATTCTCAGGGGCCTCTGCATACACTAGCTTGGTGCATGCACATACTCGCAAGAATCACAATGGGGGCTCTTTATTTACCAGTGAGAAACAAACCAAAATTTATGATTTTGCTTATACAACCCAAAAGGATTTAATCCAAAATGTAAAATGAAACAAGAACTAAATAGACTTTAGCTATCTGATAGCCATTATACAAGCATACTTCTGCAGCAGAATCTTATACATGTTTACTTTTAAGTAAGTGCCACTGTGCTCACTGAAGTTATTCCTTAATATCCATGCAGCTCTCTCATTCCAGCTTTAAAGCTGCATTCCTAATCAGTTACTTGGGAAAAATGTCCACTGATATCAATCAGAATTACTTCCAAGAAAATAGCCAGGAATATGCTTTCTTGGATTTAAAAAGGTTATTCATTTTTCTGTAGACTTACAATCAGAGACTATTTTCAAATTCATACATTTCCAAGAATATCCAATTTTGCTGGAACTTACCATTAAATAGGTTTAGAATCCCAATTTGATTGCATCATTTCTTTATTTATTCATACCAGAGCATTCCACAATTTAAAATTATGTACATGTATGTTAAGGTACAATAAAAACAAGTAGTGGGATTAGAATAAAAATACCTATTGTTTCTGACATAAGAAGTAGAGATGGGCATGAATCAGAAAAATGGTGATTAGGTTTGATTAGTCAAAGTCAACGAATCATGAATTATGATCTTTTTCTGATGAACCGATTTGACAATTTGTGTTTTTTAACTTTAAAACCCTATAAAACCCCCACTCCTAGCACCTAGAGACAGGCAAGGTTCCCCTGACTCTCTTCTACAATCCCTGCAACTTTGATGAGGTTTGGGTTTCAGATGTCTGTGTTATACACCCATGAACAGGGCGCCACCAGGAAAGTTCCCCGCAGGCACCTAGACCTGCCACAATCACAGGGAAGTTTCTACTGACTCTCTTCTACGATCCCTCCAAATTTGGTGAAGGCTGGCTTTCAGACATCCAATCTTCACCCACAAAGTGGGTTCCCACAGGAAAGTACCGTACCTTTAGCAGCTGGTTTGGGAAAACCTAATCTTCACCAAACTTGAAGGGATTGTAAAGAAGGGTCAGAGGAAGCTCCCCTGCAAAACTGTCAAACCTACAGTTCAATGCATTCCAATGGGGGGGGGGAAATTCACCAAAAATTAACGAAAACTCAGAACAAAGCCAAATTAAGTTTGCAAAGGTTTTACAAGGTGCACTAACGATTCCAAGCATTTTAAACAGTTTTGAACATTTTAAGACACACTTAAAATAGCGAAAACGGACATCGCTAAGCGAAACAGGGGGACCTAAACTGTCATCGCTAAGCGAAGCAAGGTCCCGAATATCGCTATGCAAAATTTCCCTATAGGAAACATCACTAAACGGAGCACAAGATCGCTCCAAAAACCTCATCGCTAAGCGAATACAACGTTAAACGAAGCAATCGCTAAGCAAGGCACCACTGTAATACAATTTATTTCTTCATGTATATTTAGAAAATAACTGAGGTTTAGAACTATATGTCTAGATTTATTGTATATGATGCTTTGTGTACACACAACCCCAATTCCTCAGGTATACATAGTTCAATTTTCATGTAACAGAGTGACATAGCAGTGTCTCTCAAAATCACTGAAAATGTACTTTAGTACTACTGCTAGAAAACTGCCGCCTTGCTAACCAAAGTTTTCACAAGTGGCTAAGGCTTCTGGATAACTGGCACAAAGATGCACATCAAGGCTACAAACCAGAGTGCTCACCTAGAAGGTTTACTCGACCAGAGCTAAGCAAAGTTGGGTCATCTTCTCTGACGTTCCTAATAGATTCATGAACCAGCTCTTCAATGTGTTCGATGCCGACTGCCTTGCCTGTCAGGCCCACCTGTAAGAAGAATCACATTCACATCAAGATCGCTTATTACAAAAAATGAATTTATTTACCAAACAGAGTTTCCCTTTGGAGAATTATTTTTAAAATTTGGATAATTGTTTACATATTGTAGGTGGGTTCGAGCACTACTGTCAGTGGGACTCAGAAGCAGCAATTGTTGTTCAACAATACTGCAGACCCAGCATACTGTAATCTCAAAATCTGCCCAGCAGACTGAAAAACCATGCAAAGCAGCTGTTCACCTGCTACTGCAATGTTAAAATTTAGGTCAATTACATCTACAGTCTATTTTAGAAAGTATGAAGGATAGGTCTAGTTAATGTACAGTCTCTGTGCAATTATGTCTATAAGAATTCTGCAAGAATGTGAAAAATTTTAACTGGCCAACTCCAGAAAAAGAATTATTTTGCAGGGCAACCTTAAATATGTTTAATAATAATAACCATGTGCACTCTAGTCAATTCTGATTTATGGCAACCTTTTCCAGGATTTTCCAGGTAAAGAATACTCAGAAGTTGGTTGTTGAAGGTTTTTCGGCCTGTTAGGTCTGCAGTGTCTCTGATGTTCTTTGATTCTGATGTGGATGCTGCATTTTCTGGTTCCAATATATACCGGGCACAACTGCAAGGTATCTGGTATACTCCTGCAGTGGTGAGGGGGTCCCTTTTGTCCTTTGCTGACTGTAACATTTGTTGTATTTTTGTGGTGGGCCTGAATACTGTTTGTAGGTTGTGTTTTTTTCAAAAGCTTCCCCTTCCTTGACCCCTTTGATGTATGGCAGAAATACTTCATTTGTTGGTGGCTGTTTATATGCCATTGCTGCTGACAGCATTTGTGTTGCTAACACAGCTGTACAACAAAAATTCAGCCAACATTTAAAACTGAAATCAATTTTTATCACTAAAGTTTAATGGGCCCACTTCTATTTTACTCTAATTTAACATATAACAATTATGTCCTTTTTGCACAGAAAAAGCATCCAACAAATTAGATGGTGTCCTCACAAAAAAGCCTCATATAAACATGTCTTGCTAACTCCTTGCAAATATTATTTCTTCCCTCAACAGATTCCTAAGATACCAATGCTGTGCTCTGCTTACCATCCTTGCAAAACAAGCTGTGAGATATCCACTTCCTGATCCAACATCCAGCGCTTTTGCTCCTTCTACTAGCTGATCCTTCAGTAACTCAAGAGCGTAAGCATGCTGTGAAAAACATAAGAAACTGGAAACATCCGATAAAACCCAATACTCCTCTTGCCCAATGGTGTCAAACGTGGTAAATTCTACATAAACCTTAGAGCTGCCAATTCCTCACCTGTGCTCCAGTATATACAACTATATGTTCTCACATTTATTCTAGGAGTAAAAGCAGATGAACACACAAAGCTTAATTTCACAATAGGCATAAACAGTATAGATAGAAGTGTGAGAAACAGCTTTGCTCAGCAGATGTTGAAGATGAGCATAAAGAGTAAATTAGATGTGCTTCTAAGTCAGTCATTAACTGAGCAGTAGTGGACATGTTTTTCATATGTATTGCTTCACAGTCAGTTCTCTACCACCTTCATTTCTAAGTATCTTAGGTGGCACTAGCCTAGACAAAGCAGCAATGTTACTCAGTATTAGACAACTTCATACATTTTTTGGCCTTCTTTCAATGGAAAAATGCATCAGATACTGTTTTATAGATGTAGAAGTATGTCTTACCATGTGAGGTGCACTGATTGTAGCCTTGTAACCTGGAAGAAAGCCACTGATCAGTTATTGCAGTTTTTTTCCCATTCAGAACTACTGTACGAGCACCTCTACAGCTAATAGTTTTATTATCACAAATCCCTTGTAACCTCATGTTCTCAGATGAAAACTTAAGAGTTTCTGCTTTCAGTCTGCCATACAGTCTGAAAAATATGTTGGTTCATCTTGGCTTTTGTAGCAAGGACACATACTTGAGATCCCAAGAGAATAAAGTTATCTCCAAATGACAATATTCTATGATATTTCTTACCGATTGATTGAGGAGAGTCCATATATGGAAAATACTTAATATAGTGGGCTCTGTCTGTAGCCAACAGTACATCAAAAACACGCTGAGACGTAAACACACCATTTTCTACAGAAACAATGAACAAAATGACAATAGTTATATAACTTTACATTTGTTTTCATATGGAAGACAGCTTATGTATAAAATTTAACAAAAACACATTCAGGTCAATAGTTGGACTGATTGTAAATAACAAAAATAATTACTCTTCATAGCCTTGTGTAAAATTAAACATTTATTAGCTTTGTTCAAGGAAGGAATCATTTAGCAACTGTATACCAATATTCTGAAATATTGCATTTTACATGACTCACTATTATTTCCTCTTCATGTCATAACACAAAAACCTGAAGTCATCTAATGAAGAATAATCACAGACAAAAAGATGCATATCTTCACATGGCAATTTTCAAACCATGAAAAACTGTTGCCACAAAGTGCATGGATAATCACCGTTCTTGAACAGTTTAGGAATAAGTTAGACAAATTAATGGAGAATAAGGCTATCAGTCACTGCTAGACTGGATGGTTATGTATTACCTCCATTAACAAAGGCCATACTCTTGTGAATACCAGTTGCTGCAGAAAATGTGTTCATGTCCTCGTTGAGGGGTTTCCTATAGGTTAGTTACTGTTTCAGTGGGAATAGAATGCTAGAGTATACAGGCCTTTGGCCCGATTCCATAGTTGATCTAATGTTCTTAAGAGCTAAAAAGAAGTTGTTTGGAGATACATTGCAAAATAATTCTCCTCCTGCTCCAAACTTTGCAATACACTGTTCTGTCATTTCCTTTGCTATGACTTAAAATAAATTTTTTAAAGAGGCAAATTATCAATTATGCACAGTATCACAGTTATTTCAGTAGATACTTTAAATACTGGCTGCTGTTTTCACTCACTGTAAAGGTTGTTGATCATTTCAGCATGGGTCTTCCCAGATGAAATCCAAGCCATGGTTCTTGTGAGCAGAAGTCCCATCAGCAAGGTAGCAAAAGACAACCTACAGCTCATCACACAAAAATGTTCAGGGGATTCCCAAGCCTGTGCAGCCAGTCATGATTCAGCAAAGAGAAAAAGATGCTCTCAGGCAAGCTCAAGTAACGTCCAACAGAAACCAAATCCTTCCTATGCAGAAGCAGCCAAGTTTAAGAATAGATGCACAGATGCGAAAAAAAGAAATCAAGGAAAAGGTAGATTGCCAAAGTAAAATATGAATAGACCATTTCATATTTATTAAGCTACAATTTATCAATTTATCCTATTTAATGTTAGCATCGTAACTGACCAGATAGGCGGGATATAAATAAGATAAATAAATAAAATGTACAGGTATCATTTTTGCATAAGTACAGTTGCAATACTGTATAACTGCCTTTGCAAGAGGCAGTTGTTGAAAACTATACAGAAAAAGTAGGTAGTCCAGAAACATTAATATTAACCCAATCCTAGCTGACCATCTTCTGCCCCCCTCCATCTACTCTGGTTCTGTAAGATTACTGTGTGCCAATTGTTTTTAGGGTTATTGTTGTTGGTTTTAATGTTTTTATCTCTATTTTTGTTCACGATTATATTGGTTGTAAATGCCCAGTGTAGTGCCTCAGCACTAATGGGAGCGGGATACAAACTGAATGAATAAACACATATTGGGTGAAGAAATCATGCCTCACCTGGCACTGGAAAAAAAAAGCCTTACTGGCTCCTGGTAAGTTTCGAAGCTTCATTTAAAAAAGCACTGGTCCCATCATTTAAACCCATACCCATCTTAAAGCACAAATATTTCTTTCACACCAACTTGCACAATTATTTAATAATTTGAAGTCATTCTTTGTGCCCCTACTATTTGAAATACACAGCTACTGACTTCCTTTGCCAACATTTTATTGGTGATCTATGTATACATGAATGTAATCAAACTGCCACTAATTTATGCACATGTAAGCAACCTGTTGTTAATTATTGAGGTGCTGGTTGTGCACTAATGGTCATGCATCCAGCAACACAATTAGTATCTTGTAAATTACGGACCATTTACCAGAGCAGTTTATGCAATTTCAATTGTGCAATGTGCCCAATTACTAAGAGGATTCTGGGCCTTGTCTTTAGAACACCCTCCCCAGAGAATCTCATCTGGCATTTAAGTATCGACTTCAATATTTGCAACCATTTAAATTGAGAACTGTCTATCTGAATGTACTGTTTTAGTTTGTTTATGTGCTTAATTTTATCATTTTCTATTTTCTGTTGTGCCATTGTCCTGACTGCTTTTATTAGCTGTCCTTACAAAATAAATTCATGCTGAAGACGTGGGACAGAAATTATCCAGGTACATCTGTAAGTAAACAACATGTACAGTTCTCCTTTCCACAAAACATCCAGAATGACTAATATCTCTACAAAATAATAATGCAATAATAAATACAATCAGAAAAGAGTTTATTTCTTGTCATTGCACTAATGGAAACATGGCCAAACAAAGAGATACAATTGACAGGACAGGTTACTAATCCAGGAAGCTGAGAGATGAGGACAGATGGATAGCAAGTACTTTGCCAGAAAGATGGACACTCATTTCAGCTTCACTCCAAGAGTCCACACAAACAAGGGGAAGCATATAAACACCGGGGGGGAGGGGGGGAGCCATCTTCCAAACTTGTCGCAAGGTCGGTGGGAAAATGAACATAGTTCTCGTGGCAGATTGGATCCCACCGAGTGTTATTATTTTTTAAATTTTTGTTTATAGAAAATCTGCCACAGCCTTCTACTGCTCACTCCCCTCCCAGGGCAGTCCACAGCCGTTAGCGCCAATAATTAGAAATACTACAACATTCAGCAACAGCGAAGCTGACTGATAAAATACGACAGGATGGCACCCACTTTCGCAGATTACACCCCATCAGATATGGGCTATGTGTTAAGCGAGGAACCTAATTTGGAGGAAGGGATGGTTTGTGCTGTTATTAATTACTCCGCCCCGGGATCCTTTAGTGAGTCCGTAGCTATCGGAGATCCCCCTTCCTCCTCCTCCTCCTCCTCCTCCTCAAGATCTCCTCAGGCAAGCGAGGGCCCGAGGCAGGCAATTCCCAAGGGATCGAGGCTCACGCCCTCCTGCCACCAGGCGGGAAACAAAAAAGGAAGCGAAAGGCACGAACGACGGGACCCGGTGGGCCGAGAAGGGAGACTCGGGCCTCGGCAGCCCCTGACGGCCGGCCTCCCTAAGCAAACTCCCGCCAGCCGAGGGAGAGGCCGCCCGGGCGGACTTACGGAGCTGCGCCGAGCCCTCCTGAGCTCACATCGCCGGACTCCCCCGCGGCGGCCCCTCCTCTTCTTCCACGGGGGTCCCCCCTCGGTTTGTGGTTTGAAAGCAAAGGCGGCGGCGGCGGAGGGGCGGGGCGCCTGGGAGGACGAAAAGGGGGCGTTTCTTAGGTTGTTATGTAAAATGGAGGAAACGCAGACCAGCAGCTTCCGCCCGGCTTCAACATGTCGCGTTTCGGGACACGAAAGCCGCCTCAGCGGTGCTCTCTCCCCCTCCTCCCGCGCGCTCCCTTGTTAGAACCCAAACCAAACTATTTAACCCCTTCTGGCCGGGCGTTTCCACCTTCAGGAACAAGGGGGGGGTGGAACAGCGCCGGTGTCAAAACGTCACTCAAGCGGCCTTAGAGGCTCCCTAGTTTAAACACTCCCTTTGCAGTGTTTTCAAATAGTCCCAGCTTTCTTTCTTTCTCACGGGATAACGTCGATGATAAAACATCGGACTTTGTTGTCGTTTTGTTCCGCTCCGAGCTCTACCACGCTTTATTTTACTTTCGATGACATTCTTTGTTCTAGCAAGCGGGCCCCGCATATGGATGACTGTAACCAGAGCCGGTTGAGAACCGGAAATGCTGTCAAAAGTAGCGCCTTCTTGTTCCACCGCCCCGACGGGTGATGATTGACATGTCCATCCTGCCCGTAGGACCAGGAGGCGGTGCCGTGGCTGCCGTTCCGTTCGCGGATTGGTTAGTTCAGGGAGGGGGTGGGTAGCGAGCCTCGGCTGGCACACCCCCGAGGAGCCGGCTGCGGGGTCGTTGTCCCTTTGTTGACTCTTAAAGAGGAAGGAGGGGGGAGACGGAGCGGTGGCTGTTCCAGGTAGGGAGCAAGGCGGCCCGGGACCCCGAGCTGGGCAGGTGGTGGATGGAGACCACGGCGCCAAACAGGGAGGGGAACAGAAGAGACCCTTCGGAAATTCCGCAGGATTTCATGCCTTCCTTATAGGCCTTCCTCTTCCTCCCCGTATCTTGGTGGTTTAATGCAAAGTGACTCTCTCGAAGGTTGCGCAGGTAGAAATGCTGCCACTTCGTAAGCCTGCAAGAAATATACTTGACTTGGGTTGGGGGGGAGAAAGGACGTTTGTCCTGTTGTTATTCAGTTACGGCAACACTGAAGTCTGTGGCTATATTGCCTTTTAGTTCTCTCAGTTCTCATTATTATTGGATTACGGAGTACAGGTCCCATTATCCACAGACAGTATGGCCGCTCTTACATAGCCAGAGCCTGCCTGATTAGGGATGGCTACTTTGTGCTCTGCAATGATGTGCTGTTTTTTGTCTCTAAGCGGCAACGACATCCTTCCTATATCATTGCGGTTGAGGGTTGCCCCCAAAAGAGCTTGCAGAGGATTGTAGCCATCCAGAGATGTAGGTCTCAGGGAGTGCCTTCCTCGGGCAGCCACTTGTGAGCGCTTGCTCTCTTGACTGGTTAGATGTCATCAGAAAATAGAGACACCCCCCAATCCACCTATGTACAAAATGTAACGAAAACATTTACATCTGCAAAAAGACCTGCTGCATAACTTTTTTGAGATAGATTCCTTGAAATCCTGAAACATCTGAGGGTTGGGTTTTTTTTACATTTAAGTTTGTCTTCCCAGCACACAGAAGGATAACTATAGAAAATGACAACTCTACTATTAACACTTGTCAGAAAATTTCAGAGGTTATAAACTCTATTACAATGGTGCCTCAACGTACGACTATCCTGACATGTGACCAAATCAAGTTACGACCAGCTCTGGTCGCAAAATTTTGGTTTGACTTGCAACCGAAGCTTTGCGATATGATCACAAAAAAAAGGTGGGGAAAAAGGTGGGGAACTGCTAACCATTAGTCGGTAAGGAGGCTGCCTTTTTGTAGCTCCTTTACCGCAGTGGTTAGAGTCTGTGCTTTCTGAGAGAGGCTGACTGCCTGGTACTACTGGAATGGGTTTGTTTAATTTGGGGGCGGTTATGTTTCTGTGCTTTGATGGGTCTTGCAGTGTAGCATTTTTAGTCCCTCCTGGAATGGTTTTTTTCAGTGGCCTGGATCCATTCCAGTCAGGCTTCAGGCTGCGCCATGGTAAGAAAACGGCATTGGTCGTCCTGTTGGATGACCTACTGAGGTGGGTTGACAGGGCAAAATGTCTTTGTTGGTCCTCCTCAATATCTCAGCTTTCTTTGATACCATTGACCACGGTATCCTCCTGGGGAGGGTCTCCGAGTTGGGAATCGGTGGTCTGGCACTTGCCTGGTTCTAATTCTTCTTGGAGGACCATCCTCAGAGAGTCCAGCTTGGGGAGAGTGTTTTGGCCCCATGGAGCCTGAATTGTGGAGTTCCACAGGGCTCGATTATCTCCCCAGCGCTGTTTAATATCTACATGAGGCCGCTGGGTGGGGTCATCAGGGGATGTGGGGCTTTGTGCCATCAGTACGCTGATGACACCCAGCTCTATATTTCCTTTTCTCCAACCACCACAGTGGATGCCGTTCCGTCCCTTCAACGCTGCCTGGAGGCTGTACTGCAATGGATGCAGGAGAATGGGCTGAGGCTGAACCCAGACAAGACGGAAGTTCTGAGGGTGGGTGGCCCCTCCATTGGTGGTTTGGGAAACTCCCTCTCTTTTGGGGGAGTGACTCTTACCGCGAAGAGTGAGGTTCGCAGCTTGGGGGTCCATCTGGGTCTGGTGTTCACCACGGAAACCCAGGTGGCGTCAGTGGTCCACTCCGCCTATTTCCATCTGTGGCAGATTGCCCAGCTGCGTCCGTATCTTGATGCTGGGGCACTCACCACTTTGGTCCATGTGCTTGTAATCTCGAGATTAGACTACTGCAATGCGCTCTATGTTGGGGCTACCTTTGAGATTGATGCGGAAGCTTCAAATGGTGCAAAATGCGGCGGCCAGATTTCTCAGTGGGACGAGAAAATATCAGCATATTTCCTCCACTTTGGCTGCCTTGCATTGGCTGCCCATTCATTTCCGCATTGATTTAAAAATGTTAATGATGACATATAAAGCCTTAAACGGTTTAGGACCTCAATATCTAGCGGGCCTCCTCCCACCTAGATCTACTCGAATCACTCATTCTAGCCAGGAAAGGCGGCTGAGGGGCCTAACGCTGAGGACCAGAGACAAAGTACAAGAAGCCGGGCCTTCTTGGTAGTGGCTTTGGAACATTCTCCCTTCAGAGATCTGTCTGGCTCCCTCACTGGGTGTTTTTAAGAGCCAACTTAAAACCTGGCTCTTTAGGCAGGCTATCCCTCCTGTCCTCACTTGATTATTTTTATCTTTTCCCCATCTTGAACAATATTGTTGTTGTTTTCTATTTTATTATATTGCTTTTATGCCATTTTTTTATTGTTAGCTACCCAGAGTAGACTTGGGTCTAAATGGGTGGGGTATAAATTTAATTAATAAATAAATTTTTGTTTGTTTGTTTTAGACTCCAACCCGCCCCCTCCAAATTGTCTTCTCTCTCTCTCTCTCTCTCTCTATCCTCTCTTTGTGTCTAAAAGCACAAACCTTTGTCTGAGGGGTCTGTGTACCCCAGTGATGACTTTCTTTCTTTACTCATTTCCCCATTGTTTCCTCCCTCCTTCCCTGCCCTTTTTTTAACCTTTGAAAACAGCCGGAATGGAGTAATCGTGTTTCAGTGTATTCCTATGGGCAATGGTGCTTTGAGTTACAACCATCATCCTGGAACGAATTAAGTTCGCAACTCAAGGCACCACTGTATTCTAAGTAAGTATACAATGTTGCCTTGAGTTGCAAACTTAATTTTCCGGGATGATGGTTGTAACCCAAGTTACAACCATTCTATATGTTAACCATTCAAACACCCTAACACAACTTGTAACTGCTTGGAGCCATCCTTGGAGGTAACATGTTAGAACAGATGTAGGGAAGTATAGCTGTATTTTCCAGTATTGAAACTGTCCATTGCACACAGTGGTGAAGACATGTATTCTTTCTGCTATACTCAGTGGTTATGATTTCTCATTGGCTGTTCTGACCATCTACTATTCTCAGTATCCTTGTGTATTGGTTCTTTTTTTTTAAATGCATTTTTCAAGAAATTGGAATGGATATTTTTAAAAAAATGTGCACTCTGATCTTCAAAGAACTCAGTGTAGCTTACCAATGATTCTAAAGTAGTTTCATTGAGGACCACATCCAGACCTCTTTAGTAAGTGAAAAGTCAATTCTGTCCCCAATTATCTGGGAGAAAGTGTCACTAAGTACTGTGGGACTTATTTCTAAATAGATGATCAAGGTTGCATTGGAAAGATACTTTAAGCCCTAACATAGCATTTGAAGACATGATAGTTTAAGATTATAAAAAGTATATAGCTCCAGAAGGGTTTTTTTTAATGAACTGTGGATTAGAGTCCTTAATAATGAATGTAAAATTCTACTGGGGGAGATCTTTGCAATGAGTGTAGTCATTTTATATCATGCCCATTTCTTTTGGAACTCCTTGTTACATAAATTTTATGTCTTTTGATAACAGAAAGATTAATGCCATAATGTATTCTCATAAGCTTTATGATCTTTAAAATGGTCATAACAAAGGCTTTGCTTCCATCTCTGTAGGTTTGATTCTTGTTTGATTCTGAATTAATCTCAATTATTATCACTAATAATCTGCTTTTATGAGGCATAATCCTATAGCAGAGCTCATGTGTACAACCATAATGTTCTGTCAGTGCTTTTGTTTTACACAAATGCAGGCATCTTAATAAAAATACATCCTGAATACACAATAGTTAGTAACACTTTTGTAAAGTTCTTTGTAGACAGAGTTTATCCAGTTTGTTTTGGAAAGTTTAAAAGATTTGTAAAAAACATGATATATGGTATAAAAATCCTTGTGAGCTGTTCTGCTGTATATCATTTCAGAATGGTGACAATCTACAAGCTCCCAGTTGTCTCAAAACAAAATAGTTTTTGGATTTCAAACACGTTTCCTTATGTTTAAGTTTGAGAGTTTTTTTTGTACAGGTTGTACCTGCTGCTCTGCCATCTCATCTCATGTATGTTTATGAGGAAACAGGAATGTGATGTATAATATTTGCAAAACGTAGGACCCAGACAGATTTTCTAGAAGAAAAGGAAGTGATTAAAGTAGTAACTCAGGTACCATGTCCAGTCTGCTAAGCAGTGAGTTGCACCTGCATAGCAATGTGGGATTACATGAATTTCACAGCCATTGTCATTGTGAAAATGGAGGGTGGGATTTCTGCATGAAGGTCAGTGCTTCTGCAATGGTGGTGCTTGTGCTAATATAGAAACCCTGTTTTATTCTCCTGGTGGACCTCTGTACTCAGCAGAACCCAGTAAGATACTGGCCCAAAGGTTCACATGCCGGGATATTTGCAGGTGCCTAACAACCATTTGAGAAGCTTTAACAGCATTGAGCACTGCAAACTGAGAAGTAAAAAGCACAGAGAACTAAAAATTCTTAGACTTCTAATCTTTGGAAACTAAAAGAGGGAAGAAATATGTAAACATGTGGACTGTATTCATAAGCAACACATACTGTAATACATATTTTTTCAGGATTTCCCCATCATGATCATGTTTGAAAGTGTGGACTCCCTAGTCACGATTTCCAGCCACGACCTGTGGGCTGAAATCTGTTCTTCGCTGCCGTATCCAGACCAGAATGGAGAATCAAGCAATGCCTTTGCAGATTCCTTCACTGATTGTTATGTTCCAAACGACGTCATGGACACCACTTTCCAAGCTGCGGACCTGAAGCCCTGGGCACCACTGAAGGATTCTGAAGTCTATTTGGCTTCTTTAGGTAAGTATATGGGGAGTTTTAGTTCTGTCATGTTGCAGTCAGTGTTCTCGCTGGCATGGGCAACTTTGGCACGTCTTCAGGCTAAATTTTCATACCCAGCACCTGCCATGAGCTGAGGTGGGGGGGGGAGGTAGGAATCAAAGCTAAAATTTGCCTGTTATTTGGCTTGGCAATGGTTTTCTTGGGGCTCCCACGAACCAGTTTAAAAGAATAATCATTGCAATTGGAAATCTCCTGGAACAGGAAGAAGGTTTACTGTCTGTCAAGGGGTCTGTGGAGGTCGCACAAATCACCTTGAGAGCCATCTATGGGTCATGGGCTGCGGTTTGTCCTCCCAGTTCTAACATCTGAACAGACACTGGGGGCAACAATGATTATATACTGACATCTATTATTGTAGTGAAAGTGATTCTAGCTATATGTATTTGATCACTATGGACATCATATTATGACATTTTTTTTAAAAAAAAACAAGACTCTACCATAAAACCCATTTTCTCCAAAGTTAAGGTAAAGGTAAATGTTCCCCGTGACAATATTTGTCCAGTCGTGTTCGACTCTAGGGGGAGGTGCTCATCCCCGTTTCCAAGCCATAGAGCCAGCGTTTTGTCCGAAGACAATCTTCCGTGGTCACATGGCCAGTGCGACTTAGACACGGAACGCTGTTACCTTCCCACCAAGGAGGTGGTCCCTATTGATCTACTTGCATTTGCATGCTTTCGAACCGCTAGGTTGGCGGGAGCTGGGACAAGCGACGGGTGCTCACTCCGTCGCGTGGATTCGATCTTATGACTGCTTGGTCTTCTGACCCTGCAGCACAGGCTTCTGCGGTTTAGCCCGCAGTTAGTTCTGGTAAAATAAATAGGTTTGTTCCACAAGTAAGTGGACATGGTTTAAGAAACCTTTTCTTTGAGTACTGATACTCTCCATGAATTATTCATCTCAGTCTGCTCCATGTTTTTAGATATTTTTGAGATTTCAAAAAAAAGCTCATAATTTATTTTAAATACAATAAAATCTGTGTGCTGTCAAGTCAATTCCAACTTATGGTGACCCCCTCCCAGGTTTTCTAGGCAGAGAATACTCAGAGGTAGTTTACCCTTCCCTTCTTCTGGGACTATGGATCTTGCTCAAAGCCACACAAGGCTGGCTCTACTCACAGGAGGCAAAATGGAGAATCAAACTCTCAACCTCTGGCTTAGCAGCCAGATACCTAAAATTACTTATTTATTTATTATTGGATTTTTATCCATCCCTTCTAGACAGGAGTCTACTCAGGGCAGCTCACAATATATTAAACACAAAAACAGATTTAAAAACAACAATTAAAATCTACAATAATAATATAATCAAGATGGAAAAGTGAACGGCAGAAACCAAGAAAAATAAAAATCAAGTATTGGCAGGAGGGAAGAGCCAAGGTTTTAAACAATTGAGCTTATCCAGCCAGCTATCTTCTTTTCATAAGAACACTGAAATGATGAGAATAATGCCTTCATTTCCCCTCCACTGAGACATAAGGCAGAACGAGAATGAAAAATCATTGCCCAACTTCATCTAATGTGTTCCTTGATAAAATCTTTACATTATACTTTTTGCTCATGTGCTTTATAAGTAATAATCACAGTTACATTTTCTCTTCAGATATCACCATCATCCTATTGGCATAATAGCAAGCTGTAACATGAAATAGAATTCACTTTTGATGTAAAATATAAATATGGTTTTGATGAACAAGCATTTCATCAAAGCATTTGAATCACATGTTTTGTGTGATTTTTAGAATAGGAGCAGAAATGAGTGGTCAGGAGGAGGGTGTCCACTGACTGTTTTTTTTTTTAAAATCCATTCTTTGCCAGAATAAAATCAGGCCCTAACAAACTAACTAACAGATTTCCACATATCCCACTTTTACTACAATAATAGATATCCCAGTATGGCAAAATAGATGCCGTAAGTCACAATGGCAGTTTATAGGAAAACTCATGTAAAAGGATGGATTAGGAACTTCTGAATGTTTCATGGTCACTTGTTTTCATTCCGTCGCAAGGAAGCATTCTTCCTTTATTTGACTGATTCTTTTCCCAGAGAGACGACTCATGAGGATAAAGGGTTTGTCACAGGAAGTGACCTCCAAGGATATGCTGCACACCCTTTCTCAGGCAAAGAGAGAATGCTGGGACCGGTTTCTGCAGGACAAGTCTGAGACTGACTTTTATATGGAGGGAGCTGAATCAGATGAGAGGTACTGATGTGCAATGAGGGCCTTATTCATACAGTATATCAAAGTTGATGTCTTTTAACAGGGTGGCTGAAGTGTGGCCTGTGTGGCCCATTCACCTCCCCAGGTCGAAATGCAGCACCCCAGCATTCACTTTCACACCAATATATGTCATTAGCAGATTTTGTGTGTGTGGTGTGTGTGTGTGTGTGTGTGGTGTGTGTGTGTGTTTGCTCGTAAGTAGAGATGGGGGTATTTGTATTTGTATATGAATACCCCCACACAGGTGGTGATAACGAGGGTCCGGCCCCATGGGCCTGGATGGTCCACTCACCGATCTGCCGTTGCTGCGGACACTGAGATTCTTCCAATGGCTCTGCAGATTGTGATCTGTAAGCCGCTCTTCAACCTTTCAGCGAGGGTTGTCCTCCTGCCTCCTGCCAGGAGTGGCTAGCCAGTCACGATCTGCGAAGCCATTGGAAGAATTGCGGCGGCAGCGGTGGATCAGTGAGTGGACCATCTGGTCCCATGGGACTGGACCCTCATTATCACCACCTGTGCGTGGATATTCATTTTCATATAACAGTGGACCCTCGACTTACAGATGGCTCCACTTACAGACTTTTCGAGTTACAGACTTCTCTGGCCACAAAATTTAGGTTCGACTTGCAGCCTGAGAATCGACCTACAGACCAGAAAAAACAAAAACAAAAGAACCAAAATGGAACAAAAACGGCCGGTTACGAATTAATCGGTTTTCAATGCATCGTAGGTCAATGGAGCCTCGACCTACAGACTTTTCGACCTGCAGCCAGCATTCCAATACGGATTAATTCCATAAGTCGAGGGTCCACTCTACGCATACCCCATCTCTGCTCATAAGTCAGCTTTTATCCTTGTGCCTTCTAATGGACATAACAAGCAATTGTCCAGGACCCCCAATACACCTCCCTGCCACATCAGTATAGTTTGTTAAAATGGTCACTAGAGGACTTGAATGAGCCTTTCAGTTTAAATTTTTTTTAAAAATGTATTTTGGGAATGGGTGGGGCACAGTTGCAGTCCTTTATGGTCTAAGGCTGAGCCCACCCCTGTCTTATAGAAGTGCCCAGTACTGTGGGAGGAGAGTGTTCTGGAGTTTAATTTAAACCATGGCTCATACTTGGCTAAGGACCTGTTTTCAATGCCAGGATTTAGCCCAAGAAACAGTGGAGGAGAACTGGGGAGTCTTCCTCCCACCAAATGTTTAACTTACAGCTCCCACCAACCTTATACATGGCCAGTGGAAAGGGTTTGTGGGAGTTGAAAGCCAAAATGTCTGGAGGCAGAGAGGTTCCCCAGCCCTAGAACAGAGTGTGCTTCTTTCCCACTAAATAACTATAATCTGCTTGGAATTTCACATCTGTTATGAGAAAGTCTGAAGTCAGGAGGGATTTAAAAGATGGATTTCCTCCTGTATTTTTGACATGTTTACAAATGTAGTTTTCCAGTTTCCTTTGCAGATTTTAACTGTACAGTGTAGAAATTGGTTGGAGGTTGTCCTTCATCAGATTTTTTTAACATTGTGTGCGAAGGCATATTCTGTACAAGAGAACAAGAACTACTGTGTGATGTGCAATGAGGAATGGAGTGGAACCTTTCTTCTTCTTCTTTTCTGACATTGTATGGGCGGGGGGTGTCTGGCAATAATGTGCTGTGGTTCCAGGATCTGTTGAGGGTGTTGTGTTTGACTGAGGGTTAGTCCACTAACTAGCCTGCTCCCCAAATTCCATAATCACAACTGGTCATAAGTCCACTTCTAGTTTCTTACAAGCCTCTTTGTGATAATGGTAGGAAAGGAGGAGATGCCTTGCTTTTTAAGAAGAAGTGCTATATCTGCTGTAAGCCGCCTAGAGTGGTCTTAATTGACTAGATAGGCGGGATATAAATAAAATAAATAAAATAAAAATAATAATATCTGAAAACTTCCAGGAGTTCTCTTTTGGGGCTGAATTTGTGTTCAGATGTTGCAAAAGTAGTCAAGGGCAGTATATGGCCTGGAAGTGCAAAAATGGGCTTGGAGCCATAGGTAGCGCATGTGTTGCCCAACCCTTTGGATAATTAAACTCTGCATCCCTTGCCAATTGCATCCTTCTCCACATTCTATTGTGATTATTTCATTAATATAAACCACTCATAGGCTCTTGTAGGCATCATTTATGCATTCTTTTTGAATAGCCATTTGTTCTACAGAGACACCAGGACAGAATGCTTCTTTTGCCCTACTAAGTTATCACACTTGCTCAAGACAATCTGAACTTGTTTTTATGATGTTAGAGAAAGGGCTTCTCTGGTTCAGAATGATGGTAATGTTCCCTCAAAAACGTCTAATGTGAAAAGTATGATCTGGGGAGAAAGCCCTTCAGAAACCATGGCTGACTGTGGGAGGTTTTATCTGGCACTGGGAGAATGTTGTCCCTCTACATTTCTGCAGAGACAATAGCCTGAATATAGAAACCTTGGTGACGGAAGACCTGTGCCAGCCTTGTCATGTGTCTTGGAGCTAATTTACTGTGCTGTTGTGATATCACCTTGCTCACACTTGCTGTCTGACTTTGTACAGCAGGGTGAAGAATGTGTGGCCCTCCAGATGCTGTTCCCATCATTGTTCATCCTTGGACTATACTGGCTGGGATTGATGGAAGTGGAGTAGCGTTATGGATGGCAGCTGTCAGGATTCCCCATCCTGGCTGTGGGATTCTGGAAGCTGCCATCCAAAAATTATTTTTTTCCAAGCTTGGGATGAAGGTAGCAGTCCAATAACATCTACAGACCTGCCTATCTCCTACCCTTGTTATATGTAGCCAGGGGCTCTTTTAATTGACTACATATTGCTCGTTGTCTTAATTTGTCTTATTTATTTTATTTTTATTTTATTTATATCCTGCCTATCTAGTCAATTAAGACCACTCTAGGCAGCTTACAACAAAATATAACAATATAATTAAAAACAATTTTATATAAGGGGAAAAACTTTGGACAAGATGGGACAGACACTAGGAAAAGGAGAGTTTTAAACATGACATGTGCCCCTAAGCCTGTGAATTATAAATGATATTACACATGTCAAGTAAAAGCTGCTTGCTTGTCTTCACACTGCTTTTCCCCAAAGAGAACTGGAAAAATGAGCAAACTGGTCGTTTCTGTACCACAAAACCCTTTCCTGCAGTATAAGTTTGATTTTGCCACACGGTTTCTGCCTTGCTCATCCCTGCAAAGTCTAATAAAGAAATTGGATATTTCAAGTTCTGCAGAGTATTTTCTTCTTTGGTTCTGTTTGCAGAGCTTGGAAATTTTAGTTTTTTGTAAAAAGTAGAACTCCCAGAATGCCCCAGGCAATGGCCTTGCTGGGAGTTGTAATTTTTTAAAAAAATCTTAATTTTTCCAACTTCTCTCTTGCTGTTCTATGGTTCATTAGGATAAATGTTCTGACAGGGTTAGACTGTTCATATATTGCTTTGAATGTCTTATTAGAAGAGGCTCTACTATATTAATTGTGGCTGAATTCTCATCAATTCCTAACAGCTGTTCCCTATTGACATAATTATTATTGGCCAGCATGTATCAGTTCATTAGCACTCAAAGTACTTTTGAGAATTATGCAGGTTTCTGAAGCTCCCATGTGTTCCTTTGCTGGGTTGTTCACCAGGCATCGGCAGCTCATGGACTGCTGAGTCCAATCTCCATAGCCAGTGGTGGAACCTGATTGTTGTTGCCGTTGAAAGACAGCTAGAGGGCACACATTGCTCATGTGTTGTTGTATTTGTGTTTTATCTGTTTGTTTACTACACATAAATGTTTACTGCACATGACACATAACTTTCTTCCAAAGAATTCAAGGTAAACTACCTGACTCTCCACCCTGCCTCGCCCGCCAGCTGTATCCACATAACGAAGCCATGAGCCTAATTGTGCTGAGAGTGAATGGCTAAAAGCTCATTGGGAATGTGAATTTGTGCATCCTCAGTAGTAGTTTGATATTCCAACATCTGTCTTCTTAGCTGTTGACTGAAGATAATCAAATAGAGTGTCTGATTACGTTGTCTATTGGTCTCCTCCCCCCCCCTCGTTCTTATTACTGTATGTTTTACCTTACTTTTTTTTCGCTTCCCCTCAGCACCCTGGAGCACTTGAAGCGCTGGCTACAGCCTGACAGAGTGGCCATCAGTTCTGAGGAGATGCAGTATCTGATTCCCCTCGAGGCTTGTATGGAGAAGCAGGAGTCTGAAGAAGAGTCCATGGCTGTGGAGCAGTGAAAGACAACCATCCAACCTGGGAGTTGGGTGGAATTTTTTGTTAAAACAGCAAGTGGAGGGAAATGCCAATATTTGGCTGAGGTAGACCTCAGTGTTTTTTGTTTTTTGCTCACTTACAGTGGGTATTCCAGTTTGAAGTCACAGATTTAAAGTTAGTCATGTGTGTTCTGCTAAGACAACAGAACATGAAGGCAGTGGATATACACTTGGTATTTTGAGATGGACTGGAGTGGGATGTATGAATAAAAGAATCAGTTGATTCACTTTGTGTCCAAATCTTCCCCAGAGCATCTTGTTTTAATATTTCTGAAGAACATGAATCCACGCTGCACCTTTATGTCATATTCTTTTCATTGGCAATTGGTTTTAATCCAGCCTTGAAATGTACAGAAAACTATACTCTCAAATTCCAGTGTATGGGAACCTTTTTTTGCCATTCCGTCCCTACAACAGGGGCCCTAGTCTACATCCACAGAGGTTTCCGGTGTGCCCTGTAGAGTCTTTCTATAGAATCCTGCTGCCACCCAGCTAGCTGGGAGCAGAGTTGCCCGTCTTGCCTTCTGACATCTCATCCTGTCGTTGCAGGCTGTGGCTGAAGTCTAAGGTGCAGACCCAGTTGGCTTTTGCTCTTCTTCCTTTCTCTTTGCATGGGGGAGGAGGTGGAGGAGAGAAGTGCTAGGGTTAGGAGGTCTACCCAACAATTTAACCATGTTGTCTGTTAAAGGGCTGGCGTGGTGGTGTAGGAGGCCACCGGCATTTATTAGCCCAGTAAATATGATCCCTCACCTCCTTATGGTGTATGACTCCCTAATATATTCGTTCTAAGGCTGAACCTACATGTACTGAGCAGTTGTGTGTATCTTTCTCTTAGCTTCTTTTAATGTGAAAATGTCCCTGTATATTATCTTTAATGTGAGAGATGTATATGCGCCTGTGTGCAGCTTTTCTTGTCTCCACCTTTAGTTAAAAGTCTGTAATCTATTTCACTGCATGTGATACATAGTTTTAGCCTTAGATAAATAACTTCCTAGCAAAAGAAAATAAGAAAGCTCTTTGCATTAACATTGTTATTTTGTTCCCACAAGGAATAGGTTTTGAATCAAAATCTGAGTCTAAATATAATCATCTTCTTTCCACTTTAAATTAAAAACTCTGGAATGGATTAAGTTTGCTGTATTCTTGGCATTTACAGACCAATGTGATGATCTTTCTAAAACCTTTTATGTTTCTAGCCAGTCTATTTGTATCTGTTCTATTCTTCACCTTTGATTTTCCTTGTGTCTAAGAAGGAAAACAAAACAAAGCATTGTGAAACAATTATTCCAAACTGTAGCAATGATTTGGAATAAGAAGACCAAGTATGAAGCTAAATCTGAGCTGAAAAAAGCAGGATATCTTTCATAAGCTATTTCCTTTTCCCATGATATATGCCCCCATTTCATTGGTTACAGGTGAAAGGAAGAGGGGTGAAAAGTCTTTGTCTTCCAGTTACACACATTCCCAATCTCTGCCTCTTCTGTTTCCCATCTGCCAGCCATTCTCCTTCACTGCTTCCCTCCTCAATATATTTTAGAATCTCTTATTAACGTCCCCCCACCCTGTATCTTGCTTTGTACAATTTCTTCCAATTGGTCTTCTACTTCGTATACATTGTTTTGTAACTAGTCAGATTTGATTACACAACATCATCATAGAAGGCAAACTGAAGGTGAATATCTTCTTTTGCTCTCAGTGAGGATGTCATGTCATTGTATGAGATTGGCTGAGAAAGTTGAAGAGTGATTTAAATTCATTCTTTAAATGGCAGAGGAATAGCAGGTCAGAATCACAGTAATCAATATCATTGAAATAACATGAAAAATTAGACAGGGTGGATCTCTGCTTTGAAATGCTTTTTCACCGGATCGCTTGAAATTTGAGTTTGTAGAGATTTTTGGAATAGCACAATTAAAGTACAGAAGGAGAAATATGTGATTCTGAAGGTTTTTTGTTTTGTTTTCACTTGCATAGCATGGCTGTCTCCTCCCCAAAGCTGCAGAGAGGTACTGTTTTATTGAAGTTAAATTATTGAAATAATCAGTGCTTAAGACTCCAGATATTACTTATGTAAAACATCTCAAAACCTGATACATTTATATTTTATTTGATTTTATGTTTAGTACAGCTCTGGATAGTTTCTGCCCTGATGGATGTGAGCTGATTATTTTACTGTTGCACTGCTGCATAGTCTATAGATGGTCTGTTTGTATAGTTAGTATACTTGACACAAATCACTTTCAATGATTTCTGTTTAAATCCAGTGCAAAATATATATGCTTGTGTAGAAGGAGGAGATGTGACTTTGTGAATTATTTATTATGCATATACTGTCTTTCTCCCCATAGGGGACCCAAGGCAGATCACAGCAGCTAAAAGTGTACAATAATCAACAGTTAAAATATTAAAAAAACATTTAAACGTACTGTATTTTTCTGTGTATAAACAGGACTTTTTCCTTAAATAATTAGACAAAAAAATGAGGGTCGTTTTATACATGGAAGGCAGCCGCTTTTCCCTGCCTTTTGCGAAGCCACCGGGGTTAGCCAAAAGGGAGAGAAGGCTCCCTTCGAGTAAAGCAGTGGTGAAAGGGCTGCACAATTGCAGCCCTTTGATCCTGAAGCCCTTCCATGGCTGCTTTATCCACTTCCTAAGCCCCACAGGAAAAGTGGCAGTCAAAGGGAGCCCTTTGATCCCTGCTTTTCCCTTCCTTTTGCTAAGCTCCGTGGCTTAGCAAAAGGAAGGGAAAAGCGGGAATCAAATTTTCTAATTTGGGTTTATACATTGGGTTGTCCTATAAATGGAAAAATACAGTATATGAAGATTAAAACCAAAATTACAATCAGTTTTAAAATATTTTTAAAAACATTTACACGTTTCTAAGTTTAATAAATGTAGCATTTGAGAGATGCTTATTGCTTAAAAGCTGTATGTAAGGACAGATGGATGTATGGGGCTGTTTGCTATCTCTCAATCTTCTGAACATAACTCTCTTTTGCCAATTGCCAGTACAAATATGAAAAACCACTCCAAGTATGAAATCCTGATAAAAAGATGCAAAAAAGTAGGCCAACTCAGAGTCCTATACATACATCCAAATAGTCTGTCTCTAACAGAGTTGAAAGACAAGTATTTCTTGGTAGAGTATGGAAATTTATGGCTTAGAAAACCTCTAGTTATACAGGGGAGAAAAGATTCACGGACCTACAGAGCAAAATTAGCTTCAAGACTCCTCACAGGAGACCACACCCTTTTTTTTAGTTTTCTTCTTAACTGGCACTTACTGTCTCAACAACTCAGAAAGAGGAAGAAAAAAGGTTTAATTTACTCATAGTTCCTAATAGATCAATAACACCATATTGTAGGGGGAAATGATGTGATTAGATGAACAGAGCTTAACTGATTATTGGCTGCATTACTACATGACTGACTGAATATTGATTACATACTGTTTAACTGATCATTGACTGAAAAACAGTGGGAGGAAGCTCTTAGGTAGAAAGAGAGGCATGGCCTTTTTTAAAATTTGAGTCAGAGAGGGAAGAATTGATCGCTTCTGAATTGATTGACAGTTATCTCAGCCCAGAAAGGCCCCTCCCAGCCAAAACCTCTTAAAGGAGGTATACAGAGTCTGTTCAAAGAAGCTAGTGATGAAATCATAGATAAGAAATTAAAGAAGCTGGCATTTGATACATAGATAAGTGAAGTAATTTCAAACAAAACAACAGCAGTGCTTTTCAGTCACTGGGAACTGAATTTCCTATTAAACTATTTAAAAATATGTGAAGTGGCTTCAGTTAATTATTTTTCCAACTCTGGAAAAGATCTTAAAGTTTACAGTCTGTCTCTAGTGTTTTCCATGCACTTGGAGCTTTACTAACTGGAGAGAGGACAGGATCTCCTTCTCAGTGCAATTGCAGTTGAGTTCAAGGATTGGCAGAGAACTAAAAGGGGAAAGTGGTTAAGTGGAAAAGGTTCAGAACAATCAAATTTCTACTAGAAAGCAGGCGTAACACTCTTGCAGTCAGCAGTAGAGGGGGAGATACATGCCATTGATTCCTCTCTCATTTAGTAGTGAGGGAAAAGGGTATTTTTTTTAATTAGTGTGTATACTGGAAACTGTATATCCCATCCTGTTTTTGTTTTGTTTTCTTTTTCTTTGTTTATCTTTGTCAGTTGCCTGGAAACCCAACCATTTGTGGATTGGACAAATCAAAAGGGCTGCATCAGCACTAGGGAATCCCACAGAGTGAGTCTGTGGGCAGGTCAAGAGATCAGACATTAAAAAAAACGGAAATACAAGTACAGAAATAGGTGATACCTTTACTGGACCATTAAGAAAACAAAACCAAAAATTAAAGCAAGCTTTCGATGATCATTCACCTTCCTCAGGCTCTGCATTAGGTTCTCGTGGGTAGCTGAAAAATAATGTTTATATTAACGTCCCAAAAGTTTCATGGCTGCAGTTGGGGGCCAGGCACAGCACCTTAGATGGAGGCAGCTGTAGTTTGCACTCTGTGAGAGCCAGTGATTTGCCAACTATGGCCCATCTCTGAGCCAAAGGTGACCAACAATCTGATTTCTCCCTTTTCCTTTCTGCCATCATCATTGAAAGCTAGCAAAAATTTTTGTGTTTTGTTTTACTTTTTTAATGGTCCAATAAAAAGGTAAAGGTAAAAGTTCCCCTTGACAATTTTTGTCCAGTCATGTTCGACTCTAGGGGGCGGTGGTCATCCCCGTTTCCAAGCCATAAGAGCCAGTGTTTTGTCCGAAGACAATCTTCCGTGGTCACATGGCCAGCGTGACTTAGACAAGGAACACTGTTACCTTCCCACCGAGGTGGTCCCTATTTATCTACTTGCATTTGCATGCTTTCGAACCGCTAGGTTGGCGGGAGCTGGGACAAGCGACGGGCGCTCACCCCATCATGTGGATTCGATCTTACGACTGCTGGTCTTCTGACCCTGCAGCACAGGCTTCTGCGGTTTGGCCCACAGCACCACCATAGGTATGGCCTATTCCTGCATTTGTATTGTTCTGAGGACCATGCAGCCTTGTCCTGATTTTTTTCTGAACTTTGTAAAAAACAAGCAGTAACATTATTAGGCTTTTCACACATTTCATCAGAAAACAGGGGCTACATAAAATGCTATTTTAGAAAATATACCTTGCTAAGGACCTACACTTTTATATTGTTCCGATCATGAGCAGTGGTGTGTGTTTTGTTTAGAGAATTAGATTCCTGTACATGTTTACCAATATAGACAGATAGAGGTATGGAAATTTTCCACAAACGAGTATCCTTGGGGTGGAGATAGCTCTCAATACACCAGTTGCTGAACTTTTAGTTGAATTTAGCCACAGGCCATCACAATAAAACAAGCAAAATTGCATACCACAGTAAGAAACCCAAAGTTATGAGATTAGCATTTAAACAAAGCTCTATAAAATTGTTCCAATTAGTTTTCATAAAAAGAGTTGAAACAGAGGGTAAAGTAAGAACAATGAAATGAAAGAATTGCACATCTGCAGTAAAGCTGTATTCCAGAACATGTCCAAACAGCCCAAAAAGCGTACAACAATCATCAGATCCTGGCTGTGAAAGCCTTCAAGAATACAGTAAACCTGTATTATTCCCAACCTTCAGTTTTGCAATAGAAGTGTGTGATCTCTTTGCTGCCATGGTGAACAGAGCACTCCAGTGACTGACAGAGGGATAATCATCACAGATAAGTTCTACTGTTACATCCTGGGATGACCTATTACTATACAGTGGTGGCCCGCATAGCGACAACAATCCGTTCTGAAAAAATCGTCGCTATGTGGATTCGTCACTATGAGGGGCAAAAAAAGCCCATAGGAACGCATTAAAACACGTTTAATGCATTCCTATGGGCAAAAAACTCACCGTTCTGCGGAAATTCTCCATGCGGCCACCATTTTCGCTGCCCGGTAAGCGAGGAAAGGGTGTGAAAACACAGCGGGCGGCCATTTTTTTTACCCGGCGGCCATTTTGGAACCGCCAACCAACTGTTGGAAAAACATCGTTATGCAATAATCGGTAAGTGAAACAGCTTACCGATCATCGCAAAGCGATGTTTTCCCATTTAAAACATCGTTTTGTGATCGCAAAAACTCAATCGCTATGCGGATTCATCGTTAAACGAATTGCTCATTAAGCGAAGCACCACTGTACTGGGCAGTAATAGAAGAAAGGAATTTCAACCCTGTTGCCCTACATGAAGGCTGAAATCTTGCTAGTGCCACTCCAGGTGCCTAAAGTTGATGTCATCAACCCTGGCCTCTTAGCACTAAATAGAAGTTTCCAATCTCCTCCCAGCCCCAGGTTCCAAAGCTCCCTAAGGATCACCTCAAGGTAACCATGGTGAGTCTTGGGACAGAGGAGAGTTGTCTTTAATGTCCAAAAAGTGCCAGTCTCAGTCCTGGTGGTGGCGATGTTCAGATATTGAAGACTTCTTTCTCCAATCTGAGATGCCAAATTTTTTTTCCCAGGATGAAAAGGATCCATCAGGATCCTTGGAACCTTTTTGGGATGGATGAACCTGTTTAAAGCCACAGCTGATGGTGCCATCGCCTTTACTCATGCAGAACTGTGCAATCACCATAAACATACCTTTGTTCTGATGGAAGTACAGTAGAAGTATATCTCCCGCCTAAGGTAAGCTGAGAAAATTGGAGATAAAAGGAAGTTTTGTGCAAAGATGGACATGATAAAGGACAAAAATGGTGGGGACCTCAGAGAAGCAGAAGACATCAAGAAGAGGTGGCAAGAATACACAGAGGATTATACCAGAAAGATCTGGATGTCCTGGACAACCCAGATGGTTGCTGACTTTGAGCCAGACATCCTGGAGAGTGAAGTCAAGTGGGCCTTAGAAACAACAAGGCCAGTGGAGGTGAAGGCATTCCAGTTGAACTATTTAAAATCTTAAAAGATGACGCTGTTAAGGTGCCACACTCAATAAGCCAGCAAGTTTGGAAGACTCAGCAGCCGCCAGAGGACTGGAAAAGATCAGTCTACATCCCAATCCCAAAGAAGGGCAGTGCCGAAGAATGCTCCAACTACCGTACAACTTCACTCATTTCACACGCTAGCAAGGTTATGCTCAAAATCCTACAAGGTAGGCTTCAGCAGTATGTGGACCGAGAACTCCCAGAAGTACAATCTGGATTTCGACGGGGCAGAGGAACTAGAGACCAAATTGCTAACATGCCCTGGATTATGGAGAAAGCGAGAGAGTTCCAAAAAACATCTTCTGCTTCATTGACTACGCAAAAGCCTTTGACTGTGTGGACCACAGCAAACTCTGGCAATTTCTTAAAGAAATGAGAGTGCCTGACCACCTTATATATCTCCTGAGAAATCTATACGTGGGACAGGAAGCAACAGTTAGAACTGGATATGGAACAACTGATTTGTTCAAAACTGGGAAAGAAATATTTCAGGACTGTATATTGTCTCCCTGTTTATTTAACTTATATGCAGAATACATCATGCGAAAGGCAGGACTGGATGAATCCCAAGCTGGAATTAAGATTGCCGGAAAAAATTTCAACAACCTCTGATATGCAGATGATACCACTCTGATGGCAGAAAGTGAGGAGGAATTAAAGAAGCTCTTAATGAGGGTGAAAGAGGAGAGCGCAAAAAATGGTCTGAAGCTCAACATCAAAAAAATTAAGATCATGGCCACTGATCCTGTCACCTCCTGGCAAATAGAAGGGAGACAGTGACAGTTTTTACCTTCTTGGGCTCCATGATCACTGCAGATGGTGACAGCAGCCACAAAATTAAAAGACGCCTGCTTCTTGGGAGGAAAGCGATGACAAACCTGTATAGCATCTTAAAAAGCACAGACATCACCTTGCCAACAAAGGTCCACATAGTCAAAGCTATGGTTTTACCAGTAGTGATGTATGGAAGTGAGAGATGGACCATAAAGAGGGCTGACCGCTGAAGAATTGATGCTTTTGAATTGTGGTGCTGGTGGAGACTCTTGAGAGTCCCCTGGACAGCAAAGGAAATCAACCCTGAGTGCTCACTGTAAGGACAGATTCTGAAGCTGAGGCTTCAATACTTTGGCCATCTGATGAGAAGAGAAGACTCCCTGGAAAAGACCCTAATATTGGGACAGTGTGAAGGCAAGAGGAGAAGGGGATGACAGAGATCGATGGACAATATCATCGAAGCTACCAACATGAAATTGACCCAAATCCGGGAGGCAGTGGAAGACAGGAGGCCCTGGCGTTCTCTGGTCCATGGGGTCACGGAGAGTCAGACATGACTTAACGACTAAACAACAACAAAAAGATAAGCTGATGGCATTCCATGAAATCTTATTTTTGTGCAAAGCCTGTAGATCTGGGGAATAGTCAGCCTTCCAAACAAGTGGCCCTGCACTAACTACTTTTTATCTTAATACACCAAGGTGAGAAACAAGAATTATTATTATAAGTATGGCTGAGTGAATTTGAAGATGATGATTGTTGTAGTCCAGCCCATCTGGGGGGTGCCATTTTGGAAAAGATGGATACGTGGCTGGGTTCTGTGCAGGTACATAACTCATTACACAGTTAACAGCTTTTTTTCCTGAATTCAAATAGCAGAACCATTAACAAAGTCATTTTCTAGATTCATGTAGAAATTGTGGCCTATATGAGTAGGTCAAGCAGGATTCTTTCAGACTGATGCACTGATGCCATCTAAAAGGTACGGTTAAAACTAATGACAATAATAGCTCTACTCTCCATCACAGCACTCATTTCAACATTTTTCAATTTCTTCACCAAGTAGAGTGAAGGGAGATTGTATCCTTGGAATGTAATCTAGTTTCAACCTGCTACTTTTGGGAGTGCCAGGATCAAGTTTGGGAATTTTACTTTTTAAAACCTATAGTTCACAAAATACCTGACCCAATGTGCCCAGCCTCTGGGCCAGAAGAACAACACATTTCCTGGCAAATGGCTTCCAAGTCCACCTGTGCTGAGTCTGCTATTGAATAATCGCAGCTATTGGCTGTTGCCAGTAGTTATTTTAAACGAGAGGGATGATCTGTTCATTTGTTTCATTCCCTTTTAATGGCCATCTAAGTCCATGATCAACAAAACAGCTTGTGACAGCAAATCCTGTAAGTCCATTATGTCCTGTGCTAGGAAGCACTTTCACCATAAGGCAGAGAGCAAAAATAAAATGTATTCTTGAAGGCTTTCACGTCTCATTTTTTGGCTGATATTGATGTGTAGGAATAGTAGTTCTTTGTCTGTGGAGTCCATTTTTTTGTGGGTTGTGTGGATTTTTTCCCTTAGGAGGGTGTATTCTAGGCGGTCATAGATGCGACTAGCCTGAGGGGAAATGAAGGTCCTTTTTGTCCTGAGGAAGGCTGGTATGGTTTTCATGTCTCTGCAGCATAGTAGAAATGTTAAGGAACATAGTAGGTGTGCTCTTTTGCTTCAGAGTGTTTCCAGTCTCCGGGTCTGTCTGACCATTCCCCCCCCCCCCCCATAGAGGCATTCAATGTATTCTCGAAGGCTTTCACGGCCGGGATCTGATGGTTGTTGTGGGTTTTTCGGGCTCTTTGGCCATGTTCTGAAGGTTGTTCTTCCTGATGTTTCGCCAGTCTCTGTGGCTGGCATCTTCAGAGGACTGGAGTAAGAACTCTGTCCATGCGCTGATGCTGTTTGTTGGATAGTTGAGTATTTATAGCTGTGGGATCAGCTTTTGTCCTGTTCAGGGGATTGTGTGATTATGGTGATCAGCGTGTTTTTTGTTGTGGGTGTATTGTTGTGATAAGGGGGAGAGATTATCTGTCACTGTGGTTGATGGGTGTCTTTAGCTGGTCTTTTCTGTGCAATGATCCCTGGTCCTTGTAGCTGGGTAGAGTTCGTTGACCTTCTGCAGGCTGTATTTTTCAGTGCTGGGAGCCAGGTCTTGTTAAGTTTCAGACTTTCTTCTTTTTTGTTGAAGCTCTGCTGATGTTTATGGATTTCAATGGCTTCCCTGTGCAGTCTAACATAATGATTGCTGGTGTTGTCCAGTTCTTCAGTATTTTGAAATAGAACCAACAATAATAAAAATTGAAAATAAAACAGCCAATATTGTACTGCCATTGCACAAAATGCTGGTAAGGCTGCACATCGAGTACTGAGTACAGTTCTGGTCATGCACCTCAAAAAAATACATAGTGGAACTGGGAAAGATGTAGAAGAGAGAAGATAAAATGATGACTGAGCTGGGGTACCTCTCTTATGAGGAAAGGTTACAACGTTTGGGGCTGTTTAGTTTAGAGCAGGGGTTTCCAGATTTTTACAGTTAGGGCCTCATAATATATTGACCATATTTTTGAAGGCCATCTGTACTCTTCCTTTTTAAAAAAATAATATTTATATCCCTCTTTTTACACTTACTTTTAAAAGCCACAAAGATTACTGAAAATAGCAAACTAGACTGAAATAAATTTCAGAGCAATAAAATTCAGTAGGAGGAGTGACAGTCATCAATGATAATTGAAGGCATCTATCAACAAAATTAAGCTTCTGCTTGTCTTTCACGTTGTTATTGCATCACATGAAAACAGACGGGCAAATTTCCATCCAGTTTAAAGGATGGTTTTGTGACAGTCTTATATAAAAAGTAGGCTACATGTCATACATGAAAAACACTTGGGAGGCCCCATGGAGACAACTCAAAAGGTGTTCTCTTAAACTGCTGAATGGACTTGTACCATGTTCGGAGGATATATTTGAGGTGCTGTAGCTTTAAAAAAAAAAGACTACATGGTTTATATGAAAATCATTTTGGGTGTCCTTGGGGCTCTTAGGTCCTGCTGGTTATTTTGTCTTGAATGGCTGGATGAATGTTCACAGAATGTAGAAGATGGTTGCTTTGATGACACTGTCCAACCATCTCGTCCTCTGACATCGCCTTCTCCTCCTGCCTTCACACTTTCCCAACATTAAGGTCTTTTCCAGGGAGTCTTCTCTTCTCATGAGATGGCCAAAGTATTGGAGCCTCAGCTTCAGGATCTGTCCTTCCAGTGAGCACTCAGGGTTGATTTCCTTTAGAATGGATACGTTTGCTCTCCTTGCAGTCCAGGGGACTCTCAAGAGCCTCTTCCAGCACCACAATTCAAAAACATCAATTCTTTGGCGATCAGCTTTCTTTATGGTCCAGCTCTAAGTGTAGATAATGGATTTATCCTGAATCATAGTTGTGCAATTTATTTTAAAATTTATCTTAAGGACATTATGGTCAAAATGAATGACAAATTATATTCAGTAAAAATCTATCTATCTACTGTATCTATCTACAGTATCTGTCTGTCTGTCGGTCGGTCGGTCGGTCGGTTGGTCGGATGGACGGTCTGTCTGTCTGTCTGTCTGCCGTCTGCCATCCATCCATCCATCTATATCTACCCACCCAGCCACCCACCCAGCCACCCATTTATTTATTTATTTATTTATTTATTTGTTTGTTTGTTTGTTTGTTTGTTTGTTTGTTTACTTACTTACTTACTTACTTACTTACTTACTTACTTACTTACTTACTTACTTACTTACTTACTTACTTACTTACTTATCCATCCATCCATCCATCCATCCATCCATCCATCCCACCTTTCTTCTTAAGAAGGACCCAAGGCAGCTAGTGGAACTGCTGTAATTGGAGTGGTGGTGGTATATGATCTCTGTGACTAGCCCAAGTTAGCAATCTGGCTGCCATGTTTTGGACCCACACAGAATGCATTGCAATAAATCCAGCTAAGATATAACCACGGCATGTGTCACTGTGGCCAGATCAGATCTCTTCAGAAACAGGCACAGCTGGTGCACTAGTTGTGATTGTGCAAAGGCACTCCTTTTCACTGCCAAACCTTGGCCATCCAGGCTCAGAGATGTATCCAGGAACACTTCCAATTTGCATGCCTGTGTTTTCAGATGGAGTGCAACCCCATCTAGCAGAGGCTGCATCCCTGTTCCCTGATGTACCTTTTGAATGACCAGGAGCACCTCTATCTTGTCCGGATTGATTTTCAGTTTACTCCCCTTCATTGAGTCCATTACTGACACTGGACAATGCTCTACAGCTTCCTCAGATTTAGATGACAAGGAGGGATAGAGTTTAGTGTTATATGCATACTGGTGAGAAGGCTGATGGGCTTCATGATGATCACCAGATAATTAGGATAGCTAATAGTCTCTTAGAGATAGAAGTTAAAGAAGTAAGCCACACACAGGGATGTCTGCCAGCAGTGCTCCTGGTGGGCGGCTAGTAGAAGAGGCAGAATAACACCGAATGGGTTCCCAATGCATTCTGCCCTGCTCCCAGGAGGACTGAGCTTTTATTAACCTTATAAGCTCACAGACAGTGGACAGTATAGGTTACAGAGTTCAGATAGGACAATGGTTACATCATGCCATTATAATGGGCCTAAGGAAAGGCTCTATGCAAGCAATCTAGCACCTATGAGAAAGAAGAAGAATGGTGGGCAGTCATGCCCCTCAGAAGCAGCTGTGATGTCATCCAGGAGGGTTTGCCCTCTACTGTAGATTAAGCCAACATCTTAGCAACCTTGGGAATGACACCCCCACAACACTGAACCCCAAAACTCTGGATAATCTCTCCCAATGGTTTCATGTAGATGTTAAATAACATAGGAGACAAAACAGAACCCTGAAGGACCCTGCAGGCCAGTGGCCAGGGTGTCAACCATGAGTCCCCCAGCACTACCAATGGCGGTTGTTAAGATGGTCTATAGGATACCCTCTTGTGCTCACTACCATTCACAAAGTGACACCAAACAAGGGAAAATCCCAGAAGCTGGATCCTTTCTTTATCAATTAAGCACACTACTCACCCAAACACAAAGTAATTGTCAGAGCTTTTTTTGACAAGTGTGCATGGTCTGCTCTAGCTGTGACTTACCTTAGTAGGCTCATTTGTATCAATGGAATCTATGGAGGAGTTAATTCACCAAATCCCCACTGATTCAATGGGCCTGTTACAGTGTGACTCGCTATGCTTAGCAACAGGATTTCAGCTAATAAATTGATACCTTTCTAATATGAGTAATGCTCAATTGTTGAAAAAGTTGGATAAATTTAGACCAGATACACAGTGTGACGAAAGCATGGCCTGCGGTTTTAATCCCCACTCAGTTATCACAACTCAGTAAGCGATGGCACTGGGTACAACCACTCCGTAAATATCTCACTTACCTGGAAAACCCTATTAGGTTGTTATAAGTAGGTTCTGACCTGATGGCACATAACAAACAACAAATTTAGATAAGTCTCAAATTAAGGGGAAACAAGAGAGTAGCTATAAAATATCCAGAGGTTTGTCATGCAGAAAATGAAGCAGCCTTGTTCCCTTTTGTTACAGATAGCAAAATTTTAATATATACATGTGGAAACTGAGGGAAGCAGATTTCAGCTAAATGTAAGAGAAACTTCCTAACATGCACTTTGAAGAAATAAATGAGGCACAGACATTTACCATGACTTTAGAAACTTTCATAATTTTTTTCTGCATCACCTACTATGCAGACCCTGATGAAGACTCGTGTGGATTGAAAGCTAGCTATTTCTTTTTAAATAATCTTCTACTAAAGTTACCAGCTATACTTACTTTTGGATTGTGTAAGGACCATACAGCTTTGTTTGTTCCCTTCCCCCTAAAAGTAAGAGCTTTTTGACAGTGGAATATGTTTGGAAAGTAGTGAACTTTCTTTCACCGGGAGATTTTAGTCAGAGGCTAAGTGCCTATCTATCAGAGGTGTTCCAGCCATAACTTTGCAAGATTTCTCCTTTTTTTACTACAACTCCCAGAATCCCCCAGCCAGTTGTGTTAGGTAGGGCATTCTGGGAGTTGTAGTCTATCCCCATCCCCAGAATATTTCCACACTCTGTTTCTGCCTGCCTTCTATACTGCAGATCCTGAACTGCAAAGGGGGTTGACCAGATGATTTCAATTGGCACCTTCCAGCACTATAATTCTATTTAATTACCTTATTTTAGGAGAAACACATTGTTTTCTTATGGATGGAACAAGCAAACAAAAATGAACACATCAAGGCTGCAGTTCTGAGCACATTTAAGCCATGCTGAAAACTGCTGAATGCACCTTGGAGTACAGTAAACAGGCATAGAATTGAGCCACAGATGAACCCTTTCCTTCATTTCTTTAGGTTGATGCTGTTCTTGGGTTATCCCAAAGTAGGGACAGAGACAGTCAGACTGAACACATTTTCTTTTGCTCAAGAGAGAAACCACTTTCATGGAACCTGGTCATGAAATCCTTTAAAATATGTTACTAACATATGTTACTCACCCACTGTGAGAGAAGCATCTTCTCAGTAATAGAGAAGATACTGAATACTTCTCAGATATTTCAATGGCCTATGAATCTATGTAATTGGAGCATGAACTAGCATTGGTATGTGACCATTAAAGTTGCATTTTCAGTTTGAACCATACAGTATTCTGTCCAATACTCTGAACACACTTAAAGAAATAGAAATCAGCTCCTCTAACGAGATTGGTAAGCCTGAATGTCAGTTTGTTATCTTTCGTGCTGCAGAAAGATGCCTTCTGCATTGTAATTTTTTAAAAAACAATACTCCCAGGAGACACTCCTGTGTACAGAAGTGCTATCAAAGGGATTTAAACTTTTTGCCAGCTTTTTCCCTAAAGTCTAAAGGTGAGTCACAAGTAGAAACTAACAATCTGGATGATACTATGCATCCTATAGTCTTTGATGTATGCCATGGAGTTCAGTGAGTCAGTGGGTATAGGACTGCTGCGTGAAGAACTTGCTTAACTATTCCATTTTGGACAGTGGGAACAGAAAGTTTAATTGGGGTCAAAATGTATCCCCAAAGAAGAATGGGAAACCCATTCTAGCAGGAACTTTGGGAAGCCTCCATCCACAAAGAGCAGCTGGATTGTGACAACTGCACTGCTCTTCTGTGTTCCAACAGCTGTATTCCAAGAGGATCACCTTTTGTAACCATGATACAAATTTATTTATCTAAAATACCTTTATCCCACCTTTTTCCTTAAAGAGAACCCAAGGAGACCTGACCAGTCGGGGAAGAATGGAATGTTATCATGATGGTTCCTGTACTAAAGATGTAGAAGAGATGGTGGGAGGAGATAACAAGGAGTATTGTAACACAGATGGTTCTTATCAACAACTGTTCATGTTCTACCTATAATTTGCAATGATTTTCAAATGGTTTTACTATTGTCATCCAATAATGTTCAATAGCAAAGACTTCTGTTAATTGAAGATGATGATTTGCTTCTGTGTAATTAACCATATGGAAGTAATGACAGATTTTACTTTCCTGGGCTCCATGATCACTGCAGATGGTGACAGCAGCCACGAAATTAAAAGACGCCTGCTTCTTGGAAGGAAGGCGATGAGAAACCTAGACAACATCTTAAAAATCAGAGACATCACCTTGCCGACAAAGGTCCACATAGTCAAAGCTATGGTTTTTCCAGTAGCAATGTATGGAAGTGAGAGCTGGACCATAAAGAAGGCTGACCACCGAAGAATTGATGCTTTTGAACTGTGGTGCTGGAGGAGACTCTTGAGAGTCCCCTGGAGTGCAAGGAGATCAAACCTATCTGTTCTGAAGGAAATCAACCCTGAGTGCTCACTGGAAGGACAGATCCTGAAGCTGAAGTTCCAATACTTTAGCCATCTCAATTGATAGGTTTGTTCTCCTTGCAGTCCAGGGGACTCTCAAGAGCCTCCTCCAGCACCATAATTCAAACTGAAGGTGTTATGTGCCATCTAATCACTTCTGATTTGTGGTGACCTTATGAGTTAATGACCTCCAAAATGCCATAGCACTAACAGCTCTACATAAATCTTGTAAAGCAAGAGCATCTCTTGTTAGCCTATTCATTCTTCTCACTCTCCCCACTCTTATCAATATTATCTTTTTCAGTAAGTTGTGCTCTGGTCTTGCAAATTAACAGCTGTGGATTCCCTTGCTGAGTCAACCCATCTCATGCCAGGCCTTCCTCTTTTCCTACAGGATACCCTGTTATGCTCACTACCATTCACACTTCCTGAAAAACAGCCCTGACACTTGCTTTGTTTGGGGGCAAGTAGTGGTTAACAGATAAAAAAAGGACTCCGCTTCTGAGATTTTCCCTTGTGTAGTGCCACTTTGTGAATGGTAGTGCTCACAAGAGGGTTATCCTGTAGGCTATCTTCCACCTAATGTGGGGAGTGAAAGAATCCTGTCTCTGCAGCTCCACACATCAGCGGGACTGGTCACCCTCATTAGTGCATATGCACCAACACTGTCATCCACAACAGAAGTGAAAGACAAATTCTTGATTATCTGGCAGATATTATTTATAAAATCCCTGCGAGAGAGATGCTGTTCATTCTCGGAGACTTTAACACTAGAGTTGGTGCTGATCACAATTCTTAGCCCACTTGTCTAGGCCGTTTTGGCATTGGAAAGATGAACGAAAATGGCCAGCGCTTGCTGGAGTTTTGCTGTTATTATGCTCTTTGTGTCAGCAACACATTCTTTAATACGAAGCTTCAACACAGAGTTTCCTGGAGACATTCTAGATTTAAGCACTGGCATCAGCTTGATGTGATCCTCACTAGACACTCGAGCCTTCCTAGTATTACGATCACACACAGTTACCAGAGTGCTGATTGTGATACTGATCACTCCCTGTTGTGTAGTAGAGTAAAACTGTGAACAAAGAGATTGTATCACACAAAAAAGGAAGGAAGACCATGTATTGACATTAGCAAGGTAAAGGTAAAGGTTTCCCTTGACATTTAGTCCAATCGTGTCTGACTCTAGGGCGTGGTGCTCATCCCCATTTCCAAGCCATAGAGCCAGCGTTTTGTCCATAGACAGGTTCCGTGGTCACGTGTCCAGCACAACTAGACACAGAACGCTGCAACCTTCCCACCATGGTGGTAACTATTTACAGTGGTGCCTCACTTAACGATTACCTTGTTAAATGACAAATCCGCTTGACGATGAGGTTTTTGCAATTGCTTTTACAATCACAAAACGATGTTTAAATGGGCAAAATTCGCTTCCCGACAATCGGTTCCCTGCTTCGGGAACCGGTTCTTCACATAACGACAATCGAAACAGCTGATCGTCGGGTTTCAAAATGGCCACCTGCTGTGCAAAATGGCTCCCTGCTGTGCTTTAGGATGGATTTTTCGCTGCACAGGCATCGGAAAATGGCTGCCCTATGGAGGATCTTCGCTGGACGCTGAGGTATTTCACCCATTGGAACGCATTGAACTGGTTTTCAATGCATTTCAATGTGCTTTTTTATTTCGCTTGACGAGGATTTCACTCTACAGCGATTTCGCTGGAACGGATTATCCTCGTCAAGCGAGGTACCATTGTATCTACTTGCATTTGCATGCTTTAGAACTGCTAGGTTGGCAGGAGCTGGGACAAGCAACGGGAGCTCACTCTGTTGTGTGGATTTGATCTTACGACTGCTGGTCTTCTGACCTTGCAGCACAGAGGCTTCTGCAGTTTAAGCCACAGTGCCACCACATCCCCAACATCAGCAAGACTTGGGATCAAAGAGAAGTGGAGGAATTTGCCCAAGCGCTCGAGGAAACCCTTCCAGGGCTGGCTGATGCAAATGCACCTGAATGATGGGAACATTTCAAGAACGCTGTTTATAACACCGCCTTGTCCACATTTGGCAAGAAGACCAAAAAGATGCAGACTGGTTCAAAGCCCATTTGGAGGAATTGATACCAGCCATCGAGGAACAGAGGAGAGCTCTAGCAGCATACAAAGTGTGTCCTAGTGAATACAACTTGCAGGCTCTTAGAGTTGCTCATAGCAAAATCCAAAAGGCTGCCAGGAGATGTTCTAACTATTATTGGATTCAGCTCTGCTCTCAGATACAGATAGCAGCAGACACAGGTAACATCAAGGGAATGTATGATGTCATCAAGCAGGCTTTAGGTCGGTGGAGGCGGGGCTTTGTTGCGGTGCTGCCAGCAACTCCAGAGAAGAGCTCTCTGGAAAAACTGGAACCCTCCAGTCTGGGATCCCCCTTTTGAAATGGGGATCAAAGGACAGTCTAGGAGAAGTCTCTCTGAAGCAGATGGTGAGCAGCAGAAGGAGAAGAAAGGGAGGCAGACCCAGACTTTTTTCTTCTGAAGAAATCACCGTGCACGGACTGGAGCGGGTGCCATTTTTGGCACTGAGCCGCGAAGAACCCTTTACCGGGGGAGAGGAGAGCAATCAATATAAACTAATAATATATAACAAGTAAGTAAGCCAAAGCCTCTGATTTATGAAACAGCTTCATTAAGCTGAAATAAGAATGAAAATATTTGGCTGAAAGAAGAAAAGCGGCGGCGAGTTTATCTTATCAGTCTGACTAAAAAGCGAAACTAAAGCTTCTCCAAGTGAACTATTAAAACACCAGGCTGATTCTAAAGCCGAGAGTCTGAGATGGAAAAATAAATCTTATGTTTCTGGAAAAGAATCCCAGACAGCAACACCGTCTGACTGGATTTAAGAGACTTGAGTTTGGTGGATGCAGTGTGGCTGGGATACGTTTCTCTTCGTCTTCCCTGGACTTTGTGAACTATAAATAATAGAATTTTGTGGTTTTCGGGAGAAGAAAGGAGCTGACGTGGCCGATTGGACTAAGGAGCATTAAGGGGTTAATGAAGATCACAAGACGAGCTTCAAGGACAATCTACTGGACAGTTTGAGACTCTGTGATTGTTGTTTTGTTTGTCGGACTGCAGACCACGTGTGAGTCTAATAATAGAAGCTTGCTGAACTCAGGAGAAGAAGAAATAACTGCGCCACGGTTCTATTTGATTTTGTATTTGCTGGGCTAAAAGTTGATTTTTATATTACAATATTTGGATAAAGATTGGAGGGAGATCTAAGGGGAGGTTTATGATGAGGGGTTTGGATTGTTGATAAAATAGTGGGAACTGTGGAAGGATTTCTAGGGGTGATTATTGTGGTATCTATACAAACCCCAAAGCCTGAGATGGACCCCAAAAATTCAAAAGAATAAATGGAGACTTGGTCTGTTCAATCCCAAAGTTCTGGAATAGTGGTGCAAGAAATAGAAAAGGAATGGCAGATTAATATACAAAGGATAATAATAACAGGGTTTCAGCGAGTGAACGCAGGTCTTAGCAAAATAGAAGATTTGATGAAAGGGACAAAAGAGGGGACAGTAGATGCCAAACAAAACTTGAATGAAGTTGTACAAACTTTAGAATCGTCTGTATTAGACATGACACCAGGTAACATGAATGCAATAGAGAGTTATCCAGTGACCCATGCAGCTTCCAAAATTAAAAAGCATTATGACAAAAATCTTAAGGAGGCAGAGATACTGAATCCAGACAATCTTATGGTGAAAATATGGGAAGTGAAAAAAAATGGATATTCTGTCAGATGGGCTGAAAGACTGTTCAATTCAAAAGGAAACTGAATGATGGGATGTATTGTATAAATGGCAGCAGTTACCAGACAATGTTGGAATAACATAGAATAAAATTAAAATTAAATGATAAGATAAAAGCAGGAGGGTAATCAAACTGTGAAAAAGCAAAAAGTTGATATGTATTAGTAATATGAATTGATTGGATGATGGTATACTTTATGTTCTCCTATCCCCCAAAACCATTTTTCCTTCTCCCCTATCCCCTCTTTCTTTTTTTACCCTCCATCCCTGTTCCTAAATAAATATTTAAAAAAAAGCAGGCTTTAGGTCCAACACAGAAGAAATCTGCTCCTTTGAAGTCTGCTATAGGAGTGATCATCCAGAACTGAGCACAGCAGATGGAATTCTGGGTGCAGCACTACTCTGAGCTATATTCCAGGGAGAATGTACTAACCGAAGAGGCATTAAATAACATTGACTGTCTTGGAGGAATTGGAAATTGAACCAAATCTAGCAGAAATAAAAGTGGCCTTGGATTCCCTCGCCACCGGTAAGGCATCTGGGAAGGATAAAATCCCTGCTGAAGTGCTGAACTACTATAAAGAGATAATCACCACCGAGCTGTATAAAATCTCTCGTCTTTTGCTGGATGGAAGGTGGAGTACCATAGGACATGAAGGATGCAAACATCGTCACATTGTACAAGAACAAAGGAGACTGGGGCAACTGCAATAATTATGGTGGCATCTCTCTTCTCAGCATTGTAAGGAAGCTGTTTGCCCCTGTTGTACTGAAGAGACTCCAGGTGCTTGTAGACAGAGTCTATCCAGAATCACAGTGTGGATTTTGAGGCAATAGATCCACCACTGACATGGTATTCTCCCTCAGACAGTTGCAGGAGAAATGTAGGGAATGACAGCCACTCTTTGTGGCCTTCATAGATCTCACAAAGGCCTTTGATTTGGTTAGCAGGGATGGACTTTTTAAACTACTTCCCAAAATTGGATGTCCACTTTGACTCCTTAAAATCATCAGGTCCTTTCATAAGGAAATGAAGGGCACTGTAGTTTTTGATGGTTCAACATCAGATCCCTTTGACATGCAAAGCAGAGTGAAACATGGTTGTGTCCTCGCATTGCCCCTGTTTAGGATGTTTTTTGCTGTCATGCTGAAGCACACCTTTGAAACTGCAACAGAAGGTGTCTATCTCCAGACTAGATCAGATGGAAAGTTTTTTAATCTCTCTAGATTTAGAGCGAAGACCAAAGTTTAGCTGAAATGCATGTGGGACTTCCTCTTTGCCGATGATGCAGTTATTGTTGCCCATTCTGCTGAAGACCTCCAATGGGGTCATTTTAACAAGGCCTGCCAAGACTTTGGATTAACAATCAGCCTGAAGAAAACACAAGTCATGGGCCAGGGCGTGGACTCACCTCCCTCTATTACCCTCTCCATACAAGAATTGGAGGTTGTTCATGATTTTGTTTACCTTGGCTCAAAGATCTCTGACACCCTCTCCTTAGATATTGAGCTGGATAAACGCATTGCCAAAGCAGCTACCATGTTCTTTAAACTCACAAAGTGTATGGCTTAATAAGAAGCTGACGGCATATACTGAGATCCAGGTCTATATAGCCTGTGTCCTGAGTACACTCCTGTACTGCAGTGAGTCCTTTGTGCACGGCAGGAGAGGAAGCTGAACAAGTTCCATATGCATTGTCTCTGACACATTTTTGATATCACCTGGCAGGACAAAGTTCCAAATAGAGTAGTCCTAGAACAAGCTGGAATTTTTAGCATATATACATTACTGAAACAGCGAAGTCTACGTTGGCTCGGGCATGTTGTGAGAATGGCTGATTGTTGGATTCCAAAAGATCTCCTGTATGGAGAATTAGTGCTGGGAAATCACCCCAGAGGGAGACCACAGCTGCGATACAAGGATATCTGCAAGTGGGATCTGAAGGCCTTAGGAATAGACCTCAACAGATGGGAAACTTTGACATCTGAGCGTTCAGCCTGGAGGCAGGCGGTGCATCATGGCCTCTCCCATTTTCAAGAGACACTTGTTCAGCAGGCTGAGGCAAAGAGGCAGTCCCGAAACCAGGAAAATCAGGACAGGGGGCAAATCGGATTTGTCTTCAGTGTGGAAGGGATTGTCACTCTCAAATTGGTCTTCTCGGCCTCACTAGACACTGTTCCAAGTCCTCTATTCAGAGCATGTTACCATAGTTTCTTGAGACTGAAGGATGCCTAAATCTTGACTGCTGCCATTGGTGTTAACAATATTCAGGTTGCCCTTTGCTATGCTGCCAATCTGAGCACAATATGTTGGCCATTTCCTGGAATTTTGAATGGTTGGTTAAGAAGCACAATATCCTACATTCATAAACCAGAGATTTCTGATGAATTGAAGTTTATTGCACAATGACACTGTATGAAAAGGAGAGCTGTAACTGGAAATGCTTTTAAAGCATATATATCGCCACAGTAACCATTAACTTCTAAAGATCGCACACATTGCAAATTTAATTGAAAAGGGGTATGCGGTTTGAACTGTTGTTATATTTATATTTTGATTGGCAGGATTCAGCAGTAAACAGAAAGGTGAATTTCAATTTACCTACTGTTTTGCCTGATGTCTCTTTTCATATTTTGTTTGGGAGATCAAACATGAAAGAACATTCATTTTCCATTAAGATGTGTTTCAGGAGTAGGATATATAACTAAGGTATTTATTTCGTTATCTTTTGTCTTGGACATTAAGTAAAAAATGTATTATAAAAAAGAAACATGGGAAAATAATTCAGATTGACATTGGGTACAGTAAGGCCCTATTCTGTTCAATGGGAGAGTTCAGGACAGGTTCCCTTCATGCTTGGAAATATTCTTTAAAAAACAACAACACTCTACACCTCTAACTTCCCGTACTCACTGGGGAGCTCTTGGACTTACACTCCAAAATACAACTTTTTCTGTGCTTTCATTAAAATAAGGGACCAGATAACAATTGGAGTGGAAAGGGTTGGAAATGAGCATTTGCTAATAACAATTGGTGTCAAAACAGGCAAGATGTGATGGGAACACATCAGAACAATATTTAAGAATTTAAACTACCCAATGTTACACATTCATTAATGCTTTAATACTCCCAAACCAGTTGAAGTGGAACTGAATGGCCAGGAACAGCAACCTTTAATAGCCTAAAATAATCAAATCTATAGTACATGTGTGAAGAGAGGATACTGATGCAACAAGGCATAGAACACCCCTGGGGTTCACATTCCACTTCCATTCCCAGCAGAAAATCCATATTGATGAAGCAGCCCAGAATAGGAACTTTTGAGTAGGACAATCCAATGAAATTCACCTGTCCCATCACAATAGAGGGGATGATGCAACAAGTCTGAAAATGGGCAGTTGGAACCACATTTCAACTGCCCATTTCGGGCAGAAAATCCATCTTGCACAAAAAAGCCTGGAATTGTAACTTCTGAGTAGGACAACCCAATCAAATTGGCTCATGTCACCAGGTGAGAGTGGAGTGACACAGCAAGCCACAAGACCGCCTTAGAAACCACTAGGGATGGCCCTTTCGTTTGTTTTCTTTCTTTCTTTCTTTCTTTCTTTCTTTCTTTCTCTCTCTCTCTCTCTGCCTCTCTGCCTCCCTCCCTCCCTCCCTCCCTCTCTTTCTTTCTCTCTCTCTCTCTCTCTCTCTCTGCCTCTCTGCCTCCCTCCCTCCCTCCCTCCCTCCCTCCCTCCCTCCCTCTCTTTCTTTCTTTCTTTCTTTCTTTCTTTCTTTCTTTCTTTCTTTCTTTCTTTCTTTCTTTCTTTTTCTTTCTTTCTTTGAGTATAGCAGAAATTTCCCCAGTTAGAATTCTGAAGGTATTAGCCAAAAAAAATCAAAGTCCTTTCAAGTGTTTTGAATTGCTTACAGCCAAGGAATAAAAGCTCTGTTTCTGAACATGATGTGTGCCTATGAAGATGGAGGCAGATGAAGGAAGAGGCTGGGCAAGGATAAGCTCCCTGCATGGTACAAAGCATTGGAGTCCACTGAAGGTATCTTGTACAGAGCATAATAGGCAAAGAAATTACCAAACCCATAATGCTTTGCATTAACACCCTAGCTATTAGTTTGCAACTCCAAGCCAACTTAGGCAATGGTGCTGGACCATGGGGGCTTGCAGTCTATTAGCATCTGTTGGGCCACAGTTGCCTACCCATTTATTTGCTTTAAGGTTTTTAACATCTGCTTCAATGTTTTATTTAAACAAATGAAATACGTAAAACTCAGATTTTGTCTCTGTGAACCCAGTGTCTTGCTTTCTTGAGACCTCCTTATCAGTTCAGAAGGCATCAGAACAAAAACCACCACTATAAATGTTGATATGGATAAGTAGATTGAAGAATTTGAAATAGGTGCATGAACTGAGGACCCTCAGCGTATGCTTCTCCAGCCTGATTCACTGGCCAAAATCCTCTTGCATATCTACTCAAATGGCATAATTTTAAAGGCAAATTTCCCCAAGTTAAGAAATTAGCATACTATGGGTCATACCACTCAGTATACAACTAATAATGCTTACAATGATTTCTTAACTTTGAGCAATTTGCTTCTGAAAGATATGCTGTTTGTGCTACGTTAGTTGTGCTAATTAGGTAAGAGGATTTGGTCAACTGTTTAAATATTACAATAATATTATGTGAATATATGCAGCATGGTTACTCCTTGTATCCAGTTCACATAACAACATAAAACTGGTGCTTTAGTTCGTTAGGAGGTGAAATGTGTCTTGTAGATGCCCAGAGACATCCCCAGTCTTTTGACCTGTGCATTTGGTACAATTGCACAAGATTCCAAAAAATACCCAGAATACTTAGGAATTGCACAGGTGACAGCATAGGACATCTGCTTGTCTCTTCTGGGATCCAGAGACATGAAATATCAATCTTCTCCTAGCAATTTACTCATAGAACAACCCAACTCATAGCCAACAGAATTGGTGTGTGTGTAATCACATCACTGTTTTCTTCCAGAAAGAACAGCAGGGCAATGCATGAAGCGGCATTAAATCAAAAGGAAGGAAAAATAAATCAAAGGTATGCACAATGTGATGAAGTGTACTGGTTTGCCATATGCTAGAAGAATGGCCTACTGAATGGAGTGGGATTTAACATCTGAGCAGATATGCATGTGAGGAGCAGCAAGAAATACAAATAGGCTAGCTGCTTTTTCAGAACGGCATGCATTTGTCTGAGAGAAGTGCTGGATTCATCAAGGTTTTTTTTCGGAGCAGATTTTCACCTTAACAAACACCTTATCAAGCAAAGCTCCATGTTTTGCTCTTTGCTTGCCCTCTGGTTGTGTCTCCTTTTAACTCAGTGGCAGAATCCTAGCATAAAGCTCAGCCATGAATTGCCCAAAGTTAAGAAGTCAAAGCTTGAATTGCTCATTGCATGCAAACTCACCCAGCTGGCTTGAGATGACGGATACAAGTGCTAATTTCATAACTAAATGCAATCTGGTGCTGAGATGCAAACCACTGGATTTAGGCTTGTTAAGTAATAGGATTCTGTTAGTTCTGTTGTACAGTGGTGATCTGTTTATGAATCAGCCTTAATTGAGAAACATGTTTATCTAGCATATTCCAGCTGCTCCATCAAACCTATGCTGCCAAAATTGCTACTTTTCACACAGTGTTATACTCCCAAAGGTCATTACAATCATGGTACAGTATGTTTTTAAAGCTTTTTCTGTATTTTCATGCTGCTAAATATCCCCATGCTGATGCCTACCTGCAATGGTCTCTATCCAATGCATTGCATGTGTCCAATTTTTCCTCATTTTCCTGAGTGCACAGCTATCACCTTTCCATTTGCACACCCCAGCCAGCTGCATATTTGATAGTGTTCCAGCTGAGCACCATAAAGAACACCCACCATGACCTGGAGGCCATCACAAACAGAAAGGCAAAATGCTCTCCTGATTTTCCACTGCCCGCATTGCTGAAGCTGTTGTGCGACAGCAGGTGCCCCTCAGCAGAGCCTGGAAAACATACTTTATGGAAAGACACCTCCCAGAACCAATATAGCCAGCATGGCTACAGGCTGTGCTGGCTCCAGGATTCTGGGTCCTATAGTCGAAAAATGTATCTTTCCTTAAGGATGTTTTTTTTTCTTAGAATATGGCTCCCCATCTAGCTCCATTTTCAGAGCACCATATATGCATGTGGATCAGAATAAACTGAGAGCTTGGAAGGGCAGCTATGAAGGAGATGGAAAAGTTCCTTAAATGTATGGATGTGTTACTGGAGACCAAGGCCAAGATTATCCATACTATGGCATTCCATAATAAAAGCTGGCAGGAACAAAGTAGATTGAAATGAGGTGTTGAAGAGGATATTTATTTATTTATTTATTTATTTATTTATTTATTTATTTATTTATTTATTTATTTATTTATTTATTTATTTATTTATTTATTTATTTATTTATTTATTTATTATATCTCACCTATCTGGTCAAACGACCACTCTAGGCGGCTAGATCCCATGGACCGCCAGGGTGCTAGATCACATCAAGTCTGAATTCTCACTAGAGGTAAAAAATAAGGGCTGTTATGCATATACATTGGATATATCATGAGAAGATAGGAATAAGTGGAAAAGACTATAGTGCTAGGAAAAGTAGAAGGCAATTGAGAAAAGAGGAAGACAAAACATGAAATGGATTTATTCACTATAAGAAACTATATCCTTTGATTAGAGTAGGGCTGCTTGCATTTCATTTTTCGTAGGGCTTCCCATATGTCTGAAACAACCTGACAATACATAACAACAACAAAATAAGTGCATCTTACCTACTTTCAGTTTCCAGACAAGGAGGATGAGGAGGAGAAGCATCTAGCAGTTTTCTTGTTAGCTTGGTTGCTATAATCCTTGTACTATATACTTTTTCTTGGATGAGAGATATTCACACAGCATTATCCATTCTCCAAAGTAATGTGCAATGCACAAAATGTAATATTTGTCAAGAATTTTGCAGCTGTAAGGCTTGTGCCTAAAAGTGTAAATACAATGCTTGTTTTACTTTCTTGGCACTGTTGTCAGTATGTGATTTGTGTCCAGACTGCAAATTCAGACCTCTGGATTCTAGTACCTTGACATGGTGCATGAAAGGTATAATGATTTGTCTGGAAAAGAGTCCTCATCTAGAAATTTCAACAATTTGCATCTTCCTGTATTTGCAGAGCATGGAAAGGTTACATTGTTGGATTACAGATTTCAGAATCCCTCAACCAGCATGGCCACTGGGTGGAGATGGTAGGAGCTGTAGTACAAAACAGGAATGATTTTAATATCATCAAAAAATGTCCGTTCTCCTTTGCAATATGTGTCACATCAAATCATAAGCAAATTGAAGTGGCACAAACTACCAGGCATTTGCCAGGAATTGGCACCATTTTTTAATTCTTCCGAAAAGACATGGAGGTGGCATTTATTCTAGTCACAGAATATTTCAGGAATGTAATATAAAGCCAAAGAAATCTTCCAAGTTTCCAGCAACTGGATTAATCTAATATTAGCCAGAGCAAACTATGGCAAGTCCTAAAAGAAATGGGCGTGCCTGACCCCTTATCCATCTCCTGAGAAACCTATATGTGGGACAGGAAGCAACAGTTAGAACTGGATATGGAACAACGGATTGGTTCAAAATTGGGAAAGGATTACAAGGCTGTATATTGTCACCCTGCTTATTTAACTTATATGCAGAATACATCATGCGGAAGGCTGGACTGGAGGAATCCCAAGCCAGAATTAAGATGGCCGGAAGAAATATCAACAATCTCCGATATGCAGATGATACCACTCTGATGGCGGAAAGTGAGGAGGAACTAAAGAACCTTGTAATGAGGGTGAAAGAGGAGAGTGCAAAAAAACGGTCTGAAACTCAACATCAAAAAAACTAAGATCATGGCCACTGGTCCCATCACCTCCTGGGAAATAGAAGGGGAAGATATGGAGGCAGTGACAGATTTTACTTTCTTGGGCTCCATGATCACTGCAGATGGAGACAGCAGCCCCGAAATTAAAAGACGCCTGCTTCTTGGGAGGAAAGCAATGACAAACCTTGACAGCATCTTAAAAAGCAGAGACATCACCTTGCCAACAAAAGTCCGAATAGTCAAAGCTATGGTTTTTCCTGTCGTGATGTATGGAAGTGAGAGCTGGACCATAAAGAAAGCTGACCGCCGAAGAATTGATGCCTTTGAATTGTGGTGCTGGAGGAGACTCTTGAGAGTTCCCTGGACTGCAAAGAGAACAAACCTATCAATTCTAAAGGAAATCAACCCCGAGTGCTCATTGGAAGGACAGATCCTGAAGCTGAGGCTGCAGTACTTTGGCCATCTCATGAGAAGAGAAGACTCCTTGGAAAAGACTTTGATGTTGGGAAAGTGTGAAGGCAAGAGGAGAAGGGGACGACCGAGGATGAGATGGTTGGACAGTGTCATCGAAGCAACCAACATGAATTTGACACAACTCCGGGAGGCGGTGGAAGATAGGAGGGCCTGGCGTGCTCTGGTCCATGGGGTCACGAAGAGTCGGACACGACTTAACGACTGAACAAACAAACAAGCCAGAATCTTAATGGTGATTCATGTGCACATAAATGAAATTGTGTAAGTCATGTCATCACATTGCCACCAATTAATGAGGTGCAACATTTTGGTTTTTGTTTTAATTGTATTGATTTTTAGTGTGTTCGTTTTAATTTATTTGTTTTAATTGATGTTGGAAGCCACCCAGAGACTCTTGCAGAGTGCAGGTGGCATACAAGTTGAATGGATAAAATAGATAGATAGATAGATAGATAGATAGATAGATAGATAGATAGATAGATAGATAGATAGATAGATAGATAGATAGATAGATAGATAGATAGAGAGAGAGAGAGAGAGAGAGAGAGAGAGAGAGAGAGAGAGAGAGAGAGAGAGAGCAAGTATCCCTGGTCACATGCCTGGTTATACAACAGAAATGCAATGAGAAACACAACTGCTATCTTATTAATTAGCAGCAAATCACCACTATGACTTACAAAGTTCCAATTGACATACACTTAAATTGCCAATAGGATTCTTTTTCTCATCTAAAGATGAAGTCTGGCTAATAACTGCCAGTGCAATCCTAAACACATCTATTCAGAAATACAGTTGATTTTGTTCAGTGGGGATTCGTATTAGAAATTATGTAGAGGATGACTGTTGCCTACCTCAAACTGTAGGTGGGGTGGGATCTAATAGTTACAGTTAGAGGTTTCTGAAGAGATTTAGGCAGTAAAAATGTTCAAGAAGACAATTAAAGCCTTGAACTGGGTCCAGAAAATGGTTGGCAAACATTGTACCTTTAGGAATGTCTAGGATATAACTGCTTTTGTTTCATTTTAGCCTGCAACTGTTTTCCAACTGCTCCCTATAAACCCCTTTTGTAGTTATTGCATGCTTTAGTTCTGCAATGGTTTTGGCATTAAGCACCTTTGGGGAGGGTCTTGTTGGTAGAGTATTTCTTTCAAAACATAATATGGAATGCATAAAGTCGGGTTATGTTTTATCAAAAGTCAGCAGGGGTTAACATCTGGGTGATTTTGACATGAAAATGATCTTCTAAAGCTTTGTTTGCCATCACTGCAAATATGGTTATTGGCCAAGGTGGTTTAAAGTGCATGAAATGGATAATATATAATACAGTATATGCATAATATATATTGAGGTGAGGCAGGAAAGAGGAGGTTGAAGGAGAGGTTTCCTGAATTTGTTGTTTAGTCGTTAAGTCACGTCCAACTCTTCATGATCCCATAGACCAGAGCACACCAGGCCCTCCTATCTTCCACTGCCTCCTAGAGTTGGGTCAAATTCATGTTTGTAGCTTTGATGATACAGTCCATCCATATCATCCTCTGTCATCCCCATCAGGGTCTTTTCCAGGGAGTCTTCTCCTCTCATGAGATGGCCAAAGTATTGGAGTCTCAACTCCAGGATCTGTCCTTCCAGTGAGCACTCAGGGTTGATTTCCTTTAGAACTGATAGGTTTGTTCTCTTTACAGTCCATAGCTTTGACTATGCAGACTTTTGTTGGCAAGGTGATGTCTTTGCTTTTTAAGATGCTGTCTAGGTTTGTCATCGGTTTCCTCCCAAGAAGCAGGCATCTTTTAATTTTGTGGCTGCTGTCACCATCTGCAGTGATCATGGAGCCCAAGAAGGTAAAAACTGTCACTGTCTCCCTTCTATTTGCCAGGAAGTGATGGGACCAGTGGACATGATCTTAGTTTCTTTCATGTTGAACTTCAGATCATTTTTCCCCACTCTCCTCTTTAACCCTCATTAAGAGGTTCTTTAATTCCTCCTCACTTTCTGCCATCAGAGTGGCATCATCTGCCTATCTGAGGTAGTTGATATTTCTTCCGGCAATCTTAATTCCGGCTTGGGATCCTTCCAGTCCAGCCTTTCCCATGATGTATTCTGAGTATAAGTCAAAGGTCTGTTGATGGCAGCCAGTGTCATACTAAAGTCCTTTACAGTGTGGAGAAAGAAATCCACTGGTGGCAGCAAAAGAAAGAAGGAACATCACCAGCGCGAGCCCTTTGGGTTGAGAAAAAGAAACAGGGGCACGGGGTGAACATAACATAACAGTGTCAGTTCTAGAAGGTGTTTTAAGTCTTCATAGAACTGGTCAATTTCAGCCTCTTCAGCATCTCTGTTTGGTGTATAAATTTGGATTATTGTGATGTTGAAAGGTCTGCCTTGGATTCGTATTGAAATCATTTTATCATTTTTGAGACTGTATCCCAGTACAGCTTTTCCCACTCTTTCGTTGATTATGAGGGCTACTCCATTTTCTTCTATGGGATTCTTGCCCACAATAGTTTCCTCAATAGGTTCATCCATATCAACAGTTGCCTCTGGGAAACATCGCTGCACCAAACACACATATACACATAGGCAGACACTTCTTGTCTAGGATAGGCAGAAAATTTGAGGGGAAGGGAGGAAATGGGAGGAGACCGGAGACAATGTAATTTGGATTGAAACAGAGGCGGTGGCCGTGGGCGGTGATGTATCTGCTTCTGTGACTGAATCCCCTTTGGGCGTGTCGCTTCAGCACCTGAGAGCACGGACAGCTCCTCCGAGGCGTCCTTCATCCTTCCTTCCCTAAACCCACCGGCGAAGGGACCGACGGGTTCTTCTCTGAAAGGGCCTCGAAGGGGCCAGAAGAGCGAGGAGCGAGACCCCCGTTTGGAAACGCGTCTTCTAGTCCCAACCAATAAAACACGTCTCCTCCCAGAAGGTCCTTTCCCCCGCCGCGCGACCACTTGTAGCTTCGCGAGCGTTTTTCGCTCAGACTGGAGCAGCCAGAGGATCTGGAATGAGGTCCTCTCGACAAGGGGAGGGAAAACCCAAAGCGCCGGAAAGGAACGAGAGAAAAAGGGGCTAGGCAGCTTTCCTCGGTCTTCTCGTACCACTCGTTTGGGAGGTGAGGTCGCCCTTCCCGGTCAGCAAAACCGCAGCCTCACCGCGGAGAGACCCTCGAGGGCCGTCCCGGAGAGTATTTTTCCACGGTAAGTCCGTGGATACGCAGCGACGGCGGAGCCCTCGAAGCCCGCAGAGCAGGCACCCTTCCCCGGGCGCAGCAGCCTGGTCTCCTGGTGTCTCTCCTTGCCACCAACTCTTCCTCACCTGCTTGGGCGGTGTGTGTGTGTGTGTGTGTGTGTGTGTGTGTCTGTCTGTCTGTCTGTCTGTCTGTCTGTCTGTTTTAGGGGATCCCATAGTCCATCTCCCAAGAACTAACCCCCCCCCCTCCAGCAGTGATAATGGCAGCAAACCCCTGTAGGGGCTTCCGACTCTTCCAAGAACTTCAATGTCTTTTAAGACTGCCGACCTTACACATGTGTAGGTAAGAGGTCGGTTATATGAAGGGGGGGTCGTCGTCGTGCTTCAGGGATTACCGAAAATCTTCCCAAGTGCAGAAACGGGGGCACCCCAAATCAAAACTAGAAATGACTGGAAGTCGACATCCAGTTTTCAGAATAGGGGTGACTGCGTATGTGAAGTTAAACGAAGCTAGAGAGTTTGCTCCCTTTCTGAAACGTCAATTGCCATTCCTGGAGGGTCAATTCTTCCTTCCTTCCTTCCTTCCTTCCTTTGCTGGAAAAAAGAGAGGCTGGAGGAGATTTCGGGAGGAGAGTGGGGACGTGTGAAGATGACCAAATCTTTTCTTTAGGGAAGATGTTCTGAAAAGCACATGGCAAGGGTTGAAGGCGAGGTTTTTGGACATCTTATCTGACAGAGAGATTTGGAGAGTTCAAAAGATGACACACATCTTAATGGTCTTTTGGTCATCTTAAGTAAGTATTAAGAATATGGCTTTGCCACCAATTTTGTTCTGATTTTGGTCTCCCTCCTTACTACTGACATTACCTCTCTTTACTTTTGCAGTGATCACTGTGCATCATTTTGTATTTTCGCTTCCTAAATTACCTGTACACCCTAGTTACTGGGCAGTCCAATACTAGTGTGGTGTGTAGTGTGGTGTGGTGTAATATAGTGTAGGATAAAGTCATATAAAGCAACCAATTCTGAATTTTGCAAGAGGGAATTCTACAGAAAGCACTGGAGAGGGAGAGTAAAGCTCCAGATTTAACCTCATAGGTGGTGAACTCAGATACATGTCCCACTGAACTGCACATGCTGGCAAGTTGGAACATGCCAATGAATATATGGGTTATTTGCTTGCTGCTATAACTGAGTGTTTCTATGAAGAAGCAGCCTACACAGTATGTTAGTTGACATGCAACAGCAGAACCGAAGAGGTTTTGTACTCTCTTTTGTCATGCTGTTAACACATTCCCTTGGGAAAAAGGCAGACTGACCACTGAGTGGTTTTCCATAGTCTGGTGACAAGGAAGGTGAATGACAAGGGGCCACCTTTGGTCAACCTAATGAACCAGAAAGAAAAGGGACATGTTTCTTTCCCGACACCTCTGTGCTCCCGACTAGGTTCTGTCACCCAAGAGATCAGGTCCTATTGCAAGTCAGGGACAATTTCTTGTAAATGTCTTTGGAACCGTATAGAAAGTATAAGAGGCTTGATTTTACTAAGAGAGAGCAGATAGAAACAAAGATTTCTATCTTTGAAAAAAATCTAAACAAAATCTACTAACAAAGATTTAGAAAAAAGAGAGGTAAACATATTCTGTCTCTGATGCTGCCTCCACGCCACATGATGTTGTAGTTCTGGCAAACCTTTCAAGAAATAGAAGCAAGATGTTCCCTTTGTTTTCCCTGACAAAACAAGACTTCAAATATAAATATATATATATCATGCAACCATACCCATGTGTACCATATGAATAGTGTTTGCATTGTGATAAAGCATTCAGGGATGACAGGATTCTTCCTTGACAGTGAGTGCCCTCAGAGTGAAGGATATGTGTGAGCTGGCATAAATTTCTATAGGTGAAAAGGTAGTTCCTGCATTTACATCCATAGGAAAAATACAGGGGTGAGCAAATTGTTCACAGACCTTAGGGTGACTGCATAAGTTGCACAATTTCTCAGCATGGACTAGGAAACATAGGGATCGATTAGCTTTCCCCCTCAGGGATTTCACTGGCATCCGGTTTGTGTGATCTCCAAACGCCATCATTTCCAGACAGCACAACCATGACAACGGGAATTGTGCTCCAATTTATGGGAAGAGCACCAATTTCACTGCTTTGTCATTCAGAAATAAGCTCAGGATTCATTTGCAAATCTGTTGTGCAGACACCAAAACTTGTGCGGAAAATGAATCTTTGTGCCTTTTTGATTGGCCTAATAAAGGTATGATCTCAATATACATTTTGGAATTTGTGCCAACACAGTTGCCTCTGTTTTTTTTTCTGACCATGTGGATATCCAAGTTAGTCATTTAGCAGTGGGATGAACACGACAGAGTTGCTCCACTAGAGAATGGACATCATCAAACAAAATAGGTAAAGCTACACGTTTTGGCTACATGGACTTCCTTTACTTAATCTTTAAAACTAACTAAAGCATGGACAATGCTCCTAATTTTCCACTGACCAAGAAGCCTTAAATGGATGCAGCTTTGAGTTCACAATGGGTACTTATATTATCTAAGAGAGATTGATTGATTGATTGATTGATTGATTTTTGCCCCACAAAAAAGGACCCAAACCAACTTACATAATTAAAAGACAATATTTAAACCTAAAAACACTAAGTATACAAACACTAAAAAGGATCAAACAAATGCCACACTAACGAAAGACAGTAAAAAAAAAAAGCAACATCAAAAGCACATTCAAAGCAGGAAAGTGCAACCATTCAGTTAAAAACTCTACTTAAGCAGCCAGCTCTTCTTAACTTTCGGACATTGAGTGAGTCTATAGCTATACTAGCTGATACCCAACATCATTATCATCTGAACAGATCCAGTTCTTTGTCTCTAGCAATCCTCCTGCATTATTTCCTGTAACAAGATGAAGACAATAAGGAATTAAGATCGAGCCTCCCCCTCCTTTTCTCTCCCTTCCATACTGCTTTCTGTTTTATTCCTCTGCCCTGCTTTGTTAGGAGTCAGCAAACAGAAAAAGCCTTACTTATGCTGCTAACTCTACTGAGCCAGACAAGTTAGACCGTAGAATAAGAGATACAGAGGCACAGATACAATAACAGGCTTTGTGTGTGTGTTTAGTCGTTTAGTCGTGTCCGACTCTTCGTGACCCCATGGACCAGAGCACGCCAGGCCCTCCTGTCTTCTACTGCCTCCCGGAGTTGTGTCAGGTTCATGTTGGTTGCTTCGCAGACACTGTCCAGCCATCTCATCCTCAGTCGTCCCCTTCTCCTCTTGCCGTCACACCTTCCTAACATCAGGGTTTTTTCCAGGGACTCTTTTCTTCTCATGAGATGGCCAAAGTACTGGAGCCTCAACAGGCTTTACTGTGCAGAAAGCAAATGCTTCAAACATCTTGCTCAGATAAATGAAAAGGCTCCTTTCCCCTTCACTTGTATGCTTACAGCCATGAGACAATCCATTTAGTTTTTCTGGAACTGTTTCTCTTTGTAATCTTCCTACCCATACATATGGCCAGGAGTTCTTCAGGCTTCATGGTGCTTAAACCACCTCCACTGTTACTGTCACCACCTAATGAGCAGAGTGGCATTATCAGGAGGCTGGAAATTGGGGTAATTTTGTAGGAACTAGCAGGCAGATCCATCATGGGATTCATGCTCTTCCAGAACATCCATTAGAACCGTCCTCCCTCCACACACATGCAATCTCTCTTCCTTTGCCACTTATCTGTAAACAACTTCCCATACAATGCATAATGTACTACTATGTATAAGGAATACTCTTTTTTTAGCAGAACTTTTACCTAGTGAATAAATATCTCTTGCAAATCCTTCCAAAAGACCAATTATTAGCCTCTGCTATCCTTTCAGTAGGCATTTTGCTCCCCCCTGTGGTGTAGTATGGAATATCCAAAGATCTTTGTTTCAAATTCACTTTTCTTGGCTGAAAACTGTTAACTAGAATTCTTAGCAGTTGAAGACTGGAGTCTAGTCTAGCACAGTGGACAGTCGCAGGTAAGGTGTGTAAGTCTGAGTATGATTAGAACCCAAACTTCCCTGGGCCATGGCTGAATTTTTTTCTACACAGCTGTTAAAGGTTATGTATACAGTATATAAACAAACAAATAAAAGCAAAGGGAGTGTTGGCTTCCTCCAATACTAGTCCCAAGCAGATTGGCTCTTGGTCTTTTGCCTGTGAAATCAAAGATTGTGGTGTTTGGGGGTTGCACCACTACAGACAAAGGTTGTTTTCCCTGTTTTAATGTGCTTTTTGCCTTTTTTGGTTGTGGTTTATCTGAGGCAGACTTTTTTCACATATTTGAAACTAAAGGTGTGGTTTCAAAGTGGATGGTGCTGAGACCTTATCTTAAGGTAGTGACTGCTGCAATGTTGCTGCTGAACACCAATTTGCAAGTTACTATTATGGAGAAGAATTACAGAACAAGTATCTAGAGAGATACAGGTGAGATAAAATATATACATATGCTTAATACCCATCTCAACAGATTAACCATTAGCTGAGGGCTCTTAATAAGACATGGTGGCACTGCAGGTTAAACCGCAGAAGCCTCTGCAGGGTCAGAAGACCAAGCAGTCGTAAGATCGAATCCATGCGACGGAGTGAGCGCCCGTCGCTTGTCCCAGCTCCCGCCAACCTAGCGGTTCAGAAGCATGCAAATGCAAGTAGATAAATAGGGACCACTTCGGTGGGAAGGTAACAGCGTTCCGTGTCTAAGTCGCACTGGCCATGTGACCACGGAAGATTGTCTTCGGACAAACGCTCGCTCTATGGGTTGGAAACGGGGATGAGCACCGTCCCCTAGAGTCAAACACAACTGGACAAAAATTGTCAAGGGGAACCTTTACCTTTACCTAAGGGCTCTTAAGGGGACATGGTGGTGCTGCGGGTTAAACTGCAGAAGCCTCTGTGCTGCAAGGTCAGACGACCTGTAGCCGTAAGATCAAATCTATGCAACGGAGTGAGCGCCCGTCGCTTGTCCCAGCTCCTGCCAGCCTAGCAGTTCGAAAGCATGCAAATGCAAGTAGATAAATAGGTACCATCACGGTGGGAAGGTAACATGTTCTGTGTCTAGTTGCGCTGGGCACGTGACCACGGAAACTGTCTTCAGATAAATGCTAGCTCAATGGGTTGGAAATGGAGATAAGCACCACCCCCTAGAATTGGACACGACTGGGCAAATTGTCAAGGGGAACCTTTACCTTTACCTAAGGGCTCTTAAATCATTACCAAATGTGAAATACTACAATAATTATATTGTTATCTGTGATTATTTTCCATAGCCCAGATTCCTTCCCAATTACCACAGCCACCTTTACAGAACAAGCTTCAAAGATAAAGTCAGTGATTCTTAGCTCATTACCATATGTTATTTCTGCTGTTGTTTTCTACAGCCTGGGGTTCCTTTAGTCACTAGCCACTGTCACTGTTTCCAAAGCTTTAAAGGAAAAAAACTGAATACCAAACAGGGATCTGAAGTCATTACTATCTGTGAAATGCCACAATGACTCACACAATCTGCAGCTTCTGTTATTGTCCAACCACTGTCTCTTTATCTTAGAGCCGTGTATGAATGTTTTCCCATGTGGTCTGTATTTTCACTCTTGTGTCTGAAGAAGTGGACTTGTTCCATGAAAGCTCACATTAAAATATAGCAGTTAAGGTGACACAATGTCTTCTTTTTCTTTATTTGTTTGCTTTAGTTTTGTTTTGTGTTTATTGTTTATATTCTTGCACAGAACGTGGCTACCATTTCAAAAACTACTTTTGTGAATAATATTATCACTGTTGCCACCAATTTTTTGTTTTTTGTTTTTGCTAATTAATAGGTAAAGGTAAAGGTTCCCCTCCACTCTAGGGGGCGGTGCTCATCCCGGTTTCCAAGCCATAGAGCGAGCGTTTTGTCCGAAGACAATCTTCTGTGGTCACATGGCCAGTGCGACTTAGACACGGAACGCTTGTTACCTTCCCACCAAGGTGGTCCCTATTTATCTACTCGCATTTGCATGCTTTCGAACCGCTAGGTTGGAGGGAGCTGGGACAAGTGATGGGTGCTCACTCTGTCACGTGGATTCAATCTTATGACTGCTTAGTCTTCTGACCCTGCAGCACAGGCTTCTGCGGTTTAGCCCACAGCGCCACCTTTGCTAATTAATACTTTGGTGTAAATTCTGCATGGGAGGTAGCAAGCTACTTTGGGCTTGTCCACTCCATCTGGTAGAAAAATGAAAATGCAGCATTCCGGTACAGTGGTGCCCCGCATAGGGACATTAATCCGTTCCAGGAAAAACGTCACTATCCGGAAACGTCGCTATGCGGGGGGAAAACTCCATTTAATGCATTCCTATGGGGTCAAAACTCACTGCTAAGTGGGAATCCTCAATCCGGCCACCATTTTCGCTGCCTCGGTAAGCGAGGAATCGGGGCGAAAACGCTGTGGGCGGCCATTTTCTTCTTCCGGCGGCCATTTTTTTTCTTCTGGCGGCCATTTTGGAACTGCCGATCAGCTGTTCCAAAACATCGCAATGCGATGTTTTCCCTATTCAGAACATCACATTGCGATTGCATTAGCGATCGCAAAAAATGCGTTGCTATGCAGATTCGTCGTTAAACGGTGCGCTCGTTAAGCGAGGCACCACTGTATTCTGAAACACTGGGTCTCTCTTTGGTAAGGCATCTATGTGACTTATCACAAAGCTTACTACAAAAGGAAAAAAGAAATGGAAAAAGGCAGTGACAGCTGATATTCCAGCACCATTAAAGGACATTAAGTTGAATGGGAAAGTGTTGATGCTTCTGAAAGATTTCTCTGTGAGGAACTGAAAGAAGGTGGAAGATGGGAGAAGAAAATGGGAGAACAGTTATTGTATGGAAACAAACAGGTGGTGGTGGTGATGAGCCATGGAGGGGCAGAAAGGTAACCAGCAGAAACACATTCACAGGGAAATACCAGTTTATTTTATTATTTATTTATTTATTTAATTTATATGCCACCCACACTACCCAGAGGTCTCACACCTAAAAAGATCACAAAACAGAATGGATCAGTGCAGTACAATAGTCCACATGAGTAGATTGTGAATCAGTACAAATAGAAAGAAAGTGGAACAAAAAATACACCACAGGTAAGTGGTCATGTGACCCCTCCCAAAGAAAGGCTATTTGTCTCCCTTTTGATGCTGTAGGTACCACTTCCAGTCTTGCATTGTGTGGACAGCAGGAAATGCGGTATTGCCATGATGGTAATTCTCCTTGAAGGGAACTACTCATGATCTGCTATTGCTCTGAATTTAATATTCCATTTCCCCCTAAGACTGACCTTTTGCAAGTACACATTTATTCTCAGCTCCACCAGCAGAATGCACAATAATCTCCAGTCTGAACAGCTTGACTCAACTCTGTGGACATCTCATTTATTTCCTCAGAGTAGTGAGTATATTTGCCTTACAATCCCATCAGAATGGAGGATAGTGGTACATTACATATAAATGAGAAATGCTACATAATTTGCAGTGCCAAAATAGTATCCTTCTCAGAGGGAAAAAAGAAATTAAAGCTAGGCAGAATGTGAATCCCAAATATTCACTTAGAAAAATAATATTAACCACTAGAGTCTACAGTTATCAATATAAAGGCAGAAATGTGTGTGAGATAACATGTTGTCTGCAAGTATTGCTCACTCTATGGACCAGCTATTCATCAGAGTTAAATTAAAGTACTGTAGGGATAACAATAACCTATTCTGGGAGCACTCCTGTAAAATGAGAAGCAAAGAATTGTAAAGAGAGGAGGACTGCTTTTTGTGTTCCAGACACTATGTTGCTGTCCAACTGCATTAAAAAGTATAGTGTCCAAAGCTCTATTATGTTCTAGCAAGAATGCTTTTGAAATAATATATCAGGTTTGAATGCCTTTACAAAGAAACCTTCAAGAAATATTCTTCTGCTGAGGGAATAATTACCAACCTACATTGGATCAACACAGTGGATTTTTTTCTTTGGCTTTTCTTCTATTGTGTTATTGGTTTTATGTTGTCATCTTGGTTGATCGTTACTTATGTTTTCTTTTGTTCAACACCCAAAGCAGGGTTTGACCAGGAAGTCAAGTGGTATAAAACATAATAAAATAATTTAGGGCACTATATTTTAAGAAAGACATTGTCAAACTGGAGCACTTCCAAATGAAGACTATCATGATAGTGAGTGGTCAGAAAACCAACTCCTAGGATGAACAGTTGAAAACAATGGTGGCTTGTGTCCATTATAGCTGGTAGAGCAGGGGGCAGGATGGCCAATGGACAGATCTTAGTGGGCAGTGCTTGGGTTAATAAGCAGAAACACAGGCAATAAGCATATAGTTTGAATATCATAGCACAAAACCTCTAATCAGAACAGATATGTTTCCCTTCCAGCAAACACTAATTGCATAGAAAGGAAAACTGAGTCGGAGAGAGAAACAAATTGTTACAGCAAAATTCTGAATGAATGCTTCAGAGATGCTGATCCCCACAACACAAAAAATTGACTCTTTTGACCCCCTTCCTGCTCTTACTGTAACAGAAGCCCATTACACAGATAGGTAAACAGAGACAAATGGCTGATAACTTCTTAAATAACACAAGTGCAAAACTGCTGATTTTCCATATAAAACATGAAATGTGTTTTGTAGAGGACTGAAAACTGGTCCATAGATTGTCAGGTTTTTTTGTTAAAAAAAAAAAGAACTCAAGTGAATGAAGGACACAAAAGTCCAGGTATATTTAGATCTGTTCTGTGTGAATTGGTGGCAAGCGTTGGCAAATATAACATTTTGAAACAATGGAACAGGTTACATTTTATAAACAGCATTCCAGTGGTCCACCAATATTCAATAAACCATCTCCATTGTCCTGCTATTTGCAAACAAATGTAACTGTGTCCAGAACAGCTTGGGGAAAACCTATCAAGATAAAATTGGGGGTGTCAGAGTAGACTCCCTTTGTAAGGTTGGACAGTAACCAGTGTAGTATAGTGGAGAACATGGTTCCCTCATCTGGGGCTCATGACTCCCAAGAGGGGTTGCAATGTGTTTTCCTGAGGGATTGCTGCTGTTACTTTTAGTTTCAATCATTTTTATATTCATTATATTAAATATGGCATGCATCATGCTATTTTATTTTAATTCTCTTTACTCTAGAGTTCTTAGTTATTTCTGTATCTCTTTGGGCAGATTTTCCGTTTATCTATGGGAATTATTCCTACCCCCCTCTGAAAGAGCCACTCTTGCTCACTTCTCTCTGCTCTTCCGCACCCAGGTTTGGATGACTGATGTCAGTCCTTCAGCCGTGAGCATTAGCCTGGATCAAAGAGGCGTGGTGCATGCTGGGAATGCTGATGCTTAAGATGGCAGCAGGATTGAAATGTTGCTGTTGCAACGGTGGCACCAGTGGTGCCTTTCGCTCTGCCTGAGTCTCCCACTCTTCTGGGCGCAGTGATGGCAACACAGTGAAGGGAAATGGGACCTGGCCAAGGAGATACCTCCAGGCTCTGCCTGAATCATGGAGGATGAAGACAAAAGGGGCAAAAAAAGGGAAGGAGGAGAACCAGGGAGAGGGTGGGTCTCACTGTGAAGTCCATAAGGGGAGGTGTTCATTTGGGCTTGAAAGGGAGGGGCTCTTCACTGAGGGACCTTTTTTTGAGGGGGGGGAGGAGACATGAAGTCTTTACCACCTCCAAAATATAATTTAAACTCAAAGTGTATTGACATTTTTTCTCTTCTCAAATTTGATAGAGGCAGATTTAAAGCCTGCCCCATAACTATGTATTACCACAGTAATATTAATATAGTTTTTGTTTGGAATTATATTCTTAAAAATCAATTTTAATGTGTTTCTTTTACTCCATTTAAATGCATTTTATGCAAATATGGCAGGTGGGGGGTCACAGGTTACTTAGCTATTTTTAAATGAGGTTTCAGGTAAAAAAAAGGTTGGGAAACACTGGGATAGAGTGATAGACTATGACTCAGGAGGCCTGGGTTCGAATTCCCACTCAGCCGTGGAAACTCACTGGGGGAACTGAACTGGTAAAACCACTCCTTAATATCTCAGTTACTTTGAAAGCCCTATTAGGGTTCCAATAAGTTAGTTTTGACTTGACAGCACAGAACATCCATGTAAGGTTGGACAATGTGAAAAGAGGATTACTTGGTCCATGAGAGTCATATGCTCTCAGCAGGCAGTGCATCTGGTAACCTCAGAACCCACAGACAGCACAATTTGCTGCGGTTCACTTATTCACAAATTAAAGCAGAAGGACAAATCATATATGCAAATGGTAAATAGAAATAATTTTTTAAAAGAAGACAAAAACATGATGTTACCCTAAAGACTTATATTTTTTAATGTGAGCTTTTGTGAAAAAGTCACTTTATCAGACACAAGAGAAAGAGATTCAACATGTCAAATATTTATACATGACATCAAAATATAGATATCAAATATAGAGATTGTGGTTGGTTGGTGGGAAAATCAGTGGATGGATAACATTGTGGTGATAATGTCTTTGATTGCAGTTCTTTTACTGAAGCTTGTGTTGTAAAGAATGTGAGAACCTCTGTCATAAAACAGCAAAGGTAGAGTAACAGGTGCCACCACTTTTTAATTTCTATTTTGCTTTTTACCTATAATGCTTGCACAGACTAACATGGCTACCCTTCTACAACTACAGCTGTGAAAATAATAAATGGTGACTATTTACAACCAGCACTCACTCAGAATATAATGGATGTGATTTTTTTTGTCCCTTGAAATTTTAACAGGCAGAATAGCAATAGCTTGATAGGCACAAATGGCAAGAAAAGATATTTCAGCTAAACCTCAGGAGATATCTGAACAGTGGAAGCCCTTTGCTTCACGAGCTGGCAGCAAGGGGTGTCCTCTTAACCAGGAATATTCGGGGGGGGGGGGGGCTCAGTGGCCAGCCATCAGGAATAGTGTAGTTGCAAGATCTCTGCATGGGCCAACATGTAGGACTAGGTGACCTCCAACATTTCTTTGCAAGAATCTTTTTGGGGCCACAAAACACAAGTAGGCATTCACACAATCCGTTTGTGCTATTTGGCGAGTTGATTGTTATGCACTCTTTTGTGCCCTGGCTGTATAATCACAGCACACAAAAATGTAAAAATCACTTGCAAAGTCACCTTTACATGATAAACCTCAACAAAGTTTTGGCCTATGGTTCTAAGAAGTTAGGGATACCCAGTGTAGTGTAATGGATACAGTGATGAACTAGGACTCTGGAGATCAGTGTTCAATTCGCTACTCAGCCATGGAAACTCACTGTGGGTGTAGAACAGGTAAAGCCACTCATTAAATATCTCACTTACCTTGTTGGATTTGCTATCAGTTGGTTCTGACTTGACTTGAAAACAACAATACACTATATAGTACACTATTCACATTAATGTGACTGAAATGTATGCAGGAAACTGATAAGAAATACTGTATGTAGCTCAGAGGGCGATGGGATAAAGATGGTGTCTGTGCGCTTATTTTGCAGACTGCACACTTCATGTTATTATGGAAGAGAATAAAGCAACAGAATAGCTATTCATATTCATGGGTAATGAAAAGTAGATTTTTTGGGAACACATCCTTCACTAATTCACACGCATCCCTGTTAAATTCTTGCTGAATTACCCTTTTGAACGTCCAGGTGTTTATGCATTTATTCATGTTTCTGCAGGACAACATGGAGAAACACAAACATAGAGGAGAATGAAGGGGTGAATTCAAAGGTGAGTTTTAAGGAACAAAGAGGATGGTGGCACAACGTATATATTTTGAGGGAAAGGGACTTCCAGGCATCAGAAATAGCATGTAGAAACAGGGACAAGTATGTTAGAAAGCAAGAGGAAATGGGGAAAGGGGGAGATCAAATGGTTAAGGTTAACAGAGAGCTTTCAGAAGGACAAAGATACTAGTGCAGGAGTTTGACATGCATTCTTGAAATATCTGAACATGTTACAAAAGACATGGAAAAGTTGGAAATACAAAAGCAAAGCAAAACAAAACAAAACAAAGACAAGAGCCAGAAACGTAGCACCTTAGAATCTGCTATATGTGCTTAATGTGAGCTTTCATGAATCAAATCCACTTCCTTAGACATACTGAGGAAATAAAGGTCAAACAACGGCACTTCACCAATATTCTGAATTCTTCCTGTTTATTTTGTTTTGTTTTTTGTTTTAAAAAATTCCTATCCTTTGCCTCTAACAATAAAGAGTTTCTGGACAGTGTCTGCAAAGCAACCAGCATGAATTTGACCCAACTCCGGGAGACAGTGGAAGATAGGAGGGGCTGGCGTGCTCTGGTCCATGGGGTCACGAAGAGTCGGACACGACTAAATGACTAGATGACGAATGGTGCAAAGATGACAAATACAGCAATAGAAAATATAAACTAGGTAATAATGTAAAAACATACAAAAGTAAAACAGCACAAAAAAGACTAGTAATGACAGGTTTACTCAATTGTTTGAAAAAGCCTGGAAAATTTCAAGAGGAATGAGAAATGTGTTTGACTGATGTAGAAATGACTTACATGTAGGCACTGAGTTAATTGTCCTGGTTAAAGTATTGCGAAGCTGTAAGACTACCACTGAAAAACCTCTTTCTGGTCAAAGCCACCACTGTATCTAAGACTATGTGGAGAAGAGTATTGGTTGAAGCAGTGAGGACAAACAAAGTGATGTGTTTGTCATTTTTCTAGAAGAAATGTTCCCCTCAAGTGGTAAAAGACATTTGTTGTCAGACTGCATGGTTTTCCTTGCACTTCTATCTGGCACATGCTTTGTTTTCTGCTTGGTTCTAAGAAGGTAAACAAGGGCTTAATTTTCATGTCTGATTGCTAGGGCAGTATATCCAAGGAAATCACAAAGGAAGGAAAACAAATTAATGGAGGAAATGAATGTTTTCTCCAATGTCTAGTTTGACTTCCAGAGACTTAGCTTCAAGTATGGGAAGGCTCTGACTTCTAAATGTTGTAGGACTGCCATCACCTACAACCATCTTAAGCAATAGCCAAGACGACAGAAGTTGTAGTCCAACAATACCTAGAGGTGATCCTCAGTTAGTCTACCTCATCAATAGATGTCAGACACTGTCAAGTTAAAATGGTGCTGAACTAATTTGTGCTCAATCTGCCTGTTGTTGTTTAGTTGTTAAGTCGTGTCCAACTCTTCATGACCCTATGGACCAGAGCACACCAGGCCCTCCTGTCTTACACTGCCTCCCAGTGTTGGGTCAAATTCATGTTGGTAGCTTTGATGACACTGTCCAACCATCTCAGCCTCTGTCATCCCCTTCTCCTCTTGCCTTCACATTTTCCCAACATCAGAGTCTTTTCCAGTGAGTCTTCTCTTCTCATGAGATGGCCAAAGTATTTGAGCCTCAGCTTCAGGATCTGTCCTTCCAGTGAGCACTCAGGGTTGATTTCCTTCAGAATGGATAGGTTTGTTCTCCTTGCAGTCCAAGGGACTCTCAAGAGCCTCCTCCAGCACCACAGTTCAAAAGCATCAATCCTTCGGCGGTCAGCCTTCTTTATGGTAAGAAGCAGGGGTCTTTTAATTTCGCGTCTGCTGTCACCATCTGCAGTGATCATGGAGCCCAAAAAAGTAAAATCTGTCACTGCCTCCATATCTTCCCCTTCTATTTCCCAGGAGGTGATGGGACCAGTGACCATGATTTTAGGGTTTTTTATGTTGATTTTTGAGTTTGCCCACCACCCAGTTATTAGATATGTAAGACTGTTAAATTGCTGGACTGCCCAGTGACTTAGTTCTTTGGCTGCAGAGCTGGAAGTTGGGAGTTCAACTCCCCACTGTGCCTCCTTGGGAGGGGTTGTACTCAATGATCCATAAAGTCCATTCCATTTCTGCAGTTCAAAGGTTATTATTATTATTAAATATAAAGGATAGTAAATAGAAAACCAATTTCATGGCAAAATGGAAATTAAAATAATGAACGTAGACTGGAGCTGACATCAGGGAATGTCTGAAGAATGAAGGAAAGGATATAAGCACTGTTAAAACACTGCCCGTGCAGGCAAATGGTATCTACAAGATAAAACAACATAAAACAAAAGTCCTTGGGGCTCTGACAATCCTGAGGGTAATCTTTCAGTTGATTATTTATAGGGCCAGCTGCAGTCCCAACACTGTTCAACCATTAAATGCAAAAGAGGTCTCAAGATGAAATTGATCTGCCATGTAGTGTTAGCCCAGGGAGGCCGCAGAGAGCAGAAAGGAAGGGAGAACAAGGAGAGATAGAAGTTAAGAATACCTGTATAATTGCAAATAAACACTATTTTAAAAGGACATAAAATGGGCTTGTAGGAGAAAAGGGATTTATGGAACAGACATTTTAAGAGGAAATAGAGCTTGTAATGGACTATAATCTGGCAAGGCTTCAAGTGCCACATTATATAGAGTGGGCGATTGAATGAGCAATAAGCAGTTGTGTTAAAATCTTTAGCTGTACTTTAAAAATAAGGACAAGATGTTTTTGTGAACACAGTTCCTGTCACTTCTGAGCCATGCTTTATCTCAGAACTGACCTACCATTAGGCAGAGTGAGGCATGTGACAGGTGTGAGATGTCGTGGACTGAAGTACAGGTTAAATTATTTAGTTTGTTACTTTAATGTTTTTACTGTGGGAAGTGGGAGAGAAATGTTTGTGCAACATTTTCTGCGTCAGGTGCCTTAAATAACTTTTCTAGCTTTGGGCACTGGGCAACTTAAGTAGGGTTGTGGTGGTGGGGACACCATTCATTGCTTCATTTTAGCAAGCAAATATTTTGGCATCAAGTATTTTGGGCTAGCACTATGCGACTTCCAAGTCCTAGTGATATGAACATCCTGAACCAGAAGAGTTAGAAGTTCCCATATGATTGGCCCTGGATATTATGTCCCACCCCTTCCAGCAAACCATATTTTCCGGTCTAATCACTTATCTCTTTGCTCTTTTCCTTAAAACAAGAGAAAGAAACAGAGAAACAAGATGATATAAGCATCAGCACAGCCCAAACTCAACATGACAGTGCCATGCCAGCAACCAAATGCCTCCTGCTCGAATACCTCAGCTCCCGTATTCACAGGTCTGGATCTCCTCTTTGCCCTGAAGCCCCTCTTCATTCCTCTCTATGCTATACTGGTGACTGTGGCCTGCACAGGAAACCTCCTTCTTATTGTCCTTATTGGTTTCACAAAAAAGTTGCACAGCACCACCAATTTCCTTATTGGCAACTTGGCAGCAGCTGACTTGATCATGTGCATTTTCTGTGTGCCACTCACTGCCTCCTATGCATTTGAGATCCATGGATGGCTCTTTGGGATGTTCATGTGTTACTTTGTCACCCTCATGCAAGTGGCTACCGTATTTGTGTCTGTCCTGTCCCTCACAGCAATTGCTGTGGACCGATACATGGTTGTCGCTTACCCCATCCGCAAAAGGATAAGATGCAAGTCCTGCATTTACATGGTGGTCTTCATTTGGGTGCTTTCTGTTGTGGTCTCCCTACCCACATCCATGCATACCCATTACCTGGATCTCAACAGCACTGGCCATGACATGATCATCTGTGAAGAATTTTGGAAACACCACGAGACAGAGAGGCGACTCTATTCTTGCTTGATGCTCCTCTTGTCATACATGCTCCCACTGTCAGCTGTGTCTGTCTCCTACTGTGCCATTTCCTGTCACCTTCAGAAGAGGAATGTCCCAGGAGCTGCATGCCACAACCAGGAGAAATGGACAAGAAAAAAGCAGAAGACTTTCAGGATCCTAGTTATTTCTGTCCTGTGTTTTGCCTTCTGCTGGCTCCCTCTCCAGGTAGTTAACTTGATCAGAGATATGGATGAAGAGTTTACAATCCTAGACAAAAGATATGTGAATGTTATCCAAGTGTCCTGCCATGTGATTGCAATGAGTTCTGCATGTTTCAACCCATTCATCTATGCCTCCCTTCATGAAAAGTTTCGACTCCGCATTAGTAACTATTTCTATAATAGGAAGAGATCAAACATGATGTCCTGCAAGCTCTCACGGCTGAATACCTGCTCCACTTTGCCAGATAATCCTGTGGGCCTATGTGAAAAAATAGCACTGCAATTGGAGCCCAAGCATCATTTTGGGGGGCCCAATACAAACGTGTAATAGCTGACCTTCCCAGACATGCAGCATAAATGGATCTCATCTTGTACACACAATCTCTTGAATCTGCACAGAAAACCCGCTGTTTGATTTCTGAAATACCATGTTTCCCCGAAAATAAGACAGGGACTTATATTAATTTTTGCTCCAAAAAACGCAATAGGGCTTATTTTCAGGGGATGATTTATTTTATAATCACGTCATCTTCTGGTTGCTGCACAATGCTGCACAATGGTGGAGGGCGGGGTTTCACTTAACTAGGGCTTATTTTTGGGGTAGGGCTTATATTACAAGCATCCTGAAAAATCATACTAGGGCTTATTTTCAAGTTAGATCTTATTTTCGGGGAAACTCTGAAAGTACACCACATGACTCATGCTGGGTCTTTTCTATGGTGTCTACTCAGCTGTTGCTATCCTTATTTATTCTAATGCACACCATAATGAAGAGTCCCACAAAGCATGTTTGTTTGTTTGTTTGTATATTTATTTATTTATTGGGTCCAATAAGGAACCCAGATGGATTATTTTGTATGATATGCTATTTAGCCTCAGGGTTCAACCAGACATGCCAAAAGAACCCCAGTTATATTGATTCTGCTCTTATTGAAATCATTTTATATATTTCCATTCACATGATGCACAGGTAAGATAAACTCATTTGACCCGTCAATCAATTTTTTTCCATCTCTCTGGCAAGGTTGTTTTAAAATGTACCAATCATGTATCACTTCAATCCTTATCATTTTAGAGTGTGTAAACGTTGCTGTCAATTTATTTACTTTGTGAAGGGTTCAGGTTTGGGGCATTGTGGCCACTTCATGGCCACTGTGCTTGTACCTTAAAAAATCTTTAAAGGGATATCAATCGATTGCTTGTTCCAGAAAGAGCAGCAGCCACAAAAACAACAATACATTGCTCAGAAGGAGACAGCTTCCTCACCCCCTTGTGGATGTAAGGAATGAAATGGGAAAGATGCCTTTTTAAATCCTGCTCTTCACAGTACTTTGCAAGTTTTTGCAAACCCTCTTCTTCCTCCCATCACTGTTCAAAGGGGAAAAGAAAAATGAAAGCTGAGAACTGAGAGGTATGCAGAGAAATTAGGGAGGGAGGGAGGGAGGGAAGGGAAAAGGGGAGGAGGAGAGAAGGAAAATTGGGGAAGAAAAATGGAAAGGAACTGAGAAGTGAAAATTAAAAAGGGAAGGATGTTAGCGCTGCAGGTGACATATACCACCAAGTTGCTTATTGACTAACAGAAGTGACAGGAAAATTGTGATATGTCACTTACAAATTATTTTTTCAAACAGAAAACTTTAGGACAGTGGGGATCCCCAGAAACTGAATGGCAAATGAATCAATTTATACGGGATGGCATGTGTAGCCTACAAAACCAGTACATAGCAAGAAATGTACCCACTGAACTGACAGCTATGTGAATGGGCCCAGGGGTATATATACCACTTGACTGCATGTAAAAATGTATCAGTACCTAAAAGGGATGAAAATAAGTTATTTTGGCATATGTGATTGAGCAATAAGTTGATCCTCCTCCACCGAGGTAATGAGCTTGTAAGTTAGAAGGGTTGTATATAAGCCCTGGTGAAATGTTCACTCTCTGCCCCTCCAATTTGGAAAGCTGCTTTTAAAAAGCAGTTCATTTTGAACTCATTACAGCCCCAAGTAATGCATTACATTTTAAATTACAGATGTTTTCATAGTGACTTCATCTGTTACTCACTTTTTTGTTACTAAAAAAACAGACAAATACTAGGATTCCTAAGCAAATGGCATACCGCCTGAAAGAAAAAGCTCATAATACCCTTTATAAGCAACAGGTTTGAGCTAAACCTGAAGGAATTGTTAAATACAGTTTTGTACATAGCAATAAGTATTTATCAGAATCACTGCTGTAGAAAGAAGCAAGTCAAGAATTTATACAGCTGAGTTAATTGTAACAGCTGAGAGAGCAATCCCAGGATTGGCTAACCCTGGGATAAAGCTAGCAGACCTAGCACACACACTCTTTGGGTTGGTGTCGTGTTGCTGTGCTGGAGTATCCTGGAAGAAGCTGTGTCTTTGTGCTGTATATTGGGAGATGAATTCTGGCTACTGGACTGAACATATGGTATTTGACTGCTGAACTAATTTACAAGGACTTTGACTCTGATTTATCCATTGAACTCTGTGAAAACTGCTGTGTATGACTTCGGGACTGGAAACAAGGACTAAGCTGTACTTGTATGTACAGTGGTGCCTCGCTTAACGATTGCCTTGTTTAGTGATTAATTTGCATAACGATGTGTTTTTTTAGGAAATAATATGCACCGTATAACGATGTTTCCTATGGGCGATTTTCGCTTAGCGAAGTTTGGGACCATGCTTCGCATAACGAATGCGATTTTAGGTCCCCTGCTTCACTTAACGATGTTTCTTTTTTCAATTAAAAAGGTGTCTTAGAAGGGTCAAAAACGGTTCTAAATGCTTGGATTCGTTAGAGGACCCCCTAAGTCATGTGCAAACCTGATTTGGCTTTGATCTGACTTTTCGTTAATTTATGGTTAATTTTTTTTTCCGGCCCATAGGAACCAATGGACCTGTCAAAATCTGACAGCTCCATGCTTTCCTATGGGGGAGAAAACAATTCGCCATAAATTAATGAAAGTTCAGATCAAAGCCAAATCAGGTTTGCACATGACTTAGGGGGTCCTCTAACGAATCCAAGCATTTAGAACAGTTGCTGTGTCTTCATTAATTTTTTGTGAATTTTTTCTTCCCCCATAGGAAATAATGGAGCTGTCAGATTTTGACAGCTGTCAAAAGTTGGGGGAAAAAAAATTCACCATTAATTAACGAAAAGTCAGATCAAAGCCAAATTAACTTTTGCATCCATTTTAGAGGGTGCAGATGCTAATCCAAGCATTTAAAACCATTTTTGACCCTTTTATGACACACTTAATTTTGCAAAAATTGACTTCGCAAAGCCATTGAAATGTATTGAGTCAGCTACAACAGTGGTTCTTAACCTTTGTTACTCGGATGCTTTTGAACTGCAACTCCCAGAAACCCCAGTCAGGACAGCTGGTGGTGAAGGCTTCTGGGAGCTGCAGTCCAAAACTCCTGAGTAACCCAAGGTTAAGAACCAGTGAGCTACAATACATTCCAATGGAGGAAACATTGTATCGTTTAACGATGTTTCCTATGGGTTTTTTCGCTTAAGGACGGCAATCCGTGCCTATTGGAACGGATTAACCGGTTTCCAATGCATTCCTATGGAAAATGGTGTTTCGCATAACGATGTTTCACATAACGTTTTTTTTTTTTTTGGAACCAATTAAAATCGTTATGCGAGGCACCACTGTATATATTCTGTAAATAATACAACTATTCTGCTATCAACACTGCTTTAGTGTTTGGCTTCATCTATCAGGGAAGTTCTTTTGGTTAGTGCCACCTGGTGCATCCTAGTAATACTGCAACTCTGTCAGCTTCTTTCTTTTGAACTGTATCTTCATTAGGAAAAAAAGTAACTTGTTGTGAAGGTGGTGAATGTATTGCTCTTTTCCTTTCAAAGTCTGCTGTCCCCTCCCCATGCTTGGGCCCTGGCTGCAAGAAAAAGACATCTAATTTATAGTAGTAGTCCTCAAACATTGTAAAAAAGACTTGATCTGCTGTCCCAGGCCTTCTGGGCATTTTCCTCCTAAGCTTCTGTTGTGTGTGATGTTCATTCTTGTCCTGCAGCCTGTACAGTTGTGATATACTGTTCGCAAAAAAGTATCAAATTTATAAAATTTGCATTACAGGACTAGGGAGGCAGATGGTATTTTTGGCTGGAAGAAGCAGATTTGGCTAATCTGAGAGAGATAGCTACCATGCATTCAAAACCAACATTTGAAGGATATTTTGTGGGCATCTGAAGGATAATTTGTTCTTCCAAAGTGGAGCAGGTCCATTATAAAAGCCAATCCAAGTGTCAGGGTGCCCAGACCTAATTTCTAGACATGGTTTGCACACAGCTTGACTTTTCTCCTTGATCTTTGATGCAGTAGACTTGGAAGTCAGATGTGGCTGGTTATTTATGTTGCATTTCCATACAGAATATTATGAATGTTGACTGCACTTATAACTGAAACTATTTTTCATGAGTAAAAGTCAACTAAATGGGAAGAAAAATAAAATTATGCTTACAAACAAATTGTGTGAGTCTCTTATTATTTGAGTTTTAAAGTGAGAGGGGAGAAATAGTGGCTTTTAAAGATAATTCAGAAACAAAAGTAACCTGCTTTATGATTAAGGCTGGACAAAGGGGAAAAGATTTATACTCTGGATTGGAATTCCAACTCCACTTTCTGTTTCTTGTATAAATATCTGAAATGTGCTGATTATTTTTCATAATGGTTTGGAACTCTAATTGAAAACCTATACTTTCTTTCTCTAGCAATTTAACCACGAAGATCTGCATGGCCATACCTAGTGATAACACTTATTTTCTAAAATAAGGGTAGCATAAGAGGGGACCCTATGAACCCAGTTTTTTTTAAAAAAAAAAGCAATTTCTCACTTTCATCCTTAGCAGTCCAATCAACAGTAATGACCAGAGCTTTTAATAGTACAACTTCATCTGCCTTTCCCCTCTATATAGTCATGAATATAGTCATAAATGCAGGTCAAATTATTTCTCCGTCTTGTTAAGAGGAGGGTTGCCATTTTGTCCACTTGGCCAGAATCCAGCCAGGCCAGCTAGCATCTAATGAGCATCCAAAATAAGAATAGCATTATTAACATGGACAATGCAATTCTAGATAATTGACTACATGAACATTTTGGCAATAAAGTTCTTCAGAAATGAGGTGGAGAAGGCTGTTTAACAAGAACATATCCAAAGCTAAAGTCTTACTCAACTTTGTTGTTGCATGCTGTCAAGTTGCCTTTGACTCAGGGTGACCCTACAAATGAGTGATCTCCAAAAATGTCCTGTCCTGCTTAGCTACTGCGGACTCAAGCCTGTGGCTTTCTTTAGGGAGTCAATCAATTTCATATTTGGTCTTCTTCTTTTACTGCTGCTTTCCACCTTTCCCGGCATTATTGTCTTTTCCAGTGAAACCTGCCTTCTCATAAAGATGGTTCAGTTTGATTTGATCTAGGACCCATGTGTTCATCTCTCTGGCAGTCCAGGGTACCTGCAAAGCTCTCCTCAAGCACCACATTTCAAATGAATCATTTCCCCCCCCCATCAGCCATTTTGCTGTCAACTATTTTGCTTACCCAACTTACTTGGGATTCTATTCTACTGAAATAATTCTATAGAAAAAAATGGATTTATTTCCTAAGGAAACTTGTTTTCAGCTGAGTGGCCTGTTGGGGCTTTCTTCCTCAGGCAGGTTTTGCTGCTGATGTCCATTCTTGTTCTTCTGAGCTGGCCGCATCTTTGAAACCTTCTCTTTTTTTGCAACTGCTCAATAAATCTGTTTCAAGAGGACAAAGTGCAAAAATGTTCTCTTTGTGATATTTCACACAGAGAGATGGAAATGTAAGAACTGCAGCTCCCACTGCTCAGTGCTGTCAACAAAATCTCCACTGTTGCATAAATCACTTGTGTGGTAGTAAGTGTTTGAAACACTGGGTAACATTCATCAGTGTGAAATCAGACTATTTAGCTATAACAAGCACAGTGAGCTTTCTTATCCATTCCATTCTGGCTGTAAGTTTGGAAAAGTTTGTGTCATTTAACAATGATTTAGTAACAGGTACATTACTGTCAGTTGAAGCAAAGGACTTGCTGAAAGCCAGGGTACAGTACATAGGAAGTTGGTGACACATGTTACACAGAAATTGAATGGGGCAGGAGAGTATTCTGCAATCGCACCTGCACAGACAGTGAGCTGCATAATGCTAAAGAATGAATAATATGAGTAAGCAACATATTGATATGCTTAGTTAAGGTTTACAAAAACTACATGCATACTAGATTATTTAGGCAAAAAGGCAGGGAGAAAGGGCTGGAAATTTGAATTTCCCGCCCTTTCTCCCTGCCTTTTTGCCTTTGGAGCTCTCAAAGGGCTCTTCCCCCCCCCCGACATCGGAGGAGGCCCTTTGAGAGCTCCGAAGGCCCTGATCGTGGCGGCAGGGACCTCCAGGAAGGTCGCCCTTGATGGCAGGCAAGCCCTGGGAGACCTCCTTGGGGGCCCCCACTGCTGCGATCGGCACCTTTGGAGGTCTCAAAGGGCTTTCCCCCCTTGGAGACCTCCGAAGCCAAAAAGGCAGGGAGAAAGGGTGGGAAATTGGAATTTCCAGCCCTTTCCGCCTGCTTTTTGCCCTTTGAAATGCTGGAACAGATTAATTCTGTTCCTATGCATTTCAATGGAAAATGGTACTTCGACTTACAAACTTTTTGACGTACGAACGTCGTTCCAATATGGATTAAGTTCAGAAGTCGAGGTACCACTTTATTGTTTTTGCTTTCAGAAGTCAACAAAGAAGAGTAAACTGGAAGAACATTAAATTTCGCCCATCATCATAGCATAGCTCCTATTTCAATCATTATGCTTAAAAGATGAGAGGTCACTTTTTGTGCCACTATATGAATACAGAGCATCTGATTAGTTTCCTTTCTAGCCCACATTTTCTCTAGTCAGCTCATGGCAGCATCCATGTTTCTTCTCCCCCTCACTTTATCCTCACTACAACCCTGTGAGGTAGGTCCACCTGAGAGCCTGTGACCAAGCTAAAGTCCCCTGGGTGGGGATCTGAACTCAGGTCTCCTAAATTGGAACTGAACACTAGTCAGTACACTATTCTCTTTCTCAGTGTTTCTGTTCATGGGTAAGTAGTCAGTATATCCTTTCCCAAGACTGTACAGAGGACTGAGAAAAAGAACTTCTAATGTACTTGTACTTTTTTTACCGCTTCCAAACCCTGTGAGTGACCACTAAATTCACATCTATTTCTGAACAGATGGTGGAATACCTCTCAGTCCAAACCTGAACATTCACCAGCTGTCCATTTATCTGGAAATCTCCTTCTTTAGGCAGTTGGGAAATCTGCATGCCACTGATAAGATTATATTACAGAGTTTTGTCATACATGCAGTACCCTGGCATCTCCTCATATTTCCACTGCAAGAGGGTTTTTATTGTAGCCTTTCGTATAATGGAGATTCTTATGACTTCCAGTCCTCATAAAGAGTTCACTATATTTTCGGATTCCTAAGCAAATGTCAAACATATGGTTTGGGAGGAATGGTTGTGAGAACATTAAAAAAATATTCTAAAGAATAATATTTTATGGAAAGGATCAATACCTAGGATAGAAAAAGAATCAAAAGAGTTCCAGACTTAATATAATTTAAGGTGTAAATGGCAGCAGTTTGAAATGTAAATTGATGTCTGACCCAACAGATTTTTACAAGTTGTCAGTAAATGTTCTTGGTAAGAAGATAACAAATAATCATGTTTGTTTCTTGGCTTGGAAATATCGTTAGTAGCTTTAAATGAACCTGGCAAGTTTATTAAATAAAAAGGATTTGTGTGCTGCATAATTATCAACTTGATTAAACAGACGGTGTCCTGTAGCAGCCAGCTAGGCTTCTTAATATATTTTCTACAAACAAAAATGCAAATCCCAATGATATGAAAAACCTGATTTGTCACTGCTGATAATTATAGGTTTTAAAAAGTGTGGGTATGTGTGTGGGGTCTACATGGAAGTATATGTGGAAAAAAAAGCTAATTAGTTGCCATTTTCTTTTGAGGACTTTGAAAGTGAAACAGTGTCAAAATTATTATTCAAGGACATGATTTTGTTCCGACAGGACAACCTTTCCAAGGTTCTTCTTACTAACTAGGATAGTGATTTGAACACAAGCTTGGGAAAGGTTGTTGGTTTATTTGTCTAAGGGACTACAAATTCTTGAATCTTTTGAAGCTGACTTGGGGCTTCTCGAGTTTGTAGTCGAAAGAGTAACTTTTGCAAGCTCTAGGTCTAGGCTGTTTCTCTCTAGCAAGATGTTCTTTACCACAGTGCTTAAATCCACTATCCCTGCTGTTTTCCTGATGACTGGGAAAGCACAGAGAACTATAAATTTAAGTACCATGGGAAGTAGATCTGAGTCCACAAAGAATAACAGGGATGTCTAGCTTCCCATCATTAACCATTAATAGCAATGGAATGTGAGATGGAGACTGAGGAAATTTGCAGCATTCGGCAATAGAAGGTTTGACTTTCCCTCCTCAAAAATGTCTCTACTCCCCACCAGCATTTTTGTTAAGGGACGCAGGGAGTGAAGGCAGGTTATGCAATGCTAGGAAACAAAAGAGGCGGGAAAATTCGGAGGCTACCTAACTTTATTCAACCCTGATGCATTTATTATTACAGTGGGGTCTCTACTTAAGAACTTAATCCACATTGAAAATCATTTAATCCGTATCTGCTCTTTTCCGTCCATAGAAACTTCAGTGGAACCTCTACTTAAGAACTTAATCCGTTTTGGAATGGTGTTCTTAAGTTGAAACAATCTTAAATTGAAGCAAAATTTCCCATAGGAATGGACTGAAAACCAATTAATCCGTTCTGGCTGTTTTTTTGTTATGTAGAGGTGCGTTCGTACATTGAAGCATTAGTTCCCATAGGAACTAATGCAAAGCTGGTTAATACGTACTCTACCACTAGGGGGAGAATTTTTTTTAAATCTAAGATGACCTAAGGTTAAAAAAAGAGCAGGAAAGGTTTTTTTTTTTCCTGTTCTTATCCTGGATTTCTGTTCTCAAGTAGAAGCAAAATTTAGCAAATGGAGCTGTTCTTAAGTTGGATTGTTCTTAAGTAGGGACGTTCTTAAGTAGAGACCCCACTGTATCACCATTGACCACTGCTGCAGAAAGCGAGCAACTCCATTTTGTATATGATATGAATTAACAGTAGACAACTTTCAAAGGCTCAAAACCGGCACACCAAAGCCCTTTATTCTGGATCCATTGCTGTGGATGAACAGCATGCAAGTGTTTGGGTTTTACTATCCCTTTTCCCACACTCAGAATATTTTTATTAGTGTGTTGTTCATAGTTGCCTTGCTAAAATCAAAAGCTACAGTTTTTTAAAAAAAGAAAACTGGTTCTTTGTTCTGTATTAATTGATGTGATGAGTAGTCAAAGCCAATTGTCAATAGCTTTCCTGGACTCAAAAGAAATAACAGTCAATTTACATATGATGAATGGATGGCCCTGATTTATTAGGTGACTTTTGCAGCATAGCATGTCCCATGCCAGCTGGGATTTAAAAATAAAACTATAAACCTGTGAGTCATTGTGCTCATCATCACAAAATTAGAGAGATGACGTGTGATATTGTTAGAATTCCTAGCATCTTTGCAAAGATATACCAGGTCTCAGTCAGTGCTATAAGTCCTGTTATTCCCAATGAATTATCATTTTCAGGGGAAAATAAGAAAATAGAGTTCACAGACTTTGTGGTTATCTGGCACATTCACATGAGAATCCAATCTCCATTAAAAGGAATGTGCAGTGCCTCCAATTAACCCATTTTCTTTCAAATAACAGGATGTCTTCAGAGATATACTGCTTAACTATCAAACCTGCAAGTTAGCTTCCTGTTTACCGTCTAATCACTAATCACAAAACAAAGCACCCAAAAAATGCAAAATATAGAGATGAGAAAAATAAGGCACCATATCAAATGGGAGCCCTTTGCTATTTGAAGGAGCACTCATGAACTGATTATATTATCTAGTTTAAATCTCAGGCAACAAACAGTCCAGAGTTGCAGAACCTCAAGTAGCTCCAAGGTGGAATCTGGAAGTAGAGTCATGGAGACTGAACTTCTTTCTTGTTAGGTTGAAATGTTTCACAACTCATCCAAGTAGCTTCTTCAGTCTGAAGAGACTTGATAGGAGATCCCTGATATATCTTCCAGCTGGTTTCACTTCCCCCTGGTCTGAATAGGCTCATTAGAAGGACAAAAGACTGGGAGTGAGGGATAATCCCACCTCTGCAGTCCTTCTCCATAGGTTGTTAACAGTAGTTTTTCTGGTGGGTGTGGTCCTGATTTTTCTGGGGATGGTTGAAATGGCAGCATGATAAATAGGAGACAGATTATATCTAAGGCCTCCACCCGTGTTGAGTGAGGGATTTTCTATATGCACATGTATGGCTTCCTTGACCCCTCTCTCAAATCACCTATCTTCTCAGTCCGAAATAAGTGCATTTTGGTCATCAAAGGAGTGTCTTTTGTCCTTCAAATGAAGGAACACTGTGGATTGTGGTCCTGAGCTGTTGCCCCTCCGGTGCTGGGCCTTTCTCCTGCTTAGTGGCTGCTTGATTTCTCCAATGTGGAGCTCTGAACACTCCTCTTTGCCTTGGACCGCATATACTATATTGCTCCTGTTGTGCTTTGGTGTCCGGTCTTTTGGGTGATAAGTCTCTGCCTTAGTGTGTGTTTGGGTTTGAAGTGCACAGGTTCGTGGTGTTTACTAAAAATCCTTTTGAGTTTTTCAGACACACCCACCATGTAAGGAATGACCAGGTTCTTCTGTGGGTTCTGGGTCTCAGACTGTTCCATTGTCCTGCTGGGTTGGGACATTGCCTTGTTAAAGGCCCATTTTGGATATCCGCAGGCCATAAGGACTGTCCTCAGATGTCCGTCTTCCTTCTTCTTCGCTTCTGTGGAAGTGGGGATTTTCTTGCTCTGTGGTTTAGTATCTTGATGACCCCTAGTTTGTGTTGCAATGAGTGATGAGAGTCAAACCGCAGGTATTGATCAGTGTGATTAGGTTTTCTGTAGATTTCTATTCCTAAGCTGCTGTTGGATACTATGATGGCTGTGCAGTCCAGGAAAGCCGAGACTCAGTGTCATAGCACAAAAGACACACTCATGGATGTAAAAGTCTATGATATGGGACAGTGTACACCTTATTCCTGGGAGCAGAAGGTTAGTTTTTTATTTGTGATCATCATCTGGACACGCCTCTTATTACTTCCAGGATGGGAGTGTCCTGGAAGCAGATATGCAGTGTACTTAACCTGGGTTATCGGACCACCCACAGAGGTTGCAGGTACCCATAGATGAGCGGGGGAGTCCGGAGAACACCCATAGTGGAGGGGAGAACATGTAATTTTGACACTGACTCGAGTATAAGCTGAGGGGGTGGTGGTTTTTCAGCAAAAAAAATGTGCTGATAAACTAGGCTTATACTGGAGTATATACAGTATGTTAAATACAAACAGCAAAAAGAAGGGGATGTTCATGTAAGCTGCCCTGAGTAGACATCTAGAGGGGCAGGGTATTAAGTCTAATAATAAATAAAAATAAAAATAAATGTTTGGGGCAGTGCATCAAGCTTTAGTGTGGGCTATAATTTCAGAAATGCAAAATATGATTCATGAAAGTTTGCATATATATATTTTGAGAATCTGTTAATGTTTCTGGATATAAGCAGAGTTAGGAAATCTATACTGTAGTTGCAATGACACTATAACAATTGAGAGAGTAAAATTCAACATAGTCTATTTACAAATATACAGAGATCTTAGATTTCAGACATGAAACTAGCAGCATGATATGATACATAACATGATACAATACGTAATGTAGAAATAAATGATCTGACTTACAGCAGATAACTTGTCCCCTTTGCACACGTCTTTTATGCCAATCACAATGTACATTACATCATTGTACACTGCATAAGATTACATCATCATTTTACATCAGCTGCACAATACTAAGTCTTCAACCTTGGTACATACCTGAATTCACTTTGTACCAGGTTCAGACTACATCAGCTATTTTATATTCACTATGCAATATTACATTTAATATATTTATAGATTTTAAAAATCTCAACAATATAAGGGATGGAATAATGGCATGGAGATTAGGTTACCTTTTTTTAAAAAAAAAGTTGGATTGTAACCATCACCACCACCATCATTAAACAATGAGAATAAAAAAGATTCTAGATTCATGAGAGTTAGTACAGTTTGGAGCAATGTAAATTTTAACACTACAATTTTCAACAGTCCTTCTGAGTCTTTTTGTTGAAAAAAATAACTATGTATGTAATAATGTTCAAGTTTGTGTTTCATACAGAGATTAAAAAGTGCCATTTCCATCACCACCTGAGAGAAATAATTTACAGAACTGCACCTATAAGAATCACAGTGTTAGTGCAAAGATGGGCAGAGAGGCTGTATTCTTGTGCTGGCTAAGTAAATGTTTTGAAGAGTGTTGACACCTACCATTCCCTGCAGCTGTAGCTCTTGTTCAGATGTAAATTTCCATTTAGGCTGATGCTGTCATATGATTTTTTTTAAAAAAATGTAAGTCATGTAGCAATGAAGTCTTTTTCAGTAATGAAAAGAGCAGCACTGATAGCCAAACAAAGGACTGCCTGTTATTACCTTAAAATTAATGCTTTGATTTCTCTGTTGAGGCCTGTAATCAACATGAGCATTTTCTGCAGCTGCTTCAGTGTAAAATTTGGTGCTCCAAGTCAAATTCAGCAGCTTTCAAATATATGGATCAAAAGTATGTGATGGTGATGCAAGAAGAAGCTCCAGAAATAAAGAAGGTAGGATAATATAATTTGGTCACTGGAATGGCACCGCACCTTGGAGAAAAGGTGTAAATACGTTAGGTTCTTCCCTTGACAGGCTGCTAATTTCCCTTGCTGCCCCCAGACACCTTGGTAGTGCAAAGCTCTGACTTCAAAAGAACAACTCCTTGGTGGAACATCCTCATTGCCATTCTGACTGTGGATGTGGCAGCTCTAATCAATGTTGTTGTATGGCATCTGGACCAGTATTCAAAGTTCTTCAGCCAGTAAGTTCTCCTCTTTCCTGAACTTCTTCTCCCATTTATTTTCTCATTTTCTCTTCAATGATCGTGTAAAAATGTGTATCTTTCTTTTCTCATTACATGCCCGAAGTGTTCCCTCTCCCCCCTCCCTCTGCTGGCTTTCAAGCTGACTATAGGGGAATTTCCTGCCCCAGGAATGAACAGAAAGTCCTTGACATTGTTCTAGTTTCCTGTATTTTATATGCTTCATAATTTCTTGGTTTTCATTCATTTTCCTTAACATTTCTTCACTGGCTACCTTCTTAATATAAGAATCCACTTTTCAAATGCTCCTACTGCTCTTTTTATTTAGTGCAACCTGCATTAAGGTCCCTGCCTCCAGGCCATACAATAGAATCAATAGTACATAGCATTCTTCAATACGCATACTTAAATCTAATTGGTTACTTGCTACATTCTCCATCTTAAGGAAGCTGCTCCGCATCATCATTATTTTGACTTCAGTTGCATAGATATATTCTTGTTGCTCATTCAGTTCTGAATGAGGTGAATGGAGAAGGCTTTGCACAGATGTGGTGGGTAGAGGAAGCATTAAGTCCTAAAGATCCTGCTCCCTAGTCATATGCCTGTATCAGCTGGTAATTTGTAGCAGTCCAGGACCTAGTGTAAACTCTCTCTCTCTCTCTCTCATTGGTTTCAACGGGAAAGGAAATGCTTTTTTTAACAAAATGAAAAGAAAGCAGAAAAGGGAGGAAGGAATGGAAACAGCTTCTCCCCTTGCTTCCTGGGCTAAGCATGAAAAGCCACTGGATAGCTTGATGGTTGTGCTGCTGGGGCTTTCTTGTGTTTGTAAATCAGATTGCTCTGTGCAAATAAGTAATCTTTAAGTATTCATTCTCCCACATGAAGTAAAAACAGAACAAGTGATGGAGAATGAGCGTATATAGTCAGGGGTGCTTAATTTAAAATTATTTACATAAATGACAGCCTTCTGCTTTTTCTGTCACAATCAGGGTTGCTATGATGTGATAGAATCCCTGTCTCCACAGCCCCAGCAACAAAGGCCATGTTGTTGTGGTCTGTTGGCCAACGTCTGCTGGGCATGCATACTGGAAGTGAGTCTGGCTGGGAGAAAACACTCAAGGAGAGAAAATATGAGTAGACAAATGCAATGATGGTCCCGGATATTTAGTTGCCTGAGGGGAAAGGTGAGCTTAGGAGCCACAAAGCTGTCTCCTCCAACACCTCGGAGCTACCACTCTGAAGTGGCTGCTTCATTCTGCCTAATGACAGGGCCTGCTCTGGGTGCACAGCAGTTGGGGCAGGAATTCACTTTTCTTGCTTGCAATTCTTTCTTTCTTGCTTGCAATTCTTCCTTCCTTCCTTCCTTCCTTCCTTCCTTCCTTCCTTCCTTCCTTCCTTCCTTCCTTCCTTCCTTCCTTCCTTCCTTCCTTCCTTCCTTCCTTCCTTCAGACCGGCTCCATTTCTGCTTTCTACATTTTAAGATAGATCAGAGCTGGTTCTTTCATTAAGATGGGACATGACTTACCACCCTTGGCAGCAGATGGAGAGGGGCAGGGAGCAGACTGAGCTGTGCTTACCAATTGTGTGTGCCCTGAGCCGATTATTCTCATGTATGGTGGAGGAAGCTCCCCCATCACCAGGGCAGAGGTACCATTCAACTGGTAATCTGGTTGGTTTGCACCAAGCCTGTTGTTGATTCCAATCAAAGGAAACAGAGCCTCCACCTTCATCAAGTCTCAGTGGCCCTCATTATTAGTGGAAAATTTGATATTCACCCAGAAGAGTGTGCCATTGAAGACACTATTGTGTTGATGGAGGGAGGCAGAGAACAAGCCATTTGTGTTTCTTAATGGCTTCTACTTTTCTTTCCCTTTTATTACATTTGTTTTGATGTTTGACAGAAATAGCATTGTGGCTTTGCAAGTGGCTCTTTTCTTTGGACACAAAACAAATTGCTTCATGTTGGCTCTTATAAAAAAAATAATAATCTGCAAGTACTGTGACAACTTTTCATTCATTTCCAGCTAGGAGCTGAAATCACAGACTGTTTCACCATGCACTTGACGTTTTCAATAATATGGAAACAACACGGAAACCATCTGGATTGCAGAATGTCCTCCACAGGTGGGTGACCTTGATGCTGCTTGCTTTGACCTTGTCTCTCTCCCTGCCATGTTCAGGAGGAGTGGACAGAGATAGTGTACTTGATATATGCTAGTTACAAATCACAAGTTAGCTGTTGTGGGTTTTTCGGGCTGTTTGGCCGTGTTCTGCAGGTTTTTCTTCCTAATGTTTTGCCAAATGGCCTGAAAACCCACAACCACTGAAAACCTACGAAAACACAAATCACAAGTTACGTGTGAATAATTGATTTTGGCAATAGCTAGCACAGAATCAAGTTACATTAGGCATGTGGTGTAGCAAGGAGAAGTTTATTCCATTTGTGGTGTAACTGTGATTTTTATAGATACAGAGTGTTTTGTAGACTAAGTACTTAGGTGTGTATTTTTATCACAGTGGAGCAACTTCTAACACTCTGATGTTTAAAGAAATGAAAAGAAACTACTGTATTTTTTGCACCATAAGACGCACTTTTTTCCCCTCCAAAAGGGGGGTAGAAAGTCTGTGCGTCTTATGGTGCAAAGGTGGTGACTTCGCCCCCACTGGCCCCGTGGGGGGGAGCGTCGCAAGGGTCCGAGGGAGCCTTCCAGGACCCTTGCGATGCTCCCCCACCCCCCCACGGGACCAGCGCAGGTGAAATCGCCAGCTTCCAGGTGGGGGGAACGTTGCAAGGGTCCTGGAAGCTCACTCAGACCCTTGCGATGCTCCTCCCACCGGCAAAATCGCCAGTTTCTGAGAGTGTTTTGAGGCTTCCCAAGCCTCCAAACACTCCCAGAAGCTGGCGATTTTGCCCCCTCTGACCCCCGGGGGGGCAGGGTGAGTCTCTAAAGGGTCCTGGAACACACTCTAGGACCCTTTGGAGGCTCACCCTGCCCCCCACCAGGCTAGAGGGGGCAAAATTGCCACCTTCTGGGGCTCTTCTGAAGCTTTCCAAACCTCAAAAGAGCCCCAGAAGGTGGTGATTTTGCCCCCTCTGGCCTTCAGGGGGTCTGGGTGAGCCTCCAAAGGGTCCTAGGTTGTGTTCCTTAAGACAGACCTCTCCATAAGGCTCACCAATTTTTAGGAGAAGAAAACAGATTTTTTTCCTGTTTTCTTCTCCTAAAAATTTGGTGCGTCTTATGGAGAGGTGCGTCTTATGGAGCGAAAAATACGGGGTATTTATTTTTTAATACCTAGAAAAGTAAGAAGTAATTTAAAACAATAGCTAGAACACATACTGTAAAGATTATGGCCAGGACAGAGAGGCCCTCACAAACCACTCAGCAACACTGCCTAAGCTTTTCCTGGTGTGGGTACCTTCCAGGAGGGCCAGATGCACTGATGGCTGGGGGAACTCTTCCTGGCCAGTACATTTCCCTCACCTTGAGTCACTCTTCCTCAATACGCCAGGGACTTGCCAAAATGTTCAGGATTGAATGTGTTGTGACTTGTGTGTGAACTCTGTCAGGTAGGAATACCAAAATACCCACAAAATGTGTGGAATCCAGTAGGCAGTAAAGTTAAGGCCTTTCTTTAGTAGTTTATTTTCTTAAATAACAAAACTGCTGAAGATTTTAATTATTTTTATTGAAAGTGTGGCAAAAAGAAGTCAAAAGAGTAAAATCCAAACCATTAAAAAAAGCAGTTCCAAAATTTCTAAAAGCAGTTCAAAAAGTGTGACGCAAATGACATTCAAAATATATCTGAGGCAAAGGCAGTTTCAGAACAGTTCAAACAGAAAATAAGAAAGCTAACTATCCTAAGCGACTACTAACAATAAAGCAGAATTTCAGCATAGTTCCAAAACATGTGCAGAGTACAAATCAGTAACAACGCAGTAGGTGAGCATAGCATCTTCCTAAGAGAGGCTAGATAAACTAAGCAAACTATCTTTCCCATTTTATACCCATCATCCAGCCTTCTAAACTTTTTGAGGAAATTTACCAATCAGGCTCTGAGTTGCACCAAGCCTTCTTGAAGAGAGTAACTTCTCCCAAAGCAATATTACTTTGTCCCCCTCCCTTCATTTTTCTTAATTAGCTGGTACCAGGAGTGTGCTTCAGCTTTGGAAATTCCTTCTCACACTGATAAAACACAGCTGGCAAAGCCTTTCAATTAACAGCCATTTTCTTCCCTGTCTTCTGGCCTACCTATCCCAGCAGGAGATAATGAGCCAGCATTTCAAAGGCAACTGTAACCACAATCCCCTCATTTCCCACTTTCTTGACACATGTCATGTAACTCCTGGTCAAGCCCAGCTCTACTGACTGCTGATATATTTCCAGGCCCAATTCAAAGCGCTAGTTTTAAACAGGAGTTGACATGTGGCCCATGAGCTGCATGCAATTTACAGGGGTACTTTTGCAATCCCAAGCAGTCTTGAGGGAACCCCAGCATCCTTACATTGCCTCAAACAGTTTTTTTTCCCAAAAAGTCCCTTGCACACCAGCTCACCATAATCTCTTTTTTTCAATTTGTAATTTTTTCCTTGGCCATTAAAGGACATATGGCATTGGAGTGCACCTGATCACTGAGTTGTATTTGGAATCATCTCCACACTTAGGATACAGTTCAAAGTTAAGAATGGCTGTAAATGGGAATTTAGACCAGTATGATTAAATACTGCCACTGAATTCAGTGAGTTTTTAATGACCCTAAGTGTCTCTTCCAGCTCTACAATTTTATGATTCCATTTATTTATTTCATTTATTTAAAACATTTCGCCTTTCTCCCTAAAAGAACCCAAAGCAGCTTACATAATCAAAACAGTCTCAAAAGGCTTTTCTCCCGACAGTATTAAAAAGCTAAAGACAGTTAGTATACAAATATTTAAAAAGAATTAAACAAGTATTGTATTAACATGGTAACTAAGATCAATATTAAAATACATTTAAAACAAAAGACCACAACAATCCATTTAAAATCCCTCTCAGACCCCCAGTCATTAAGGAAAAGCCTGCCTGAAGGTAAAAGTCTTTGCTTGCTTGCAGAAGGACAACAAAACGGGAGCCAGCCTTGCTTCCTGTGGGAGGAAGTTCCAGAGTCTGGGAGCAGTGAAAGAGAAGGCCCTTTCCCGTGTTCCCACCAAACGCACCTGTGAGGGTGGTGGGACTGAGAGAAAGGTCTCTCCTGATGACCTTAATACCTGGGTAGGCTCATAGAGGGAGATGCAGTCTTTTAGATAGCTTGGACCCAAGCCATTTGGGGGGTTTGCAGGTTAAAACCAGCACTTTGAATAGTGCTGGAAATGGATCGGCAGCCAGTGGAGAGGGGAGTTATATGTTCCCTGTAACAAGCCCCAGTGAACGTTTTTATAAAATCAAAATTTGTTGGCTTTATGAGGAAAAGCAGGATTCCATCAAAAACAGCCAAGACTGAATCTTTCAAGCTTTTAAGGCAATATGGCACTTTAGAGAGCTACATAACATAGGCAGGGGGTGCAAGGAATGGCTCCGTTCTGTTTACTCCTCCATAAATGGAAAACAGTACTGTACCATAAAGAAGGGGGAATGAGAGGAGTTGTCTGAATGGCAGGTCTGTCCTAAGTCATAGGGGACATTCCCACAGCATTCCAATTGCATTGGCGGCCCTCACATGCTTTTTTTTTTTAATGAGGGGGGCAGAAGGACTATGTGTTTTAAGGAAAAGCTAGATTGGATTTTTGAAGCTGCATCTTCCAGGGTGAATCAAGTTGAATTATGCTTCATTTTGTTAGCTCTGTCCAAATTCACTTCTTTCCCTGAATTATCCTGTCAAGGTTTTGTCTGGCAGTTTCTTTGTGATTAAAAAAAAACACAACTCCAAAAACACTACAGGGACTGTGAGAAAGACTGGGGCAGAGACAAGTTGTGCATCCTGTGTACACATCAAAGTAATCTGAAAACAGGCTGTTTGTACAGTATATAGTATAACAGTGATCTGTTCCTGTCTTAGACAATGTTGTGTTAAACTCCCTTGCTTGTTCTTTGTTAACTCCTGTCACATCTGAGCATGAAACATGTTGAAGAGTGCTACTGGCGTGGAAGAGTCATTTCTAGCTTGTTCACTTGATCTAATATCCTTGCAACTAATTCCTATTCTTGCAAGCAGTCTTCCCCCCGCAACAAATGAATCCTCCCCCTAAATCCTTCTTTTTCTACTTCAATGTATTAATTTGACATCCACAGGGTTAACCGTAACTCAGAGATGACTTGATGTCATATAACATCAACAACACCATCTGCTGTGACGTTGTTATGTGCCATCAAGTCACCTCCAACTTATAGGGATCCTATAGACGGGAAATCTCCAGCATGACCTGTCCTTAACAGCCCTGCTCAGCTCTTGAAAACTCTAGCCCGGTGGTCCCCAACCTTTTTGACACCAGGGACCGGTTTAGTTGACGATCATTCTCCCAAGGACTGGGAGGTTGGTTGGTACTTGTTATGCAGTAGGTTGTTGTAGGATAGCTTTGAACTGAGCTCATAAAGGAAATGGCAAGCAGGAACAGGAGGTGAGCTGCAGTTGAACTTCTGCCTCCTGTCAGATTAGCAGCGGCATTAGAACCTAATAGACGTGCACTGACAGGAGGCAGGGGTTTACTCACTGCTCACTACTCGTCTGTCCCAGCAGCCTGGTCATTCCAAGGCTACGGACTATTACTGGTCCATGGCCTGGGGGTTGGGGACCCCTGCTCTAGCCTGTAGTTCATTTAGGGAATCAATCCATCTCATATTTGGTCTTTCGCTTTTCCTGCTGCCTTCAATCTTTCCCATCATTAGTGTCTTTTCTGGCGAACATTGAAGTGCTTAGTATCAGGGAACTAAAGTGGACTGGAACAGGATATTTTCAATCAGACAAACTGTTCTAATCTGGAAATGACAAACCCAGAAGAAACGGAGTGGCTCTAATACCGAGGCAAGGTATAACACAGTTAGGGCTATAATGCAAAGCCTGACCTACTAATATCTATCACGCTCCATGGAAAACCTATCAATACAATCATCATTCAAGTCTATGTTCTAACTACTGATGTTGAAGAAGACGAAACTGAAAGCTTTTATGTAAGCATCCAGGAGGAAACTGTTCACATACCAAAACAAGGCATGCCTACAGTTATAGGTGACTGGAATGCAAAAGCAGGAAACAAATCAGAATCAAATGTTGTTGAAAAATTTGGCCTATGGGACAGAAATGAAGCAGGAGACTGACTCACAGAGTTCTACAAAGCCAACAATTTGTTTATTTCAAATACATGCTTCAAGCAACAGAACAGATGGCTATGCACGTGGACAAACAACTCTAACTACCGTTGAATGTTTACTACAATAACTTCAACCACCATTTCAAAACCAGTCCTTAAACTCAAAAGTAGCTCATTACACTTAATATTGCACAATTTTAGTAGTAAGGCATTTCTTTTCTCTTGTTGTTAATTCTGGGTTCCTTGGGAAGAGAAGATTGTGATTATTTCAGTCCTCACCTGTTTAGTGTTGCATTAAAAAACATGTACACAGAGAAATTGTCTTGTTGCATGATGGAATTAACGGGATGAGTGGAAGATATGACTATCATGGCAGCAGGGAAAGGAAAAGAAATGCCTCCACAAAACTTTGTTTTCATTGGCTGTTTTCCTCAGCCCAAAGAGAATATAAGACTAAGTAAGTTTTCAGAAAGACAGAAAAATTAGATTGATAGAGAGTGGTGGATAGATGAGAGTGTGACAAGTACTATGATAACGTGAGATGGGCAGAGAGATAGGATTTGTTAGACTGAGAAATTAAGATTAGGATTAGATAAAAGGCTGTACAAAAGATTTTAATCCTGTTTTCCACTGTCATTTCAACCCTTTGTATTTTATACTTTTATAAAAATAAAACACTTTTCATGTATCAATCATATCATTATTTTCTCACAGCAGTTATTACATAAACATCCATATTGGCGACTTGTTCACACCTCTAACAAGAGGAAAAAGGAAGGGAAGAAAATTATATTTTTTTCAAATGTTTGTAGTTTGGGAAGCAGTGATGACACAGTAACTTGATGGTCTAAGATCTAAATAAAAGGATTAAAGTTTTCTTTCGAAGTGAGGAGAAGACTGAAAAAGAAGGTCAGATGTCATAAGTCTGGGAACTATAAGGTGAAGGAGGGTGCTGGATGTCTGATGGAATAGTAACAGGGACAGCTCTGAAGCTGGGAGTCCCAGTGTAAATGTCACCTTTTATGTCACCTTTCTCCCGGTGAAGGGACTAGTGTGATAGTATAAAGTGGCAACTCATATGAGCGAGGCTAGGGGTGCCACAGAAATCCATCTAAAATATAATATAAATCCATCTAAAAAGTAAGGAAGTGGTTCATAGAATCATAGAAGTTGGAAGGGGCTTACAAAGCCATCAAGTCCAACCTCCTGCTCAATGCAGGAATACAATCAAAGCATATCTGCCAGGTGATTATCTAAATTTTTCGTGATTGCCTCCAGTGTGGGAGCACTCACCCACTCCTGAGGTAACTGGTTCCATTGTCATACTGCTCTAACAGTTAAGAAGTTTTTCCTGATATTCAACCGAAATCTGGCTTCCTTTCACTTATTGATTGATTGATTGATTGATTGATTGATTGATTGTATTTATACCCCGCCTATCTAGTCATTTCAACCACTCTAGGCGGCTTACAACATAAAGGATAACAAGTTCAAGAAAAATGTATAACAATTAATTAATTAAATGATTCAGCAAGATGGGAAAAATACAAAATAAATCAAATAAAGAGAAAAAGAATAAAAAAGGAAAGAGGACAGGAATTAACTGGAAGGGAAGGCCTGCCTATACATCCACATTTTTAGTTGGTTCTTAAAAGTACCCAGCGAGGGTGCAGCGCGAATCTCTGGAGGTAGGTTATTCCAGAGACGAGGAGCCACCGCCGAGAAGGCCCGGTTTCTAGTTCTTTCCTTCCGGGCCTCCCTCGGCGTCAGGCTCCTCAGCCTCACCTCCTGGCTCGCGCGGGTGACACGGGTAGAGTTAGTTGGGAGTAAGCGTTCCGCCAAGTATAGAGGTCCTAAACCGTTTAGGGCTTTATATGTAAGCATTAACACTTTGAAGTCAATGCGGAAATGGATGGGCAGCCAGTGCAGCATGGCCAGAGTAGGAGAGATATGTTGGTATTTTCTCACTCCAGTAAGGAGTCTGGCCGCCGCATTCTGCACCACTTGACGTTTCCGCATCAGCTTCAAAGGAAGCCCCACGTAGAGCGCATTACAGTAGTCTAATCTAGAAATTACGAGTGCATGTACTAAGGTAGTGAGCGCCCCCGTGTCTAGGTAAGGTCGCAGCCGGGCAATCCGCCAAAGGTGGAAAAAGGCGGTGCGGACTACCGACGCCACCTGCGTTTCCATGGTGAGCATTGGGTCCAGGTGTACCCCCAGGCTGCGGACCCCACTCTTCACGACTAGGGCCCCCCCCAACATGAGGGAGTTTCCCAAGCCACTATCCACAGGGCCACCCACCCTCAGAACTTCTGTCTTGTCCGGGTTCAGCCTCACCCCTTGAGGCCATTTTTATGTGTCCTGAACTCTGGGATGATCGAGAACAGATATTGCCCCTCCTCTGTATGACAGTGCTTTCATATCACCCCTCAGTCTTCTTTTCTCAAGGCTAAACATGCCCAATTCTTTCAGCCTTTCCTCATAAGGCTTGGTTTCCAGCCCCCTGATCATCCTTGTTGCCCTCCTCTGAACGTGTTCAATTTGTTAGCATCCTTCTTGAAGTGTGCTGTCCAGAACTGGACACAGTACTCAAGATGAGAACTAACCAGTGCTGAATAGAGGGGGACTAGCACCTTGTGGGATTTGGAAACTATACTTATATTAATGCAGCCTAAAATAGTGTTAGCCTTTTTTGTAGCCACATGATACTGTTGGCTCATGTTTAACTTGTGATCTACGACAATTCCAAGATCCTTCTCCCTCATTGTTTTGCTGAGCCAGGTATCCCCCATCTTGTAACTGTGCAATTGGTTTCTTTTTCTGAGGTATAGTACTTTGTACTTATCCCTGTTGTATTTCATTCTCTAGTTTTTGGCCCAGTGTTCCATCCTATCAAGGTCATTTTGAATTTTGCTTCAGTCTTCTAGGTTATTAGCTATTCTGTCCAATTTTGTATTATCTGCAAATTTGACAAGCATTCCCTGCACTTCCTTGTCCAAGTCATTAATAAAAAATATTGAAGAGCACCAGGCCCAGGACTGAGCCTTGGGATACCCAACTAGTTACCTCCTCCCAGTTAGAGAAGCACCCATTAATCATCACCCTCTGAGTACGATTCTGTAGCCCATTGTGTATCCACCTGACACTTGATCTATCCAGCCCACACCTAGTTAGCTTGCTAATCAGGATATCATGGGGCACTTGGTCAAAAGCTTTTCTGAAGTCAAGATATACTATGTCTACAGCATTCCCTCTGTCTATCAGGGAGGTGACCTGATCAAAAAACGAGATCAAATTGGTCAAGGATTTGTTCTTGATAATTTCGTGCTGGCTTCTAGTTATTACTGCCTTGTTTTCTAGGTGCTTGCACAATGACTGCTTTATGATCTGTTCCAGAATTTTGCCTCAGTTTGATGTCAGGCTGACTGGCCTGTAGTACCAAGATTCCTCTTTTTTTGCACTTTTTGAAGATAGGGACAACATTGGCCCTCCTCCAATCTTCTGGCACTTCACCCATTTCCCTTGATTTCAAGAAAATAATAGAGGTTCTGAGAGTTCTTCAGCCAGTTCCTTCAGTACTCTCGGATGCAGTTCATCTGACCCTGGAGATTTGAACTCATTCAAGATGGTAAGGGATTCCTTGACTATTTGTTTATCTATCTCAAGCTGCAATCCTGTCGCCCCCACTTGCACTTCCAATTTGTTTGGAAGTTCATAGCCTGTGTTATGGGAAAAGACTGAACTAAAATAGGAATTGAGCACCTCTGCCTTTTTTTACCCCTCTGTTACTTTTCCATCTCCATTGTGGAGCTGTGTCACTATGTCTTTTGCTACTCACATACCTGAAGAATGCTTTTTTAATTGCTTTTAATGTATCTAGCTAACCTCAGTCCAGTCTCACCTTTTGCCCTTCTAATGTCTTCCCTGCATTTCCTTGCTACTTGTCTGTACTCATCCTTGGTGGTCTGGCCTTCTTATCATTTCCTGATAATATATGTAATAATACTATTGTTTTATTCTATTTGTTGTGACCTGCCCAGAGTAGACATTGTCTAGATGGGTGGCATACAAGCAAGCAAGCAAGCCAGCCAGCCAGCCAGCCAGCCAAGCAGGCCGGCAGGCCGGCAGGCCGGCAGGCCAGCAGGCAGGCTCATTATGATCATTGTTATGTTTGTTATTCTGATTATTATTGTTAATATTATTGTTGCCCTTTTGATCAGTTTGGTCCATTCGTCTTATTGTGTATAAGGCTTCATCAACCCTTAACTCTCCCTCCCCCTTCCAATTCAGTTTAAAGCCCTCCTGGTGAAGTTCTTCATGCTGTGAGCAAACACATAATTCCCAGTCCTTGTTAGATGCAAGCTGTCTCTTGCTAGCAGTCCTTCTTCCAGGAAACTTAGCCTATGGTCCCAAAAACCAAAACCCCCTCATCGACACCACCTTCGTAGCCAGTCACTCACCTAGAGGATCTTCCTTTCTCTTTCGATTCCTCTTCTGAGCACTGGTAGGATGGAAGAAAAAACTATCTGGGCCCCCAAGTCCTTGAGTTTCCTTCCCCTTTAAAAAAACCCAAACAAACCTCAGTATCATCTTTGCTACCCAAATAACAAACAAAAGTAACATGTAAACATTGCTAGTCATGTGAAAACTAATGATGCCATTATATTAGTTGGCCAAAAACCCCACAACAACTCCCATTTCTATGTCCCTGTAACCCTAAAACATTATGCATAATACCATTACCTATTGCATGCTATTTCCAAGACACATTAAATCCAAAATACCTTTGCTTTTTGCTTTTCCCCCCTAGAGCACAGCCGAAGAGAAAGCTTGTCAGCTGCAGGTCTTAAATTTCCTCAGCTGGATCACTATAATAATAGTCTTAGAACTGCACAGCTGGAAAGGACCTGTGGAGTCTAGCCCCTGCCAAGGAGGCTCACTGGGGAATTGAACTACCAGCCTCTGACTCACTGAGGTATCCCACAATCCCAGGGTGTTTGTCTGAAGATCAGTCTGTGGTTGCGCTCTCAGTAACTCTTTGCGGGTGGACTTAATAAAGATCGGAAACATCAAAAAGATGGGAACTTCTCTTCCAGATCCATAACACTTTCCTTATCAGATTTATTTTTTGGTAAAGAACAAAATGAAGTGATGAGAAAACAACAGAAGGCGTATTGAGTCTGGAAAATGTGTGAAGGGAGGGGTTTGGTCTATTCCCTCCTCCTCCTCCTGCCTCCAGTTTCTAGTCCAAGTCTAGCTTCCCTGCAGCTGATATTAGCCAATGAGAAAACTAACAACATCAGGACAACCATGCTCAGATCTGAATATGTCACCTTAGGAATAGAAAATTATGTCTTCCTGGACTCCACCATCCCCATTACCACATTACCATATGAATATTCTTTTATTAGGGGCACTTAATGATTTCATATCACGAATCACAAGAACTCTGTGTTTGGTTCACAACATTGTGAGCAGCTAGAGACAATGCCATCCTGAGGTTCACAGTGTTCTGACTTCCAGTCATGGGTTGCAACAAAGAGGTCTTGCAGAAGGACAACTCTGCAGAGGATGCACTGCTGGATCCTCTTAATGGGTGGAACAGCCTTTTTTTTTTAATATGCCTCTTGTAATCAGAGAGTAGACATACTGCACCAATTAGCTCAGTTGTTGTTGTTGTTTAGTTAAGTCATGCCTGACTCTTCATGACCCCATGGACCACAGCACACCAGGCCTTCCTGTCTTCCACTACCTCCTGGAGTTGGGTCAAATTCATGTTGGTAGCTTTGATGACACTGTCCAAACATCTCGTCCTCTGTTGTCCCCTTTTCCTCTTGCCTTCACACTTTCCCAACATTAGTGTCTTTTCCAGGGAGTCTTCTCTTCTCATGAGATGGCCAAGTATTGGAGCCTCAGCTTCAGGATCTGTCCTTCTAGTGAGCACTCAGGGTTGATTTCCATTAGAATGGATAGGTTTGTTCTCCTTGCACTCCAGGGGACTCTCAAGAGTCTTTTCCAGCACCACAATTTGAAACCATCAATTCTTCAGCAGTCAGCCTTCATTATGGTCTAGCTCTCACTTCCATGCATCACTACTGGAAAAACTATAGCTTTGACTATGCAGACCTTTGTCGGCAAGGTGATGTCTCTTCTTTTTAATATGCTGTCTAGGTGTGTCATCGCTTTCCTCCCAAGAAGCAGGTGTCTTTTAATTTTGTGGCTGCTGTCACCATCTGCAGTGATCATGGAAACCAAGAAGGTAAAATCTGTCACTGCCACCATATCTTTCACAGCCTTGTCGTACTCCTTTCCCAATTTCGAACCAGTCAGTTGTTTCATATCCAGTTCTAACTGTTGTTTCCCATCCCACATATAGATTTCTCAGGAGATAGATAAGGTGGTCAGGCACTCCCATTTCTTTAAGAACTTGCCATCGTTTGCTGTGGTCCACCCAGTCAAAGGCTTTGGCTTAGTCAATGAAGCAGAAGTAGATGTTTTTCTGGAACTCTCTAGATTTCTCCACAATCCAGTGCATTTTAGCACTTTGGTCTCTAGTTCCTCTGTCCCTTTGAAATCCAGCTTGTACTTCTGGGAGTTCTCGGTCCACATAGTGCTGAAGCCTACCTTGTAGGATTTTGAGCATAACCTTGCTAGTGTGTGAAATAAGTGCAGTTGTACAGTAGTTGGAGCATTGGTTGTTGTGGGTTTTTTCGGCTCTTTGGCCGTGTTCTTACGGTTGTTCTTCCTAACGTTTCGCCAGTCTCTGTGGCCAGCATCTTCAGAGGACAGCACTCTGTGTTCTGGTGAGCCTTTGTGAATACAGTTGGAGCATTTTGGCACTGCCCTTCTTTCGGATTGGGACGTAGACTGATCTTTTCCAATCTTCTGGCCACTGCTAAGTTTTCCAAACTGCTGGCGTATTGAGTGTAGCACCTTAACAGCATCATCTTTTAAGATCTTAAATAGTTCAAGTGGAATGCCATCACCTCCACTGGCCTTGTTGTTAGCCAGGCTTTCTAAGGCCCACTTGACTTCACTCTCCAGGATGTCTGGCTCAAGGTCAGCAACTACACTATCTGGATTGTCCGGGACAGGCAGATCTTTCTGGTATAGTTCCTCTGTGTATTCTCACCACCTCTTCTTGATGTCTTCTGCTTCTGTGAGGTCCCTACCATTTTTGTCCTTTATCATGTCCATCTTTGCACAAAATGTTCCCCCTTTCTATTATTTTCCTCTATTTCTTTACATTGTTCATTTAAGAAGGCCCTCTTGTCTCTCCTTGCTATTCTTTGGAAGTCTGCATTCAATTTTCTGTAACTTTCCGTCTCCCTTGCCTTTTGTTTCCCTTCTCTTCTCTGCTATTTGTAAGGCCTCGGTGGACAGCCACTTTGCATTCTTGCATTTCCTTTTCTTTGGAATGGTTTTTGTTAGTGCCTCCTGTGCAATGTTACAAGCCTCCATCCATAGCTCTTCCAGCATTCTGTCCACCAAATCGAGTTCCTTAAATCTGTTATTCACTTCTACTGTGTATTCATAAGAGATTAGTTTTTCCTACTTTCTTCGGTTTAAACTTGAATTTTGCTATGAGAAGCTGATGATCAGAGCCACAGTCAGCTCCAGATCTTGTTTTTGCTGACTGTATAGAGCTTCTCCATCTTTGGCTGCAGAGAACATAATCAAACTGATTTCGGTATTGCCCATGTGTAGAGTAGCCTCTTCTGTTGCTGGAAAAGAGTGTTTGTGATGACCAGCTTGTTCTCTTGACAAAACTCTTATTAGCCATTGCCCTGCTTCGTTTTAACTCCAAGGCCAAACTTACCCATTGTTCCTTTTATCTCTTGACTCCCTACTTTAGCATTCCAATCCCCTATAATGACAAGAACATCTTTCTTTGGTGTCAGTTCTAGAAGGTGTTATAAGTCTTCATAGAATTGGTCAATTTCAGCCTCTTCAGCATCAGTGGTTGGTGCATTAACTTGGATTACTGTGATTTGAAAGGTCTGCCTTGGATTCATATTGAAGTCATTCTATCATTTTTGAGATTGTATCCCAGTACAGCTTTTCCTACTCTTTTGTTGACTATGAGGGCTACTCCATTCCTTCTATGGGATCCTTGCCCACAATAGTAGATATGGTAATTGTCTGAATTGAATTCACCCATTCCTGTCTATTTTAGTTCACTGATGCCCAGGATGTCAATGTTTATTCTTGCCATCTCCTCTTTGACCACATTCAGATTTCCAAGGTTCATAGATCTTACATTCCAGGTTCCTATGAAGTATTTTTCTTTGCAGCATTGGAGTTTCCTTTCACTTCCAGGCACATCCACAGCTGAGCATCGTTTCAGTAGACCTTTCAATATCACACTAATCCAAGTTTATGCACCAGTCACCGATGCTGAAGAGGCTGAAATTGACCAATTCTATGAAGACTTACAACACATTCTAGAACTGGCACCAAAAAAGATGTTTTTCTCATTATAGGGGATTGGAATGCTAAATCATATGGTGCCACAGCGTTTTGGTCTTTTCTTTCTTTCTTTCTTTCTTTCTTTCTTTCTTTCTTTCTTTCTTTCTTTCTTTCTTTCTTTCTTTATTTATTTATTTATTTATTTATTTATTTATTTATTTATTTATTTATTTATTTATTTCCCTCTTTCGCTTCGCTTTCCTTTCCTTTCCTCTCTTGATTTACCTGATAGGATAGCACAAACGAACAAAGCTACCTCTTCTAAAAGCACCACATGAAGTTTAGTTATTTTTGCCTTCTTGTAACTCTCTTTTGCTTCTTCCTTTGTTTGTTTATTGTTTTTCTCTTCACCAAATTAAAAAAAATTAAAAAGGAGGAAAAGGTGGAATAGCTGCACAGTGCCTTTTGAGTGGTCACAAGTCACTCCTCTCTAGAAGGAGACCGTTTATCTGGAAGCACCTGTGGTGGGGAGCAACGGGGAGCAATGTTACCTAAATAAAAAATAAGTGGGAACTTATAAAATAGTGAGACCATTATAAAACATGAAAATGCTGCTGCTGACTGCTTAATATCTAAGAGCCAGATATTAGGGGTTGTTGAAAGACTCTTGGAACTCAATTCTATTTTTTTCCCTTGCAGGTTGGAATAGACTCCCCCCCCAAATGAGCTGAACTGTTTCTCTTTACTTTCTCTCTTCTTTAGTGACAATATTGATAAATCTCTATCATTTCATGCTGAAACTCTTTCAGATGAATTTCAATCAAATCACAAGAACAATACTGGAAACCCAAATTAATTGAGCACCAAAAATAGCAAATATTGTACAGACCTGGGCTGCCGCAGAAAAACATAGCCTTTCAAACAGCAACTCAAACTGCCCCGAATGCCCTGGGAATTTTTTTTTTTAAAAAAAGGTAAATATCTTTAATTATAGCCAGACAGACACAACAACAGCAGCACATCATACTTCCCAGAAAAGGGAATTAGGACACTTTGGCACCACCATGGAAACAGCCTTCTCTAAGGTTAGCCCCCCTGCTGTACCTCACATGGCAACGAAACGGGAAAGGTGGTGCCTCTGAAACAGCCTCCACCAACAGATTATTTCCTAAGGGAGAAAGAGAGCCTCGAATTGCCTTGGGGTCAGGCCATTTCCCCTTTATTCCTCAATTCACTCCTAACAGACACCCATTTGGATCTCTCCAAGCTTTCTTATAAGTAGCTCCGGGGCAATTTGTCCCATTTGATGGGGCCAAGGGCATCAAGAATTTGAACCCAAACGTTGTAGTCTGGGGGCTCTTTGGACAAAAGAGCCATGCAAAGGTATTTTATGGCAAGCTAAAAGACAACAAAAAAAGGCAATAATCCTCACCTCCCTGAAGGTCCTCTGTCACTTCCCCACCAAATATGCTTCAGATGATTGTGGGAATGAGGCTGTGACTAAACAGTCAAATGCCTCAGGATTTGTTCCACTTAAAAATGTGTGGATTCAAAGTATTTTTTTTTTTACTGAAGGCAGGCCGCATGTTCACATTCACCAGTCCCAGTCAATAGCCTGGTTCAAACCTCTTGGATCAGCTGAGGTTTTCAGGTATATTTCACAGGTAGCCCTAAACAGATCATGCTTCATCAGACCGAACAGGATGCAGACATTTCATTGCAGTAGAGCTTACATCTCCAAGAATGGCTGCAGCTGGAACACTGGCCTTAGCTGTGCTAACACATTCTTGGATCTCACCCAAACTGCAAATCTGAACTCAGTAGCAACCAACGGTTCCCTCTCTGCCTCAGATTCTTTTTCCGGCCTTTTTAATAGTCATTCAGTTAGTGCTCTGTTAGAGATTGTTAGAATTATAGAGCTTAATAATGTAACAAGTGAACATTTCCACAAATACTGTATGTTTGTTTTTATATAAGAAGAATTGAGAGTAAAATGAAATATTTTGTTCTTTTTCATTATCAGAGTCTCTGAATGAATGCTTTGAAACAAAAAGTGCCCATTGAGGTAAACTAACAAATAAGAGGTAGCTTACTAAGTGAAACAGGAGTTCAGTCTGCTCTGTAGGTTCCTGCCAGAAACATTTTTATCTGCTGTGTAGTAAGAGGAAGTCTATTAATTTTTTAAAATTAAGGCCACATTCTATTCTTCCTCACACCAGACTCTGCCAAAAATTCCAACAGAGGCACCTTTGAACTGTTCTCAATAAAGTTTCAGCTCATTTTCTCTCATATAGTCCCCTGCCAGTGCCAAAGCCAGATATTGATTTAGAACCAGAACAGATTCCACAGATTTAGATGGAAGGAGACAATATAGAAAAGAACGGGCAAAGGAATAACTTTTCCATGAGAGGAAAGGGACAAAGTATGTTTGTTACAAACCCTCTTTGAAGGGTGTGTGTGTGTATTTCAGACAGAATGGGGCTGTATTTCAGACAGAATGCCACAAGCAGGCTGTGATTAGTCTGTTCCCAGTAGCAGGAACTTGGGGGTCAGGCAAAGACAGTGTTTGGCACATGGGGGGAGGCTTACTCAGCCCCCCCCCCCGGTAAACTGACAGGACAGGATGCAGGTCACATCTTTCCTTTCCTTTTACCTGCCTGATAGAAGCATCCAAAATTCTGGCAGATGAAGGGCTTGCCTGCATGTGGGACAGTCAGAGTTTATCATGTCCTTCTCAACAATGCTGATTTCTTGCCCCCCCTTCTGTTTATGAGTTTCACTGAGCATTGAGCATGGCTTGCAGTAGGGGAGAAGGATAGAGAGAGATATATATTTAGACATTAAGAGCATCACTGGTGAGTTTTGGACTGAGATATTTCCTTTTGCAGATTTTATTTCTATTATGTTAGACAAGAAGTTAAAAAAACCCACACCAACAACTGCTATTGACAGGAAAGCTAAACAGTGTAGTTATTGTTAGTTAGCATAATGATGTGTTGATCAAATGCCACAAACATCACAACATTTAGAATAATCAACCTGGATCTCAGGAAATGAAGACAGGCATATTATTATTATTATTATACTAGGTAAGAGCTGACATTAGTCACATTCTGTTGCTATAGAAACAAATGAAGAATAGGAAGGTAGGCTAATATGTCTGTTTGAATGCAAAAGCAACAATGGAGTGTTTTGCCTCTCAGTAGAATCAAAGCCCATCACTTTCAGGCCTGGTACCTCAGAACTTAGAGAGAAAGAGATTGAGAGATGTGTGTGAAGCTATATCTGGGAATTCAAAACAAATTCAAGAGTCAGAACCACAGAGCACCACAACATAATACAGTGGTGCCTCGCTTAACGATGTTAATTGGTTCCAAAAAATTTGCTGCTAAGTGATTTCATCACTAAGCGAAACGTGGTTTCCCATTGAAATGCATTGAAAACCGGATAATCCATTCCAATAGGAACGAATTGCTGTCCTTAAGCGAAAATCTCCATAGGAAACATCACTAAGCGAAACGCAGTTCCCCAATTGAAATGCATTGAAACCTATTCAATGCATCTCAATGGGGGAAAAATACAACAACAAATTGAAAAAGAGTCAGAACAAAGTCAAATTTGGTTAACAAAGGGTTTATTAAGTGCACTTTATGATTTCAAACATTTTAAGCAGTAAACTTTAACTTTATAAATAACAGAAAAACATTTAAAAAACAGCAAACATGAGGCTGTTTAAACCATTGTTAAGTGAAACAGGGGACCCAAAATTTAATCGCTATGCGAAGCACGGTCCCAACCATCGCTAAGCAAAAATCACCCATAGGGACCATCATTAAACGAAGCGTTAAAACGCTCCAAAAATGTTGTCGCTAAGCGATTTCGTCGTTAAGCGAAGCAATCGCTAAGCGAGGCACCACTGTATTTGGGAACATATGCAAAAGGAGAATCTTACAGACATTTCTAACTGGTGAGCTTTCCTGTCTCAAATTTTGCCCCGAGTTCAAGGTTTAGAGTCCATTCTTTGAGTCTTGGCAGAGGGTCATGGGGCAGCCTCAGGGCCATTTGGTCCAGGTCCCACCTTACAGGGGGCCTCATCGTAGCCAAGGGATGCATTCTATGTATTAAAGAGTTATTTTAGCATGCCGTTCTTCACATTAAAATATTTTAACCCTCTTCCTATATAATGAGGGGGGGTGTCTCACAATGTGAAACGGTCCAGGCCTCATCTGAACTCTTGGAGGTCCTGGGTCTTGGGCTTTGGACTTGAAGCCTCAGGAAAAGAGATACGGCAGCTAGGTAACCCCTAGATGTTGGGGTTTATTCTTATGGCTTCAGGATATGCCAATTAGACATGCTCTAGAGTTGCTGGTTAGCCACTGGTGATGCTCTGTGTAGACTCTGGGAGTTGTGGCTGAAACAGTAAAAGTAAGGTCTGCCCTTACGGTAGGACATGTTTAGAGTGTGAGAGTTTTTCAAGTGCAGTGTTGCTGGGCAGGTATCCCTGCTCACTACTACCACACTAGTGAGATATACAATGCACTCCCCAAGGATGATATACACACCTCTGGCACCTTCACCCTAAACCTAGCCACCTCGTTATTGATGCTGCTAGTTTAGGCCACCAATTACTTCCATGATGAAAATGTTAACATCAGTGTCTAAAGCTCAGTTCTACCCCTGAGGAAGATCCATCAGAAATCTCAGAAGAAGCATAGTAGTAAATGGGTAAACTTAAGGCTTTGCACTTGAATAGCTGTAAAGAGTGAATTTAAGGAACAGACTCATCTAAAACCAACACAGTGTGAATCACACCCATGATGTGCATTGGGAATTGCAGAACAGATTAAGGAGATCAGAGCATGAATGATACATAGGTAACAGAGGCAAGTGTTTCAAAATGTTTACACAAATGTGAGAATGGGGGACACCTTTTGTTGGACCACTGGAAAAAAAAATCAAACAAATTGCAAACTTTTGTGGAGATAATTTCACTTTTTCAGGCTTAGTGCAACCCCTCCAGGGACAGTGCAGAAAAGTTGTACTCAAGAGTCCAAAAATTGGTGGTAGAGTCGATGTCAGTCCTCTTGAGGCTGCAGTCTCAAGCTTCTCTGTAGCATTGTTTGGAATTTCTACAGCCCTCTCCTAAGGCCAAAAGGGTGCCAATTACTCTGTGATTCTCCCCACCCCACCCATCACCTTGCCTGCTTTGAAACTCCAGTTTCTTATTGGCTGTGGAGGTGGGGAACAAAACACAAAGACGAAGCAGCCTGTTTAGCACAAGTTAAGGGTTATAATTTGGTGCATTCAGCAGGTAGAAATAGCCAATTGTGCTAAATTGTGCTCACCAGGTAAAAACATTACTCTGAATCTACATTTTCATTTAAAAGTTAAAAGCATTATAACTTAAATGCATTAGCCTTTAAATAATTATTAAAAACTTTAGTCTTAAAAAGCTTGGAAAAATATCAAAGCTGTTTGTTGAAGTAAGAACATATAAAGTAAATTTCTTTCTTATCCTCTTAGCATATTACAAATATACAGTACTCAGAGAAAATTACTTTAAGTGTTCTCCCAGCTGAGCCAATTTGAATCTATGGGGGAAAAATCCATGATGATTGTCGTTTGATATCTGGTGCCCAAAGCAGTGTGGAGTTGTGGTGATGAGTTGAATGAATGAATGAGTCTTCCTTCCTTATATTTATAATTCTTACTGGTTGTTTTCCTTTCTTCCTAACTATAAATTAATTTTATCCACACGTCTTGGAAGCCCAAATGCATAAAAATCCAGGAATAATTGTTTCAATAGGAAATTCTATTGTTGTTGCATATATCAACTCTGCTGTTGTTACATTTGGTCAAGTCAGAACTGATTTACAGTGACCCTAACAGGGTTTTCAAAATAAGTGAGATATTTAAGGAGTGGTTTTGCTGGTTCTACTCCCCCAATCAGTTTCCATGGCTGAGTGGAGATTAAAACACTGTTCTCGAGAGTCCTAGTCCATCACTCATCCACTATACCACACTGGGAACTCTAATAACTTTAACTTTTATGACTCTAATATTCTGTAATCAACAATGTAGCAAGCTTTCATTATGCTGACAATGATTTTTGTTTTGACTAACAATTTTTGCAGAACCTGTATGAACATAGGCATGTAGCATCCAAGATCTGAACATCCAGAATTCTGGAAAAGCTAAATACTGCAAGACAAAGACACTGGAACTACAAAAACTGTAAACTATCAAATATGAATATATAATATCTAAATTGCAACAAATCTGCCAAGATGTTTACGACTTAGTGACCTTGCTCAGCTATAAAGCTGCCCAATTGTTTTGCTAAACTTAACACTTTTTGTGATATAGCAAACTATTTCCAATCTTTATTTTTAAATCTACTTACATTTTCAGGGCATTTTTTTCTGCACCCAGTTAACTATATTTTAATAGACTATACCTAGAAAATTTTAAATACTGACATTCCTAATCATGCAATGTTCCCAGAACAGCCGATCAAGTAAATGTGGGAAAGGTACCAATAGTCTCAAACATAAAGAGGCAGGTCCTCCTGTAAGGTAAACAAAATAATAAACGAAGAAGGTCAGTGGTGCCTATGAATAAAATAGGAAATATGACTGATTAAAATGCTGATAGTGTTTGCAACAGATACACATACAGTACATCATACCCAAAAGAATGCTAGATGTTCTGAACCTGTACAACAGGCTAAGTTTAAAGTACAAATATGAGAGAACTGTTCTTACCGCAATTGATGTGGCAAGATTAAATTTCCCTTCAATACTTCATCAAAGCTGATTTAAGTGCAAAAATGTTTTTTTCCTCATGGAAGACAGCTTTGACAGTTCTTAATTTGGACAACTGATCCAGCGCCCCCACTCCGAGGTAAAGAGAACAGATTCAATGATTTGTCGTAGCTGACATTATCCCAGTAAAGGGTCAATACCAGAAGGAAACCAAATAATCAGTCACAAGCTGTTTGTAAACTCATCTGGGTATCTCATTATAAATGTCTATATTGTTGCAATAATTCCAGGCCACTCCGGAACTTGTTAATTCTATACAAGTCCTATTTATTTACATCACTTCTAGGTTCCATGCTTAAAAGCAGTGAATCCAAATCTGTCAAAGACAGTCTTACACATAAGGAAAAAATTGTAGGCATATAAGTTTAATTCCAAAAGTCATACAAATACGTAAAGCAGTAAGCTTAAAATACTTAAAATCCATAAAAAGTGAGCTTAAGCTTTGAACAAATATTTAAGTCAAAATAGACATCTCAGTTGTAAGCTTATAGATGTGTAAAGTTCAGACAAGAATTGTAATCATGTTTGAATCAAAAATACAAAAGATTAAAACATAGGAGCTCATAGCCTATCAAGGCAGAGAATTCATTTCTATGACATTTCAAAGTTTTTAAGAACAAAATCTTAAAAAGCAAAAAGCCTTATAATAGTCAGTAACATGTATGAAAAAGTATTTAAACTTTTAAAGTAAAAATATACAAAATCAAAAGCATTACTTAGCTCTAAGCATGTTATTAACACACAGAATTCCCCCCCCCCAATAGAAAAGTTCAGCCTTTATCTATATTATTCCCATAGCTACCACCTGGCTGCTCTCAGTCCATCTTCATCTTCTCACATGTTTGCAAAACACAGGTGGCTGTAGTTCTTGGGGGATGTGACCTGGGAGATCATATCTGGGAGATATTCTCATAAACATGATAGAAATCTCTGTTTAAATACTTCTGATGTTTTGAGTTAGTCAAACATCATGACACCAAACTTTAGGTCTCCTGTGGATAAGCAATGCCACCTTGTCCAGACAGATAGGGTATGAGACATCTGGGGTACATGACAGCTACTGGATGACACAGCTACCTGCTGGAAAAATGCCCCCACTTGGAGTAACTTTCTTAATACCATATTTGGACAGCATATCCTAAATCACTCTTATATGCTTTCACATTTAAAATATTACAGAATATTTTATGAGTTCATACTCATTGTTACTAAGATAGATTAAGGAATTATTATGCTTTATGAAGCTAAAGCCTTATAAAACAAACAACACTTTTACTTTTCTTTTCTACTTGCTGATCAAGAAGAAAACTACTTAAATTAACATTAATCTTTTTCTCTTACTGTTTTGTAAAAGCTTCTACTTTACAATAGATTGTTATTCTCATATGTTTAATCCATATTTCCACTTCTATTTTGTGGCATTTCTTTGTTAATTTATATTTTAGGCTAATATAACTCAAGTGATAAACGAAACTATACTCCTTTCTCCCCTTTTGTTATTGTTTCTGTTCACATAACGTAAGTATCATTGTTTACTTTTTCATCATGAACACTGGCACAAAACTCAGTGAATTAGCTACTGCCATCTTATCAGTTCTGTTTATACCAAAACAAGTCAGTTATTTTGGCAAATTGTTCCCAGCTATAGTTTTTCAATAATGCTTTCACTTTTAAGGCATTTCTCTAAGGCACGTTTTAAAAGGACTTTTCAATTTTAGGGCAACACTTTCGTATCCCACTCAAATTATATACTGTATTTATTTTCCTGCCACATATTTCTATTAAAATAATTGACAGCTTGAAACAACATTCTGGCCTTTTCTGTATGGGATTTATCATTCCCCAGAAGTTCTGGTAGGCATCCTTCAGTCTCAAGAGACTATGGTAACAATGCTGTATGTGAATCGACGCTGAATTGACTATGAATCAATGCTGGATGTGAAGCTTGAGTGTCCTCTCCAGAGCACGAGAACTAGGTAAAATAATATGGAGGATAGGCTGTTACCCAAGCAGCAAATCCCCCCTCTCCACATCACTGAAATAGTCCAATGGAAAGACAAGAACCAATACAACTGGTTCCAGTGACATCTCAGGAGTTGCCAGAGCATGACTGTACACAGTCACGAACTGCCTCCAGGACTCCAATTCTGAATTTTGCCTCGAGGTTAATTCCTGAAGCCTTTTCCGTCGATGGATATAGGCAGTGGAGGTTTGAAATCAGAGTTTTCCTTCTCCTAGATGGGCTGCCTTCCAAGGTTAATGAGCCCCATAGAGCAGCAACCCTAAGTGAGTGGTGTGCAATCCTTGGTCATTCTCTAGATTGAATATTTCTGTGATTTTCACATCAGACTTTCTGGAGAACCTTAAATCTCTTATGATGGAAGTTCTTCTGGTTAAAAATTTCTACCAACATGACATAAAGCTAAGTGCACATTTTTCGGCCAGGAAGCAGCCACCAGGGAATTATTTAACTCAACTATAAAAGCAATTTATTTCAATTTTTTGGCATTTGTGAATGCCTCTGTTGGAGTAAACTGGGTCTGTGGAGTTTGTCAAGTACTATATGCCAGGATTGTGAATTTTGGACTGCAGGCTTCCTCCTCACACCATCTGTTTCTGTTTTACTGCTGCATTGAACTATCATTTTATCACTTCAAAACTGCCATAGGAATCTTGCCTTCAGCCCAAGCAATGGAGAGGGGAAGGGGAAAACCTCTGCAAGGCTCAAAACCAACCGAGCACTCACAGAAGCTGGACAAGCCCACAGCCAGCTCTCTTCTTTATATGAAAGCAAGCAGGGTGCAAGCAAGCAAGCGAGCTGCTGCTGCTTCCTTCTCTCCCTGGCGAAATAATCCTAGGAGCACTGAGGTGCCAATCCACATTTATTGCAACTATTTTAAAGCCTGTATAGTTCCAAGGATCGATGTACTATACCACTTAAAAGCAGACTAAAAGTTGTCCCAGGAGGATGCACACACCAATGCAAAAACTGTTGTAATGTCAATCTGTAATATGCCTTCTCTTTAAGGGTTAACATTGAAAGAACCTCATGTGTTTCCTGTGACTAATTAGGCTTATAAAATCTAGTCTGCTTTACCCTCTTTCACACCCTCTATCTTTATGGTGCGAAGCTACGGAGTGAGGCGGAAGCTTTTGCGTTTGCCTGATAGTCGGCGTTACCTAAACTGCGGTTGCTTGCCTACTCTGTTCAACTATTTTGGTATGTAATACAGTTTAAGTGCTTTATTTCTTAGGGACTCCCGTTTACCCTTCCCTAAGAGATTTAGATAAAATATATATGAACCTCTCCTCTCAGTGTCTTGCAGCCTCATTTATTTTTCAACAAAAACCACACAACTTTAAATTGATTTCAAAAACCATGATCCAGTACCAATACACAACTCAGGCCTCCAGGAGTGCTCACTACTCTTCTTCAACTGCTGCCATCACTTATATTTAATATTCAAAAAGGACAAGTGTTTCTTCCAAAACAAAACTTGTTTATTGATTTAACAAAAGAAAATGGGTAAATCACAGGTAGTTAATCAAGTTGTAAATCACGGTTTCTCATTCACGATAGCACACACAGACTTTTCCCTCACTGACTATTTGGCTCACAGGCCTACTAACATGCTAATCACTAACTCTCAATCTATCAATCTCTCTATCTAACACACCACACACCCCTATATATATTCCAGCTCCTCCCCCTTCTGCACAACCCTCCGTCCCCTCATTGGCTGATGTTCCACTGCCCAGCAGTGACGGACAGGTGAGAGCAGGGCTGAATGTTACAACCCTTCCCTAAGAGATTTAAATAAAATATATATGAACCTCTACTCTCAGTGTCTCGCAGCCTCATTTATTTTTCAACAAAAACCACACAATTTTAAATTGGTTTCAAAAACCATGATCCAGGTACCAATACACAACATGGGAATATGTAATTGCATCAGGAGTTTAGCTATTTCATTGAATCACCTCCTGAGGCAACTCCTAACTGTCTGGATGCATCACATATGTTAGCCTGTTAAACTGGCCCCTCCAAGTTTCAGTCAGGAGGCAATAAATGTCAACCGTCATCAGAAATCCTTTGTGTTCCTTCTGAATACTATTGTTCTCCTGGCTGGCTTTGCCAATCATTAGTTAGAGAGTGATATACGTATTTGATATATCTTCTTCATTTTTGAACTCTTTTCCTGTTCCCCTTCTGTTAATCACTTTTAATAGGCAACCTCTGGGTTCCCATAGCAACAGACTTTTTAGATGTCTCAAAACTTGGTAAACTGTCTTGCATTCCTCCTGCACAGAGACTGTCATTATCACAAAAGCAAATGGGGCACACAGCAGCTGCCCAGCTTGTATACTTGTGGCCCAATAATTCCTTTAGCTACATTTCATGAACAGACAGGCCAAGAAACCAGGGACTGTTCCCATACAGTTGGAGTCCACTTCCCCCAAAACGCAGCCAGCCTAGTCAATTTATTATGGGAGTTGTAGTTGATTAACATTAGAGGGCCACAAGGTCCTCAGGAAGAACTTGTAAAAGTCACTTATTTGGATGACAACTTCCAGAGTCCCTCAGCTTGCATGGCCACTAGAACCTGTAGTCAAAAAAAAAAAAAAAAAAAAAAAAAAAGCAACTTCTTCAAGCTCTGCCCTGGTAGTTCACAAAGATGAATCTCTGGGCACAACAAGATGGCAACAGCCAGCAGATAATTACAGGCAAGGCTCCCATAAGAGGTAAGGCATCTGTTTATCCAAGCACATGTTTTTCATCTCTGCATGCTTTCTGTGACTGATCATTGAGAAAGGCACATGGGCTTTATTTGCTGGTCATATTACCCAGGAAATGTGCAGTTCCTGCTGTTAAAAAACACATCTCTCAACATGATATTTGTCCTTCCAGGTAACAGATTCTAAGCTGAATATCCTTGTTCACTTGGGCAGCAGGTTGGATTTGCTATGAAAAGAGGACAATCTTATTCAAAAGTCTGTTCAATACCTGACATTACAGCAGGAGACTCATTTCATGTCTCAGTAGGGCAGGGCACAATTCCCAGCAAGATCCAGGTGCACTCAGTTCTGTGATAAGTGTGGAGTAGTTAGCAGAACGTCTGAACACTATGTTGAAGCAATACTAAAAGGAACCCATATTCTCTGCTTCTTGCTCCCAGCCACTTGCCTGTTTGTCTAGGGCCACGTTGATCTAGGGCACATATGCAGCTACCACCACAGTAAGTGTGTTAGTTTGCAGGCTAAACTGCAAAAAAAAGCAATAGATTTTAAAACATTTGTGAGTGGCTTTTTAAAAATTGAGTTCTACATTTTTGCTGTCAAATGTCCTTTTTCTGTAGGCAAAATGAAAAATTTGAATGCACCATAGTGGCTCAATACAGAAATATAACATTTAGCAATAAATGTAATAGGAAAGGCAGATGTTGAGTTTTAGGAATGAAAATTCAGCTTCAGCAGTGCCTTCATAGTAATCACTTCTCAAGCATGTTCGGGAAACATTTGAGATAGCTGAAAACTTGACAAGCAAAAAGGATGGCTAATGGGCCAGCCCCGTCACAAAGACGGCTATAGCAAGAGCATTAGTTAGGAATAAGGGAAGGATTCACATACCAGAAACCCCATAAATACTCCTGAATCAGGTTATATGGTATAAATGGAATCATGTTCATATTGAGATAGGCAAAGATGCAGAACAAAAGAAGGAGACAGATGCATAATTCAAGGTTGTATTTTTAAAATGCTAGAGTATGAATGAAACCATCATCAACTGATGATACTGCCCCAATGGGTAAAACAGGGAGGGAGAGTGAAAATGCTGTCACAAAATTGCTGTTAAAGTAAATGTTTGGGGGGGGGGGAGAGGAAATCCCATTCATTCATATGGACTCTTATTCTGAACTTGCAACAATTGTGTTAAGTGCTAAATCTGGTCTTACTGCACCACCAGCCTAATCCAACTGTAAGAAGTAAAGGAAGTCATTGATAAAGAGTCTCCCATGGCGAAATGATTTCATTACCATTAATGAGCTGGATGCCAGGGTCATAAGTATCACTTTAAATCAAAGGACTCCCCAGACCTTTCCCATTCTGCTGATCAGGCTCTGTGAGACACAGAGGGGAGGCAGTTTCAACCTTGCTAGTTCCAGACCATTAGCCAGGAGCTGCAGGAGAATGTTCTCAGGGTAGTTACATCTGAGATGAAATCACTCAGCACTTAAAGAGAGAGGAGAAAATGTTCACATCAAATCTCCCTTTCTTAACAGACATCTTAAGTACAGCGGGTGGATGGGGAGGGGTTTTAATTCACACTGTGGAAATCACAAGCATGCTGTGTAGTCAGTGCATTTTCGGTGCTACTGTAAATCTTACACCATTTAGATACTGAAAGACACCCAACAACCAGCAGGCAATATTATAATACCTTATCACTAGTACAATCCATGAGCAATGAAGTCATATTTTGCTTGATAAAAGCCGAAGAAACAGAGAAGGAAATAGAAAAAAAAAAATCAACAATGAGTACCCAATCTATTCTGTGATATGACTTCCATGAACTTTTAGACTAAATTTTCAAAGCTATGAATGTTGCTTTCTTTAGCTACACCCTACAGCCAGTATCTACTAAGCACTGGAATAGTGGAAGACTGAAGAGTATTGTGGGTTTTTGTTTTTGTTTTCAAATTTGTCATCAAATGTCTTTCAATTTATGGCCATTCTAATAGGGTTTTTGAAGCCTTCCATGAGCTTCCCATGTCTGATCAGGATTTGAACCCAGGTCTCCTAAATCCTAGTCTGACTATCCACCATACCACAGGATGCTGGATTTCCTGTCTTTCCATTGTACATGTGAATGTGACTGCTACAATAGTCCAGCTTCTGTTTGCACAAGAACATATTATACACTTCCTTATATGAGGGAGAGAGAAATAAATCAAATTAGTAAAACCGCATTTGTGTGAGAGCAGTTTCAGTTAACAGGATCCAAGCACAGATAAGGTGGAAAACTTTTGGCTGCAAGAAATTTTGGTCTATGTCTTCCAGTATCACCACCCAGCATGACCAGTGGTAAGGGGCTGTGGGAGTGGTAGACCAAAACATCTGGAGACTCAATGATGCCCCATTTCTTCTCTGAGAAGACAGACAGAAGCAACTGAAGCTAAGGCTAGAAGTACATTAAAGGTAAAGGTAAAGGTTCCCCTTGGCAATTTTTGTCCAGTCGTGTTCGACTCTAGGGGGTGGTGCTCATCCCTGTTTCCAAGCCATAGAGCCAGCGTTTTGTCCGAAGACAATCTTCCATGGTCACATGGCCAGTGCAACTTAGACACGGAACACTGTTACCTTCCCACCGAGGTGGTACCTATTTATCTAATCGCATTTGCATGCTTTCGAACCCCTAGGTTGGCGGGAGCTGGGACAAGCGACAGGAGCTCACTCCGTTGCATGGATTCGATCTTACAACTGCTGGTCTTCTGACCCTGCAGCACAGGCTTCTGCGGTTTAGCCCACAGCGCCCCCACCTCCCTTAGAAGTACATTACAGTACTCGAAAAGCAGGCATTTCAAGCCTGGCTTGGAAGCATTCCTGTTGGGGTGATTATCTGAAGGGACAATTGGCATACAAGAAGAGAATACTTAACCCATTCCTTACCTGCCAGTTTTTGTCTACAAACACACCTTGTGCTGTTTTTTAAACTGACTTTCCCCCAGCCAATCTTCAAAGTAAGCCAGGGAAACCTGAATAATCATAGGAGACAAGTTGGGAGAGGCAGTAAGCACACTAGCCACACTGTCATGGCCGAGGGCACAACCGCCCCCAACTTCCTATTATCTTGGCATATCTAAGTTTGCAAATACATGTCCTGCTCTCAGACAGTCTGTAATTTTTTTAACACTCTACTATCAAAAGTTTCTAAATGGTAAAAAGCAAATGAATCTATTGCAAGTCCATTGTACGGATTACTGAAATCTGGTGTAGGGAATACTCAACATATTCCATTGAACCCATCTGAAGTGGTAGCAAATATATCAGACAAGGAAGAAAACAAAACAAAGGCAAAAGCAAAAAAGAAAGACAAAATGTTGTGGCACCTTAAAATACTAACTGCTCTATTTTAATTGAGTTTTCATGGACTCAATTAGTCCACTTCCTTAGACCTGCTGTGAATGTTACAGTCTAAACCCAATTGTTAGTCCCAACTAAAATAGAACTTTACATAAGTTCTACATTGAATCAGTAGAACTTACATAAGTGATATCTTACCAAATTCTTACTGATTCAGTGGGTCTGTTCCAGCTGGGACTGACAACTTGCAGTTTCATAAGCTGGTTTAGTGGGTTTATTTCATTAACTACCCAGATATTGGGAAAGTGGCCCTTTTAGACTGAAGCTCATGGAATCTGCCAACCATCACCTGGTCAAGGTGGCTGGAGAAGTCTGGGAATTCTAGGCATTAAAAAAAAAACTTTTCCAACATCTGAGCATACAGCAGAGAACTCTCCTTTAAATAATAGGTAAGGAAAAGCAGCAGCAAGAGCACCAGCCGTGTCCAAGCTTGCTAAGCCAGTTTAGCTGCTAGGGAAGAAGCAGTCTAAATCATCACTCAAGGGGCCAAAAGAGAGAGAGAAAAGAGAATATGTTAACCATATGGTAAAACAGAAAATAATACACTTTTCTTCCTTGTGGAGAAAATCAGTGAAGCATTACTGTCATTGGAACTGCAGCTCTGAGAGGCTAGTATGGCGATAAGAGCTTTTGCTGGGCTTTGCAGTGAGAAGCCGCGGAAATCAATATTTCTCCCAGGAAGAAAAGCAATATTGCTGTCATCATAGCAGATTGCTTTTGCTGGGAATTCAGAAGTGTTCAAAACATTTGTGAAAGAAAGTTTGAAGTGAGGTAGGTTCCCAGATTTGGCTGTATGAAATGTCAGCTTCTTGCTAACACTCCATCCAGCCACACTGAAGGCAAATAGGATGGAGGCTGTTCTTCAGCTGGGCTGGTATTTCAGAAGTACTCTGATGGCTGCATATGACTATGGAACGCCCTCCCAACTGAAATTCGCCTGGCGCCGACACTGATGATATTTCGGCGCCAGGTCAAAACCTTCCTGTTCCAGAAGGCTTTTAATTGAAATAACATTAACTGTGGGTCTTGATGATGGCAATTTAAATTTTAATTTGTATTTTAATTGTATTTTAATCATTTTATATTTTATTGTGTTGAATTTTAATTGTTGTAAGCCGCCCAGAGACCTTTGGGTAGAGTGGGCGGCATATAAATTAAATTAAATTAAATTAAATTAAATTAAATTAAATTAAATAAATAAATAAATAAATAAATAAATAAATAAATAAATAAATAAATAAATAAATAAATAAATAAATAAATAAATAAATAAATATGAGGTGAAGAACCCCCCCCCCAAAGAGCTTACCAAGGGGCTGATAGAAATAGACTAGTGTTCCTCTGGGTCACAAAGAGTTCTTATCTGACCCATTCATAACCAAATGGGATGTATGCCAGCTCTTTAGAATGAGGAAAGCACAGGAACTGCATAACATGGAGCAGGGCATACATGTTTTACTATGTGAACTCTGCATTTTACCTCATATGCCTGAGGAAGTGGACTTGTCCATAAAATCTCACATTGAAATATAAGTCTTTAAGGCGCCACAAGGTCTATGTCTTTTTTTGAATTTTGAATTTTGCTTTTTCTTTGGGTTTTGCTTGATATGGAGCCAGAAAACACGCAAGTAGCCACATTAAATTGTTGGTAGTCCTACAGTCAAATTTCTGTTCTTTCCCTCCATCAGTTCTGTAATCAAAATTTAAATCTTCAGATAATAAAAATCAATAATTAAGAATTATCTGCCATCAAGTCAGTTTTTATTTATGTAAGCTCTCCCAGAGTTTTCTAGGTATAACATACTCGGAATGGCTTTAGCAGTTCCTCCTTCTGATGATATTCTAGGACTGGGCAGCTTGCCCAAGACTGCACAGGTTGGAAGGCACATAATCCCACCTGGCACACTGATTCTCGGTGATCTCAGCAGCCCGTTCACCCAGGTGGCTCAATAGGCATCCAAACTCTCAGCACCTGGCTCTTCAGCCCAACCCAGTGCTCCAACCCACTGAGCTATATGAAGCCAACTAAGGACCTTTGCATCCTTTTAAGGGAAAAGGTGGCATATAAATATTTATTTATTTATTTATTTGATTTGATTTGATTTATACCCCGCCCATCTGACCTAAAAGACCACTCTAGGCGGCTAGAGTGGTCTTTTCTAAATAAATATTCTAAATAAATAAATAATAAACTATGAACATATATTTAATGTTTACAGAATGTAATCCAACTGCAAAGTACCCCCCAAAAGTACCTGAAACAAAACAAAAATTAAAGTTTTCATTATCCAAGATACCTACTTACTTCAGCTTTATCAGTGGGGCAGTGTCCTCTGCCACACCTGAGCAAGCTAGTGAATGAAGTGCAGGATAGGCTACACAGTGCTAGAGTTTGTACAAAACAGTCTCCTTCAGTACTTCACTATCACTCCTTTCATCCATCACCCTTATTCTGCCTAATGGTAGGACCGATCTTGGCAATAGCATTCAAAACACTGAGGGATGTCTTGTATTGTCTGGCTATTTGGCCATCTAGCTTGGCATTATCTACACTGACTGGCAGCAACTCTCTCAGGATTTTAATCAAGAGTCTTTCCTACCCATACCTGAGGATGCCAGGGCTGACCCGGGATGTTTTGTTTACAAAGCAGGTGCTCGATCACTAAATTACATTCCCTCCCTCCTGTACTTAGTGCACCGTTTATCACTTTGGAGAGATCCTTCTGGAGCTCTTCACAATCCTTTCTGGTCTTCACCACCCAGAAAAGAACTGTGTCATCTGCAAACTTGGCCACCTTACTGCTTATGCTTGACATTGCTGGAACCAGTTGTATTGGCTCTTGCCTTTCCATTGGACCATTTCGCAATGTGGAGAGGGGGGATCTGCTGCTTGGGTAACAGCCTATCCTCCATATTACCTTACGCGGGCTTCATGCTCTGGAGAGGACACTCCTCGATTCAGAGCATGTTACCATAGTCTCTCGAGACTGAAAGATGCCTATGCTCTGTCTCCAGGTCATTGATGAACAGGTTGAAAAGCACCGGTCCCAGGACAGATCCCTGGCACATCGCCTTTCACCTCTCTCCATTGAGAAAATCCATCAAACGCCTTCTGAAAATCCAGATAGACAGTATCAACTGGGTTCGCCCACATCCACATGCCTGTTGACCTTTTCAAAGAATTCTAAAAGGTTTGTGAGGCAAGACGTACTCTTACAGAAGCCATGATGACTTCCCATCAGCAAGGCTTGTTCTTCTGTGCATTTTAATATTTTATCTTGGATGAGGCTTTCCACTATCTTCCCTGGAACCGATGTTAGGCTAACCGGCCTGTAGTTTCCCGGGTACCCCTCCTTCCCCTTTTTAAAGTAGTGGCTTGTGCTGCTAATGCTGATAGAAAAGCAATTCTCTCTCTCTCTCTCAATCTCTCTCAATCTCTCTCCTCCTTTTGGCAAGTGGAAAGCAGAAGAAGCCAGGGCCTATCCCATTCTATCAGACTTAAAGAAAACACCCACACACTTTATTAAAGAGAACAGCAGACAATAATGTAATATGCAATGGCATGTAACAACTGAAAACAGCCCAATCCAATTGGATCAAATCAAATAAAGAGTGGGACAAACACTGCCATGCAGTCTATCATTTCAAAAGACAACAAAGGTTTCCATCTTTCAATAGCCTTGTTTTCTGATATTTGACTTTCTCTAGGCTCCGTATGAATTAGCTTCCTCTAATCTGTATTTCTGTAATTCCTGCCAACCTAGCAGTTCAAAAGCATGCAAATGCGAGTAGATAAATAGGTACCACCTTGGTGGGAAGGTAACGACATTCCATGTCTATTCGCGCTGGCCAAGTGACCACGGAAACTGTCTTCGGACAAACGCTGGCTCTATGGCTTGGAAATGGGGATGAGCACTAAAGTTGGACACAACTGGACTAAATGTTAAGGGGAACCTTTACCTAATCTGTATGCTTTTAATGTAGCTGGAGATAGTTGAGAAAAGACTGGGAGGGAAAGATATAAAAGGACCAAGTCTGTCTGTTTGCATTACTATTACAGTGCTTTGTGATGCCTATTGTTATAGAAGAGGCAGCATTACTCTCAAGCTTTGACAGAAAATTCCCATTCTCTCTATTTTATCCACATAATTCTCCTGTTGGGGATGCCAGACTAAGAAACATTGAATGGCGCAAGGTCAGCTGTGGTGTTCATGGGTGCAAGGGAGCTAGAACATATTCTACCACTGTAACTGTTCTATTAACACATCTGAAGAGGCACCATGGTGGGGTGGATGCTATATGTTCTTTAAAAACTCCCTCTTATATATTTGAAATCATTAACCCACCTGCGAGTGCGACACGCCCACCTGCGAGCACAACACGCCCCTCCGCAAGCGCGACACACCCACCATGCATGCATGGGGGGGGGAGATCAGTCTCTGTGGCCCAGTTCCAGGAATCCCAAGGACCAGCACCAGGCCATGGATGGGGGGGGTTGGGGACCCCTGTTGTAGAGAAGGTATCTCTCTGAGTTTCTCAGTGCACAGTTTGTGGTGGCCCACAGATTATTTTGAGATGCATATCCCTATGTCCTTTGTCAGTCAGCTTTAGATTTGTGGTTGGTTTGAATGACCATTGAAGAGTTTATTTGCATCCACCCATGTTTCAAAATAGAGAAACGCATCCTGCCACTTTTTTAGAGCTATCCTGCCCCCTTTTGGGCATAGTGGTAGGACTGCAGGTTGTTTTTTTTTTGCAGGGGGTTGAGCAATTTGGAGCACTCCTAATTCCAGGGACTCTGAAGAGTCTCCTCCAGCACCACAATTTGAAAGCATCAATTATTCGGCGGTCAGCCTTCTTTATCGTCCAGCTCTCACTTACATACATTGCTACTGGAAAAACCATAGCTTTGACTATGCAGACCTTTGTTGGCAAGGTGATGTCTCTGCTTTTTAAGATGCTGTCTAGGTTTGTCATCACTTTCCTCAAAAGAAGCAGGCATATTTTAATTTTGTGACTGCTGTCTCCATCTGCAGTGATCATAGAGCCCAAGAAGGTAAAAATCTGTCACTGCCTCCATATCTTCCCCTTCTATTTGCCAGGAGGTGATGGGATAAGTGGCCATGATCTTGTTTTTTTGATGTTGAGCTTCACACCATTTTTTGCACTCTCCTCTTTCACCCTCATTACAAGGTTCTTTAATTCCTCCTCACTTTCTGCCACCAGAGTGGTATCATCTGCATATCTGGGGTTGTTGATATTACTTTCCGCAATCTTAATTCCAGTTTGGGATTCATCCAGTCCAGCCTTTTGCATTATGAATTATTCTGCATATAAGTTAAATAAGCAGGGAGACAATATACAGTCTTGTTGTACTCCTTTCCCAATTTTGAACCAGTCAGTTGTTTCATATCCAGTTCTAACAGTTGCTTCCCATCCCATGTATAGATTTCTCAGGAGATAGATAAGGTGGTCAGGCACTCCCATTTCTTTATGAACTTGCCATAGTTTGCTGTGGTCCACACAGTCAAAGGCTTTCGCATAGTCAATGAAGCAGAAGCAGATATTTTTTCTGGAACTCTCTGGCTTTCTCCATAATCCAGCGCATGTTAGCAATTTGGTCTCTAGTTCCTCTGCCCCTTCGAAATCCAGATTGTACTTCTGGGAGTTCTCGGTCCACATATTGCTGAAGCCTACGTTGTAGGATTTTGAGCATAACCTTGCTAGCGTGTGAAATGAGTGCAATTGTACGGTAGTTGGAGCATTCTTTGGCACTGCCCTTCTTTGGGATTGTGATGCAGACTGAACTTTTCCAATCCTCTGGCCACTGCTGAGTTGGAAATCTGCTGGCATATTGAGTGTAGCACCTTAACAGTGTCATTTTAAATGGATTCAAGATTTTAAATAGTTCAACTGGAATGCCATCACCTCCACTGGCCTTGTTGTTAGCCATGCTTTCTTAGCCCCACTTGACTTCACTCTCCAGGATGTCTGGCTCTAGGTCAGCAACTACACTATCTGGATTGTCCGGGACATCCAGATCTTTGTGGTATAATTCCAGAATTCCAGAATTCTGTGTATTCTTGCCACCTCTTCTTGATGTTTTCTGCTTCTGTGAGGTCCCTACCATTTTTTCCTTTATCATGTCCATCTTTGCACAAAATGTTCCTTTAAAATCTCCAATTTTCTTCACAGATCGCTGGTTTTTCCCTTTCTGTTATTTTCCTCTATATCTTTGCACTATTCATTTAAGGAGGCCCTCTTGTCTGTCCTTGCTATTCTTTTGAAGTCAGCATTCAATTTTCTGTAACTTTCCCTTTCTCCCTTCCATTTGCTTTCCCTTCTCTTCTCTGCTGTTTGTAAGGCCTTGGTGGACAGCCACTTTGCATTCTTGCATTTCCTTTCCTTTGGGATGGTTTTTGTTGCTGCCTCCTGGATAGAGGAGCCTCTATCCATAGTTCGTTAGGCACTCTGTCCACCAAATTTAGTTCCTTAAATTTGTTCTTCACTTCTACTGTGTATTCATAAGGGATTTGCTTTAGATTATACCTGAATAGCCCAGTAGTTTTTCCTACTTTCTTCAGTTTAAACTTGAATTTTGCTATGAGAAGCTGATGATCAGAGCCACAATCAGCTCCAGGTCTTGTTTTCGCTGACTGTATAGAGCTTCTCCATCTTTGCCTGCAGAGAATATAATCAATCTGATTTCAGTATTGCCCATCTGGTGATTTCCATGTGTTGCTAGAAAAGAGTGTTTGTGATGACCAGCTTGTTCACTTGACAAAACTCTATTAGCCTTTGCTCTGCTTCATTTTGAACTCCAAAGCTGTGATGTTGAAAGGTCTGCCTTAGATTCATATTGAAATCATTCTAGCATTTTTGAGATTGTATCGCAGTACAGCTTTTCCCACTCTTTTGTTAACTATGAGGGCTACTCCATTTCTTTTGTGGGATTCTTGCTCACAATAGTAGATATGATAATCATCTGAATTGAATTCACCCATTCCCATCCATTTTAGTTCACTGATATCCAGGATGACAATATTTATTCTTGCCATCTTCTGTTTAACCGCATCCAGCTTACCAAGGTTCATAGGTCTTACATTCAAAGTTCCTATGCAGTATTTTAGTTTGTAGCATTGGACTTTCCTTTCACTTCTAGGTGCGTCCGCAGCTGAGCATCCTTTCAGCTTTGGCCCAACCACTTCATTAGCTCTGAAGCTACTTGTACTTGTCCTCCACTCTTCCTCAGTAGCCTGTTGGACGCCTTCTGCCCTGAGGGGTTCATCTTCTGGCATCATATATTTTAACCTTTTGTTTCTTTCCATGGAGTTTTCTTGGCACCTGCTCTAGGTGAATCGTGTTTAGTCAGAACTCTCTACTATGTCTTGTCCGTCTTGGGTGTCTCTGCACGGCATAGCCCATAGCTTCTCTGAATTACTCAAGACCCTTCGCCACGATAAGGCAGCGATCCATGAAGGGGATGTGGATGAATAGTCTGTACCAAAACAGAGCCGTGGGTGGTGTTATCTGAGGTGGCAACCCTGTGACATACTTGGTGGGTTGTGGCATTGAAAGGGATGGCAGAGAACCCCCTCCTCTATTTTCATCTACTGTACAATGTTAATGTTTTCAAATAAATATATTTTTCCTGTTGATGTAGTGCTATTCTAGATAAATGAAATGCACTATTGGTTTATAGAGCATACCCTGTTTCCCTGAAAATAAGACCTAACCTGAAAATAAGCCCTAGTATGATTTTTCAGGATGCTCATAATATAAGCTCTACCCCAAAAATAAGCCCCAGTTCAGTGAAACCCCGCCCCTCCACCATTGTGCAACAACCAGAAGAAGATGACATGACTGTATTTGAACAAATGTAGGTCGTTGTACATGAAAAAATTAAAACACCCCCTGAAAATAAGCCCTAATGTGTTTTTTGGAGCAAAAATTAATATAATACCCTGGCCTATTTTCGGGGAAACACGGTATTTTCCTTTTTTATCCTATAGCCACATCCAATTCTACACTCACATATATAGGCACACAGTTGGTTAACAACAAGTTCCCCCCTTCCTTATCTTGCCTCTTTTTTCTATTGATTCCTGATAACCCCTAAACCCAAGATCAATCATTTGGTGGAAAGAAGGAAGACAAATTAATCCATAAACAAACAAGAGTCTATGCCTGCTTCTTACAACAAAAAGCACTTCCCCCAACTCTTATTTTATTTAAGTCAAAGTAGATGGCGTGCTCCAGATCCAGTCAATTTCACATCCACCAGGAAATAATTGGACCTCTGACAGAGAAGCAAAAAAGTTAGTCCCCTGTCACAGTAGTCCACATATGCTCCTGCCTTGTGTGTGCACTACAATTTAAATTGGTTCCCCCCCCCAGCAGAACCCAGGTTTTATTGCCAGTGGGATTGAGCCTAAGGTGGGAATTGATGGGTATTTTCACCAGTCTTTCTCCATAGATGATTTCTGATGCACTTTGAGTTGTTGCTGGCATAGCTCTTTGTCACTGGTCTGGTTATCGCCTGTTTCTTTTTGTCACTTAGGGCTCAGTCGCACTGACTAATAAGAACTGCTTTTGCATTGGGTTTTTTTAAAATGTGATTCATAATCATGTGACTGTTAGCTTTTCCACTGCCTATCAACTGGGCTGGATGGTGCTGCTCAGCCACAGCGGCTAGTTTCACTGCCCCCACTCCAGACTGCGCCAACTTCCCCTGTCTGGACATGCCCTGATTCTAGGTGTAAAAACTCAAGGTCCTTTTGCCCATTTATTCCCCTTCCCGCAGGGTGTGCCTGGCAGCCTCTCCTTTTGTGGATGGGCCAATGAGTGTGAAAGATGAGCCTGAAGAAGTAGCTGCAGAGGGAAGAGAATCTGGAGGCTTCTGATCAGATTCATTCATTAGGCGAAAGGTAAAAGAACGTCAGCTTAGGCTTTCAAACTCCCCTTCAGGATTTCAAAGAATTGTGTACATTTTTAGATGAGCGGAACTCATTTTGATTAAGGTAGTTACTACTTCCCCCCCCTTTTTTCTTTTGCAGATGCTGCAAATAGGAAGCAAGCTAGGTTTCAAACAACTACTGTACACTTAAGTTTTGCTGGTTTAATAAGTAGAGGACATTGTTGAGCCATCTTTGTTAGATGGTGTATGGAAAGTAGAATTGACATAAATAATACTTACAAGCAAGCAAGGATTTTTTTTCTTCAAATAAATGTAATTGTCTAAAAGAATTAATAGTACAGACCTTCGATGACAAGAAAAAACAAGAGCCTCTGGATGGTGACATGAAGGGCATGAGACACGGGGTGCTGGAGGAAAAGAGCCGGGGCTACTACCTCTACTTTCTTGCCCTTTCTGTCTGAAGCCACTTCATCACTGCATTCACTTGCGCTGCTCCGCAGGACCTCTAGGCCAGTGGTCCCCAACCTTGGGCCTCCAGATGTTCTTGGACTGCAACTCCCAGAAGCCTTCACCACCACCTCTGCTGGCCAGGATGTCTGGGAGCTGAAGTCCAAGAACATCTGGAGGCCCAAGGTTGGGGAACACTGCTCTAGACCATACTGCTCTAGGAGACAGAGTGGTGGGGGCATAATGCAGCTTTCTAGAGACAGGAATCTCACGGTAAAGCATAAAATGCCACACTGCCTGCAGAATCCAAAAATGCAGGGAGCTGTATTGATCTATACAGCACCTGAAAGGTTAGTTTTTGAACTGCACTTTCCAGAATGCCCCGACCAGGATGGTCATGTTGGTAGGGCAATTTGAGGAGTTGTCTTCTAGAAAGTAAGTTTTCTGAGTCCTAGATCCATGTCTGTGTGATGTTTGTATGTGTGTGCATGCATCAAGCTTCCTCAGCTTCCAGCAGGTATCCATGCTAATGGTCAGTGTTAACATATCTTGTGTATGGAGCCTAGGAAAATTTCCCCTTGCTCTCTAAAAATGTCTCGAGGGTGGCCCACTGAGAGGTTCTTTAAACCCCAGATTTTTTCCACATGCTTAAGATGGCAAAAATGGAGATCTTGCTCAGCAAGTGTCCATTTGTTTTAAAAGATCTGGTCACGTGTTAAGTTAGAAAGGCAACCAGTTTTTCCTACAAATCCTAGTATTTAGATACTTTGAAAATTAAATGAGGGAGGCTGTCTTTGTTTACATAATGAGTGATTCAACAGGATCAGCTAATGTGTAAGAGCTGCTAGGTAAAAACTAATGGCTTTCATAGCTGTGCAGGGAAGGTAATTTGTGTGCAACTGATTATCTAAACATCTGCTTCTTTGAAGCATAACTTATACTGCATTTGAACTGCTCTGCGGTCCTTGTACAACCTGTTTTTAAAACACAAGAGTCATGTAACTTGACATATGCTCCTTGGACTGTCTTTTTCAAAGCTCTCTCAACATCAAGAGGAAATAATTTTTGTTGGGTAGTACTCTTTGATCAAAAGCCACAAGTATTTTGTCTGCAGAATCTGAGTAATCTGTTACAGACAGAGGGAGTTTGAAGCCACATCATTTTATATTCATGTATATTTTATTCTAACCACCTGTAAGGGTAACGATGACAGAAAAAAAACTGCTTAGCAGTTGCCATGAATGTGGAGAGTTTGCAGAAGATCAAGGTGTTACACTGAGAAGCATAGTGTAGCACATGATGTGAACAAAGTCTACTTCATATTTAATTTACATTTTATGCATCTGAAAAAAAGCAGTTGTTTTACTGGTTCACTGACCAAATAGGTCCAGTTTTGTACAAAGGTAAGTAAGAGATAGAGGTATCCAGTGTGGTATAGCAGATAGAGTGATAAACTGGGACTCTGGAGACCAGGGTTCGAATCCCCACTTGGCCATGGACACTCATTGAGGGTGTAGAACTGGTAACACCACTCCTTAAATATCTCACTTACTTTGAAAGCCGTATTAGGGACACTATAAGTGGATTCTGACTTGACAGCACACAATTAACTAAATGACAGATAACATCAGTGACAACCAGCATAGATTAGGTGTGAAAGGTATTGGAGTTGGGAGATCCAGGTTCAAGTTCCCACTTAACCATAAAACTCACCAACTGGGGGCATTTGGCCATAGCCACTCTCTAAGCCCAACCTAAATTACAGGCCTGTTGAGATGTTAAAGGAGGGAGAAAGAGAACCATGTTGACTCTAGTGAGCTCGCTGGCAGGAACGGGGGATAGAAATATGATTAATAAATAAACAAAACCATTCTATTAAAGAGGAAGCCAGCTATGTTTTTGAACACACATTCTGCCATTGTTCCATGTTCCTATCTCTTGGGAGGGTGTCAGCTCTGAATGGGGGAAAATCATGTTTTGAATAAGGAACTAATAATATCTCCAAACAATTTTACTTTCTTTCTTTACTTTATTTTTAATGCTGTGGAAATCACACAGTGAATCAAGGAAGCAGCTCCCCTTAGAAATTATGAGGAGGATAGAAAAGAAATGATACACTGATCTTCCCAGGTACCCATCAGCTACTTCTTAATGGTAGGACTATGTCTTGACATTAAAGGCCTCAAAAAGACATGGTGACCACAATTCTTTTAGGTTTTCAAAGTATCTCGTTGTTTATGCCTCATTTGGAAATCCTTACCATCACCAGTGCTGTCACTGGAGAAAAGGCACTCCACACATGTTCCTTTGTGCTCCTTTCATATGTTAAGGCCTGACTCCTGGAGCTTAACCCATTTTCAGAGGGTACATCTTGCTTGACATTCACTAAAATAAAGGCACATGTGCCATTCATGCATTGGTATTTAGCGACACATAACATAGGAAGAACAACCTTCAGAATACGGCCAAAGAGCCCGAAAAATCCACAACAATCATTAGATCCCGGCCACGAAAGCCTTCGCGAATACATTGACACATAACACTCTCACAATCTCAGAAAGCAGAGTGAGCCACTTTAATGTTCAAGGTTTGCAATGTCTGAGTTTTTGTTTCACTATAGTTAGGAGAAACTCTTAGGCAAATTGAAGGAAGGGGGAACAGTCGGAAAGAGAGCATTAGGTCCCTAAAGTCTAAACCAGATCATTTGAGTCAAAATGCAAGGGAGACAGAGAACAAAACTGAGTGTTATTAAGAGGACACTGGTGTGCGCGTGCATGCATGCGTATGTACATTCATGTTGCCTAGCCTTTCAAATGCCCCCGTCCTTGTATTATTTAACCAGCAAGGTTGTGAATACCAAAAGTAGGTTTAATTGTGAGAGATATGAGGAGGGGACAGGCTAATTTTGCAGGGAGAAATCAGGAGGCACCATCGCAGAGGGCTAAGCACCCCTTTTTCCCACCTTTTAATTCTACCCTTCAAATGCCTCCAATTTGTTATTTCCTGAATATTTGGGTAGCCACTGACACACCTCCAATTAAAAAAGCACATGGATGTGTATAAGTTTACATATGCTAATTTGTATGAAATGAACTAAGGAGCCATTTTGAATAGTTCAAGCAGAGTTGCAATTCTTTTCATTCAAGTGAGGATGCCTGCAGCCAGGTGAGCCATGTGCTTGCTTGGTCTGCAGGGTTTGCTATTCAAGCCCTGTCGTGAGGTGGAGTGAGACGGCCACCTCAGGAGCAGAACGGGCCAATTGGCGAACGTAGCTGCAGCCTAACAGCTCACCTGCTGCCCTCCATCCTGATTGTCAGGCTGTCAAAGAATTCTGCTCTCTTCCCTTTCTAATGGAACTTCCTTTCCTGAAGGTTTCTTCATGGGACTTAAGGATTTTCTCCAGGCTGCAAAAGTCCAGCCAGAGAGGTGGGGAGGAGAATATCGTCTTTCCTCCTTTCTTTTGATCTCAGCTTCATTTCCTGACTTCTTATCTACTTGTGGGAAAGGGGGCATTGGGATGTTCAGCCTTGTTCCTCTTTGGAAAGGAGCAAGGCTATGCCCCCCTTTTCCTTCTTGGCCCTTTCAGGATGGCTAGACACGTTTAATGCAAGTGTATATGTAATGCTGAACACAGTTTAAGGCATCCCAAAGGCCATTTGGAAATTCAGAGCAAATACAAGCACAATTTACATATTTTTTGAAAAAATTATGGACCCAGAAGGAATACAACAGAAGTGTGTGTGTGTGTGGGGGAGAGTCAGGATGGGTATCCCCCCTACAGACACACAGCTGGTGACTAGCCTGGGCATCACCCAACATGAGTTAGCCAATGGTAAACATCGGCTTCTTAGAAGGCTGGCATGGTGCCTTCTCAGAGGGCCCAAAGTGGGAGATAGAGGAGAGTCATATCTTTGTTGTTGTTTAGTCGTTAAGTAGTGTCCAACTCTTCATGACCCCATGGACCAGAGCACGCCAAGCCCTCCTGACTTCTACTGCCTCCTGGAGTTTCGTCAAATTCATGTTGGTAGCTTCGTTGACACTGTCCAACCATCTCGTCCTCTCTCGCCCCCTTCTCCTCCTGCCTTCACACTTTCCCAACATCAGGGTTTTTTCCAGGGAGTGTTCTCTTCTCATGAGATGGCCAAAGTATTGGAGCCTCAGCTTCAGGATCTGTCCTTTAAGTGAGCACTCAGGGTTGATTTCCTTCCTCCTTGCACTCCAGGGGACTCTCAAAAGTCTCTTCCAGCACCACAATTTGAAAGCATCAGTTCTTAGGTGGTCAGTCTTCTTTATGGTCCAGCTCTCACTTCCGTACATCTCTACTGGGAAAACCATAGCATTGACTATGCGGACCTTTGTTGGCAAGGTGAGGTCTTTGCTTTTTAAGATGATGTCTAGGTCTGTCATCACTTTCCTCCCAAGAAGCAGGTGTCCTTTAATTTTGGGGCTGCTGTCACCATCTGCAGTGATCATGGAGCCCAAGAAGGTAAAATCTGTCACTGCTTCCATATCTTCCTCTTCTATTTCCCAGGAGGTGACGGGACCAGTGGCCATGATCTTAGTTTTTTTTTATGTTGAGCTTCACACCATTTTTTGCACTCTCCTCTTTCACTCTCATTAAGAGGTTCTTTAATTCCTCCTCACTTTCTGCCATCAGAGTGGTATCATCTGCATATCGGAGGTTGTTGATATTTCTTCCGGCAATCTTAATTCCGGTTTGAGATTCCTCCAGTCCAGCCGTTCGCATGATGAATTATCCTGCATATAAGTTAAATAAGCAGGGAGACACTATACAGCCTTGTCGTACTCCTTTCCCAATTTTGAACCAGTCAGTTGTTCCATATCCAGTTCTAACTGTTGCTTCCCATCCCACATATAGATTTCTCAGGAGATAGATAAGGTGGTCAGACAGTCCCATTTCTTTAATAAATTACCATAGTTTGTTCTGGTCCACACAGTCAAAGGCTTTTGTGTAGTCAATGAAACAGAAGTAGATATTTTTCTGGAACTCTCTGGCTTTCTCTATTATCCAGCGCATGTTAGCAATTTGGTCTCTAGTTCCTCTGCTCCTTCGAAATCCAGCTTGTACTTCTGGGAGCTCTTGGTCCACATAGTACTGAAGCCTATGTTGTAGGATTTTGAGCATAACCTTGCTAGCGTGTGAAAAGAGTGGAATTGCACTGCCCTTCTTTGGGATTGGGATGAAGACCGATTTTTCCAGTTCTCTGGCCACTGCTGAGTTTTCCCAACTTGCTGGCTTATTGAGTGTAGCACCTTAACGGCGTCATCTTTTAAGATTTTAAATACAGTGGTGTATCGACTTACGAATGCCCCTACTTACAACCATTTCGAATTACGACCAGCTCCAGCCACAAAATTTTGCTTCAACTTGCGACCAGAGCTTCCACTTACGAACAGAAAAAGGCAGGGAAAAAAGGTGGGACATTCAAATTTCAGGGAAAAAAGGTGGGAAATTCAAATTTCTAATTTGTAGGTGGTGCCGAGGCTGTTACTTTGTAGCTCTTTTGCCTCAGCAGTTAGAGATCATGGAAGGCTCTGGAGGCTTGGGACTGCCTCCTTCTGTTTCTGAGAGCATGTGTATGTGTTTGCAGGGAGGCTTCGGGCTGCCTTTTAAGGTAAGGTGCTATTTTCTGCTTTTAAAAAAACTGTTCTGGGTGTTTTTGCAGTGTTATTTTAAGCTGGGAGGTTATGTTTATGTGCTGTGATGGGTCTTGGGGGTTTGTTTGTTTTTTGGTGTCCCCCCCCCCATTTCCGATGGGTCTTGAGAGGTTTGGTTGCTTTTTGGATTTTTCCCCCATTTCCAATGGGTCTTGGGGGGGTTTCCTTGCTTTTTGGATTCCCCCTCCCATTTATGATGGGTCTTGCAGGGTTTGTTTGCTTTTTTTGGTCCCCCTGTTTCCAATCTTGCACAAGCTGCTTGATTGCTTTTTGCTTTCTCTTGTTTGCATTTGCAAAGGGTCTTGCACAGTTGATTAGTTTTTCGTTTGTTTTCTTTGCATTATGTCTTCAACGCTTGATTGCTTTTTGCTTTCTCTTGTTTGCATTTGCAATGGGTCTTGCACGGTTGATTGCTTTTCTCCCCCCCCCCCTTTCGGCTGGAAGGGATTAATTGTGATTCCAATCAGTCTTGCTGTGGTTTTTTTGGGGTTTGGATGATTTTTTTCCCCGGATGGAACAGATTAATTACATTTCAATGCATTCCAATGGGAAATGGTGCTTTGACCTACGACCATTTTGACTTATGCCCATCTTTCTGAACCAATTAAGTTCGTAAGTCGAGGCACCACTCTAGTTCAGCTGGAATGCCATTACCTCCACTGGCCTTGTTGTTAGCTATGCTTTCTAAGGCCCACTTGACAACTTACCCGTTGTTCCTTTTATCTCTTGACTCCCTGCTTTAGCATTCTAATCCCCTATAATGAGAAGAGCATCTTTCTTTGGTGTCAGTTCTAGAAAGTGTTGTACGTAAGTCTTCATAGGATTGGTCAGTTTCAGCCTCTTCAGCATCAGTCGTTGGTGCATAAACTTGGTTTACTGTGATGTTGAAAGATCTGACTTGGATTCGTATTGAAATCATTCTATCATTTTTCTTTGCAGCATTGGACTTTCCTTTCACTTCCAGGTGCATCCGCAGCTGAGTGTCCTTTTGGCTTTGGCCCAACCACTTCATTAGCTCTGGAGCGACTTATCCTTGTCCTCCGCTCTTCCTCAGTAACATCTTGGACGCCTTCCGACCTGAGGGGCTCATCTTCCAGCATAATAAATTTTAGCCTTTTGCTTCTGTCCATGGAGTTTTCTTGGCAAAGATACTGGAGTGGCTCACCAGTTCCTCCTCCAGGTGGATCACATTTAGTCAGAAATCTCCACTGTCCTGTCCGTCTCGGGTGTCCCTGAACGACATAGCCCATAGCTTCTTTGAACTACTCAAGCCCCTCCACCACAACAAGGCAGCAATCCGTGAAGGGGTCATATCTTTAGGAGCTAATATTTGTATTACAATTTCAAGCCCCTTGCTTCTGTTTTTGATGCTGAAGGTTAGGCAGCTATGTAAGATGGTTGCTCTTCTGCAATGAATATGTTAGGAGATAGTGGAACTGAGAAACCATTCATAAATGTTGTAAATAATAAACTCTGTTTTGTGGTAAGGGTCCAGTATAGCCTACTGGAGGATCCTGGGTCCAGGAAAATGCCCTCCCCCTTTGGGGATCAGGTTTGATTGCACTGTCATATCTCTGGATTATGTGATAGCTTAGTATAATAAAGCCTCTTGGCTGTTTTGGAACCATGGAAAGTAGATTAGATTGCTTAATGACAACTAGATAACACAAAGCTTTGAGTTCACTCTTTGTAGGAATGGAGGTTGAATAAATTAAAATAGACATTGACCAAGGAGATGTTCAAATCAAACTGTCCTCAAATGAACACTGTTCCAAAAATTATTTGTATACCAGTGCAGAAAGAGGCATGTGTAGGCAGTCTAGCATGTGTTGCTGAGTGACATGTGGGATGTGCACAATGTTCGCCACACACATATTTTTTCATGCAGGCAAACCAATCTGCTTGATTCCAGTGATATAGTTAAATCTGATTTTCTTCACTTTCCTCTCTTCTGAGTCAGATTGCACAAAACCAGCTGTTTCCCCAAAGGTAAAGGAGCAAGCTCTCAGGATCAGCTCTCTCATTTACACTGCCTGGAGCTGGCATAGTGTTTTCCCTCCCACTGGATTCAAGGGGATTTAAAGCGGGAGGGGGGGAGAGAGATGAACTACCAGAGGAATATAAAGATGCTGCCTTGTTTGGCATGTGCTGGCAGGGCCTTGGAAGGGGCAAGCATTGCTCGATCTCGTTCATCCATACCTTCCCACCCTGCCTAGTATTGTATGTGTTCAGACAGAGGTTACATGGTCATCCAGTTCAGTTGTGGATTTGTTGCAACAGAAAATGGACTAGGTGGCCTCCAAGATTCCTTCCAGCTCTATATTTGTATGATTCTGTGATCTGCCAGTGGAGTGTAAGCCATTGAAGTAACCTTTTTCAGCAGGAGAGTAAGGCAGGATGCATACAGAAGTTCAAACTTGTTGGAGGAGTTCCGCTTTGCTTCATAGATGGCCTACTGGTAAGCTGGCTGGTCCTTAAATAACTGAATTAACTGACACAGACAATATAATTGGAGAAAAAGAGGCCACAACTTTATTGATCACAGCAGCAATCAACCTGGCCAAGCATTGGGTTGGATCCACCTCATTGAGGGACCCGAATGCCCCCCGATGCCATCCGCTGTCTCCTTGAGAGACCTCTGTGTTGGCAGCTCCCTTGGGAGGCCACACGTACATAAGCCGCTCTGTGTCTCCCCTGCCTCCTAGGGCAGGGGCATCTCCCTCCTGAACTGGGGCAGATCAAGGTCCCCCACCCAGTTCCACCAACATTGGAGGGGGTGGCGAGGAAAGTCAGTTGAAGATTCACGGTGAGTTTGGCATCTCTAACTCATGCAAGTGAGTTTGGCATCTCCAGCTACTGCTCCTGGAAGTCCCAACTGCACAAACCACAAAACAGTTCATAGGCTGTGAAGAGCAACAACCCACAAACTATCATAAATGGCTGTTGTCCTGGTTCATGCCAATCTCTAAACAGTAGCCCAGTTTATTTATTTGTTATTTTACTTATTTAAAATATTTATACTCTGTCTTTTTCCTAAAAAGAACCCCAATTAGCTTACAGTACTGGTATAAAGTGATTTGGAGAATTATGGGGAATAGCTTTGTATTTATTATTTGTAATATGGTGGATTGTCTTTTCATTCTTTAAAGATATAAATAAATAATAATTAAAAACAAGAAAAAATCCATGAAAGCTCACATTAAAATATAGCAATCAGTCAAAAAAAAAAAGCTTACAATACTAAAAATAAACAGTATTAAAAGCTAAGAACAATAAATTATTACAGTATTTTGAATGTCCTACATCATAGCCCTCCCTCAATTATACAGAACTTGTGGCAGCAATTATTGGACATTAAACACTGTTCTAAGGACCACTAAGGTTTCCTCAGATCAAAAAGAATCTCTAGAGAGCCTCAGGAAAAATTAAATTAAAAACAAAAAACTGTGACTGATGACATCATCAGGCTTATGCACCAACAGGATTCTAACTCTTGATTAAACAATTTTTAAAAAAAGGAAGTTCTTAACCCACTAGAACATATGTGAGAAGCCATGCTCATCAAAGGAAAGCAGCTCCCTTATGAATAAAGCAAAGATGGACAGTTTCTGGGGTTTCATCACATCCTGGCTATCATGGCCAAATTCTCTACAAAAGTGGTGATAACACTGGCAAAACCACTACTTCTTCGTGTAGTACAGAGAGGGCACATCCTTTGTTGCTAATGAGCCTCCTTGTCCCAGAAACCCTCCTCCCAATAAAACAGTTTCCCTCAAAACCAATGTATCCATGTGCATCTTGTTCATATTTTTAGAAAGTGGCAAAGTTTGCCTTTGCCACCAGATTTCTCTCACTCCGTTTTTTTCAAACCTTCAGGGTACCGTGACAACACTTTATGTGATTTCTAAAACAATTCAGGCATTTAGGTAAGAATGACCTGGCCAGATAACCACTAACCATCCTTGAATATGTGCAGGGTAAAAAGCATGAAGAAATATGTGAAATGATAACTTCTAGCAGGTTTAGATGTACAACAGAACATAGTTTGCTTCCAGCCAGCACGATTCCCTTCCTGATCCTCACTAGAAATTCATAAGCACTGTTCTTAGTGGAAAGGTGAGATATAACATTAATAAAGTCATGTTGCATCAAAGTCATGTTTGATCCTGCCGACTTCAGGATCAAAAGCATTAGTATCCCTCAAGGATTGTAGAACAAGAGGTGGCTTCTGTGGACTGAGGAGGACTTTAAATGGTAGTGATGAACTTACCCATTTTTGGTTGTAGCTGGGACACATGAAATTGGAAAGAATGTCATGGCCTCAGGCAATAAGTAATGAGGGGTCCTTGGAATAATGAAACAAAATCCCTTGTCTCTCTATGACCTTTTCTCACAGATGTCTTGGAACTAGCCTGCTTACATGCCGGAATTCTTATAAGCCAGTGAGTCACTGGCAAGGATTTATTTGTGCTTGCCTGTAAAGTTAGTGACCTTAAAAGTTAGTGTCCCACACTTTAAAATCTCAGTGTTGTCCATACAGCGCATTCATTAAATTCCAGCCTTATGGATGTTCAAGAGTTCAGAAAACAGAATCACCACAAAGAAATCAAGTGACTAGAAGTTAAGGGTGCAATACTGATGTTATTTAGCAGATGCATTAATGTGCAGGTAATACAAATCTCTTCTTTCTTCAAACTTCTTCTCCAAAGCCACCTTGGTGATGAAACTTTGGTACTTGATCCCCACAACTTGTGGCAACTGAGCATTGATTCTACTGTTCTTGCATCCATTTTACTGGAATTGCCTCCTGATGTTCATCCAATGCTCCTGATGTTCGTACAATGATCATACAAAGATCAAAACAGTTAAAGCAGGACAAAACAACTTGCCTTTTCAGGGTCCACCCCCCTTCATACTACCATTGGTTGGTGATGTATTTTTGTTTGGCTTTCCTTCATTTTGTTTCAGTGCAGGATCTGCTCATTTGGGCTCAAGTGCTGCATAGTTTTGGGGCTGATCTGTGCACTTTGTGGGTATGAGTTGATGACTTTGTCTTTTGATGCTTTTCTCCTTGTCCATCTCCTCCCCACTCCACCCCATGGATAGATAACAAAAGAGGAAAGGGAGGAGAGAATGCAGTAAGTGGAGAGAGGGCAGAGAAGTTGGCAAAAGAGGAAGACAATATACGTTGAGTGCAAGATATCACAGACCAATTCTAGATGAGGGTGAACTGGCAGTACCAGAATGACCCACTACCTTCCAGTACATCCAGCAATACATGCATTCTCCATGTGTACATCTAATACAAACTGGGATAATTTACTTAATCATTCAACAATGAAAAATCAGAACCTCCCAGGACAACCAGTGATAAAAACCATAACCGAATAATCAGTATCTTTTTCCTTCTTTTCTTTCTCTTTCGTCTGTTGTTGTCATTCCTAAATTGCAGGCGTCCTGGAACAGAGACTCATATTGATCCTCCTAAACAAAGATGCTAGGGGGAAATGTGTTAACAGCTGTGGAGTACCTGCATGACATGTTTCAGACAGTGTTAGCCTGTTGCGACAACCTCAGCAAACAGCCCTGAGGCGTCTGAAGTTTGTTTTTAATATGCCAGAGGGCTCTTTGTTGTTTGAAATGTGAAGTGTTACTACACGGCGTGTGACAATGACTACTGAAAAATAAACCCCACTGAATATAATGGATTTCGTTTCATGTAATCACAGTCAGATTAGACTTGATGGCATGTACCTGTTTTTCTTAACCGTATATAGCTAACAAAATGTAACATTAAAGCTGGAGGTATGTCTGATTCTTATAGTGTTAAAACATATGTATGTCTGTTTTAAATAAAAACATGAAATCCTGAAAAGTGGGGTGGGGGAGTCTGTTTGGTACGACTGCTTTCAGCAGTGGTGGTAGAACGGTAAGGTTTCTTAGGTGATTTAAGGAATCAAGCACCTGCTTTTATACTGTGGTGGATAAAGTCTGCTTTATTCTTTATTATGACTGGAGCAACTGGGAGGGGTGTCCGAACTGTTATAGAAGTTCAGCATTAAGACAGTTTGCTTAGACATGATGTGAAATATTATTCCTTCCACAATTTCAAGAAAAGATGAGAACAGGGATGGGTAGCACAAGGTCTAGGCAGGGGCTGCCTGTGTTCCCCATTCATTTTTGCAGTTTCTGTGACTGGATTTGATGCCATACCACATGCATTATTGTTTCCCACTGCATAGCCCAAATTCAGTTAGGTATATGTGTATACTTGCAGCCCACACAGCCTGTGTGTTTCTGATCCCTGGTCTAAAGGATTCCTAGCTGCACTAAACATCATCTTTTGCTCTGAATTTAGTTTTGTTTCCAAAGAAAACAAATACTTCTTGCAAGCATACTTCCTGAAAATGTATTTTTGGAATGCCACTTCCTGTGAGCTCTGTTATATAGACAGACTTGTTTTACTGGAAAACCACCACCCCCATGCCCCAGTCTTCACCCTTGTCATTATACTTAGCAGACACTATAAGGGAAATTGTTTCAAAGGAAGACTCATGTCAAGTTATTAAAAGCATCACATCCCTCTCTGATTTTAAAAGAATAATAAAATAAAGGTAAAATGAAATGAAATGAAAATAAACAATAAAGGAGGCCTATTTCTGATTTAAAAATACAACATAAGGGGCACTTTAGTTTTTCCAATACTGGGAGAGCCTCCTTACATGTTCAGCCTGCATAATTTGATTGTCCCCATTTCTTTCATTTTCCTGTCAATTGAATACTGTTGTAATATAATGAATAAAATGATCCTGATTTCATGCAGCTCATCATTATTAGCTCAGCAACCTATGTGAAGAGACAAAGAGAAATACAATCAAATATCCGCAGTATTGATGCAAATTGGTTTTGGAAAAGAAGAATGTAAAACAAGGGGCTGTGAGACAACAAGGGCCCAGGAGGTAGGACTTGAAGGCCATGGAGCTTCATCCATCCCCACCCCATCCCACCACTTTTGATTCAATGACGGCAGCAGCAGAAGAGAATACAGAAGGTTGTGTATCTGAGGGGAGCTGGCAAGTCATTCAAAAAGACCCATTTCCATCTTGAGCAGTATTATTTCACTAACATCACATCAAGTGTGTTTCTGGACAATAAATATATTTTACTTGTTGCTGGGAGTTAGTTTCTAAAGCAGTGGTTCCTACCCTTGGGTCCCAAATGATCTTGGACTACAATTCCCAGAAATCTTGGCCAGCACAAAGATTTGCATATAATTGCATAGATGCAAATTTAGAAATAATTTCTAGAATTTGAATAGCAATATAGTAAGTCTCTTGAGTGTGTATTAAATTACCTTGAACCACTTCCTGAAAGTCTGATTATGAATCAGCAGGCATCCAAAATCCTGCTGCTTAGTGCAGTAAATTGCACTAGAGTAGGCTCATTAAATAAGTGATTTAGTAAACCAACTCTTATGTAAATTCCATTAATTCAAATTAACTGTGATTTACTATGCTAAAGTAAGTTGCAGTTAGAATAGGGCCATATGAATCAATGGAACTTACAGAATCAATCCTCATTGATTCAGTGGGCCTGCTCTATTGTGATTTACTGTAGCAGTGACTGACTACCTGAGTGTGATTTTTAAGATGGATTGTTATGCATTACTGCTTTGACTCGATTTTTAGTACTACTTGTGTTTACCATTTCTCAGAGTGACATTTGTTCCTTTTTAATATTTGTATATTTGTTTTTAGCTTTAAATATTGTCTTTCAATTATGTAAGCCACCTTTTTAAGGGAAAAAATGGGGGGTAAAAATATTTTAAATAAATAAATACATTGAGCAACAGGGATTTGGCCTTTTGTTTTGACCTTTTCCCCATAAATTATCTATAATTAAGCTGAGTAAAATTTCTGTAGTTCTGTTAATCTTGTTTAGAATGGGCTTTCCAGTCCCTTGCTTTCCAGGTCTGCTGCACTATCCCCAGACATTATCCCCGGTGTGCATGTTCAGTGGTCATGCTGGTTGGGCTCATAGGAATTGAAGCCCAACACATCTGGAAGAAGCAATGTTCAGAAGCAATGTTCAGAATCTGAAGGAACCTTGTGCTTATGTGTGAGTGAGAGAAGTGCACAATGTATGGTAACAGGCATGGCTCTAATGCACCCCATCATCTCTGTTTCAGTTACTAAAGCCCAGCTAATTCAGCTTGATCTGAGTGTACATGCACATGCATGCATGCACACAAAGAAGGAAAAGGAATGGCATACAGGGTGTGGGTGGGTGTCATCCTTCATTACTAGCAAACTGTCATTTCTTGACTGCTTTTCCTGGAGGAAAAGGAAGAGGCTCTCATGCCAACATCCCAGTGGCTAAATACAGAATTTTAATTGCTAAATTGCTCTCATCTTTTAGCAATTACTTTGGTTTCCACATAATTGCCCCTAAACATGAAAATAAGGCAAAGGTTCCTATTAGCAACAGCACTCTGTGACTTTGCCTGCTCCGTGAGGGCGGCGTGTTTGCATCCTTTTTGTTTAGGGTCACTAGGAGACAGGCTCCTTCTCCAAAGGGAAACAGAAGCCTATACAAGCTGGGTCATGGCAACCCATTGGGGTTATTGTTCCTGCTTATGATCTTTTTGCAGCAGTTTTGCCATCAAATCCAGTTCCATCATCATTTTTAACGGTTGGGAAAAAGGACTAAAGATAACATTAGAAATAATTTTTGTCCCAAGGCTTAAGTTGGCCACAGGTTGGAATGTCGACAACTGCACGCCAGTGTTGGTTAGGAGCACACATGTGATGATTCTCCATTTCACACAAATGTATCTTTGTAAAGAGACCATGCTTGTTCATTCATTCATGCCTTCTCTTATCCAAACATGTTCTTCCCAGACCTGCTCTGAGTGGATCCATGCAGACCAGCTGAGGAGGTTGGCATTGTGGCACCCTCATAAGGGGAGGTTTAAAGCAGGGGAGTCCTAGCCTTGACCCCCCACAGTGGCATACTGGAGATAGACATCAGGGCTACTGCAATTCCAGTGAGGAGAATTCGTGATCCTCACCTCCAGTGCACCATGATGAAGCTCAAGGCTCTGACAACTCCACAGCATTGCTAAACTATGGAGAACCCATTGTTCTTTATCATTATCACCACACACTAGGCTGGGAGGTTTAAACTTTCCCACCCAGTGCACCAAGATGGGAATAAACGCTGTGATACCTGTTGGGGTGCTCTGCTGCTTAGCAAATCAACTAGGAGTCCGAGAGGTGCCACTTTGGTCTCTGGTGCACTGTGGACCACGTCAAAGGGGAAGGTCAAAAAGAAGAAATCCTCAGCCTGGAGGACTTCCTTACAGGCTGCATCAGGTCCATTGGACTAAAGATACAGTATTATGTTCAAGGCTTCATGGGAAGAAGATATGGAGAGGTCATAGCATGAAATAGCAAGGAAATTGGAGCATGCCAAAACATAACTGTAAGCACAGAATTGAAGCCTTTTACACTTACATTTTATTGCTTGTAGTTTGGCTACCTGGCAACTAATTGTTGACTGATTGCCAAAGGATGAGAATCCAGACTAGATATAATGAGTTACAAATAATGAGTTACTTAATTAGTTCCTAGTTTTTCCAATAAGGAAGTGTAGCTGTCCAAATGACATGCTGCTGATGTGAGGATGAATATGAGGATAGTACAGTCTGGGCTTCCTGGACAATGAGGCAGCCTATACTCTGTTCTGCTGAGCATAGGGAAGCCTATTGGTGATGTGGTTGTTGGAGAGAGGGAGGCAAAGCCTGTTTTCTCAGGTGAGATGGATGATGGAACCACAAAAAATTGTAACCACGCAGTACCTGCTTTTAATGCCAAACAGCAGTGTGTGGAAAGAACCTGGAACAGTTAGATCCAAACATTATTCTGCATGGTGTTTCCATCTTATGTTGTGAATTCTGAGCAATAAGATAAGCAAGCATCTGTTCCAATGAGAAACAAGCTAATAATACTTCCTTCAGGCATTTCCCACATAATGACTCAGCATTCACAAACAATCCCACTTCCTACCCCACACAGAAAGATATCTCAGTAAATTCCTTCAATTTCTGTTCCATATGTTCAAATTGCTTGCTGTTTTTTTGTTGTTGTTGTTGTTTTAGTCCTGGGGCAATTTTAAGCCTATTAATGTCAAAAGTGTAATTCTGATGTATCATAATGAGACAGTGAAGGGCACTATGCCAAGAAGACAGTTGGGCAAGTTAACTATTTGTTGGGTGATGACGACCATGGCAAAGGGGCAATCAACAGATGGGCTAGAATATTTGAGGGACTTCCCAAAAATATTTTGCTGAGAAATTCTTATATATATGCAGATGTTACTTGTTTATTTATTGTTAACTGCATTTTTATCCTGATTTTCCTTCAGAAAAATCATCACAGTGTGAGTGGCAACCCAAAGCAAGGGTCAGCCAGGGCATCCTCCACAGACCTCACAGAACCCCAAATGCAGGAAGAAATGTTGGAGATCTCCCCATCTCAGAATTCGTGGGACTAGATTACTCAGTCTGAATTCTACCTGTGGTGGATTGCCATGCCAAAAGAGATCTTACTGGCAGGAATGGCTGCAGCTGAGCAGGGGGAAGTGAGGAGAAATAGCAATGCTTGCCAGGGTGGCTAGGGTCATGAAAGGGTATGAGGACGAGTTCAGGGGAGGGGAGAGGAGACCAAAACAGAGGAAAGTACGGGAGAGGAGTGGCAGCAGAGAACCCGTATGTTGTGCCATCCAGCTTTTTTTACCGACCAGAAAATCCAGCTTGGACTGCACTGACCAGGGCCTGCAAATACCACCTTGACTGGGGTGGCAGCTTCCTCGACCAGTCTGTGACTGAAGAACCAGGACACCTGGGGCCAGGTGCCAAAGCTAGCAGGGCTTCTGTGTTCTTGCTAATATTGCAGAGTTTTGAATTTCTGTTAAAATTATCTTTTTTCTACACAGATGCACAGAGATTCACAGAAGAAAATAGCTACGAAATTCCCTAGAATTCACCCCTTTCTCATTAACTGACACTTAAAGTCCTAATAATTTAACTTGAGACATTTGTAGGAGAAAGAATAAAAATGTTTCTTACACTTGCTCAAAATTACAAATTTGGGTACACTGCTTTCTTTATTGCACACATACTAGTAACCCAACTGAACAGATCAACAGCAACAAACAACTGCCAGAAACTGATGAAAGAGAGGGATAGAACATTTAGTAGAGAGGTGGTGCTCTCTTCCAATTTCAAAAGCTGGAATGATTGGTTACTGCTGGATAGACAATTATCACAGACCAGAAAAGTGCCTCCCAGTCATTTAAATTATAGACAACATGTGAAGTTGTAAATAAAACTCCATCACCCCTTCTCAAACTCACATGAAGCCACCCTCCCAAAGTCCCATCTTGCTATCCAAGTTCTAGAAGGGGTCTCTCAGTAGAGGCTTGGCCAGGATATCTGCTGTCATCTCTCTGGTGTGATAGCAGACTATCTTGATAATGCCTTTCTCAGTCAGGTCACACACAAAGTGCTATCTCACTCCAATGTGTTTGGTGCATGCATTCATTTTCTCACTTCCTGACAGCTTGACGCAACTCTGGTTGTTTTCCATTGTCTCGATCAGCATCTCTTCATTTATCCCAAAATCATTTAGCAGCTTCTCCAGCCATAGCAGTTTTCTGCATGCCTTAGCTGCAGCAACAGATTCAGACTCTGCAGAAGACAAAGCTGCAACATCTTGTTTGCGACTAGCCCTTGAAATATAGGACTATCACATGAAAATGATCATGAACAGGAAACTACTAGTGGATTTATAATCTGTATCCTCTGCCCGGGCTGCATCGGGGTACATTAGGTTTTTACTAGCTGGCAGTCTTAACTTAAAGTCCCTGGTCTCTTTCAAATATCCAGCCACTCTTTTTACAGCTGTCCAACCAGCTGTAATTAACTTTTCTGTTTAATATTCCTACAGTGGTAGTTATCTCTGGTTTAGTAGTGGTCCTGAGGTCCAAAAGCTTTCCTATGGCTGTTCTGTATTTACTATAGAGCATGAGAGAGACTAAAATATGTCAAGTTACTAGGCTTTTGATTAAAGTTCTGTGGGTTCATAACCTTAGATCCTGCCTTTATGTCCAGACCAGGTAGAACTTTTGATACTCCCCTATCCTGTGCAGGATGTGGGGGCCTTCACAGATGCCAAGTAGAAATACAGTTTATTTATTGAATTCAAGATTTAATAGCACCAGGAGAAAAAAACCCTCTGCTAAAGAAAAGCAAGCACTACCAAACACATGTGTGCAGGATAGGTTTGCATTTCAAACTCTCATCAATTGTAAAGTGGTGTCGTCATTTTTAAAGATTTCTTGGCTGAATTCTTTTGTTCCTTCTGCTTCTTAATACCAAACTCAGATTTCTGTGTGGGTGATGTTTCGGGATTTTCACTGTAAAGATGAATCACTTGTCATTTTGAAAGTACAGTACATCATGCATTTGATACCATTTGAGATGTCAAAGAAAACATGAAAGGTTCATTCTACAGTTGCGTGTTTTTTTTAAAGGCCTCTAGACACTGTGCTAAAAAGATGACACATACACTAAGGCAAAAAGACAAATGAATTAAAGAGGAGGCCAACAGAAACAGTTTGAAAGACCAGCCTCGAGGTAGTGATGCATTCAGAGTTCTGGGGCAGGAATCCAGGGCTCTGCTTAGTTGAATGGTTCCCAACTGTAGATCCCCAGATGTTCTTGGACTGCAAATATCACAAGTCCTTATCTTAGCAAAATGAGTAGTGTTCCTCCCCTCCCAACACAGGGTTCCTTCCTATATTTTAAGTAAAATCATACACATTGGTTGAAATCCTCTTACATTGTCTAGTAACCCACACTAAGCAGCCCAAATGAATCAATGAGTCAAATCCTCTATAAAATTCATTGATTTAAACAGGCATATTCAAACTGTGACTTACCATGCTAAAGTAAGTTGCAGTTAGAGCAAGCTCATTTGAATCAATGGAACTGACAGAGGGGTTGACTCACCAAATCCCCACTGATTCAATAAGCCTACTCTATTGTGATTTACTACATTAAGCAACAGGACTTAAGCCATTATCATCTAATGCAAGGATGATGTAATCTGCAGAGGAACTCATTCAGTAACTTTCTTCTACTTCTGTCTCCCAGCAGAGATAAGAAATCACATTCAAGAGGTTATATAAAGCCCAAGAAGCTGTTGCACAGAAATGACCTCTATTTTGCAGCCATTTCTGTGCAAAATTGAGTTGAGCTATGGTCTGCAGCCAGGAATACTGGATCTTACTCCTGAGCATCAAAATGAGCTGTGCTTTTACTGACTGATGGGAGAATGTCCATGGTGCAAAAAATTGCACTAGGTATCTGCAAGATTTTTTCCAGAGTAGGGAAAGGATGCTTATATTGTGATATAAAGTTACCTGTGTGTGTTGCAAACATACCTATGCATTTTCACTTTGAAGGTAGATCTGCTCAAATTGCTGCTGCCTTCTCCACTGGTGTAACTGTCTAAGTGTTGGAGTTGCGACTAGAGGTCAGAGGAAGATTTTGCATTCCTCTGCACAGTGGCACGGATGGAGGCAAGGACTGTGGTGGAGTGTCACCAGAGGTACCAGAGTGGGTCAGATGTGATCCTTGCGCCATCACTTTGAGCATGGACTGGGTTGGGGAGATTCTGCACATCCCTAGTTTTGATGGACTCCAAAGCTTGTCCTTTGTGTTGTAAGCCACCTAGAGTGGTCGCAATGACCAGATAGGCGGGTTATAAATGGAATGAATGAATGAATGAATGAATGAATGAATGAATGAATGAATGAAATAAATAAATAAATAAATAAATAAATAAATAAATTTTCCTTTCTTTTTCAAAAAGATATGTTGGTGGCCCATGGAAGATATTATTCAGTTTTGCTTCTTTTATTTTAGTCATGAGGCACCTGGCTGAGTTTCTGCACCGATAATAAGTGATTATTATTGTACTTTTCTATACAGAGCCAGCCTTTTACTCTTGTGTTGCGCTTTGAGACTCTTAACACTTAAAAGCTGAATGACTACTTCGCTGCTTGTACTTGTTTATCCCCCCTCCCCCAGTTCTGTCCAAGGAGTGCAAAATCTTGACCCTGCCTCACAGCCTTTGGTCTCAAGTTGCAGAAGCCACTCTGAGAGAATGTCATCATGATTCATTGAGGCACCAACGGACAAAGCAGCAACTTAATAAACTGGCAAAAAAGTTTACTTTCTCTGCTTTACTGGAACTCAATAAAAGCCAGCGGAATCTCCTGCTTGTATGCTTCTTGTAGGCACAGTCAGAACAGTTATTTGGGGGGCATCTCAGAATTCCTCAGCCAACATGGACTGTGGTTGGCCTGTGGTTAAGATCCCACATCACATTCCGAGAGCAGAACACTCCCAAATTGTGGCCATTTTGTGAAACATAATACAATACTAAATAGGCCTTGGCTTTTGTCCATTAGGTTTCTTCTTATATTTTTATTTCTAAAAAACTCTTTTAAGTATCTTTTTTTCCTACTGGCTCTTAAAATAGTCCTCTGGCAAAAGCCCCCAAAGTATGGAAAACTGGAGTCAGCCATTGTTTTCATGTATGATGGTTGAGGCTCTAGCCCTGGATTTTGGCATAAATCTCCTGGTGCCAAGCCAAAAGCTGAGTCTGGATGATTCATTGCCACTAGCATGCATTAGGCCAATTCAGCCTTTGGGAACTGTAGAGGAAAGCAACGTGTCATTAATGAAAAGCACAAATATTCAAAGTTGAAAATGTTGTGGCAATAGTAGAAGGGCTAATTATCACATTTCTAGCTTTCTGTTTATTCTGTAAATCTGTAAATGAGTCTTCTTCTTCTTTTGGCATTTGTACTTTTTAGGCATCTTATGAAATACCTACATTTCCAAGCAGTTTTTGCTCAAGACTTCTTTTTTTGTTAGCCTTCTCTCAATAATATATATATATATAATATATATATATAATAATAATAATATATATATATATATATTTTCCCTTATAGTTGAATTTTGTGTGCACTTTTCTCTAAAGTTTTGTACAGCTTTGTACGTACATGTGGTTCACAGCACTGCACTGGAAAATCTAGAGACATGGAAATAGACAAGCAACTGCATGGTATCCTTGAAGGCTTTCCCGGCCAGGATCCAATGGTTGCTGTAGGTTTTTTGGGCTGTTTGGCTGTGTTCTGCATGATAGTTTGCATAAGGACCATGGAAATGTGAACTTGTGAACATGAAACAATTGGCCCACATCTCCCTTAACATGTTGTTAAGAAGCCCCATTTAAAGTCTACCAGTGGCCCAAAGCTGTCATGAGGAAGCAGCTGTAACACATCATAGAGTCTAAAATACTTTAGGACGGCTTAAAAATCTCCTATTTAATGCTAGCTCAATTTTAAGCAGCCATATTCCCCATTTCTTCACCTAAAAAGGCAGGTCTTGCCAAATCTTGAAAATCTTCCACAGCGTTAGAAGGATATAATGCTTCATCTTGGAGGTAAGAAATAAAGGCATTCTGTTTTGAAAACAATTCATGGTACTAGCCATTTGGGTGTTGTACTTAAGGCAAAGTGCCAAACTTCTGCTAATTTCATGCAAGGCTTTTTGAAATGTTTGGGCTGAATATGGGTACAGTGTATTTTTCCTTCATTATTTGACAATGTTTATTCCAAGCCCGAGAACGTGCTTTTTTTCATGGTACCATAGTTGCATGGGGAAAGGAAAAGGCTTTCAAGATCTATTATCTTTCACCTGAAGCCGACTTGCCTGGGTTTGTATAAGGCAACTTTGAAGTGTTCATGTAAATTAATTACCTATTTGTAAACATGATTGTGCTGGTAGAAGGAAAAAAAACAATTTGCTATACCAGCTGCAATTTTAGCTGTTCTCTTAGCAAAGAAAGCAAGAACGAAAAACACATTAAGTTTTTTTATGGCTGTGCAAAGAGGTTGGTAGGCATCTATTAGAAATTGCCTAAGTATGGTTATATTTCAGAGTTAGGAAAAGTTACTTCTTTGGACAATAGCTCCCAGAATCCCACAGCCAGCAGGATCTCTGCTCTTGTTGCATGTAAGATTGTGCTAGTTGTAGAACAGAATAGTAACTTTTCCAGGCTCTGGAAAGCTGTCCTTCTGGTATCCTGGACCAAAACTTTAAAGGAATTTAAGGCAATAACCAGCAGATGGAATTTTGGCCAGATGCAGATGCAAAGCCAGGAGAGATAGAATCCAATGTGGGTCATATTTGGAAGAGTAGGGTCTCGCTATATCTGATAGGTACAAGAAGTACCAGAGGAACCAGACACGTTTCAAAGGCAGGCTTACATAGTGTGTTGCAGTAGAACAACTTCCTACCAATGCTGGAATCTATGTACAGTATAGCCAAAGTAACAGTGACAGATGGACATCCAACCTCTCTTCCAAATCCATCAGTGAAGGAAGCTACACAGCCTTCTGAAGTACAGCAGTCCATTTCATTGGGAAACTGCTTTTATTATCAGGAAGTTCTTCCTAATGTTTTGTTCAAATTTTCTTTCTTTCTTTCTTTCTTTTTCTTTTTCTTTCTTTCTTTCTTTCTTTCTCTCTCTCTCTCTCTCTCTCTCTCTCTCTCTCTCTTTCTTTCTTTCTTTTCTTTTCTTTCTTATATTTTTTCTCCTTAAAAGGACCCAAAGCATCATTAAAAGAAAATATTGAAGCTAAGAAGAGTGAATACAGAAATATGAAAAAGGATCAAAGAAACATCATACTTAAAAAAGGAAGCAACACCAAAACACATTCAAAGCAATAAGGTACAATTTGAATCCTTTTTTCTAAGTCCTGCTCTCAAAAGCACAGAAAACAAACTTCTCCATCTTCTTTGTGACAACCATTCAGATCTCTGAATATGGCAGTCTCTGCAGAGTGCCAATTTCCTTCTCTTGTTTCTTTTTCTTGTTCCTTGCATCTTTTCTTGTTGCTGTCCAAATGCCCTAGCCCAGTACTGCTGGCACCAAGCTGCTTTGTTTTTGTTTTAAAAAAAAACAGATTATTTGCATTTTTGCCCTTCCAGAAAGCTCACTTACTCGCTTTGAAAAGCAGCTGTAGTCAGACTGGTGGTGTTTGCTTCTATGGTGTTTGGCTGGAACTTAGCCCTCTGCCTCCAGCCACTGCACTTTTCTGCACTGGTTGACGCAATCACACCACCTGAATGGATGTGAATGGAAAGACCACTTTGGAAGGTGGGGTAAAAAAAAAAATTAACTAACTAAATAAAATAAAACTTTTTTGAAAAAAAGTAGAAGTCCTAGCAGTAGAGGGAAAAATTAAAGATGTGGGGGAATGAAACCCCAAGCTGATTTGCATTTCCTTTTGTGTCATAAGTAGAGATGGTGGTACTGTACTTGTATTCGTATATGAATACCCCTGCACAGGTGGAGATAACGAGGGTCTGGCCCCATGGAGCCTGACGGTCCACTCACTGATCCACTGCTGCTGTGAATCGAACCACTCCTGGCAGGAGGACAAGCCTCTCTGCCAGGTCGAAGAGTGGCTGACCAATCACGAGCTCCAGAGTGACAGGACGGGATTGGGCAGCTCACAGCAGCGGCAGATCAGTGAGTGGACTGTCTAGCACCATGGGTCCGGACCCTCGTTATCTCCACCTGTGCATCTGTGCATGACCACTAGTCATGAGGTTAAAAAAAATGCAGGCCAGCCCATCCATAACATTTCTCTCATTCTCTCTCCCCCCACCCAATGTATTGCACCCTGACAATAGTAAACATATCTGTGCAGGGAATAACTGAATACAGCTATAGAACATGTGTCAATTTCCTAACATCACTTTCCTAACATCACAGTGTACTTGGGACAGTAGGTGGATAGTTTCTATATTTTTACTATCCTCCCTCAGTATGGCATTCCCAAGATATGTGCCTCCATTGCCTCACCCTTTGTTACAGCCTTACTTCTACAGCCCTTAATTTCACAAAATTTATCTTACTATACAACCACTTTGTCCATGTCTCATTTATCAGTACAATTATTTTAATAGACCCAAAGCTACTGGAAAATCATTTAATTGGATTGGTATTCCATCATTGTAATACGACAGCCACAATTACCCTCGACACATGATTAGGATAATTTCTGGTGCAATTACTGTCAGTTAAAATTGGCCATATTGAAGCTAGTGGTAAAATGTACCCAAATATTTCATGCCCTTTGCTCTCTCTTTACGGCCTTGTAGGCCAGGGCCTACCCACTAAAGTTCCTTTTAGTGCTTACTGTACAAAGTCTCCTATAAAATCAGGACAGTGGGGCAGGGTCCATTTCTAAGGCTGGATTATCACAGACTCAGTGATGCAGTGGTAAATTTGGAAGTGCAGATGCCGACAGCCGTCTCACACATAGAGACTAAGCACATGGGCATATTGGTGCATATCAACAATTACAGAGCAGGCCTATTGTAAAGGCAATAGCTCAAAACTGGCTGCTCAGGACTAAACCACTCACAGATATTTTTGTATTACCGTAAAGACAGCTTGCAACTGTGTATTGTTCCTTGGAAAAACTATTTCTCTCCCAGCTTTTACGAGGAATCATAGCTAAGCTCAAAGGGAAGCCTGGGCAGGGTGGCAGATGAAATAATAGCTCCTGTTACTCAAAAAACCCCTGGGGTGTTGCTTCTGAGAGCCCTTGCTCTACCACACCACTGGTTTAACTGGAAGTACGGGAGAAGTAACCACACCATCATGTTCTGTCAAACCAGCTACAGGTTTGACAGGAAATGATGAGATAATCAGAAAGTTTTGCTTTCTCTTACAATTTTTTTTGAAACCTGAGCTATTTTTGTCCAGAAACTATAGAAGTTCACACATTGGGTGCTCCCATTTCTATAGTAACTGAATTCAAGGGATACAGTTGTTCCCAACATATAAAGGACCACGTCGTACCTGACTAAGATGAGGAGCCTTTTACGAAACAAGAACACGGGCATCCTTAATCCATCACTGCTAACACATCTAAATACACAGGAATTCAAAGTTGTGCTTTTCAGCACCCAAAGCCTGGGGCTTGGATCAGGGTTGGAGAACTTCCAGGTGCTTCCTTCCCATTGATATTCTCTTCCGTGAGGTTGCTTCTGATCTGTGGCAAGCCCAGTAGTCTTGAAGGTAAGTGATAGTTAGATTGGCGTACCACTGCCTCCCTCTCCAGTGAATTTCTGTGGTTGAATGACAGTTTGAAACCACATTGCCTGTTTAGTCTGACACTCTATCCACTATACCACACTGTCACTCCCTCTGCCACTCAATTGCTGAATCCATATTGTGGTCCAGATAGTTTATGATTCTCCTCCCTCACAATTCCTCTCTAAAAATATTTCTACTATAACAGTTTTTGAAAACTGTACTGATGTAACAGCATAAAACCTGGTGAGTGCATTGTATGTCTCTCATTTTATTTTGAATATTGTTTGTAAAGTTTTTCAGAAAGTTACTGTTTGAGATTATGGGATTTGTATTCCAACACATCTAGAGGGTACCACTCTGAGGCAAAATGTAGTACTGTACAATGATTATATACAATGGAAGTTTTGGTAATTGAGAATTCTCCTGTTCTTATTCCTGGTCAGGGATCAAGGGCTGAACGGTAATTACATCTTCTCTGCCGGGCTATAATCCATGATTCACAGTCTATGTTCAGTTTTGGGAAACAATATTTTGCAGGTATAACCCAGTGCTAGTCTCTTCTATCCATCAGCCAGTTGCAATATCCACAGCACATTTTTTTTTCTGAATCTTTTCTGCTTCAACATTTTTTTAACTTTTAGTGAAGATGACAAGCTTTAAGTTAAATCACCCCAGGAGGAAACAGTAAATAGTGTTTATCAAGCCACCACATCCTTCAATGCATAAGCATGCTGGAATCTGGGAAGTGTCCTAATCTGCCACCAGATGGCACTTGATTACTTGTTAATTACACATTCCTGAGGTGGCTCTTGCCAGAATAAGTGGTCTTTGACAAAAATCAAAGGATTACATTCTACCTCGAAGGGATGTTCTAATATTTCAAGACAGAAAACCACAAAGACACATTTGCACCTGTGCTCAAATCCTGTGAATGCTCTCTTCCTTCCTATTTTATTATGCTGTCATAAAGCGATTTTAAATGTATTTTGTTATTTATGTAATAGTATAGCCACATTGGAAGTTTGTTGAATTAACAGTGGGATCATAGCTAGACTAATGGAGAAAACAGAGATAATCTGACCCAGCTTCCTTAAGATGAAGCATGGAATAAACAACAAAAACCTTAAAATTGGCATTGGGGATGCACGTTGTCTGGTGCAGTCTGTTCACCTTTCCTCTGCGTATAATGAAACTGTAGACTTTAACACAGGTTACTATAAAAAAAAGACGGAAGCATCTAACTGTGGGTTTATTACAAGATGCTAAGAATTTCTTGGATTAAGTGGGTGACCCAAGATGCTAGAAAGGTTTTTTTTTTTTACTCATCATCAAATACCCCATAGGCTATCTCACACAATAGCCGAGTTAAACCCCAATACCTCACATTTTAACATGTTTTACTGCTAATGTTTCAAAATGTTTTGTCTTGCCTGAAGTATTCATGGAGGGAGGGGCTGGATTGGAGTTTACAAGATTACCTGCAAAGCTCAAACCTGTGAAAGTTTTAAAGGGAGAAGTAGGGAGATCAAGTTGGAAAAAAGTGTATCCTTATGTGCCCTCTTCAACTGACCAACAATCTTCTGGTATGTGAAGGGAAAGTGTAATTCGGGCTGGGGAGGGAGTTATAGAATGGGCTCTCTGACTTCATCCTGCAGTAGCTGATTTTTGCTTTCAGCTTTCTGTTGAAAGGGGGCAAGCAGCCAGCTGCGTGTTTGCCTTTAGTTACTCTTTCCATTTCTCCCACCATGATTCAAGGCAGTGCTGCTGCTGTGTGCCCTCTACTGATGGGGGTGTTTGTCCGACCATATGAATATACACTCAAAAACGCAAACCATTTTGGGTTAAATCTGATTAACCCACAATTAGAGTACTGTAGATTTAGTCAAGCAACAGGATTGACTAAATCAACAGGTATGTAAATCTCTTTGATTCAATGGGTCTACTCTTAGTTGGGGGCAACAGCTGAATCTAGACTTTGTATTTTTGGTATATGTGATGTAAGCATAATATTGCAGCTTACAATTCAATTAATAAAGTCAGCACCATATTCCTTACTATTATAAAAAATTTTCCACCAACACAACAAACACTGGAAATAAAAACTACAAAACAATTTCGGCGCTGTTTTCTAAATCAATACAATTTCTCAAATTTATTTTAAAGAATTACTTCTAATATATCTTTTTCACAGAAGGAAGGTATAGGGAATGTTCTCATTCCATCTGTAAACACTGAAATACAGATCTGGGAAACAAGGGAAGAGACACAAAAAGTGCATTTTACAAAATTATCAACTAAAATATATTTTACATGTATTACATTTCAATTTAAATTCTACTGACTGCATTTTCAGTTCCAAAAATATTTCCATATCTAATAGATTAAAAAAGCATGAAATATTTTCATTTCAGATAAGATATTTCAATTCGTTTACATGCTGTCTGCAAAACAGCATAAGAACAACCACACAAATCTTTAAACAATATTTCTTGGCCTGAAGTAGATTCGGACAACGTCAGAAGCAAGGATAGGTAGGGTTTCTCTTCTCCAGAAAGGGAGGCTCCTAGCCTATCCCAGAATCTGGGCAGATAAAATTTCTTTCCTTCTGGACAATTGCTTTTCCTTCCTCCTTCTACCCAGAGAAGAGTTGAGAAAAGGTGGGGGAGGAATCAGCAGCAGAAATCAGGTTTTCAGGAAGGTACTCTAGTTTCTGAAGCTAACTTTCAAAACCTTCCTCAGGAATACCCTGAATGTACGTCTGAGCTAGATATTCTGAGGATTCCTCTCACCACACCATGAACAACACTTCTCTTTTTGTAAAAGAGTCTACCTTGCAACATGGTTTCTCCCACCTCCTCCATCACAGCCCAAAGGAATCCCAAATCTGATACTGCATAGATCAGACTAACTCCCAGCACATACTCCTCCCATATCATTTCTGGGAACACTCCTTGTACCAGTTGCTTCTTTTTCCTCTATAATCCCTCCCCCGTCCCCAAATGGGAAAATGGAAGAACAGGCAGCAGCTACAGAAACCTACAATATTGCTCCCAAACACTCTCACATACCCCTCGACTGCAGGGAGCTGTGCCAGTTCTATCCTCCTCTTGTTCACCTAGAAAGACGTCCCTCTCCCGGCACCCCAATCCCTGGTATTGGTGCTCTCACTGGCCTTAATGAAAAGTCATAGGAAAGCTTCTATTCCATTTCTGTGCTATAACATAGGTGTGCTTTGTGGCACAAATAACCCCCAAGAGCCCCTCCGTGCACCCAAGCAATGGTTGTGACAAAGAAGGCCATTACTTTTGGCACTAGCAAACTTGGACAAGCCATGAATTCTTGCTCAGAGTTAGGGTGAGAGGGTTTCCCCTATCAGCAAGAATGAATCCTTTCCTGCACGAACACAGCAGGACTCATCCCACTGTAAGCAGGAGGTGTAATCGCCACCACCAGCCGCTTTGCCTTTGTCCACATCTCTCCCCATCACTTTCCCCTCTTTGGTACGTAGGGTAAATCAGTAGGTGCCGCTCACAGGTCAACATACACAAGGAACTGAACACAGCAGGGCTACTATCACCAGGCCAAGCAAGCAGGCACAAATCACGCATGTGGCCATCCTATGAGTTCTAGCCTGTGGGTAGGTACAGGTAGTGCTACTTCTACTTGGAGGAGAAAAAAAGAGACAACCATATTTAAAGCCATAGGAACACTTCTATATCATTTAACCCTAGTTCGGAAGAGCACCCTCCCACCCACCCCTCCATCGGTCCCTAGTTCAGGTGAGCGACTCTGGCCATCAGCAGGTACATGGACTGATACAGTGTTGATTTTCATTCTTTAGAAGTAGTGCAAACGACAAACGGAATCCCAGTCTTGTGTTTGTGTGTCTGATTGGTTCAGTGGACTATTTTTATGCTGTCCTTTGGTTTGCTTTAGAATTAACTGAAATAGCTTTGCATCAAAGCTAAACGAAACTATTTCTAACAGCTATACATGTAAGGCAAGAGGCAGAAGTATCCGTAGGAATAAGGTAGCAGTTTCTCAGAACGCAAGCCACTAATTGGTTACTTCCTTTTGGGAGCCAAAGAGTCTTGCCTTGGTGGGCCTACTCAGATGTCAATGGGGTGGGGTGGGAAGAGAAGGGCTGGGAGAGAAGAGAGGTAGACAAGCAACGGCATTAATAAGTTAAACTGGTCAGGGCAGGGTGCCTGTTGCTCCAGCAGTACACAGTTGTTTCTTTTAACTCTGGCTTTTAGCCCTCCCCCAGGAAATGAATTGGAGTGTGCACATCCAGATGGTACATGGACTGTAAATGAGAGCAACAATCATGGAACTGGGATGGGAAAGAATACTATTTGTACCAGCAGAAGGGGCGCCTCTCCAGATTTGTGGAGGGAAGCGGTCTATATTGTAGCAGCAGTCAACTCCATATTGCGAAGGCTTTCCATATGCAATCCATCCCTCCCTGATCAAGAGCAGTCCTTAAGGTTGGGCTGTATTTATAATGACTTCAACAGAAATGTACTGCTAAGCAAGTGGCTTCGGACCACAGCCTTAGAAGGATATGCAGCTTTCCCATAATGGTGTGAGGTAATCCTATTACATCTTTCCCACTTCCTGCTTTGGAGATGTAGCCCACAAGCCAGCAAGCAAAGGCCTGATCAGACAGAACAAGCATTTTTTTGTGTGTGTGATCCTTCTTTTGTTAAAAAAGATAACACAATGTCAGGATTTGAGAAGGATACTCAGCACATTAAGGTGGCAAGGACTCATCTCCACACTCATGCATGAGAACAGTCCACAATGGCCTCTTTCCTTGCACTTCAATCTAAGGACACGAGATCCAGGATTTGTCACAGCTTGGTTCACTGCCCTCAGGTCTCCTCTGTGTATATTCAAACCATCTCCATCAAAATTGGTGTTGGGTTCAGTTTACTGGCTTTTATTCCCCGGCCCATCCTCCCCTCCCCTACACGCATATATGAAGTTTTTCGCACGTATATAGAAACAGATTACAGAAATGAACACCTGTATCTATATACACACATTTCTCTACAGATACATATTTCCATTCATGCTCTTTATATATGAAGTGCTGTGCTTTGAACATCGGTCCTAACAGGAAATCTGCTCCCAACAGCAGATAGGATACTCGGGTGTCCTGTTCGGGGCCTGCAGGCAGCACACCTCCAAAGCAAGTGCTCGCATAGACAAAGGAGGTCAGCCTGCCCTTGGCTCTCTATGGCCGCTTGTCAACCGCCCAGAGGGGCAAAGCTCTGTTACTGCGGATTCTTCAAGATGCGTCCATGTCTGAAGTCATAGACATGACGGCAGAGGAAAACCAACTCTGGATCAGTGTCCTCTGGCACCTTGCGATGTGGAGGGGTGGAATACTCTTCTGATGGAGGGACCATGACTGTCCTCTTGCCTGGAATCCCCTCGATGCGACGCTTTGCCAAGGCACAAAATCTGCAAGAGAGTTAAATGAGCACATAATGGACTTCAACCTCATAGATACTGTATATTCTGTTGCCACAACAACTGACCAGATTTAAAAACTCCTTATGTTTTTACTACTGTGCATCTTTTAACTTCGAGTAAATAGTTTTCTTTCTTCAAAATGGGCTGTATGTTCTTTTCCAACAGGTCCAAAAAGGAGGGAGGGAGAGAGAAGCAGGCAATACTGACTCACTGTGTTTTTATAAGATATGTAAGTGTGTTGCACTAGTGATGCCCCTCCTTTAATTCCAAATCCAAGGAAAATTGTGGGATCCCTCTTGTGTTTGAGCAGCAAGAGGCCAACAAGGTGGGGCTGGGTTACTTCCCTACTTACGAGCACAATGTTGGCAAAGCTTGGAGAAGTTAATTCTTTTGGACTACATTTCCCAGATCCCCCAACCAGGAGGCCCATTATGTGACTTAAAAATGTAATTTTCCCCTGGTCTCTGGATCAAAAATGATCAGTTGGAGCTTTCATCTTTCAATGCTTAATCTATTTTAGAAGTGCAAACCAATTTGCACCAATAGACCTTAAAACAATTATGTTGCCTTTCTACAGAGAAACATACATGGTCGGCGCTTAAGGAACAAAACAAAGAAGTGCCTATTGAATTCAATGGGAGCTTTAAAAACAAGATTAGTGCAGAAAACAGGTTGCTTGTCTTTTACACAGCACCACCTCCCATAATTTCACCACACTGCAGACCATTATTCAATCCAGAGTAACACAAAATGGGCCAGGACAAAGTGCAGACTGGCTCTGGCTCTTGTAAAATATAATCCTAATTAAAAAACAAAACAAAACAGGTAGGCAGAGACCAGCTTTGCTTTTGAAATTATTTCCAAAAGCCAACACAACATTTGTTACTGAATATAAATCTGACAACTAAAACATTGCCCACTTTAAAAGCTATGTCTTGTCTAAAGCTTGGATTTAAGAAAGTTAGCCTTTGACAAGACATGTGAGTTCAAGAACATTTAACAAACATTTCACTAAGCATTTTTCCAATGAGATTTTGAGTTTCATATTTCTCTCCTGTGAGCAAGACTGTTGGACCTTCAACTACCTTCAGTTTCAGGGTAAGCAAAATTTTAATAGGGGTTGACTGAGGATTATTGATTGCTCAAAATGGCACAGTGTACATGTATAAGTTTTGTGCATGTTTCATAACTTACAACTCCTGGAAAATTAGCTGAAGTTGGTGTAGATAAGAAAATGGAGAGGGGCAACCAAAATTTTCTGTTACTGTTTCCCAACAGAACACAGTAAAGCAGTAAAACTGAGATAGATCCCAGGAAGTGAGCCACCAGAGAGAGTGAATAGGAAGTGCTAACAGGAGTTCAATGGGGAGAGGTAGTAAGGAAAAGATCTGTTGGAGGAAGAGACAAAAGAATACGGGAAGCAAAAAAGACAAAGGCAGAAAGCATTTGTCAAGGCAGATAAGACAAAGGGTACTGACAGAGAGAAGAAAGTGAAAAGGTAACAGGGATTATGGTGAGAAGAGGCACTTCAGTGGTGGTGACCCGCAAAATATGTGCAATGCCTGTCCTCGTGCCTAAGAACAACACAGTGTGCACATTCAGCAGATACAAACTGGTATCACTGCTGGAAGAAGGAAGAATGGAGCAGGGAGGGACCGTGCTTAAGGCTATAAGGGAAGATGAAGAGTACCTAGGCAGAACTCTTGAGAAGTAGCAGCCAAAGAACCCACTAGGGGCGGAAAAGCAGCAACACAAAGCAAAAGAAGAGAGTGCTGAGGAGAGAACAAACATAGTGGAGGAAGCACCATGGAAGAAAGTCACAGTTAGGAGCAAAAGAAGGAGAAGTAGTTGCAGTAGAAGATTCCCTACAGCATGGGACTGAAACTGAAATATATGGGAAAAAGAAAGAATAGAAAGGAAGCTGGAATCGCACTCTATGTCAAACACAGATATTTCTGCACAGAAATACAGTAGGATGAGGTAGGTTGTCCCACTGAGAACAGCTGAATTAATATAATTTGAGCAAAACAACAACAACAACAACAACAACAACAACAACAACACACACACAAAACAAAACAACAACACAAAAAGTAACATGGTAATTAGGGTCTACTACGGACCACCCAATCAAGGAGAAGATCCGGATTAAACCTTTGAAAAACAAATTGCAAGAATTGCAAAGAGACATGAAATGTGGCATTTCCTTACATCTTATTAGGTACAAGTCATTAAAAATGGCAGAGGTATCCAGGGAAATACAGCTACTGCCCATCAAGCACACATAGCCAAGGAGACTGTAAGCAAACTGGTAAGCAAGCAAGGCAGAAGTCATTCTGCACAGCTTCATCAAAGGGAGATGGAGCGGTAGCAAAAGTAGGTAAAGAGCACCACCTACCTGCAGTACTCTGCAAAGGTCAGAACATAGCACTTTTCCTCAATACACGCAACACTGTTTTCATCCTGATGCCGAGATGCAAAGATTTCATTCTGCAAGAGAGCACACACAACCGGCATCAATCAGCATGTGTGACACAACCTCCTGCCGGAGCACAATGCCGGTTTTCTTATTCTGCTTGCCATTTTGCATGCCGCTTCGGTCAGCACAGCTAACAAACACAGGTCACTTTCTCTGTCCAGAAAGTGACACTTTATAAGACAAATCAGTGTCATATTTCAAATAGAGCTTGGTCAGGGACAGGTTATTATCTTTTCAAACCATTATAAAGGTGTTCAATCTTCATTTAAGATTTTCAGAGTACCACCGCCCTATCCTACATGTAATTTACTGGGAAGAAAGTCCCACTGAGATGGATTAATCCATAGCCAGTGTGTACAATGGTTGATATTCTCTTATACACTTGTGTGCAAATCTTGCACAGTCTCCACAGACATTGTCTGTCTGCATATTCAGTCATGTGACTTGGTGCACAACAGATACGTTTGACAGAGATTTCTTCACATATGGCAATTCATCCCTGTAAATTACAGTGTTTGCCTAACTCCACAACAGGATTTCAGGCAAAGACAACCTGTAAAAATGATTAAGACAAAAACTAGGTAGGATAACTTATGTGGCATTAGACTTTCCACAATAAACATGATTTTCGCACTATTTCACAATCATTTTTTAAAAACTACTACATGCTACAAAATAGTTCTCAACAAATGATGCCACAAAACCGTGTAAGCCTGAGGGGGCATATTCACAGTGGGGCAACTTAGCTAGACCCCTTTAGCTCTGTGATGTGCAGAAAAACAACCAGCCTAGAAATAAACAGTACTCAGATAGGGTTATTGAGTTTCCATAAATCAATACTTCTCAGTAATATTCCTTTACCAACTAGATGTTTTTAACAAGTTAAAAAAAATTTAAAGCAGGATTACAGGTGGACTATATCTTATGTTTGCCTTTTTGAACTACCTGATGCTGCCTCTGGCTTTCTGGGGTGCAGCGGGGTATTAACGGAAATCTATTCAGTTGTCTTATTGTTTCTGCAAGTTTGGATATAAATGATTATATTTTATGTGGAAATCTGAAATACTAAGGGAAGACAGAGACAGCAAATACAAAATATCAAGTGTTAGTTGAGAGACAGCGTTTCAGAATCCTGTACTGTCTGAACCAACAACAGATGATGTCTCCATAAGGGCTTATCTTTCAGTCTCTGGGGCTCACTTGACAAGTCTTCAAATCAAACAAATGTCTCCCTTAATCTCACAAACTCCTGATACCTCTTAAAAGTACAATTCTGAACTGAAAAGTCAGTGGCATCTTCATTCTTGTTCCCTCAATCAGTCTGAATATTTTAGTTCTAAAGAAACTAGAAGCTGTTGAACTGTTTTGTCTGCTGGGCACTGTGGCCATAATAGGTTCAATAGAAGAAATTGCTAGTTTCTTTTATTAGGAGTGGGAGAAGAGACGGGAATGTATTTTTTCTTTGCTGCAGGAAAAACAATTCCCTAACATGTATTCTCAAAGGCTTTCACGGCTGGGATCTGATGGTTGTTGTGGGTTTTCCAGGTTGTTGGGCCGTGTTCTTAAGGTTTTTCTTCTTCCTAACGTTCACCAAAGTACCGATAAAGGACACCCTGACACTCATCCAGCAGACATTTCCAGAAGACATCAAGGCCCTTTTCCAACACTGCCTAACGACCAGCTATTTTCAATGGGATAACGAGTTCTATGAACAGACAGATGGCCATGGGGAGCCCCCTCAACCCGGTTATAGCAAACTTCTACATGGAACATTTTGAAAAACAGGCCCAGGCTTCGGCACCCTTCGCACCCACTGTCTGGTTCTGATACATGGACAACCCCTTGGCAATTTGGAACCATGGTGAAGAAAAACTGGAAGAATTTCTAAACCATCTCAGTGGCATCCATCCAAATATCAATTCATCATGGAAAAAGAAATAGAGGGCCAACTCCCTTTCTTGGATGTCATGGTCATACGCAAAACTGAGCCCCTATTGGGACACAAGGTCTACAGAAAACCCACCCACACAGACTGGTATCTACACAAGAACTCCAACCACCACCCACAGCAAAAAAGAGGGGCATAATCAAAACACAGGTAAACCGTGCAAATCGGAACTGTGAAGCTCAGTTTCTCAACACTGAACTCGACCACCTGAATTGGGCCCTACAGGCAAATGGCTACTCCAAAAATGAAATCACAAGAGCCATCAAACCAAGAAAACAACACCGAACTGAATAGGAAAAACAGCCACCCACGAATACAGTAATTACTGCCATACATCAAAGAGGTTACGGACCACATGGGGATGCTTTTGAAAAAACACAACCTACAAACAAAAATACAACAAATGTTATGGTCAGCAAAGGACAAAAGGGTCCGCCTCACCACTGCAGGAGTATACCGGATACCTTGCAGTTGTGGCCAGGTAAATACTGGAACCACAAAACACAGCATCCACACCAGAATCAAAGAACATGAGAGACACTACAGACTAAAACAACCGGAAAAATCAGCAGACCATGCGCTAAAACAAGCTGGACACAAAATTCTATTTCAAAATACTGAAATACTGGAAAACACCAGCAATTATTATGTTTGAAGCCGCTCAGAGTAGTAGAATATACCAGATGGGCGGGATATAAATCAAATAAATCAAATAAATAAATAAATAAATGTTAGACTGCACAGGGAAGCCATTGAAATCCACAAACACCAGCAGAGCTTCAACAAAAAAAGGTTGTTGTAAAAAAGTTTAAAACTCAACAAAGCCTGGCTCCCAGCACTGAAAAGTACAACTTGCAAAAGGTCAATGAAATCTACCCAGCCACAAGGACTGCTGATCACTGCACATAAAAGACAAAAGTCAAAGACACCCAGCAATCACAGTCACAGATAATCTCTCCCCCTTATCACAACAATACACCCACAACAAAAAACATGCTGATTACCATAATCACCCAATCTCCTGAACAGAACAAAAGCTGATCCCACAGCTATAAATACTCAACTGCCCAAGCAAACTGCACCAGAGTACAGAGTTCTGACTCCTGTCCTCTGAAGATGCTGGCCACAGAGACTGACAAAATGTTAGGAAGAAAAAAAAAACTTATGAACACAGCCAAACAACTCAGAAAACCCACAACAACCAATTCCCCAACAACTGACCTATTAACAGCTGGAAATGGCATGGTAGGCCTCTGATAACAGAACATAACCTGTGCATTTACTGAGCAATAAAAGCGGTCATTGGGAAAGGCAAGAACAGGCTAAGCATAGGTCTTAACAAATAATTGAGTCTTTAAAGAAAACCTTTTCATTAAACCACTGTACAATTTTCGGATGCAGTGTTTTACACAGCTTTCTGGGTCTTATAAAAACAAGAAAAAGACTATTGTACAATGTGAACAAATAAGGCTTTCTGGTAAAATTTTAACAGAGATAACAATATACTTTCATAAGAGTCTGACCTGATTATTATCCCCCAAGAATATCTGCGGTGAGATTATTTTTACTCAGATTAATAGCCAGAGGGCACCCCCTCCCGAATTAACAGCCAGTGGACAATCCCCCTCCCAGATTAACAGATAGTGGGCAACCCCTCCCAGATTAACAGCCAGCAGATAACCTCCCGGGATTAACAGCCAGAGGGCAACCCCCCCAGATTAATAGCCAGTGGGCAAATACTCCCAGATTAACAGGTAGCAGGCACCTCCCTCCCAATAAACAGCCAGTAGGCAAAACCCCTACCCCACAGTTTTAGGCAATCAATCCTAGTGAATTAGGTAAAGGTAAAGGTTCCCCTTGACATTTAGTCCAGTCATGTCTGACTCTAGGGTATGGTGTGCATCCCCGTCTCCAAGCTGTAGAGCTAGCGTGAACTGTGAAGACAGTTTCCGTGGTCACAGGGCCAGAGCGATTAGACATGGAATGCCATTACCTTCCCACTGTGTTGGTACCGGTTTATCTGATCGCATTTACATGCTTTCGAACTGCTAGGTTGGCAGGAGCTGGGACAAGCAATGGGAGCTCACTCTGTCGTGTGGATTCAATCTTATGACTGCTGGTCTTCTGACCTTGCAGCACAGAGGCTTCTGCGGTTTAACCCACAGCGCCACCACGCCCCACGCGCCTAGTGAATTACAAGGACATAAAAACCAGAGCCCCATTAAGAAAAACGCAATGTGCTAGAACAATTATACAGCACTCTCCCACCCCCATGCAGGGGTGAAATCAGATACATGCATGATTTTGCAACTAATGTGCAAGCAGACACATGAAGGGGGTCCTGTTGAAGTTGGGAGCTTCTTTATTTGGCCTTCTGCATGAATGAATACTATTCTCACCAAAGGAATGGTCCAACTAACCAAGAATAGGAGGTGCCACCTATTTTGAATGGCTCAGCATCCGTGTAAGGCAGAGATGTTAGCTAGTTGTACTTCTCCCTGCAAGGGAATAGCTATACACTGTCGTAAGCATCACAGAGAGTGCACGACTTACCTGATGCATGCTAGGATTGCGGCCTCCCTGAGTGTGCTCCGGCCTGTAATACCACAGGAGGCTCATCATCAGTTCGCCTATAAGGAAACAAAGCAGATTTCTGCAGACATCTAACATACCAGCGAAAGATGACAAGCAACACAGAAGGGGTCAGAGCAACTCCCTTACACTGGAAGTCAGATCTAGCTTTACTGTAGAAGCAAGGTGTGTGTATCTCATCTTAATTAAGGCTTATTTTGTCTTTGAATTGGCCCCTTAATCCAAACTTTAGGATTTGTTTTCCTTATGCAGAGCTATACCAGCAATTTGTATGAGGTTTTTGACATCACTAGATCATCCAAACCAAACTATGAACCATCAGTTTCACATTTGCTGAACTAAGGAGTACAGTGTGAACAAATGCAGTGAAAGTGCTTCCTTAGTAGGCCTACTAGAGATGGGGGTATTTGTATATGAATATCCCCGCACAGCTGGAGTTAATGACATGTCTGCTGCTGCCACCGCTGGCCCCATCAATCCTTCCAATTGCTCCCCAGTACCATTCACTTCCCGGCTCGTCTAGCCCAGTGGTTCTTAACCTTTGTTACTCGGATGCTTTCGAACTGCAACTCCCAGAAACCCCAGTCAGGACAGCTGGTGGTGAAGGCTTCTGGGAGTTGCAGTCCAAAACTCCTGAGTAACCCAAGGTTAAGAACCAGTGGCCACTCCTGGCAGACAGAGGACGAGTTTCCCTGCAAGGCTGCTGAGTGGCCAGCCGAGCAGTGCTTCAGAGTGATTGGAAGGATGAGGGGAGCTGTCACCACCGGACATGTGAGTGGACCCTCGTTAACTCCAGCTGCATGGGAATATTCGTATGCGTAGATGAATACCTCCATCTCTAACAACTTCTTTTCTTTTCCTTTTTTAGAAGACACATGTCTTGACTTTTTTATCAGCCAATGAAAGGAAGTCATCTGTTCTGTTGTGAAGAACATCTTCCATTTTCTCAAGGGCTATATAGCTGAAGTTCTCATCAGCTCACCTTTAAAATCTCAGCTCACTTTTAAAATGGGCAGATAAAACATCTTCCCTCCCCATGGCTGTTTTCATGGCCTCTGCTGCTTTTCTATTTGACACTGAAAACTAAAGAAGCTTCCTTCAGGCTGCTCAGATTCACTGGGTAACTACGGGAGACAGGGTGGAGCTCTGTTCTTTAAAGCAGTGGTTCTTAACCTTGGGTTACTCAGGTGTTTTTGAACTGCAGCTCCCAGAAACCCCAGCCAGCACAGCTGGTGGTGAAGGCTTCTGGGAGTTGCAGTCCAAAAACACCTGAGTAACCCAAGGTTAAGAACCACTGGTTTAAAGGAAAGGAGTTCAAGTGTAATTAGGAAACCCTAGGGTTGGTACCCAGGCTCACCTACAGGGAGGAGAAAATTGCAGAGAATCACTCCTTTGACACCACACATTCTAGATCACAGGTAGTGAGCCTCTGGCACTCCAGATACTTATGACTGCAACTCCCACACTCCTTTATCATTGGAAATACATGGTGGGAATTCTGGGAGTTGTAGCCCCAAACATCTGGAGTGCCAAAGATTAACCACTTCTTCAACAATTCTCATTCCATTTGTAGAGTAGCTTTTGGAATATAACTTAAGGCTTGCACCTTCTTCTATAAGGAAACAAATTTTCCCCTCAAATACACTATTAGAGTTAAGGAGCAGCACTCACTAGTTCAGATGGGAAAGGAACCGCTTTATTCTACCCCAAAATTACATCTTATTCCCACCCTACTTTAGAGCACAAGACTTGCAGCTAGTGGCAAAACTTTCAAACAGGATAAACTCATAGCTTTTTATATTGTTTCCCAGAATGAAAACTAGGAAGAGCATCAGCCTAATTAGAGGTTTGTGACCTTCCAGCTGCTACAGAATCATATGGGAGCAGCTGTTCCTAAGGAATAAGAATCAGCAAACTGGTAGAAACATTTTCCCGGCCAACTTCCTCCAACCAGAGACTGCCATGATTCAAATTAAAATGACAAAAAGCATGAAAAGCATGGAATCCTTCTGAGCCATTTTAGAAATGATTATACTTTTGTTTTTCTCTCCTTCACCTACACAGAACTTAGGGTTACTTTTCTGGGACCACAATGTCCTGCCTAGCCACCTTTTCCAAACTTTGTCTCTACTTCATACCACAAACGAGACACAATTAAAATGGACACCATTCCCTGGTATAGGAGACTGGTGCATCAGGAATGGCCTACTTCTTTAGCCCAAATGGTGCTGGGCTGTGCCTTCATCTTCATGTACCATAACCAGAATAGGCCTAGACTGATCGTGAAAACTCCTCTCCCATGGTAAAAGTGAGGATGTTTCAGGGACTGCAGTGATAACTGCAGAAATTAGACTTTCAGTCAGCAGCAAGATGGCTGCCGGCCCACCATCTCAAAGTGGCACTGCCTTCGGCTTGATCCAAGAGGCATTTACATTGTTATTGCAGCGGAGCACAAGTCATCTTGTCATCCCATGTAGGATTCTGTGGGGTCACAAGGGGTTTCTCATGCATAGACATGATTCATATTAAAGGTTCCTTCTGATCCAATACGCACCCTGTGCAAATAAAACTTTTCTAGAAACCACAGTACCCTTTGGGGTATCCCCTTTGCCATTATTTTGGATGGAGTGAACAAACCATCACCGGTCAGCTTAAATGTGCTCTACAGACTGCCAGCTGCCTTGCTGGTGGATTTTCCTTTACATCTGAGAACAGACTGTTTTCTCCTAGGCCAAGATTGAGGTTTTTCATTGTCATGAATAGAATCTGCTCCCCTGAGTCACTTACCTGTGTCTCTCCCATTCCCTTCTCTGTCTTGCAAGAATCTTTGCCACAGTAACCTTTAAGTACCATCTGCTTTTCTGTAATTTGGATGGTACCAGAAATAAAATAGGAAGGCTTGAATATGTGGTCTGTTTCCTTCTCAGTTTTATGTATAATGATATAATGTAGTTTGAAGGTGGTAGGGTTAAGTAAATCATTTGTCATTTATCTTGCCATCTCTTTTCCACAATCTATTTGCAAAGATGATTGATCATATTACCATTTTGCCTTTCCAATACCTGTTTTGGGATCTTCCCATAGAGCAGATATCTTTGCCACATAAGGCATAGATTTCTTCCGTGGTCCTGATTTCAGGAGGACTGTGTCTCGAACCCGGATAATCTCTCCATCTCTCTCCACAGCTTGGTAGCTCTTACGAACAGCTGGCTCTGGTTCATTCTACAAATATTGACAAGAGAGAGTGCCAAGAAAAGAAGTGAGACTGGGAATACAATGCACAGAAACAGACACCCGTTTCCTTTAATCCACCTACACCAAGGAGGACCCTTTCTGCCAAAAAGGGTGTGCCTTCGCTGCCAGAGAACCCACAGGGAAGCTGCAGTGTACAGAACGGCAGGATGCATTTCTCTTCCCAGCGGGTTGATTTCAGAAGCAAAACATACTGCTCAGATGAAAGGCAATGGTGATTAAACCCACGGAGAAAAAAGAAGCCAATTCTATTTGTTCACATTAGTTTTCAGGAAGAAGGTTGTGTAAACAGAGAGCTGCTTTAGAGTCTGGATCTCTGTAAGACTGCATGACTAAATCCTCCCATTAAAGGAAGCAGTTTTAACCAGAGTCTGGAAAAGGTCCTTTTAAATTAAAACTTTTGGAATACCCCTTCTAGCACTGTCCCAATGGCTGGGGGATTCTAGGACCCTATGAGTTCCCATCCAAAACACAACTTTTCCAGCCTTTGATTTTAACCTCTGGGGAATGGAAAGCAACACAGCACAATCCATCTGTGCTGGAAGAATGATGGAAGATAAAGAATACATCGTACTTTTTAAATACATTTTTTAAATCTGCAAGTTTGGGTGGGGATGGGTGTTCATGAGAAGTGCAAAAACAGTACATGACAAAGTCATGACAAACCAAGAAGCCCGAAAAACCCACAACAACCATCATGACAAACCACTGAATCTAATTTGTGACATGCAAAATATTAAATTGTTTTCTAAAAGGTAGCCATGTTAACCATGAACAAAATCCAACAAAAGCATTGTAGTACCTTTAATTTAATGTGAGCTTTCACAGATTACAATTATTTCTTCAGAAACATCTGAGTATTAAGTACTAATACTGAAAAGTATTAAATAATGGACATTTTCACATTATAACTATCTTAGAATGGATTATTACAAAACATCTCAATCCAAACACATACAGTGAGAATTTGCATACACAAATATGTGAGTTAAATTTGGAAATGTCAATATGGAATAATTGAAGCCATATTTAGCTGAAGAGAAAATGCACATCTCAGTGACTTGAACTGATATAGAAGAACAGGCTACTTACCTGTAACTGCGTTTCTTTGAGTGGCCATCTGTGAATTCATACATGCGTGTTTCTGCACCTGCATGAAACTTGTTAAAACATTCTAGAGCTTAAAGAAAGAACTCTGAGAGCAAATTCCCTACTGCGCAGGCCCCTGCACCTGGTGATCAGTTCCCACCATCTGCCGCCGTGCAGGAAATGAATTACTGTACTAGTTTGGAAGACTAAAGGGAAGATGGATAGGTTGTGTGAATTATTGACAAACTCACTTATTGGCTGGTGGGATGTCACGCTAACACAGAGGAAATTATTGTTCTTCCAAATGGAGCATCAAGTTTTGCCCTAGTGTCCAACCTACAAAGTTTGAGGAATGTCGAGGACTGAGCCCACATTGCCGTTTCGCAGATTCCCATGGGAAAAGCTGCAGAGGCAGCTACATCCCTACTGGAGTGTCCCTTCAAAGATTTAGAGACTGGTCTCTTTGCCAGCTGGTAAGACAATGTGAGCGTGTTCACAAGCACTTTGATAGGCACTGAAGTGTGATCTGTTCACCCATTTTAAGAGCTCAGATAACTAATGAATATGTTAGTTTTTGGGAGGTGCTCAGTTCCTGAGGTAGAGAAAGCTAGGGCTCTGCGAACATCCAACATGTGCAGTGCTTTTTTCAGCTCCATAGCAAGCAATACTCTAGAAAATTGGAAATATGAGCGGCTGGTTGAGGTGAAAGTCGTATCAGGAAAGATGTTAAGTTTATCCTTGTAGAATTGCAGAAAAGGCAGGTCATGCAGAAGTCACTCTGTCTTTGCACTGAAGTGACAGCCAGTAGAAATATGGTTTCAGATGAAAAATATCTTAGATCTGCTGTAGCTACTGGCTAAAATTGTGGTTTCATGAGCTGGTTGGGTACTAGTGAAAGTGACCACTGTGGAAATGGAGACCGCATATCAGGGAAGATATTTTGCAAACCTCACAGGAACTTCTTGGAAGTTGGATTCTTGAAAAACTAGGATGCTTTGGAACCAGGAGGGCTGCTTGGCCACTATAATGGATAGACAGGAGCCTCGTGGCGCAGTGGTTAAACTGCTGTCTGTACTGCAGCTAAAACTGTGCTCACAACCTGGGGTTCAATCCCAGGTAGCCGGCTCAAGGTTGACTCAGCCTTCTATCCTTCCGAGGTCGGTAAAATGAGTACCCAGCTCACTGGGGGGGGGGGGGAATGTGTAGCCTGCATAATTAACTTGTAAACCACCCAGAGAGTGCTTGAAGCACTATGGGGCGGTATATAAGCAGCACGCTTTGCTTTGCTTTATGGATGAATGTACAAACCATTCTCCTTTCAGTGTGAAAAAAAATGCAACATTGTATGTAACGGGCAGGAGATCAGATTTTCTGACCGAATCGGCAAAGGAATAGAACCTTTGCCATTTGTACCTGTACTTACGTTTGCTGGATGGCTTTCTAGATTCATGTATGCTTTTACTTAGAGTTAGAGAACTCTCTATGTTGTCAACCTCAGCCTGCCTAAGTTTGGATGGTGAATTGTCCCTCTGTTCTGAGAGACTAAGTGAGGGAACAGTGGCAGCTAGCAAATGTCCCATGCCATTACTTTCAACATTACAAATGAGGGCTATTAAGATTGTGTTAGACTTCTTTGCTTCTCTGTTACCCTGTGCAGCAAGGGAATTGGCAGGAAGAGATAGTGAAGGTTCTTTGACCAATGAGTCATGAAGGCATCTCCTAGTGAACCCTCTCCTAGACCTGCCCGGAACCAATATTTCAACATTTCCTGTTGTTCAGAGTGGCAAACAGATCTATAAATTTGGTTGGTCGTATCAGCTACAAATCTTGCAGAAGGGAAAGGAGGACTGACATCTTCAACATGAGATGCTGGGTTGGTGACCAAAATGGATGGAGAATCTTCTGATGACTTGGTATCTGAGTTTGAGGTGGCAGAATGGATATGGTCACTAACCACTGTGTTGAGGACTTGAGATACTTCCCAGCTGCAGAAGATGGGTGAGTACTTCTGTCGTACTGGATCCTCCTAGTTTCTCCTGAGGGGTACAAGAGCTGGTGTGGATGGTGCTTTGATCTACATAGACCCTGGTAGTGGATTCTAACTACAGTGGTGCCTCGCATAGCGAGGTTAATTGGTTCCAAAAAAAAAACATCGCTATGGGAAAACATCGTTAAGTGAAACGTGTTTTCCCATAGAGATGCATTGAAAACCGGATAATCCGTTCCAATAGGAACGGATTATCCGGTTTTCTCCCCCACTATCGCGTGCAGCCCTTTGGGAGAAGCCTCGGGGGAGGGGGGGAAGACGGCATCGGCTCCTGCCTTGTCCCCAACCACCTGGCTTCTCCCAAAGGGCTGCCCCGACTGTGCTTGCAGCAGCGGAAGAGGTGCCCGGTGGAGGAGAAGGCAGGAGCCGATCTGTCATTTCTCCTCCACCGGGCACCTCTTCGGCTGCTGCAAGCACAGTCGGGGCAGCCCTTTGGGAGAAGCCGGGCTGTAGAGAAGGCTGAAGCCGATCCAATCTCTCCCCCCCCCCACCATCGGGAGCAGCGGGAGAAGCCGCCCGGTGTGGAGGGGGGGAGATCGGATCGGCTTCTGCCTTTCTTCTCCACAGCCCGGCTTCTCCCAAAGGGCTGCCCCGACTGTGCTTGCAGCAGCGGAGGAGGTGCCCGGTGGAGGAGAAGGCAGGAGCCGATCTGTCATTTCTCCTCCACCGGGCACCTCTTCGGCTGCTGCAAGCACAGTCGGGGCAGCCCTTTGGGAGGAGCCGGGCTGTGGAGAAGAAAGGGAGAAGCCGATCCGATCTCCCCCCACCACCATCGGGAGCAGCGGGAGAAGCCGCCCGGTGTGTGTGGGGGGGGGAGATCAGAAGTCCAGCCATGGCTGGGGTAACCGCAGCAGCTCGGATCCAAGCCGCGAGAGGAGGGTGGGAGGGTGGGGTGATCCGGATGCCTTTCAGGCATCCCGGGCTTGGATCCCACCCGCCGCCGGTTACCCATGGCTTGGGTAACCGGCGGAGGGTGGGATCCAAGCCCGGGGTGCCTGAAAGGCATCCGGATCCCACCACCCTCCCCGGGCGGCTCGGATCCAAGCCGCGGGGGGAGGGTGGGAGGCATGGCCGGACTCTTTGGCAGCCACCGCGGCTCGGATCGGATCCGAGCCGCGGTGCCTGCCGAGGAGTCCGGCCATGCCTCCCACCCTTCTCAAGCCGCAGGAGGTGGGTGGTGGGTGGGAGGCATAGCAGGACTCCTTGGCAGGCACCGCGGCTCGGATCGGATCCGAGCCGCGGTGCCTGCCGAGGAGTCCGGCCATGCCTCCCACCCTTCTCAAGCCACAGGAGGTGGGGGGGTGGGAGGCATGGCCAGACTCTTCGGCAGCCGCCGCGGCTCGGATCCGAGCCGCGGTGGCTGCCAAAGAGTCCAGCCATGCATCCCACCCTCCTCAGGCCGCGGGGGTCCG